>NC_079191.1:104412912-105065476 GCF_029499605.1 Hyla sarda | reverse complement strand
GTTAAATGCCATGATCTGTATAGCTTGTGGCGTTTAACGATTTAAATTGCGCACATCGGAGTAATTTCCGATGTTCACCATTATCGGCAGATGTCAGTTGCTGATAGCAGTTATGACATCGAACCAACTTGCTGGCCAACACCATATCCTCCTAATCCGACCCATGATGTTCCAGTACGTCAAGGGTTGGGAAGGGGTTAAATCACGTGAGAGTGGGTGTCATTTTGATGCATGTTTATAAGTCAAAAGTGGAAGTGAATAAAATAAAAAAAAGTTAATTCTTTCCACTATACCTTCCTTCCCTTAACAGTCTATTTCTGTCAATGGCTACAAAAAATGCATGAAGGCAGCATGTGTAATGTTATAATATACATTATTTAAAAAGTTTTTGCAAATGAAAATGAATGTACTTTATATATAGATCATTATGATTGTGGCTGTATCAGCTATGTATTTTTGGGTAAACTGAGTTTAAAAGATAAAATAATTTTTAAAGAAAAAATTAGTGTGCTCATTTATTTGGTGTTTTTTATTTTTGGCGAGGGCTTTTAAAATTTAACTTGACTTGAAACTGTGACCAATTATTATCTACAAGATGCTTTAGAATACGTTATCAGTGTTTCTGTAAGGCCACACTTCTTGTTTTCATAGGTTTCTTATTCTTATTGTTACAGCGGCTGTCAATCATCACCAATCTTTCTCTGCTGTCTCAAGGACATCGCTTTTGTTCCTGTGCGATTCCATTACAGCAAACAGACAGCATAAAGCCTCTAGACAAGGCATCCTGTAACATATATGTACAATGTGGTGTGTTAAGGATGGGAGGGGGGATTTGTTAAAACCTGTGTAGAGCAAAGGTTCAACAGTTGGCCATAGCAACCGGTCAGATTGTTTATTTTATTTTGAAAAGGGCCTTTGAGCAATAAAATTGGTGATCTGATTGGTTGCTATGGTCAACTGGTCAACTTTTCTCTACACATCTTTTTCTAAATCTCCCCATGGAGTTTATCTAAACCTTTTAACACCCTTCATTATGTGCAAAAATAGAGATAACATAGAGATATACAAATATAATTCTGGCTGCCAGAAGCCACCACTAGGAGGAGCTTAGGAGCTTACTGTACACACACATATATATATATATATATATATATATATATATATATATATATACCGTATATACTCCAGTATAAGCTGACCCAAATATAAGCCGAGGCACCTAATTTTACCACATTAAAAACTGGGAAAACATATTGACTTAAAGGGTAACTCTCATTAAAACTAATTTTTGCTATTGTACTCCTCATGGTAAATAACAAATATTTCTAATATACTTTTTTTTTTTAAGTGAAAAAAATGATGCTTTAAAAAGCTCAAGAGCACATTTTCCCCCATCTTATACACAGACTTTGGACCGAAGTGCAAACACAGAAAGTGCAGTCTTGAGTGCTGAGGGGTGTGTTCAGCCTCATCCAATCATAGCTCCTCTCACACTTAACTGCCATATGCTGTTGGTTGGACACATACCCCTCAGCACTTCAGGCTGCACTTCCAGTGTTTAGGCTTCGGTCCAAAGTCTGTGTATGAGATGGGTGAAAATGTGCTCTTGAGCTTTTTTTAAGCACAAAGAAAACATAGAAAACTTCATTTTTTTTTTAACAAAGTATATTAAAAAAATATTTTTTATTTACCACAAGGAGTGCAATAGCCAAAAATAGTTTTAATGAGAGTGCCCATTAAAGTATAAGCCTAGCGTGGGAAATGCAGCAGCCCCTGTCATCATCCATATTCCACAGCCCTCTCCCCCCCAGCTCCTGTCATTATCCACACTCCACAGCCATCCCCCCCAAACCCCTCTGTCATCCTCCACTGCCACAAATCCACCCCTCTGTCATTCTCCACTGCCAAAAATCCACCCCCTTTCATCCTCTATAGCCACAAATCAATCCCCCCTCTGTAATCCTCCACTGCCACAAAGCCATCCCCCCTCTGTAATCTTCCACTGCAACAAATTCTTCCCCACTCTGTCATCCTCCGTAGCCACAAATTGCACATATAGCACAGCCATCCCAGTCCTCCAAAGTGCCCCCTCCCCTCCGTTCACCTACACAGTCGGCACTTTGTAGGAGCTGCAGCTCTTGGTGGTGGTATTCTCCTCTTGTGGAGCGCAGCCGGGAAATGAACACGTCCCTGATGTCAGGGGTGTCCCTGCGCATGGACGTCTGTAGCTCTTAAAGCGGCAGCATCCCTACTCTGGCTGAGTTTACTTGGGGGCCGTGACTGACCCGGTACCACCAGAGAAGGGGGCCTCCGGGAGGAATAACAGAAAGATGTGAATAGGGGGGCAAATGGACAGATGGGCATGTCCTCATTCGAATATAAGCTGTTACAGTGAAAACTAGTGAAAACTAGTTTTTACTAAATGCCTTTGTGAAAACTATTATTGACTACTTTTCCCTAGTGAAAACTAGTTTTGACTAAATGCCTTTGTAAAACCAGTATTGACTGTTTTTCCCCAGTGAAAACTGGTTTTGACTGAACGTCTTTGTGAAAGCTAGAATTGACAGCTTTTCCCCAGTGAAAACTGATTTGGGGTGAACGCCTTGGGAAAACTAGAATTGACTGTTTTATCCTAGTTAAAGCAAGTTTTAACTGAACTCCTTTGTTGAAACACCAGTCTTTACTAAACACCTTCTTACAAACTAGAATATTCACTGAACGCCTTCGTAGAAACTAGAATATTTGAAAATGACTCAGTTCAAACTGTTTCCACAGAGGTCAAAGTTCATCTAGCTTACACGTGCAAAGTTCAACTAGCTCACACGTGGTGCTTGGGAATGATTCTTATTGGTTGTGCGACATCGCCTGACTCATGGTGGGCATACCTGTATATTCCTCTGCTAAGCACTCTCATGCGGGTTGACCACGCTGCCTCCACATAACCACGTACCCCCTCCCCAAGCACGCTCATGCGTGCCTACCACGTCGCCTTTGCATACCCCTGTCCCCCTCCACTAAGCTCCAAAACAAAACTTTTGATATGCTGTACATCTTGGCAAAACAATAGTTCTTTCTTATATATTTCTTTTAAAAAAATCACATTTTATTAAAGAAAACTGTATTTGAAAATCCCATCACTAGGAGTCCCCATACCTCCTGGGACACTGACAAGTCCCGCATCAGATTGTCCATTATTCATGGACAAGAGATGCCTGATGGATAAAGCTACGGATGGGACTAGGGTTCTGCTGTGCTCGCTCCCAGCCTGTCACTTTACCTGGGGGAGTGCACGGCTGCCAGGAGCGAGCGTGCATGAATTTACAGCTTCAGTGCTAGGAGCCTCTGAGGATCGCAGCACAATACCAGGAGTTCATAAACTTTTATGGAGCTTCACTTCAAGGGACACCATCAGTGGCGTTGCTAGGGTTGGTGTCACCCGGTGCGGTAGAAAATGGTGTCACCCCCATACCTTCCCCCCCCCCCCAGTAAGTTTTTAGCCTTTTTATGACAGACATCACTGTTGTAGCGCACTGTGAGGAATTCCAGTATAATAATCAGATATACCAGTTGCCACAGAATGGGAAAGTGTTAAAGAAGTTTTCACCATTTAAATATACAGCTCCCAGAATTACTTAACCCCTTCCCGCAGAATGTCATATATAAACGCCGGGTTGTGCAGTGCGTTCGCGCATCCCGGCGTTTATAAATGACATGCAGTTAACCCGGTGATGCGCAGCATCGCACGGGTTAACTGGCAGAAGTCCCGCTGTTTCCAGCAGGGGACAACTTCTGCTTCACCCCCAGGACCATCAATTGATGGTCCTGGTCAGCGATCACTGTGATTGGTCCCTGTGGACCAATCACAGTGATCTGGGGTGAAAGTTCAGATCCCCCGCACTGCCCGCCCCTGGAAGTCGGGCAGAACGGGGGACGAAGGCTGCAGGGGCTCGCGGGGACCTGCGGCATTCGGGGGGAACACGTGGGGACCGGCGGACTTACCTGATCCAGCGGCGGAACCGAGGAGCAGCGCGGGACCGGCAACGTGGACGAGCAGCGACGGGTAAGTATGTGGTCCTCAGAGGCAGCAGTAAAGATCTTCACTGCTGCTTCTAGGAGTCTGAAAACTACAACTCCCAGCATGCCTAGACAGCCTTTGGCTGTCTGGGCATGCTGGGAGTTGTAGTTTTGCAACATCTGGAGGGCCCCAGTTTGGAGACCATTGTATAATGGTCTCCAATCTGTGCTCTTCCAGCTGTTGCAAAACTACAACTCCCAGCATGCACTGACTGTCCAGGCATGCTGGGAGTTTTAGTTAAGCAACATCTGGCCCTTCAGATGTTGCCGAACTACAACTCCCAGCATGCCCTTCAGCTGTCTGGGCATGCTGGGAGTTGTAGTTTTGCAACAGCTGGAGACACACTGGTTGGGAAACATTGTTTCTAACTCAGTGTTTCCTAACCTGTGTGCCTCCAGCTGTTGCAAAACTATAACTCCCAGCATGCACTAAAAGACCATGCATGCTGGGAGTTGTAGTTTTGCAACATCTGGAGGGCCCCAGTTTGGAGACCATTGTATAATGGTCTCCAATCTGTGCTCTTCCAGCTGTTGCAAAACTACAACTCCCAGTATGCACTGACTGTCCAGGCATGCTGGGAGTTTTAGTTCAGCAACATCTGGCCCTTCAGATGTTGCCGAACTACAACTCCCAGCATGCCCTTCAGCTGTCTGGGCATGCTGGGAGTTGTAGTTTTGCAACAACTGGAGACACACTGGTTGGGAAACATTGTCTGTTTCTAACTCAGTGTTTCCTAACCTGTGTGCCTCCAGCTGTTGCAAAACTATGACTCCCAGCATGCACTAACAGACCATGCATGCTGGGAGTTGTGGTTTTGCAACAGCTGATGCAAGCCCCCCCCGCCCCGCCACCCCCGTGAATGTACAGGGTACATTCACATGGGCGAGGCTTTTACAGTGGGTTTCTCGCATCTTGAGATGCAGCAAATTTTGCGCTGGGAAACTCGCTGTAATCCCCCGCCCATGTGACTGTACCCTAAAAACACTACACTACACTAACACAAAATAAAATAAAAAGTTAAAAACACTACATATACACATACCCTTACACAGCCCCCCTCCCCCAATAAGAACGTCCGGTACACCATTTCCAAAGCAGAGCCTCCAGCTGTTGAAAAACAACAACTCACAGTATTGTCGGACAGCCGTTGACTGTCCAGGCATGCTGGGAGTTTTGCAACAGCTGGAGGCACCCTGTTTGGGAATCACTGGTGTAGAATACCCCTATGTCCACCCCTATGCAAATCCCTAATTTAGGCCTCAAATGCACATGGCGCTCTCACTTTGGAGCCCTGTCGTATTTCAAGGCAACAGTTTAGGGTCACATATTGGGTATCGCTGTACTCGGGAGAAATTGCGTTACAAGGTTTGGGGGGCTTTTTCTTCTTTAACCCTTCATGAAAAGGAAATGTTGGGGTCTACACCAGAATGTTAGTGTAAATTTTTTTTATTTTTTACACTAACATGCTGATGTTGCCCTATACTTTACATTTTCACAAGAGGTAAAAGGGAAAAAAGCCCCCCAAAATTTGTAACGCAATTTCTCCCGACTACAGAGATACCCCATATGTGAGCGCAAAGTGCTCTGGGGGCGCACAACAAGGCCCAGAAGGGAGAGCGCACCATGTACATTTGAGGTGATTTGCACAGGGGTGGCTGATTGTTACAGCAGTTTTGACAAACGCAAAAAAAAAAAAAAAAACACATGTGACCCCATTTCGGAAACGACACCCCTCACGGAATGTAATGAGGGGTGCAGTGAGAATTTACACCCCACTGGTGTCTGACGGATCTTTGGAACAGTGGTCCATGAAAATGAAAACTTGTACAGCCCACTGTTCCAAAGATCTGTCAGACACCAGTGGGGGGCAAATGCTCACTGTACCCCTTGTTACGTTTCTCAAGGGGTCTAGTTTCCAAAATGGTATGCCATGTGTGTTTTTTTTTTGCTGTTCTGACACCTTAGGGGCTTCCTAAATGCGACATGCCCCCCGAGCAAAATTTGCTCTCAAAAAGCCAAATATGACTCCTTCTCTTCTGAGCATTGTAGTTCGCCCATAGTACACTTCAGGTCAACTTATGGGGTACCTCCATACTCAGAAGAGATGGGGTTACAAATTTTGGGGGGTATTTTCTGCTATTAACCCTTGCAAAAAGGTGAAATTAGGGGGGAAACACATTTTAGTGGAAATTTTTTTTTTTTTTTTTACATATGCAAAAGTCGTGAAACACCTGTGGGGTAATAAGGCTCACTTTATTCCTTATTACATTCCTCAAGGGGTCTAGTTTCCAAAATGGTATGCCATGTGGGTATTTTTTGCTGTTCTGGCACCATAGGGGCTTCCTAAATGCGACATGCCCCCCGAGCAAAATTTGCTCTCAAAAAGCCAAATATGACTCCTTCTCTTCTGAGCATTGTAGTTCGCCCATAGTGCACTTCAGGTCAACTTATGGGGTACCTCCATACTCAGAAGAGAAGGGGTTACAAATATTGGGGGGTATTTCCTGCTATTAACCCTTGGAAAAATGTGAAATTTGGGGGGAAACACACATTTTAGTGAAAAAAAATAATTTTTTTTTACATATGCAAAAGTCGTGAAACACCTGTGGGGTATTAAGGCTCACTTTATTCCTTCTTATGTTCCTCAAGGGGTCTAGTTTCCAAAATGGTATGGCATGTGGGTATTTTTTGCTGTTCTGGCACCATAGGGGCTTCCTAAATGCAACATGCCCCCCAAAAACCATTTCAGAAAAACGTACTCTCCAAAATCCCCTTGTCGCTCCTTCGCTTCTGAGCCCTCTACTGCGCCCGCCGAACACTTAACATAGACATATGAGGTATGTGCTTACTCGAGAGAAATCAGGCTACAAATTTAAGTATACATTTTCTCCTTTTACCCCTTGTAAAAATTTAAAAATTGGGTCTACAAGAACATGCGAGTGTAAAAAATGAAGATTGTGAATTTTCTCCTTCACTTTGCTTCTATTCCTGTGAAACACCTAAAGGGTTAAAATGATGACTGAATGTCATTTTGAATACTTTGGGGGGTGCAGTTTTTATAATGGGGTCTTTTGTGGGGTATTTCTAATATGAAGACCCTTCAAATCCACTTCAAACCTGAACTGGTCCCTGAAAAATAGTGAGTTTGAAAATTTTGTGAAAAATTGGAAAATTGCTGCTGAACTTTGAAGCCCTCTGGTGTCTTCCAAAAGTAAAAACTCGTCACTTTTATGATGCAAACATAAAGTAGACATATTGTATATGTGAATAAAAAATTTTTTTATTTGTAATATACATTTTCCTTACAAGCAGAGAGCTTCAAAGTTAGAAAAATGCAAAATTTTCAAATTTTTCATCAAATTTTAGGATTTTTCACAAGGAAAGGATGCAAGTTACCAAAAAATGTTACCACTACGTTAAAGTAGAATATGTCACAAAAAAACAATCTCGGAATCAGAATGATAACTAAAAGCATTCCAGAGTTATTAATGTTTAAAGCGACAGTGGTCAGATGTGCAAAAAACGCTCTGGTCCTTAAGGCCAAAATGGGCTTGGTCCTGAAGGGGTTAAAGGGGTACTCCACTGGAAAACATTTTCTTTTATATCAACTGGTGCCAGAAAGTTAAACAGATTTTTAAATTACTTCTATTTGAAATCTTAATCCTTACAGTACTTATAAGCTGCTGTATTCTCCACAGGAAGTTGTGTAGTTCTTTCCAGTCTGTCCACAGTGCTCTGTCTGTCCATGTTAGGAACTGTCCAGAGCAGGAGAGGTTTGCAATGGGGATTTGTTCCTACTATGGACAGTTCTTGACATGGACAGAGGTGTCAGTACAGAGCACTGTGGTCAGACAGAAAATAAATTAAAAAAGAAAAGAACTTCCTGTGAATCACTTATACAGCAGCTAATAAGTACTGGAAGGATTAAGATTTTTAAGTAGAAGTAATTTATAAATCTGTTTAACTTTGTAGCACCAGTTGATTAAAATTTTTTTCCCAGTAGAGTACCCCTTTATGCAGTGGTGAGGTTATGCTGGGAGTTGTAGTTTCACTTATCATAACTGTAGAACTGACAAGCGACTACAGCTCTGATAGGACATAGAGAGGAGAATGTGCAATGATATCAGTGACTACAGGTGACGTCTTCTCTATAGTGAGGAGAATACACAATGATATCACTGATTACAGGTGACGTCTTCTCTATAGTGAGGAGAATACACAATGATATCAGTGACTACAGGTGACGTCTTCTCTATAGTGAGGAGAATACACAATGATATCAGTGACTACAGGTGACGTCTTCTCTATAGTGAGGAGAATACACAATATCAGTGATTACAGGTGACGTCTTCTCTATAGTGAGGAGAATATACAATGATATCAGTGACTACAGGTGATGTCTTCTCTATAGGGAGGAGAATGTACAATGATATCAGTGACTACAGGTGACGTCTTCTCTATAGTGAGGAGAATACACAATGGTATCATTGACTACAGGTGACGTCTTCTCTATAGTGAGAATACAGAATGTTATCAGTGACTACAGGTGACGTCTTCTCTATAGTCTTCCCTTATCTAATTCAGATGGTACATACCGCCTGGTCCAGCTAAAACTTCTCTCTGCAGAATGTGACGCCCAGACCTCTCCTCACTATGTCAGCGCATTCTCATCCTCTATATGAAAACAAGTATTATTATAAACCTGCATCCTCTAAATATAATACTACTATACACTATACTCTTTGATTATAAGCCTTCCATACACCATACTCACTGAATATAATACTACCACACACTGTACATTCTGAATATAATACCAACACATACTGTACACTCTGAATATAAATCTGCCACATACTGAACCCTCTGAATATAATACCACCACACACTGTACATTCTGAATATAATACCAACACATACTGTACCCTCTGAATATAAATCTGCCACATACTGTACCCTCTGAATATAATACCGCCACACACTGTACATTCTGAATATAATACCAACACATAATGTACAGTCTAAATATAAATCTGCCACATACGGTACCCTCTGAATATACTGCCACACACTGTACCCTCTGAATATAAATCTGCCACACACTGTACCCTCTGAATATAAATCTGCCACATACTGTACCCTCTGAACATAAATCTGCCACATACTATACCCTCTGAATATAAATCTGCCACATACTGTACCCTCTGAATATAAATCTGCCACATACTGTACCCTCTGAATATAAATCTGCCACATACTGTACCCTCTGAATATAAATATGCCACATACTGTACCCTCTGAATATACCGCCACACACTGTACCCTCTGAATATAAATCTGCCACATACTGTACTCTCTGAATATAAATCTGCCACATACTGTACCCTCTGAATATTAATCTGGCGGTGTTGCTAGTGGATGATGGGGGTGCTAGTACTGGGGAGGTGTTGCTGGAGGATGATGAGGGTGCTACTGGCCATCCCCCCTGGCAGTATCACCCCCATCATCCATCGGCAGGATCGTCCTCCTGGCAGGAGCACCCCCATCATCCACCATCAGGATCTGCTGATGGAGGTGCTGCTGCTGGGGGGGTTTGCTGGTGGATGATAAGGGTGCTACTGCCAGGGGGGGAGCATTAGGTAGGCCGCAGTTCCCCCATTTAAGGTAGGTAGCAGTTCCCCCACATTAGGTAGGTAGCAGTTTCCCCACATTAGGTAGCATAGATTCCCCACATTTGGTACCAGTTACCCCACATTAGGTAGTAATTTCCCCACATTAGGTAGCACAGATTCCACACATTAGGTAGCATAGATTCCACACATTTGGTACCAGTTACCCCACATTAGGTAGTAATTTCCCCACATTAGGTAGCACAGATTCCCCACATTAGGTAGCACAGATTCCACACATTAGGTAGCAGTTTCCCCACATTAGATAGCACAGATTCCCCACATTAGGTAGCAGTTTTCCCACATTATGTAGCAGCCTTCGCACATTAGGTAGGAGTTTTCCAACATTGGGTAGCATAGATTCCCCTCATTTGGTAGTAGTTTCCCCTCCATTAGCCTGCAGGTTCCCTTGCCTGTTCCCCACAATAGGTCAAAGTCTCCCCACATTAGATCGTTGGTTCAAACAAACCCCCCCCCCTCCCCCCACACACAAAAAACCCACACACACACAACACAGAGACACACACAGATAGAGAGAGAGACACACACACACAGTCAGAGAGACACACACACACAGAGTCACACACAGACAGAGAGCCACACACAGACAAAGATAGCGACAGACACACACACAAACACACACACACACACAGAGAGACACACACTCACAGACACACACAGTCACACACAGACAGAGACACACAAACAGAGAGAGTGAGACAGACACACACTCACTCACCCATCCAGCACAGCGCTCCTACTCTCCGGTCGCTCAGCGAGTGATGTCACGTCCTCCTGCGCCAGCCCTGCGGAGGGACGTCGGACCGGCGCAACAGAAGACGTGGGGGCGCAGGCCGGTTCACTGTGCAGGTGACGGGGGGAGGGTGGGGGTGCTAGTACAGAGGCGCAACAAGTGAGGACTGGGGGGGGGTTAGGTGATGCTATTACAGAGAAAGCGCAAGTGGGGGCCGGGGGGGTGCTGCTAGTACGGAGACAGGCAGCGCAACTGAGGACCGGCGGCGTACCTGGTGTCACCCCCTCAGGATGGTGTCACCCGGTGCGGGCTGCACCCCCCGCACCCCGGTCGCAACGCCACTGGACACCATTATATTTTATATGTAAATATTTCTACTTTGCTACTTTTCTGTGGTGGCAAAGTTCGGCACAGGGGAAAATCAGCTGATGGGATGTGGGATGTTACAGAGCTACGGGCAGTGCAGGGCTTTACAAGATATGTGACTTTGACTTCTGCTGACAGCCAGGGGCATCACTAGATAAAAATATTTGGGGCCTGTTCCCTAAATAAAAAGACAAGTGGCCCAAATGTCAGCTATTGAGTGAGTCCAGATATCAGTGTTTCCCAAGCAGGGTGCCTCCAACTGTTTCAAAACTACAACTCCCAGCATTCTCAGATAACCAAAGGCTGTCCGGGCATGCTGGGAGTTGTATTTTTGAAACATCTGCTTGGGAAACAATGCCATACACTCAGCAATCTTGGCATGCCTGCTCAGCTCTTCCCCCTTCTCTGCCGCCGCCCCCTGTTGTGCATGTGATCTCAGATTCACACAGAGGCCTGCTGTGGTCTGAAGAAAGATTTGAGATGACAAGAGAATAGACGATTAGCAAGTTGCAAAGGTAAGAGTATAAATACTGTGCCCTGGCCCTGACATTTTATACTACCCCATCCCAACACAGTGACATCACTGCAAATGTACTTTATACTGTAGCATCACTGTGTGCATTATCTTAGTGCTGTGACATCATTGGGGTTATCCCTCTAATGTGACATCACTAATCACTGTGTATTACCCCTGTACTGTGTTTATTATCCTTGTAGTGTGTTCATTATCCCTGTACTGTGTGCATTATCCCTGTACTGTGTGCAGTATCCCTGTACTGTGACATCACTGTGTATATTATCCCTGTTCTGTGACATCACTATGTGTATTATCCCTGTACTGTGACGTCACTGTGTATATTATCCCTGTTCTGTGACATCACTGTGTGTATTATCCCTGTACTGTGACATCATTGGGGTTATTATCCCTGTAATGTGACATTACTCACACAGAGGCCTGCTGGGGTCAGAGGAAAGATTTCAGACATTTCACTCAAACAGGTTTAACTAGTTTTAACCCCTTCCCGACGAACAACATGTACATCATGGAAGGTTTTCCCTGTGACGTACTTCATGCAGATACTGGCCACCGCTGAACGTGTAGTGCTGGAGGGGAGGGGAGGGGGAAGGAAATTGCTGCCTGCTATGGAGGAACTGTTGTCTAAAATGGGGGAACTGCTGACTCCTATGGAGGAAATGCTGCCAACAATGGAGGAACTGCTGCCTACTATGAGGGAACGGTTGGCTACTATGGGGGGGACCTCTGCTGACTACCTTATGTTAGGGACTTCTGCTGGATACCTAATGTGGGGGACATCTGCTGCCTACACAATTTGGGAAGCTATCTACTATCTACAAGCTATTATGAAGATTAACTACCAAGCTAATAGGGGGGCTACCTACTGCCCAGCTTATTTAAGGGTTTTCATTTATGGGACAGCTATCTGGGGGATTCACTTTTACATTCATAATGTATTGTATTTTTTCTTTTTTTAATATAAAAAAGCCCTTCCCTAATAAAAACTGAAAACACCCCCTTTTTCCTATAAAAAAAAAAAATTGTCACATGACATTTTAAATAGTATCATAATTGGTATCAGCGTGTACTTAAAAAAAAGTATCGGTACTTGTACATATTAAAAAAATGGTATTGGGACATCCCTAATAACAAGATTAATTTGGCATTACAAATGTTCGTCTGAGAGTCCGCGGCGTCCCGCTGTATGAAGTCTGTGCACCTCACCGTCTACAGATTAAATTCACCACCTGCATTTCTCCCTAACCGTGAGTGCTCCCTCTGTTCTTTCTTATCTTTCTGGATGAATTGTAATTTGGCATTACTATCTCTCTTACAAATAGAGAATTTCAAATCTAGAAAAATGGAAAAATAAAAACACCATGTATCAAAAAATTTACTAAAAATATAAAGTACAATATGTAAAAAAAAAAAAAAAAAACAACCCCAAGCAAAAAAAAAAAAAAAACAACTGGTTTTAGCTAGAAAAAAACTGTCAATTCTAGTTTTTATAAAGGCATATATTCTAATTAATATAACACCTACAGTGTGTGCACAAGGCACAACAAAACAATCTCCAAACATGTGTGCGGACTCCATCTCCGTTCTCCTCTTCCTCTCCCAGTCTCCTCCGGTGTGCCTGCTGTTGAAGAGCTGGTCCTTGACTTCTCTACCATCTGGCAACAGACCCAACAATCGTTATCCCAGGCTTCTTCACGCATGAAGGTGCAAGTGGATAAAAGTAGAGGACCTCCTCCATCCTTCTCTCCTGATGACATGGTGTGGCTTTCATCCAAGTTCATCCGCTTAAAGATCCCCTGTTACAAGCTCGGTCCCTGCTACTTTGGCCCCTTCCTGATTCTACAAAAAAATCAATCCTGTCTCCTACAAACACCATCTACCTGGTGTTACGTATTTCCAATTTCTTCCACGTCTCTCTCCTCAAGCCTCTTGTCATAAACCGGTTTTCTCAGAAGAATCTTGTCCCCACACCGGTCTCCAGCTCTTCTGACATCTTCAAGCTTAAAGAGATTATTGATACAAAAACTGTGAGAGGTAAACAATTTTTTTTTGGTCGACTGGGAGGGTTACGGTCCTGAGGAGAGATCTTGGGAGCCTGAGGGGAATATTCTGGTCTGTGACCTTCTTGGGAGTTTTCTGACTCATAAAAGGAGGGGGAGACCAAAGGGACCCCCCGAGTTCTGTTACATTATGCGCTCCGTCCGCACACGCTGGCCGTGAGCGCATGGTCCCGTTACCTGCTGCTGCCGACGGGGCTGGGACTCACATTGCGGGTTTCGCCCGCATGCGAGCTCCAGTCCGTCACTCACTGGGTGTTTCTCCTGCCCCGCCTCTGCCTCTCTGCTCCAGCCCGCGCGTCCCCTAGGGCGCACGCGCGCCGGAGCTTTAAGATTTGAAGCGCCAGTGCGCTCATATGTGTAATTCACCTGTGGCTCATGGATAAATTCCTTAACCCTCCTCACTTCCTTGCAGGATCTTTGTTGCCTTGAGCCTGAGAGAAAGCATTCCTGTTATTGCCTTGCTGTGTATCTGATCCTCTGCTCCGTGACCTGACCTTGCTCCTTGCCTTCCTAGTACGGTCCAAGTCATCTGCCACACAGGTACAGCGGATCAACATCCACCGGGGTTCCTGTCTGTTACAATATCTATATCTTCTATTACAGATCAGCCTGAGGGTTTGGCTATCCAATAAACTTCTCTCTCCACACTATAATTTGTGGCATTGTACAACTTCCTCTGCTTCCAAGATGGCATTTCTAACACTGAGAAAAGGCAGTAGTTCAGAGCAAAGGGGGTCAATACAATCAGTGTGTGGTGGATCTGAAGAAATATGCATACACATAAACAGAAAAATGGTATGGTAAATGTTCTGAAGAATTTTTAGAAAGATGCTTTAGCATTTAGGAAGCAATTGAGCAATAATATAATTTCAGTTTAAATGATTACATAGCCTTTACCTTTATGTTGTTGCAAGAGATTTGGAGCTTTGTTTCAGGAAGAAGAAAATGTATGTAAGCAAAGGATGTTATTTTATTTAAAGAAAAGTGTTCAAACATTGCATTTTAATGCTTTAATGCAGGACCTGACTCACCAATATCATCCATGTGGTGGAAGTGTGAGCATAGCAGTTTTGGTCTTTACCCAATTGGTAGCAGACGTGATGTAACAATTTTTATTTACAAAATATTCATCATTCTGGGCTTATGTACATAAAGAAGACATATTCAAAAACTTACAAAGTTTAACTTAGACTAGGCAGTCTAATATTGTGCCACATTTCTATCTTTGACTCAAGCTGTTTAAAAATCTGGCAGCCTTCACTGCAGGTTCGGTTTACACCACCTCCCTATCTTTTCTTGGTGCAGACCTCTGAAAATGTGGCACTTTTTTTTCTTAGACCACACCACATTTATAAATTGTCACACATGGTGCAAACAAGGCAAAATTCTTTTTCAATAAACCTAGCGCAGTTTACACAGAAAAAGGCAAATTCAGATTAAAATCCCCACCCCCACAGAGCCTAAATTCTATATCTAATTCCAGAGGTGCAGCTATGGATCAAGTTCTGCTCTCAGGAACCAAACTGTTTCATATAATACATTATAAAGTGTTGGCACGTACTGTTATATAAATTGTACTTGTTTAGATTTGAGGAACCCTATTGACACCTGAACAACTAAGTGTATACTTCTTAGCTCAAATAGGTTTTGGAGAAGAGACACATACCTTCAAAAGGGGAAAGTCATTTTGTTTTAGGTCAGCAATTTCTATTATCTGCGGTTTCACCCTTCGTACAATGGAACCTTTCAATAACTAACTTATTCCCACATGCCTATACTATTTAGAAAATGATCATACTGGAAGTCTCCTACTGCTTAGACCATTTAGTTTGATGTAAAATATCCAGATACTTAATTCCTACATCCAGCTATGACTTTATTATACGAGTGGAACAAAATGTCACAAAGATTCACCATGAATTCATTTAACATTGCAATTAGTGCTACAATATACATTTACTCTTCCCAGTCTTTGTGCCTATTAAAGAAAACAATCTATTCAATCGGGGACTGTCAATCCAAATATCTAATAGCTTTTGGCTTTGCAATGTATCAGATAGTATGAGATGAATAATTTACCTTATTGATGGTCCTCTTGGCTTAAAGAAAAGTTTCACTAAAAGACAATTTTATCTTCTCATTCTAAGCAAGCAATGCTGGCTCTGTAGGAAAATTGGACTGGCAGTGATACTAATTGTAAATGCTATGATTGCCATTGCCGTTACCTGTATTAAGAGAAGGGTTTCAGGGGAATGAGGTCACATTCACATCAAATTGCCGTTTCCTGGACTTGTCAACCTACAGAATCCCCAAAGAAGAAGCAACAGAGACAAAACTAAGTGACCTTGATGTACAGTATTTCTTGTGTAGCCACAAAACCCATTTGAATCTCAATAGGTAATTACTTATCTAAGCAGGCTTTCATCATGTATTCATCTCAGTATAATGACTTTATTTTGTCAAAGATCTGATAAGTAAAAGGGGCATCTGATAAGTTTGTTGCATCATAGCTGGAATACAAATACAAATGTCCATAAGATTGTATTTTAAGACTCAGCATATACATGCTGTTAGGTCAAGAGAGTACCAGCAAAGAAATAACCTACAACAACATTCATCAGAGGGCGACTTCTACCTGATCATTGGTTGATAGGTCAGCTAGATCCATAAAAAAGCACTATGCAAGATATTGTATGGTCTGCATCAAAAACTCTCCCCGAGCCTGATATTACAGATGTTAAAGGGGTATTCAAGGCAAAAACATTTTTTTATATATCAACTGGCTCCAGAAAGTTAAACAGATTTGTAGATTACTTCTATTAAAAAATCTTAATCCTTCCAATAGTTATTAGCTTCTGAAGTTTTCTGTCTAACTGCTCAATGATGATGTCACGTCCCGGGAGCTGTACATGATGGGAGAATATCCCCATAGGAACTGGGATGTGAGTCATCAGAAGGCAGTTAGACAGAAAAAACAACTCAATCTCAGAGGCTAATAACTATTGCAAGGATTAAGATTTTTTAATCAAAGTCATTTACCAATCTGTTTAACTTTCCGAACCCAGTTGATATATAAAAAAAAGTTTTGGCCTGGAATACCCCTTTAAGCTTTTGCTGGAATATACCAAGGACAAGGAACATATGTAATTTGATAATATTGTGATAGTAAAATGATGGGAATTAAAAGTATACAGAGAGGGCCTCCAGTTGTCATTGTGAACTCACTAAAAGAGTTCAGAAGGGACCTGGATTATACATATATTTAAAAGTAAATTAGCTAGATATTAGAGAATGTCAGATTTGGCCATACGCTGCTACAAGGCATCTGTGTCTGTAACTGTCAACCATATGATACTCTTCTCTACACCCCACTGCAGACAGATTGGGAAATCCTTCTTTACTATCATAATAGTTTTATCCCTATATATTTCTACTATTACTTATTAGTTATGTGATGTTTTCTGATGAAACATGTAGGGTACTAACTACGTGGTCCAAGAGGTAAATCGAGGCAAGGGTCACCCTTATTAGGGCAGGTGTCCCGACTGTCCCTGAACAAAGAGGGATAGCTTAACAACACTGACCCTCAGGGTTTTCTAGGGTGTTGCTAGGAGCTCCTGTGCAATCAGTCTCCCTTCTATCTACAGGGTGGGCCATTTATATGGATATACCTTCATAAAATGGGAATGGTTGGTGATATTAACTTCCTGTTTGTGGCACTTTAGTATATGTGAGGGGGGAAACTTTTCAAGATGGTTGGTGACCATGGTGGCCATTTTGAAGTCGACTATTTTGATTCCAATTTTTGTTTTTTCAATAGGAAGAGGGTCATGTGACACATCAAACTTATTGGGAATTTCACAAGAAAAACAATGGTGTGCTTGGTTTTAACGTAAATGTATTATTTCATGAGTTATTTACAAGTTTCTGACCACTTATAAAATGTTTCAATGTGCTGCCCATTGTGTTGGATTGTCAATGCAACTCTCTTCTCCCACTCTTCACACACTGATAGCAGCACCGCAGGAGAAATGCTAGCACAGGCTTCCAGTATCCGTAGTTTCAGGTGCTGCAGAATTGGCAAAAACAAAAATTGGAACAGGACCCTCAGTCAGAAGATTTTGTTCAGTGATGAGGCAAACTTTCATGTGAACGGTGAAGTTAACAAACAAAACAACCGCTATTGGTCTGACACTAACCCACATTGGATAGATCCCTCCAAGACTGTTGGAACACAAAAATTGATGGTATGGTGTGGTATATGGGGTACAAAGATAGTGGGGCCATTCTTCATCAATGGAAACCTCAAGGCCACTGGATATGCGAAATTGCTACATGATGATGTGTTTCCCTCTTTATGCACTGAATCTGGCACGTTCCCTGAGTTTTTCCAGCAAGATGGTGCACCACGACATTATGGGTGTCAGATCCGAGCATTCCTAGATGAACAGTTTCCTGGAAAGTGGATTGGTCGTCGTGGGCCAGTTGAATGGCCCCCAAGGTCTCCCGATCTGACCCCTTAGACGTTTATCTTTGGGGTCATCTGAAGGCAATTGTCTATGCTGTGAAAATACGAGATGTGCAGCACCTGAAACTATGAATACTGGAAGCCTGTACTAGCATTTCTCCTGCGGTGTTGCTATCAGTGTGTGAAGAGTGAGAGAAGAGAGTTGCATTGACAATCCAACACAATGGGGAGCACATTGAACACATTTTATAAGTGGTCAGAAACTTGTAAATAACTCATGAATGAATAAAGTTACATTAAAACCAAGCACATCATTGTTTTTCTTGTGAAATTTCCAATAAGTTTGATGTGTCACATGACCCTCTTCCTATTGAAAAAATAAAAGTTGGATTCAAAATGGCCGTTATCAAAATGGCCGCCATGGTCACCACTCATCTTGAAAAGTTTCCCCCCTCACATATACTAACGTGCCACAAACAGGAAATTAATATCACCAACCATTCCCATTTTATTAAGGTGTATCCATATAAATGGCCCAACCTGTACAGTTGTGGACCCCTTGTCAGCAATGAATTTGGATACCACTTGGAACCAGAATTCTATCAGGTGAGATGTTAATTGTTTATTGTATATCTACTGGGATTATGACTGTCATCTATCTTAATACTGTGTGTTTGACCTGACCAATGAGGGTCTTGCATGTCATTGGAGAGGGGCCAGGAATTATATGGATGTTACCCGAGTAGACTGGTTTGGGTGTGTGATAATAACACACTTATTCTAGTTAGGTTTTTGTAAGCCCCAGATAGAGGTATAACTAATTGTTGTTTGCGAGTTATGCTTTAGTTCCATCATTAAAAGTTATGTTTTAGTCAGTGTACACTCCCTTTGAATTACCATATTTATTGGCATAAAACAAGCACTTTTAAAAATAAAATTTATGGCAAAAACCCTACCTGTGTGTTATATGCCAGTACTGTAAATGTGCTGGTCACTAATTTAAAGTGGTCGTAGCGCCGGCTGCTTGTTAGAGATCAGCAGCCAGACTGTAGCCACATTAAAACAGCGACCAGCGGCAGTGGCAGTGGGCCAATACGTCTCCTCTGCTTTTTATATTCCCTAACCTGGCCACGCTCCACCAGGCTCAGGTCAGGCGACGGGTGTTGCAGGCTGTGTGGCCAGTAAAGAATGACTAGTGAAGTCTCCTGCCGGCTCCTCTGTGTGGTGTCAGGATGTCATTCGTTATTCCCTGCAGCCGCCGCTGGTAACCGTTCTAAAGTGGCCGCGGCCAGGCTGCTGAACTTTAATAAGCAGCCGGCGCTGTGGCCACTCTGACCAGCGGTGGCTGTAGGGAATGGTGAGTGATTATCCTGACACCGCGCAGAGGAGCCAGCAGGAGACGTCACTCGCCATTCTTTATTGTCCACACAGCCCACAAAATCAGCCATCTGACCTGAACCTGGCGGAGCGTGGTCAAGTTAGAGAATATAAAAAGCAGAGAAGACGTGTTTGTCTATAGTCACTGCTGCTTGTCCCTGTTTTAATGTGGCTATGATCCGGCTGCTGATCTTTAACAAGCAGCTGGCGCTGCGACCACCTGAGCCTTCCGTAACGTGGCCAAGTAAGTGTATATAAAAATATAAAATCAGGGGAGGGGGGGGAATAATGAGCAGGGGGGGAATGATTAACAGGGGGGAATAATGAGCAGGGGAGATGATGAACAGGGAGGAATAATGAGCAGGGGGAAATAATGAGCAAGGGGGGATGATGAACAGGGGGAGAATGATGAGCCTGGGGGGACAATGGACGGGGGGGGGGGGAATAATGAGCAGGGGGATGATGAACAGGGTGGGGGAATAATGAGGAGGGGAATGA
This sequence comes from Hyla sarda, assembly GCF_029499605.1. NCBI lineage: Eukaryota > Metazoa > Chordata > Amphibia > Anura > Hylidae > Hyla > Hyla sarda. The sequence continues at coordinate 105,045,674 of NC_079191.1, read as the reverse complement.
TGAGCAGGGGGGATTATGAACAGGGGGGGAATGATGAGCAGGGGGGGAATAATGAGCAGGGGGGAATAATGAGCAAGAGGGGATGATGAGCAGGGGGAATGATGAGCGGGGAGATTAAGGAGTGGCAGGGGGAATGATGAACAGTGGGGGAATAATGAGCAGGGGAGATGATGAACAGGGAGTAATAATGAGCAGGGGAGATGATGAACAGGGAGTAATAATGAGCAGGGGGGAATAATGAGCAACGGGGGATGATGAACGAGGGGAATAATGAGCAGGGGGGATGATGAACAGGGGGGCAATGATGAGCCAGGGGGGATGATGAGCAGGGGGATGATGAACAGGGGGGGGATAATAAGCAAATTTTTTGGTGGTAAATTTTCGGCGTTACTTGCATCCTTTTTTTGGTGAAAAATCCCCAAATTTCATGAAAATTAGAAAATTTTGCATTTTTCTAACTTTGAAGCTCTCTACTTGTAAAGAAAATGGATATTCCCAATAAATTTTACTTTTATTCACAAATACAATATGTCCACTTTATGTTGGCATCATAAAATAAACATATTTTTGCTTTTTGAAAAAAATAGAGGGCTTCAAAGTAGAGCAGCAATTTTCAAAAATGTCATGAAAATTGCAATCTGAAGCGACAGATGTTACAGAACTACAACTCCCAGCATGCCACAGTGGTTGCCACAGTAAGGATAACTTTACTTTCACTTTCATTCCCCCCACCACCGTAGTTTACCTACCTGAGCCAGGATCTTTGCAGTCTCCAGCGATGATCGGGGGTCCCCAGGCATCTTCTCCTCCAGGTACCAGCCTCCATCTTCTCTCCACGTTCCCCATGACATCCAGAGGTGGGCAGAATGGGGGTTGCCATGACAACCCACTGTCCTGCGCTGCCCTTGGTCAGAATCAGTTCTGACCAATGGCAGGGGATAGGAGGAGATCACAGCACCGTGACCTCGCTCCTAGCCCTCAGGATGATTGGGGCTGTCACTGACAGCTCAGATCATCCCTATTTTCTGGGTGATCAGGTCACCAGAGACCCGATCAGCACGGAATAGCGGAAAATCGCATGTCTGAATTGAAATGCAATTTTCTGTGATTGCCGACATGGGGGGGGGGGGTGTCTCAGGACCCTCCTGGGCGATGTGCCGGGATGCCTGCTGAATGATTTCAGCAGGCATCCCGGTCCGGTCCTCAACCGGCTAGCGGCGGGGACCGGAATTCCCACGGGCGTATGCATACGCCCCACGTCCTTAAGGACTCGGGATGCAGGACGCATGCATACGCCCGGCATCCTGAACAGGTTAAAGTATACTGTACTACTTATCTATAATAATATCATGATCTTTTTTCATTTTTGATCACATTTTTTAAAAGATAACTCATTTTTATGCAGTGTAATGTTTGATAAAAATGAAGTGGTATCTTAATTATGTAGGTAAAAATGAAGATTAGGATGATGCCCAATTTTTCTAGTTTTTTTTTTACTACTTTAAAAAAAAATTATATATTTTTTTAAATAACATGCTTAAACCACCCTATGACCCCTATAACTTTTTTTTATGTGATCAAATTTTTTTATAATTTTTTGTTTATGACACTCACTGTGCAGGATCATGTTTTAATAGTTCAGACAATTTCACTTGGCAATATCAAATATGTTTTGTTTAGTTTTTTTTTTTTCCCATCTGTAAAAAAAATTTCCTGAACTTAAGAAATGTACAGTTCATGTAACATTATACATGGCAATAATTGTAATTATTCTCAGGTCCATTGCATATTGATGAGGGACCTGAGGTCCGATCTAGCAGATCAGAAGTAGATTAATGAGCCTTCTACATAGCCCAATAATTGTGTGCTTTTAAAAACATAATTGACAGCCACACATCCCCAGTTTACCCAGGGAGGCATGCGGCCGACCAATAATAATCGGCTGGTGAACAAGCAATTGCTTTTTTTTTATACATGGAGCAAATCCGCCTGTTTGGCTGATAACCACCCACTGTAAGAGGCCATTAAGTAACTTAAACAACTCACTAGAATAATCAAAAGATATGCTATAAATGTCTTAACAGTGGAGGATTGATTACTAGGACCCACATTCATCCTGAGAATAGGATTCCTGCTGCATAATTTTTGGGGGAAAGTACAACGCACTCTGATGTTTCCGAGTAACAGAGTAAGGCTGGGTTCACATAACTTGTTGTCATCAGTTGTATGGCATCCGGTGTCCATTGTTTCTGTACGATGGACAGATGACAGCAAGCTGCGTTCCCCTGTCTGGTGCCCTTCAGCGTGTCCAATCATCCGGCATCAAAATTGAGACGCCAGATGATTGTGAACTGTCCCATTCAAATGAATGGGATCAGTTCTTGCATCAGTTTCCCTCCGGTGCACGCCTGAGGGAAACTATGCCAGACGCCTGAAATATATGAACCCAGCCTAAGGTAGTTACATGAAACCTAATAAAAGTACTGTAGCCAGGAGCCCTTTACAGCAAACACGTGGGTGATTCAGTCAAACCCTATACTGTATGAGCTCAAAGTAACCTAATAAGGTGTTAAGGGGACATTTTTAAGACTTTCTTATTAATTAGCATGATGCATGTTATGTATTAATCGCGTGAAGACATATCATACTAAATGCACTTTTGATCATTTTTGATATGAAGAGTTTTCATACTGTCTGCATTGTTTAATTGGGTTGTTGGAAAGACTCGAGAACCATGCCCAGAAATGCTTCTCATTTATCTGATACATATGCCTCATAATCATTGCAATATCTAGGTGAGTCATTTCTATCAATTTTCTGCCTCATTTACTTTTATATACAACAGTACCACGGCTAAAAGGCCCATTTAAATTTCAGCTGAAGTGAAAACATTTTTAAAATTGCTGGTATTTATTTTCAAGACGTCTCCTGTTCACCTAGCACAGACTTTGATGCGGATGACATTAGGCCTCCACAGACAGTGAACATGTTGACATAGAACAATTTGCAGCTATCTTGGCATTTGACTGCAACAGCAAAAAATAACTAGACAAATTTGTTGTAAACATATATTCATTCAAGATGACACTAAGAGATCATAAAGTGCAGCCAAGAAAACCATGTAAGTATAGATCAACATCTCACTACAGCTTGGCATTATACGCAGTCATTTCTACAAAGTTGGACAAAACAATGGCAAAAAAAACTAAACTTGGTGAACCCGGGATGCTATATCATGACTGCCATTCAACAAATGTTAAGATATTCTTTTTGCGCTACAGTATCTAGATGAGATCTGTCTGCAAACTAACCATCCAGTCCTTCCACAGAATCACAAGCGTTCTGAAGGAAACTCAATTCCAGAGAAGAAATATTTATTTAAGATGATAGCAAAAAAAGTCACATGCTTATCTCTGGAATACAAATTTGCTATTTGAAAGCGTAAATGGTTTAAGATGAACTAAAGTACAAATGAAAAAGAGTGGGAAAAAAACAGCCAGGAAGAAACTTTAAAACTTAACTTTTGGCCAGTCAATAAATATTTCATATGTTTGATGGAATTGGCAGTAAACATTGTACACAGTAAGTGTACTTCCAGATTTCAGAGCTTGTCAGACTTTAGAATATCTTGCAAAATACTCCAGATTGTTCCTTACCTGTGCTTACGGCTTTATAAGTCATTATAAGTGCTGTGTAAAAGATAAGAAATATAAGTGCATCTCAGGATGGAATTGTTATTTTTATTTTATTCATCTATAGTTGTACTGAGAAACTTTTTCATTTTGCACTGTTTCTTTTTTGTATCCCAAGTTTTGAGAAAATATAGAAAACAGAATAACGAATCATTAAAGGGGTTTGCCTACCAATTAATAACATATTCATTGTATAGATCATGAAAAAGAAAAGAGATAATATTTCTTTGCATAGTACTTACATTGCATACATGGCACCACCTGGTGTTCTAAGTGTATAGCAACCTGCATGTCCACCTACAAAACTAAGCTCTGGTGGACACACATTCTCAGTCACTCTTTCTAGTGTCAGGTCTATGTATAGTTATCCTTAGAGATGAGTTAATTTTTTGAAAAATTCAATTTGGCCCAATTTTCCATAGGTCAAAATATATTTGCAGCCAATTGCTATTAAAAAAAACAGCTATTTTGGGCCTATAGAGAGCCTCAATAGGGTGTAGAACACTTTGCCTTGCTGTAACATGCATAGGGTGTGTGCTGGGTTAGTGAAATAATACTGTTATTCAGTATGACATGTAGATCAGAGGAGTCGCTATTAAAATTAAGTCGCAGAGCAGCACAATGACAGAGCCTGGAGGGGGCATAGGTATGAGGAGAACATATAGTGGCTGAATGACACAGCGTGGAGGTGGTGGCAGCATGAGGAGAACATATAGCTGCTGAATGGCACAGTCTGGTGGTGGTGGAAGCATGAGGAGACCATATAGTGGCTGAATGACACAGCATGGAGGTGGCGGCAGCATGATGAGACTGTATAGTGGCTGAATGACAGGGTTTTTAGGTGGAAATAGGGATTGGTTCCTGTGTGGGGCCGCCATTTTTAAGACGAGTAATGCTTTCCTTGAAAAGGTGGAAGGGAACAACGTATTGTCCATTATCGGTGGGGGGTAAAAACTTCTCCTGTATGGCCCTACTCTCACCCTATTAATTCCCTTCTTGGCAAGTGTTCCTCACCCTAAAAAAGGCAGCCCCACACAGAAAACTCTCTGTTTCCACCTAAAAACACTGGGAAATGGCAATGTTTGTAGAGGGAAATAGGGAGAGGTTCCTGTGTAGGGACGAGTAGCACTTGCAAAGAAGCAAATTAATAATGCGAGAGTAGGGCCTTACAGGGGAAGTTTTTAACCCCAGCGGTTACAATGGACCATACGTTGTTCCCTTTCCCCCTTTTAGAGGTCTTTACATCACATCAATACTTGGTGGTGTAGGTGGAACATGATGTTTTTTGCACACCTTTCCTTTTGTTTGATTTAAAAAAAATGTTGTACATATATTTTGTCCTAAGAAAAGTTAAGTTTTAGCTAATGCATATCCTTAATACTTACTTGTGGTCTGAGGGCAAAGAATGTCTTTAACTGGGGAGCAGCACCTTAAACATGTTTTGCACTATCCATATTTGTGAAGTGTTGGTTTGGCACCATGGTCAATCTACTTTGATGCATCAGGCATTGGTGGGTGGAAATTCTGGCTGATCCATGGCTGTTTCATCTTCCCAAAGGTCAGTCTCTCCACATTTTTCATGACAGATGAGTTCTCCATGGGGTTACTATGGTCCACGCCTCACTAAACACCCCCTCTGATGGCACACTACTGGCCAGGCTGGACAGCTTTTCCAGGGAAAACTCTGCTAGTTGCGGCCACAAATCAAGTTTGGCTGCCCAGAAGTCCAGCGGATCTTCAATGTGTGTTGGCATGGCCATGTCAAGGTATGCCATCACCTGCTGGTTCAGGTCCTGCTCCAGGTCTACCTGCTGCTGATCAGTTGCTTCACGGGTGAAGAAAGCTACTCATCAGCGATATATGTAGATTCAGGCTACTGCTGATGGAGCTGGTACTGCTCCTGCCACCCCACCCCTCCCCAGCAGCTATGGCAGTGGAAGGTGTTGGCAAAGGCCCCCCCCCCCCCCGAGTCAGACCTGCGAGAGTATGGACGAAGGCGCAGATAGGCATTGGCCAACTGACTACGTAGGATGTCTCTGTAGTAGGTCAGTTTGTCCTCCCTCTCAGTGGGTGTAAAAAAGGCCCCCATTTTGTGCCGGAAGCGAGGGTCCGATAAGGTGGAGAGCTAGAAGTCATCCCATTGCTGAATGGTGACAATTTGGCAGTCACTACGCAAGCAAGAGAGCATGCATCGTGCCAATTGTGCAAGTGACTCGGAGGAACTCCCTGCCTCCATCTCCATTGCATACTTCCATGGTGTCTGTGGGTCCCCTGTCTTTCCTTCCTCATAACCCTCTAGCTCCTCTAGCTGTTCCTCCTCTCTTGTCAGATGACTAGAAAAACCGCCCATCTCGTGAAACCTAAACTGTGCCCCTCCCCCTTCTCCTCCTTCTCCAGTTCAGCCCCAATAGGGCTCATGTGGCCGTGAGATGTAGGCATCACGTCTCCAGTGCCCTAACCATCCACTGTTTCCAACACGTGTTTTAGTAGATGAAGCAGTGGAATTACGTAGTTCATCCCGTAATCCTGGCGACTGACTAATAATGTGGTTTCCTCAAAGGGCCTGAACAAATGGCAGGTGTCACGTATGAGCTGCCACTGGTTGACATTGAAGTTACACAGGGGAGTCCCCCTATCCGCTTGGATCATCAAAAAATCGGTGATGGCTTTTCTCTGTTCATGTAGTTGGTCCAACATATGAAGGGTGGAATTCCAACTAGTGGAAATGTCGCAAATCAGACTATGTTGGGGAATGCCGTTCTGACGCCGCAGCTCAAGGAGGATGTGCTTTGCTGTGTACGAGTGGCTGAAGCGCATGCAAAGTTTCCTTCCCATTGTTAGGATGTCTTACAGATGGGGGGAACACTTCAGGAACTGCTTGACAACCAGATTGAACACGTGTGCCATGCAAAGAGCATGGCTCAGGCTTCATTGAAGCAGTGCAGACAAGATGTTCCAAGATGTCACCATGGTTCCCATTTCCAGTTTTTGTGGAGTAAGCCATGATTCAATTTCTTTATGAATCCACCACTTGAAAAGGGAGGGACTGCAGCACCAGCAACAAGAGTGGGCACAGACTGTTGTATCTTTGACGTGGCTTCGCCGATGGATTACTGGCAGAATGACTGACTCGAAGTAGGAAGAGCAGGAGTACCTGGAGCATCAGAAGATGGGTATGACACACAGCTCCCTTCGGCTGAGGTGGTGGAGCCTTGGCTGGCTGAAAGAGAGAGCTGCGTGCCACTGGGTGACCACCACATGGGAGCTACTTTATGATGATGCTGCATATGTTGACGCAGGGTCATGGTGCCAACATTGGAACCCTGGCCACGCTTCACCTTCTGCCGACACATCTTGCATGTGGCCATGTTAACCTCCTCCGGATGCTTGATGAAAAAACTGCCACACCGGCGAGTAGCTGATTTTACCACCAACAATCTGCACTGATTGACTGCTACTGCCGCCGACTCCAGGAACCCCTGTTTCGAACCCCCCCCCCCCCCCCCCGGGAAGGTAGGCTGCCGTAAAGCTGGTGGTCTACCCCGGGCACATTTGGCTCCAGACTTTCTACTTCTGCCACCATGCTGGCTGCCAACCATGCTACCACCTTGCTGGCTTAGCTGCTGCCTCACGGGCAACCTGCAACCCTCTTCTCCTGAGGATGATGAAGCCCCTTTTCTACCCGGCTCCCAAGTGTTAACGGCTTCATCATCATCATCGAGTTGTGTATGCACGTCACGGATGTCCTTCTCAGGTACCTCAACAGTGTCTGCTTCAGGATCCATCACCTCCCACGCCACTCTCCTCATCACTACTTGCCCACCTAGCGGAGGAAGTGGCAGATGTCTTCTCCACTTTTTGGCTGGGCAGTAGCTGCTGACTATCCTCTAGGTCGTCCTCACTAAATAGTGGAGCTGAACCCACAGCATAAGATACTTCTATGGGGGAGGGAACCGACTGTTTACTGGGGTGTCAGATGTCACTTGTGATACCGAGAGCTCAGGCCCCTCACTCCCACTCCTGCTGCCACTCACCCCTAGTCTGCTGCAACCTCTGCCTGATGAATTGAGGCCTCTGCCACTCCTCTGTGCACGTCCTGGCACTTCTCTGCCTGACATACTTATTGCGTAAATGAGAGTAAAATACGCTCCACTATGCTTAAAAAATTATTTGTGTACAACACCAACCAGTGAGTACTTTTGCCCAGCCTTTCACAGTATCTAGGCCCTTGAAACTTTAACAGGAACAAAATAGTACACCACTTAGATGTACGTATGTGGTATGCACTTATGAGGGGAGGACAATGCGCTACAGTACACTTAAAAAAGTATTTGTGAACAACACTAGCCGGTGTGTATTTTTGCCTGGCCTTTCACAGTATCTAGGCCCTTGAGACTTTAACAGGAACAAAATAGTACACCACTTAGATGTATAGATGTGGTATGCACTTATGAGGGGAGGAAAATGCACTACAGTACACTTAAAAACGTTTTTGTGTACAACAGCAGCCTGTGAGTACTTTTGCCTGGCCTTTCACAGTATCTAGGCCCTTGAGACTTTAACAGGAACAAAATAGTACACCACTTAGATGTATGTATGTGGTATGCACTTATGAGGAGAGGACAATGCACTACAGTATGCTTAAAAAAGTATTTGTGTACTACACCAGCCGGTGTATACTTTTGCCTGGCCTTTCACAGTATCTAGGCCTTTGAGAATTTAACAGAAACAAAATACACCACTTAGATGTATGTATGTGGTATGTACTTATGAGGGGAATACACTTAAAAAAGTATTTGTGTACAATACCAGTCAGTGTGTACTTTTGCCTGGCCTTTCACAGTATCTAGGCCTTTTAAGACTTTAACAGGAACAAAACAGTACACCACTTAGATGTACGTATGTGGTATGCACTTACGAGGGAAGTATGCTTAAAAAAGTATTTGTGTACAACACCAGAAGTACACACCAGTGCTGCAGCACACAGTTGCTGTGTACTACACTCAAAATTGCACTCTCTCTTTCAGTCTCACTCCCTTCCCTATCAGTGCTTCTAGGCAGGATTTTGCTTGAGCTGAATCACTGCTGTTCTGTGCAACACACTGATCTCTGTCCCTCTGTGCAACAGAACGCTGATGTGACTAGGAGGTGAATCGTTTCTGGAAAAAAGCTTTTCTGGCCTACATATAGTGTTGTCTGTCCCTATCTATCTCTTTGCAATGAAAGGCTGAAGTGACTGGCCGCAATATGGCTGCTGATTATATAGGGCTGTGACATCACAGGGGTTACTGGCTGCTGACAGGCTGCATGCTGCAAGTGATTCAGGGTCATACCGCCTACCCTTGTTCCTGCCTTCCCAGGATTCCTTGCCCAATGGCCTCACATGTGGATCCGCCATTTTAGATGCCCTGGAGCCTGGATCACACTAAATGGAGTTTAATGAAGCAAATCGTGCTGATATTCGCATTCGTTGCAAATTGAATTTTTCCTGAAATTTGTAACAAATTCAGATTTGTGAGATTCGATTCGCTCATCCCTATTTATCCTTTGTTCACTGCAGAGCAGCCAATACAAATAGGTAATGTCTAGCTAAAAAGAATCCTTAATCCTTAATGGAAAGTAAGGAGGGACTGTATTGTCAGCTTCCAGATGATGATGGAAACTGATTATGCCCATAGAAAGCCCCTAGTAGCACCATTAGGGGCACATGGACACACAAAAAAAAGTTTGTAAGTACGTGTCAATTTTTGGTAAATGTATATGACATCATCATACCTAGGTTTGTGTTTCTATTTATCTGTACGGGGCTTTTCATCAGACTTTCTTTTTCCAGTATTTCCAGAATTCCTCTTTGACTATGTCAATGATATGAATGTTGTAGTACATAGCAGTTTTTCCCTTTGTCTATTTTACTAAGTGCTCTGACGTCACCAACAGGTAACCTAGTTGCAAAGTATTTGAATGTTTCTAGTATTGTAATGTATGTCTACTAGGCTTGAATTCTATGATTAAGCACTTCTCACGAGTACATTGCTCATGTACATGTTCTTCCTGTAATGTGACTTTCTTAATAAAGCAAAATATATGTTTGCATCCATTGCATATTCCTCTGAAGGTGGAGACGTTTCCAGTGTTTCATTCACAGTTGGATTGAATGGGGAGGGGTGAGCTGTTACTACACATAAGTCTGAATGTTTCCATTTGGTATAAAAACTATTTATATATGTAATTTAAATTTAAACATGATTCATTCAGTATTTGCTGCTAACAGCTGTAGACTCCATTGAATAGCTGTTATGGCATAAAATCAACTGTACTTTTACTAGAGCTGACGGTGGTTGTCAAATCTATAGGTTCCAAGCTGCTTCAGTGTCACAGGCTGGCACATCTCCTTGCTTGCTCTCACCTCCCAGCCCCCTCTTCACTGATGTTCACATTTCTGTACACCAATCATGAAGAGATTGGGAGGGGGGTGTCAGGCTGTCATACTTGAGAAGCTTGGCTCTGCCTTCTTGACACTTGACTGAGGGGAAAAAAGGTGATTTTAAAAGTTTTGCAACCACCATCAGCTCCCAGAAAGGCAAAATTAGCTTTTATATCCTAACAGCTATCCAACAATGTCTGCAGCTCTTAGCAAAAAATACAGCTGACAGATTCCCTTTAATCTCAACTTCTTTGTTCTGTAATGTAACATACTATACTGTGATGAAAACATAGATCTGCTATTCCCCCTTCCACGTCTCTCAAACCTCTGTCTCACACACACACACTCACATACACACACGTGTATGCTAAGCTCCTGCCCTAAGCATTGCCTCCTTCAACCATATTAAAATGAAAGAAAAAAAGAAAAAACTATCCCCATATTGTCAGCAAGGTTTATATAAGATTGTTTTTCAGGACCATGCAGAGATTCCTAACAAATACGGTGTACAAGTGTTTCCTCTGATTTTTTATATCGGTCATTTCTGGGCTTTAGGATTCTTGAAATGACTAAAATAACCCGATTGGTTACAAAAAAATTAGGCATACAATATGTTCAAGAAGGTGCTCATGCATACATTTGTGTCATTTTCCAATAGCACCCAGCATCACAACTGCTTTATTCTTCAGGGATAGACATGGATAGCAGGGATAGCATTCTCTGGGTGTGTATTGTGTGGGGCAATGGCTGCAACACACAGCTGCAGCTTCGCTCTGATGGTGGAGATCAAAGAAACCTCGGATGATGTGACAGACACAGATGTGGCAGAAACTAAACAGATGTCCGTTGTGCCAAGGGAACATTCATTCGGCACCATCGCACAATGGGAATGTACTATATACATAGCATGACTGCTCTAATTGTAATGTAAATGTAATGTGTTGCGTTTCACAAATAGCATAGGCATACTACGCTAGTGCTGTAACTAACTGACTGTACGACATACATTCCACCAGTTTCATTAGTCTAGCCAGTGTTTCCCCAGCAGGGTGCCTTCAGCTGTTGCACAACTACAGTACAACTCCCAGCATGTTGGCCTTCTGTGAGTTGTAGTTTTGCAAAAGATGGAGGCACCCTGGTTGGGAAACACTGGTATAGCCATATAATGTTTCCTTTAAAGGGGTACTCCGGTGAAAACCTTTTTTCTTTTAAATCAACTGGTGGCAGAAAGTTAAACATATTTGTAAATTACTTCTATTAAAAAATCTTAATCCTTCCTGTACTTATTAGCTGCTGAATACTACAGAGGAAATTCTTTTCTTTTTGGAATGCTCTCTGATGGCATCACAAGCACAGTTCTCTCTGCTGATGTTATTATAATAATAATAACACTTTATTTATTGTTGTCCTTAGTGGGAGTTGAACCCAATTCCATAGCACTGCAAGGCAGCAGTGCTAAGCACTGAGCAACCATGCTGCCCTTAGCATACATCTGCTATGCATGGTTACTAAAATGGACAGAGATGTCAGCAGAGAGCACTGTGCTCGTGATGTCATCAGTGTTCCAAAAAGAAAGGAATTTCCTCTGTAGCATTCAGCAGCTAATAAGTGCTGGAAGGATTAAGATTTTTTTAATAGAAGTAATTTCCAAATATGTTTAACTTTCTGCCACCAGTTGATTTAAAAGAAAAAAGGTTTTCACCGGAGTACCCCTTTAACACCTGGTTACCTCAGTTCTTCATTTGTCCTTTTTTTGTGAAATAAGGTTTTCACCTGAGGTAACTCGTTTGGGTGTATTATGTATATTAGGGATAGACATAGCAAAAACCTTTTATATAATGTAGAAAATAACAATATATGTATATTGGTAATAATATGCATTGGTTAAAAAATGTGTATATTTTTGTCCCTGCTGCAATTGTGTGCTCCATGTTGGGAGCAGTAGTACCTGCAGTTAACCTCTTAAGGACCAAGGATGTACCGGTACGTCCTGAGTCCTTTCCCTTTCTATAACGCGGGGCCGGGACCCGTTAGAGGCCGGGACCCATGGCTAATAGCGCGCAGTACTGATCGCGGTGTCGCGCACTATTATCCCTTTAGACGCGGCGTTCAAAGTTGAATGCTGAATCTAAAGTGAAAGCAAAACCATGCCGGTTAGCTCAGGGAGCTGTTCGGGATTGCCGCATCAAAATCGTGGCATCCCGAACAGCTTACAAGATACCCGGAGGATCCCTACCCACCTCCATGCTGTCCGATCGCCTAATGACTGCTTAGTGCCTGAGATCCAGGCATGAGCAGTCAAGCGGCAGAATCATCGATCACTGGTTTCCTATGAGAAACCTTTGATCAATGTAAAAGATCAGTGTGTGCTGTGTTATAGGTCCCTATGGGAGTTGTAACACTGCAAGAAAAAAGTGGGAAAAAAGTGAATAAAGATCATTTAACCCTTCTCCTAATAAGTTTGAATCACCCCCATTTTCCCATAAAAAAAACTGTGTAAATAAAAATAAAAATAAACATATGTGGTATCGCCACAAAAAATTCCAAAATCCAAAATTGTGTATTTTGGTTCACTTTTCATATAATGAAAAAATGAATAAAAATAAGTCCGATCAATACAAAAATGATCACACTAAAATCTTTAGATCACGGTGCCAAAAATTAGCCCTCATACTGCCCCATCCGTGGAAAAATAAAAAAGTTATAGGGGTCAGAAGATGACAATTTTAAACATATACATTTTCCTGCATGTAGTTATGATTGTTCTCAGAAATACAACAAAATCCAACCTATATAGGTAGGGTATCATTGTAATCGTATAGACCTACATAATAAAGATAAAGTGTCATTTTTACCCAAAAATTTACTGAGTAGAAACGGAAGCCCCCAAAAGTTACAAAATGGCGTTTTCTTTTCAATTTTGTCTCACAATGATTTTTTTTCCGGTTCGCCGTAGATTTTGGGGTAAAATGACTGATGTCATTACAAAGTAGAATTGGTGGCACAAAAAATAATCAATCATATAGAATTTTAGGTGCAAAATTGAAAGAGTTATGATTTTTTAAAGGTAAGAAGGAAAAAATGAAAGTGCAAAAACGGAAAAACCCCTGGTCCTTAAGAGGTTAAGGAAAGATCACATCGGATGTCACTCCTTACACCCACTGTGATCCTTCTGTATAATGTATAGATGCAGCACAGACGTATATATCAAGCAATACACAGAAACAAGCAGCCGGCACTTCTACCCCTGTATTTCCTTGAATTCACTCTCAGCCAATATAGCGATAGCAAAATGCCCAAAGCTAGGGAACACAGTTCCCTTCACAGTGCTGGAATGCACTGTATACCTTCGGTTTCCAAGTCCCTTAAGAATGTACAACTTCAAATATAGAAAATGTAGAAAGCAGGGACGTCACTCACCAGGATACTGTGCTGATAATTCTTTATTCACATGGTGCAGATACAGACATGGTTCACGGACGATGTTCTTAGGACTCAGCTAGTCAGTGTAAAACTGGGTAACAGCTGTTGCGCATGCATCATCACGCTTCATCAGACCCTACCTGATCTGTGCTGCATCACCTTTTTGAGCCCTCCTTCTGGCGACGCGCACAGGACAGGTGCGTGCTAATTAATCACAGTGAAATCATGTTAAAAACATCTAACAAAAAGACACTCTACAAGTACTGTAAGAATATATGGATCATAAAAATACACTATAATCGACTCTTTCATTAAGCTCCAGGTTGCCGGCAGCATTCAATTTAATTAACCATTTGGCTTCCGTTTGAAGCAGCATTTTCCTTTTATCTGCATTCTCTTTGTTGCGGATCACCTCAAGGCCTTGAAAGAATAGATCGTTGCAGTTTCCTCCATGAATAAAATTCTTATGTTCGATAAAACAAGGGGCACCTTTTTTTGATCTAACTGAATAGACATGCTCTCTGAACTGTGTGTTCAAGGTACGTTTTGTGCTGCCTATATAGAATCGGCCACACGGGCATATCATGGCGTATACAACCCATTGTGTTCTGCAGGTGATGAGGTTTTTAATAAAAATGTCCTCACCTCCTATCACTGTCGATTTCCCTGCCTTCATGTGAGGGCACCAGATACATGTCCCACACTTGTGGTTGGCCGTGGGGCCGATTCTTGACAGCCAATCAGAGGTTTTAGGTTTGAATGAAAGTTACTACTGATTACCACATCTTTTAGGTTCTTGCTGCTTTTAAACGCTATTAATGGTTTTTCATGGACTAGTTTACCTAGATCTGTATCATTTTTTATTAGGGACCAGTTATTATGAATCGCTGTTCTGAGGATTTTTTCAAGGGGACTAAATTTAAATGCGAAGGAAAAACGAGGAAGACTAGTGTCTATAGGTTTTAGGTTTTCCATTTCTTACTTTTGGTGCTGTAATCTAACAGGAATTTTCTGTCTTGCGACAAAGCTCTACTTAGTGCTTGATTCAGGATGCTTTCTGGGTAACCCCGTGCCTCCAATCTCTTCTTCAGTTCTCCAGCCTGTACTGATGTCATTACAAAGTAGAATTGGTGGCGCAAAAAATAAGCAATCATATGGATTTTTAGGTGCAAAATTGAAAAAGTTATGATTTTTTAAAGGTAAGGAGGAAAAAAAGAAAGTGCAAAAACGGAAAAACCCCTGGTCCTTAAGGGCTTAAGGAAAGATCACAGCGGATGTCACTCCTTGAACCCGCTGTGATCCTTCTGTATAATGTATAGATGTGGCCGGCCTCTCTTCTATGGTCCCCTGCACTGACGTATATATACAACTATTAATATTTCCCACAGAGAGTTGTGATTGGCTGGAACCATCTTGCCAATCACAGCTCTCTGTGGGAAATATGAATAGGTGTATATATACGGCAGTGCAGGGGACCATAGAAGAGCGGCAGGTCGCATCTATAAATTATACAGAAAGATCGCAACAGACCCAGGGGCGATCTGTCAATTAGTACAGGTACTACTATTCCAATCATGGAACAGTGTGTTCCATTTTGGGAGTAGTAGTACTGCGTTAAAAAGATTGAAAAAGAAAGAATAAAAAGTGAAAAACACACACACACTACATTTTTATTATTGTCAGCTACATTTTAGTGCCCTGCCCGCAAACATAAATTGATCACTGTTTAAAAATTAATAAAAATTTCCTCATAAAAAAGCGAAATTTCGTTAAATACAATTTTTGCCATCACTACAGTATCTTTTTTATATATTTTTTTTAATGGTACCCTACAAAATTTTATTAAAAAAGGCATCTCCATCACTTTTTTGGATCGCTAAAGTCCAAAAAAGAATAAAAACTGCCTGCAAAAATGGCAAAGTTAAAACCCTCATGGCGTTTTTCTTGGCATTTTTTTTACTCCCATAGACTCAACATGCTGTAATTTTGCAAAACCGCCAAGGAGTTGAAAAAGAGTGAAAAAACGCCAAAAGAATACAAAAAAATGCCAAACTGAAAAACACAAAGTGGAAAAATAATTTTGTGATTTCTCATTAATTTACAGCTAATATCTGGGCACAGCATTTTTTGGCCAAAAAAACGCCATGCGGCAGAAATGGCGTTTTTCTTGGCATTCCCCTCCCCCCCTAAAAAAAAAAATTAAATTAAAAATAAGTGAATTCCAGAGACCAAATGCTGAATGTGGTGGGACAAGCAGGGCTCTGTACACTGAGGACAAGCAGGGCTCTCTGTACATTGAGGACAAGCAGGGCTCTGTGCACTGAGGACAAGCAGGGCTCTGTACACTGAGGACAAGCAGGGCTCTATACACTGAGGACAAGCAGGGCTCTGTGCACTGAGGACAAGCAGGGCTCTGTGCACTGAGGACAAGCAGGGCTCTGTACACTGAGGACAAGCAGGGCTCTGTACACTGAGGACAAGCAGGGCTCTGTGCACTGAGAACAAGCAGGGTTCAATACACTGAGGACAAGCAGGGCTCTGTGCACTGAAGACAAGCAGGGTTCTGTACACTGAGGACAGGCATGGCTCTCTGTACATTGAGGACAAGCAGGGCTCTGTACACTGAAGACAAGCAGGGTTCTATACACTGAGGACAAGCAGGGCTCTGTACACTGAGGACAAGCAGGGCTCTGTACACTGAGGCTCTGCGACATGCTCCCGGCCAACACAGCAGGATGACTAACAAGCCAGGAGCCTGACCAAAGTCCTGCTTTTCGTGCCCACACTTCCTGCCAAATATAGCAGCAGGGACAGCATTTTTTCACCCAAAAATTTATAATTTTTTAAACCAATGTATATGACAAAAAAAATTATATATATATATATATATATATATATATATATATATATATATGCAAATCATAAAATGTTGCAGTATCTTGTAATACCTTTTTTATTGGACTAACAGCATTTTGTAGAGACAAGCTTTCGGGATTCCTCCACCCTTTATCAAGTCCATTTGCTTTGGACTTGATAAAGGGAGGAATCCCGAAAGCTTGTCTCTACAAAATGCTGTTAGTCCAATAAAACAAACAAAGGAGGAAGCTTTTGACTTCATATCCCTTCCTCATATCCCATCCTCATACCCCAACCTCCTATTCCATCCTCCTATCCGGTGCTCCTATCCGGTCCTCCTATCCCGACCTCCTATCCCGACCTCCTATCCTGACCTCCTATCCTGTCCTCCTATCCTGTCCTCCTTTCTCGTCCTCCTATCCTGACCTCCTATCCCATCCTCCTATCCTGTGCTCCTTTCTCATCCTCATATCCCGACCTCCTATCCCATCCTCCTATCTGTCCTCCTATCCCGTCCTCCTATTCAGTCCTCCTTTCTCGTCCTCATATCCCAACCTCCTATCCCTTCTTCCTTTCTTGTCCTCCTATCCCGACCTCCTATCCCGTCCTCCTATCCCATCCTCCTTTCTCGTCCTCAATTCCCGTCCTCCTATCCCTTCCTCCTATCCCGTCCTCCTATCCTGTCCTCCGTTCCTGTCCTCCTTTCTTGTCCTCATATCCTGACCTCCTATCACGACCTCCTATCCCGTCCTCCTATCCTGTCCTCCTTTCTCGTCCTCCTATCCCGAGCTCCTATCCCATCCTCCTATCCCGTGCTCCTTTCTCGTCCTCATATCCCGACCTCCTATCCCATCCTATTATCCGTCCTCCTATCCTGTCCTCCTATTCAGTCCTTCTTTCTCGTCCTCATATCCCGACCTCCTATCCCTTCCTCCTTTCCCGTCCTCCTATCACTTCCTCCTATCCCGACCTATCCCGTCCTCCTTTCCCATCCTCCTTTCTCGTCCTCATATCCCGACATCCTATCCCGAGCTCCTATCCCATCCTCCTATCTCAACCTCCTATTTTGACCTCCCTTCGCGTCCTCATATCTCCAGCCGTACGGATATTATGTGAGAACATACATTTCCCATTGATTTGCGTGGGACGTGAAACAAAAACCCTGACCCTCACAAATGGGGGTAGTTAAGGGTTAAATTAACTATCCGATATTTTAAGTGGACATATAAGTAACATGTGACCAAGTATTATTGAAATATCTCCAGCTGTTTGGAAGTTATGCAGTAACATATATTTCTCATAGACTTGTATGGGACTTTAAACATAAACCCCGCCCCTGGCAAATGGGGGTGAATAAGGGTTAAATCACCTATCCTATGTTTGTTTTTGACATATAAGTAACATGTGTGCCAAGTTTCATGTTAATATCTTTAGCCGTTTGGAAGTTTTTGTGGAACATACATACATAGATACATACATACATACATACATACACATACACACACATTGAGTTTTATATAGACTAGCTAAGTACCCGGCGTTGCCCGGTTTTTCTTTCCTCATCCTTGTTGGGGAGGAAAATCAACAAAGGAGGAAGCTTTTGACTTCAAATCCCATCCCCATATATTGTTGTCATATCCCGTCCTCATATTCCGTCCTCCTATCCCGACCTCCTATTCCGTCCTCCTATCCCGTCCTCCTATCCCGTCCTCCTATCCTGTCCTCCTATCCCGTCCTCCCATCCCGTCCTCCTATGCCGACCTCCCATCTCAACCTCCTATCCCGTCCTCCTATCTCAACCTCCTATTCCGGCCTCCTATCCCGACCTCCTATCTCCACCTCCTATCTCAACCTCCTATCCCGTCCTCATATCCCGTCCTCATATCCTGTCCTCATATCCTGACCTCCTATCCCGACCATCCTGTCCTCCTATCTCGACCTCCTATCTCGACCTCCTCTCCCAACCTCCTCTCCCGTCCTCCTATCTTGACCTCCTATCCCGTCCTTCTATCCCATCCTCCTATCTAGACCTCTTATCCCGTCCTTCTATCCCGTCCTCCTATCTCAACCTCCTATCCCGTCCTCCTATCTCCACCTCCTATGCCGACCTCCTATCCCGTCCTTCTATCTCAACCTCCTATCCCGGCCTCCTATCCCGGTCTCCTATCCAGACCTCCTATCTCCTCCTCCTATCTTGACCTCCTATCCCGTCCTCCTATCTTGTCCTCCTATCCCGTCCTCCTATCTCGTCCTCCTATGTCGACCTCTTATCCCGTCCTTCTATCCCTTCCTCCTATCCCATCCTCCTATCTCGACCTCCTATCCCGTCCTCCTATGTCAACCTCCTATCCCATCCTCCTATCTCAACCCCCTATCCCATCCTCCTATCTCCACCTCCTATGCCGACCTCCTATCTCAACCTCCTATCCCATCCTCCTATCTCCACCTCCTATCCCAGCCTGCTATCCCGACCTCCTATCTCGACCTCCTATCTCAACCTCCTATCTCAACCTTCTATCCCGACCTCCTATCTCCACTTCCTATCCCGTCCTCATATCCCATCCTCATATCCCGACCATCCCGTCCTCCTATCTTGACCTCCTATCTCGAGCTCCTATCTCGACCTCCCATCCCGTCCTCATATCCCGACCTGTAATATGTGTACCAGGTATTGAAATATCTCCAGCCGTACAGAAGTTATGTGGGAACATACATTTCCCATTGATTTGCATGGGATTTTAAACAAAAAACCCAACCCTCACAAATGTGGGTAGTTAAGGGTTAAATTAACTATCCTATATTTTAAGTGGACATATAAGTAACATGTGACCAAGTATTATCGAGATATTTCCAGCTATTTGGAAGTTATGTAGTAACATATATTTTCCATAGACTTGTATGAGACTTTAAACATAACCCCCCCCCCCCTGGCAAATCGGGGTGAGTAAGGGTTAAATCACCTATCCTATGTTTGTTGTTGACATATAAGTAACATGTGTGCCAAGTTTCATTTTAATATCTTTAGCCGTTTGGAAGTTTTTGTGGAACATACATACACACACACACGTTGAGTTTTATATATATAGATTAGCTGAGTACCCAGCGCTGCCCAGTTTTTCCTACCTAATCCTTGTGGGGGAGAAAAAGCAACAAATCATTAAATCCTGACCCCATATCCCTTCCTTATTTCCTGACCCAAAATCCCTTCTTCATATTCCGACCTCATATGCCATCCTCATATCCCATCTTCATATCCCATTCCCATATCCCATCCACATATCCCGACATCATATCCCCTCCTCATATCTAATCCTCATATCCCGTTCTCAGGCGGGGCTGTGTTGTGGTAAAGATATTGTAAGCTAAATAAAAGGGGTGTGGCTTAAGGGGTGGGGGCTTGTCTTTGCACAATGGGTCATGGAATTCAAAGAGGGTGTGGCTTTCCAGTCAGACTGACGCATTCACCAGGAGTTGCAGAGTGAAGCTTGTTGAGTAAGGTCACAAGTCCTATATATACTTGCATGGGACTTGAAAAAACAAAAACCCCACCCTTCACATTTGGGGGTAGGTTAGGAGTTAATTTAACTATTATATATTTTTATTTGACATATATGTAACATGTGACAGAGTAAAATCGAAATATCTCCAGCTGTTTGGAAGTTATGCAGTGACATATTTCCCATAGACTTGTATGAGACTTTAAATAAAAACCCTGACTCTCGCAAATGGGGGTGGGTATGGGTTAAATTACCTATCCTATTTTTGTTGTTGACATATAAGTAACATGTGTGCAAAGTTTTATGTTAATATCTTTGGCCATTTGGAAGTGATGCTGGATAATACACACATTGGGGGAGATTCTCAAAGAATTTTCCACCGAAATTTTGGAGCGAACATTATCGGCAACATTTTCAAAGAGCTTTGTGCCGCGGTTTCCACTGTTCATGTCAGTTTTGTAAAAGTGGGCGTGTCCACGTATATTGTGAGAGTCCAGTTTACATAAAAAATTTCACACCAGCTTTTTGAGTAGAAATCACAGAATTGATTGTAGTTTTATTGTTTTTTTTTTCTTTGTTTTTTTTTGGGGGGAGGAGGTGTTATTTAAGTAATTATTTAAAAAAAGAAATAATTATTATTGAAAAATGTTATTTAAAAAATATTTATTTTTATTCTTGGTCACTGCACCTGCACTCACATTTAAGCTCAGAATTTTTTTATTTATACAGTTATTGCTTGTCTGGGCACTAGTAACCATGGAATATTTTTTGAGATGCCAAATTCTGCAATTTTGGAGCAAAAAAATCCATACTTTTTTCATACTTTCAAAGCAACACAAGAGACCTTTGAAAATGTGAGGAGAAAAAAAAAGGTGTGAACAGTATTAGGCTAGGTTTCCACTTGTTTTTTTTTCTGGCAGTTTTTGGAAAACTGTCACTGCAGTTTTTGAGCTAAAGTCAGAAGTGGATCCATAAGGGAGAAGAAGTGTAAGTCCTTCCTTTATATGTCCTATTCCTTTTGAATGCACTTCTGGCTTTTGCTCAAAAACTGCAGTGGCAGTTTTCCAAAAACTGCCAGAAAAAAAAAACAAGTGGAAACCTAGCCTAATACTGTTCACACCTTTTTTTTTCTCCTCACATTTTTTGAGAATCTCCCCCACTGAGTTTTAGATGCGTTCCTTAGGTGTTTGTTCCCACCTGATCCCATGCCATGCGGCAGCAAGCAAGTCTTTTCCAAGCCTCCAGTAGTGTTGCTCGCGAATATTCGCAATTCGAATATTATTCGCGAATATCGCATATTCGCGAATTCGCGAATTTCGCGAATATAGCGCTATATATTCGTAATTACGAATATTCTTTTTTTTTTTTTCTTCACAGTACACATCACAGTGATCACCCCTCTCTGCTTCCAGCTTGTGTGGTGTAAAGAAGGCTGTAATACTACTGTGTGAGACTGGCGTGCAAAAATTCGCATATACGAAAATTAGCATATGCTAATTTTCGCATATGCGTATTTTCACATATGTTAATTTTCGTATACGTGTATTTTCGCATATGCGAAAATAAAACGAGAATATAACGAATATGCGAATATTCGCGAATATATGACGAATATTCGTCCATATATTCGCGAATATTCGCGAATTCGAATATGGCCTATGCCGCTCAACACTAGCCTCCAGGCACTCTGCTCACCAGCCTCCACACTCCAAAAGGAAGATCTCAAAACTCAGCTTTCTGGCAGTGTGAGCTGCAACATGCAAATCCCCCTCTGCTGGTGGAGCAGCCTGCCTTTAACCCCTTGGGGACTGAGCCCATTATGACCCTAAAGATGGGAGCATTTTTTGCAAATCTGACCACTGTCACTTTAACCGCTTAAGGACTCAGGGTTTTTCCGTTTTTGCACTTTCGTTTTTTCCTCCTTACCTTTTAAAAATCATAACCCTTTCAATTTTCCACCTAGAAATCCATATTATGGCTTATTTTTTGCATCACCAATTCTACTTTGCAGTGACATTAGTCATTTTACCCAAAAATGCACGGCGAAATGGAAAAAATAATAATTGTGCAACAAAATCGAAGCAAAAACGCCATTTTGTAACTTTTGTGGGCTTCCGTTTCTACGCAGTGCATATTTCGGTAAAAATTACACCTTATCATTATTCTGTAGGTCCATACGGTTAAAATGATACCCTACTTATATAGGTTTGATTTTGTCGTACTTCTGGAAAAAATCATAACTACATGCAGGAAAATTTATACGTTTAAAAATGTCATCTTCTTACCCCTATAACTTTTTTATTTTTCCACGTACAGGGCGGTATGAGGACTCATTTTTTGCGCCGTGATCTGAAGTTTTTATCGATATGATTTTTATTTTGATCGGATTTTTTGATCACTTTTTATTCATTTTTTAATGGTATAAAAAGTGACCAAAATACGCTTTTTTGGACTTTTGAATTTTTTTGCGCGTACGCCATTGACTGTGCGGTTTAATTAATGATATATTGTTATAGTTTGGACATTTAAGCACGCATCGATACCACATATGTTTATTTATTTTTTTTACACTGTTTTATTTTTTTTTATGGGAAAAGGGGGGTTATTCAAACTTTTATTAGGGAAGGGGTTAAATGACCTTTATTAACACTTTTTTTTTACATTTTTTTTGCAGTGTTATAGGTCCCATAGGGACCTATAACACTGCACACACTGATCTTCTACACAGATCACAGGCGTGTATTAACACGCCTGTGATCAGTGTTATTGGCGCTTGACTGCTCCTGCCTGGATCTCAGGCACGGAGCAGTCATTCGCCGATCAGACACCGAGGAGGCAGGTAGGGGCCCTCCCGGTGTCCTGTCAGCTGTTCGAGACGCCGCAATTTCACCGCTGCGGTCCCGAACAGCCCTACTGAGCAGCCGGGTCACTTTCACTTTCACTTTAGAAGCGGCGGTCAGCTTTGACCGCCGCTATTAAAGGGTTAATACCGCACATTGCCGCGATCGGCGATGTGTGGTATTAGCCGCGGGTCCCTGCCTTGATGAGCGCCGGGACCGACGCGATATGATGCGGGATCGCGGCGAGATCCCGCTTCATATGGAGGGAGCCGGCGCAGGACGTAAATATACGTCCTGCGTCGTTAAGGGGTTAAGCATTAATATATATGATGCTTTTACTTATAAATTTGATTCCGAGATTGTTTTTTCGTGAAATATTCTACTTTATGTTAGTTGTAAATTTTCGGCGATACTTGCATCCTTTCTTGGTGAAAAATTCAAGAATTTCATGAAAAATTTGAAAATTTTGCATTTTCTAACTTTGAAGCTCTCTGCTTATAAGGAATATGGATATTCCAAATAAATTATATATTGATTCACATATACAATATGTCTACTTTATGTTTGCATCATAAAATTGATGAGTTTTTACTTTTGGAAAACATCAGAGGGCTTCAAAGTTCAGCAACAATTTTCCAATTTTTCGCAAAATTTTCAAAATCGAAATTTTTCAGGGACCAGTTAAGGTTTGAAGTGGATTTGAGGGGTCTTCTGGTTAGAAATACCCCATAAATGACCCCATTATGAAAACTGCACCCCTCAAAGTATTCAAAATGACATTCAGTAAGTGTGTTAACCCTTTAAATGTTTCACAGGAATAGCAGCAAAGTGAAGGAGAAAATTCAAAATCTTCATTTTTTACACTGGCATGTTCTTGTAGACCCAGTTTTTGAATTTTTACAAGGTTCAAAAGGAAAAAAATCCTCTCAAAATTTGTAACCCAATTACTCTCGAGTAAGAAAATACCTCATATGTGTATGTCAAGTGTTCGGCGGGTGCACTAGAGGGCTCAGAAGAGAAGGAGCAACAATGGGATTTAGGAGAGTGAGTTTTTCTGAAATGGTTTTTGGGGGGCATGTCCAATTTAGGAAGCCCCTATGGTGCCAGGACAGCAAAAAAAAAAAACACATCGCACACTATTATGGAAACGACACCCCTCAAAGAACGTAACAAGGGGTACGGTGAGCCTTAACACCCCACAGGTGTTTGACAACTTTTTGTTAAAGTCGGATGTGTAAATGAAAGAAAATATTTTTCCACTAAAATGCTGGTTTTTCCCCAAATTTAACTTTTTTACAAAGGGTAATAGGAGAAAATGCCCCCCAAAATTTGTAACCCTATTTCTTCTGAGTATGGAAATACCCCATGTTTGGACGTCAAGTGCACTGCGAGCGAACTACAACGCTCAGATGAGAAGGAGCGCCATTGAGCTTTTAGAGAGATAATTTGTTTGGAATGGAAGTCGGGGGCCATGTGCATTTACAAAGCCCCCCGTGGTGCCAGAACAGTGGACCCCCCACATGTGAACCCATTTTGGAAACTACACCCCTCACGGAATGTAAAAAGGGATACAGTGAGCATTTACACCCCACGGGCGTTTGACAGATCTTTGGAACAGTGGGCTGTGCAAACAAAAAATTTACATTTTTCATTTTCACGTACCACTGTTCCAAAAATCTGTCAGACACTTGGGGGCGTAAATGCTCACTGCACCCCTTATTTCATTACGTGAGGGGTGTAGTTTCCAAAATGGGATCACATGTGGGTATTTATTTTTTTGGGTTTATGTCAGAACCGCTGTAAAATAAGCCACCCCTGTGCAAATCACCAATTTAGGCCTCAAATGTACATGGTGCGCTCTCACTCCTGAGCCTTGTTGTGCGCCCGCAGAGTATTTTATGCCCACATATGGGGTATTTCTGTACTCAGGAGAAATAGCGTTACAAATTTTGGGGGTCTTTTTTTCCTTTTACCTCTTATGAAAATAAAAAGTAAAGGGCAACACCAGCATGATAGTGTACATTTTTTTTTTTTTACACTAACAGGCTGGTGTAGACCCCAACTTTTCCTTTTCATAAGGGGTAAAAGGAGAACAAGTCCCCCAAAATTTGTAGTGCAATTTCTCCTGAGTACGGAGATACCCCATATGTTTCCTTAAACTGTTTCCTTGAAATACGACAGGGCTCCAAAGTGAGAGAGCACCATGCGCATTTGAGGACTAAATTAGGGATTGCATAGGGGTGGACATAGGGGTATTCTACGCCAGTGATTCCCAAACAGGGTGCCTCCAGCTGTTGCTAAACTCCCAGCATGCCTGGACAGTTAGTGGCTGTCCGGAAATGCTGGGAGTTGTTGTTTTGCAACAGCTGGAGGCTCCGTTTTGGAAACACTGCCGTACAATACGTTTTTCATTTTTATGGGGGGGGGGGCAGTATAAGGGGGTGTTTATGTAGTGTTTTACTCTTTATTAGGTGTTAGTGTAGTGTAATGCTTTAGGGTACATTCACACTGGCGGGTTACTGTGAGTCTCCCGCTAGGAATTTGCGCTGCGGCGAAAAATTTGCCGCAGCTCATACTTGAAGCAGGAAACTTGCTGTAAACCCACCCGTGTGAATGTACCCTGTACGTTCTCATGGGG
This sequence comes from Hyla sarda, assembly GCF_029499605.1. Classification (NCBI taxonomy): domain Eukaryota; kingdom Metazoa; phylum Chordata; class Amphibia; order Anura; family Hylidae; genus Hyla; species Hyla sarda. Next base: position 105,020,304 of record NC_079191.1, on the reverse strand, counting down.
GGGAGAACCTCCAGCTGTTTCAAAACTACAACTCCCAGCATGCACGGTCTGTCAGTACATGCTGGGAGTTGTAGTTTTGCAACAGCTGGAAGCACACTGGTTGGAAAACCTTCAGTTAGGTTCTGTTACCTAACTCAGTATTTTCCAACCAGTGAGCCTCCAGCTGTTGCAAAACTACAACTCCCAGCATGCATGGTGTGTCAGTACATGCTGGGAGTTGTAGTTTTGAAACAACTGGAGGCACACTGGTTGGAAAATACTGAGTTGGGTTCTGTTACCTAACTCAGTATTTTCCAACCAGTGTGCCTCCAGCTGTTGCAAAACTACAATTCCCAGCATGACTGATCACAGAAGGGCATGCTGGGAGATGTAGTTATGCAACAGCTGGAGGTACGCAACTACAACTCCCAGCATGCCGAGACAGCTGTTTTCTGTGTGGGCATGCTGGAATTTGTAGTTTTGCAACATCTGGAGTGCTACAATTTAGAGACCACTGAACAGTGATCTCCAAACTGTGGACCTCCAGATGTTGCAAAACTACAACTCCCAGCATGCCCAGACAGCAAACCGCTGTGTGGGCATGCTAGGAGTTGTAGTTTTGCAATATCAAGAGGGCAGTATAGAGATCACTGTGCAGTGGTCTCTAAACTGCAGACCTCCAGCTGTTGCAAAACTACAAATTACAGCATGCCCACACAGCAAACAGCTGTCTGGGCATGCTGGGAGTTGTAGTTTTGCAACATCTGGAGGGCTACAGTCTAGAGACCACTATAGTGGTCTCAGACTGTAGCCCTCTAGATGTTGCTAGGCAACTACTCACTGGCTTCCGTCGCATCCGGGAGCTGTCCTCTTCTGCCGCACGCCGCCGCAGATCTCCGTCGCCGCCCGCCGATCCCCGTCGCTCCGCTGCCTCCGGAGGGGTAAGTGGACTCCTCCTCTTCGTTTTCCCCATTCTGCCCCGCCTATTGTGGGAGGGCAGGACAGGGAAAACGAAAGTAAACCCCTCCGCCCCCGATCTGCTATTGGTGGTCGCGTCTAGACCACCAATAGCAGGGATAGGAGGGGTGGTACCCGTGCCACCTCACTCCTATCGCTTTAGGGGGATCGTGGGTGTCTTAGACACCCGCGATCCCCCTTCTATTCCGGGTCACCATAGACCCGTAATGACCCGGAATCGGCGCAAATTGCAAGTGTGAATTCACTTGCGATTTGCGCCGATCGCCGACATGGGGGGGGGTCTAATGACCCCCATGGGCATTTGCACGGGGTGCCTGCTGATAGATATCAGCAGTCACCCCGGCCCGGTCCCCGCCCGGCGCGCGGCGGGGACCGAAATTCCCACGGGCGTATGGATACGTCCTTAAGTACCAGGACGCAAGGGCGTATGCATACGCCCTTCGTCCCCAACAGGTTAAGGCCAACAAAATGCAGTCTGGATTGTGGGGAATGGCCCCCACCCAGTCATCAACCACAATGCCCTTCACCTTCTTTAAGAATCCTCCACTATGCTCACAATACATTTGTGATGTATTTTAAGCTTGTATGAACACAAGCTAAATGTGTTCATAGGGTAAGACTAGCCATACGGAAGAAAAAAAGAAAAAGGTTTTGGGTGTCTGAAAAAGAGGAGATAAAAATAAAAGTATCTATGGCAACACATTGGTAAATTAACCATCCTTACCTGAGGCATAGTGGCCCTGATTTACTAAGAATGGAGAGTAGGTTTTGTTGTGTTTTTTGCTCTTCCAACCTTTTTTTTCATGGTACTTACTAATTTACTCCGTTTTTGGAAACTTTATACATGCTTTAATGTGTAGGGTTTTCTTCCCAGAAAATTCACATGCTTTTCAGAGTGATTTTCAGAAAAGAAGAGTGATTTTAGATGAAATGTAGGAAACACGCCTCTTTTCCCAAAAACCATGCCCATTTTGTAGGGTTTTTTTTTTTCACTGAGTGTTTCGATTCTGTCAGGTTTTTTCTGTCGCACATTCAGAATTTACACAGCATTTAGGCACACAACCCAACAAAAAGAGTCGGAAGGCTGTTAGTAAATGAGGTGTTTCATTTAATGGGTTAACCGCAGATATTCTAGTACACTGCAATACAAAACTTAATGCTTAAAAAGCTAGAATAATACTTACCCTTGCCTCAAAAATGTGGAAAAAAATGCTCTAATCCATGCCCACTGGTTGTCAACGGACCTTCCCAACATGTTCTTCCTCAGGGGACCCAATAGTTATTTTTGTTAATTTTCTGGACATACTCTGTGGTCTATGTAAAGGACGTTGAGCAGAAAGGGAGGGGGGGGGATTGTAACTATCACATATTGTGAATGACTTGACCTTTTCTTATCTATTTAACCACTTAAGGATGCAGGGCGTACAGGTACGCCCTGGCGTCCTGGTATTTAAGCACTGAGGGTGTACCTGTACGTCTTGAGTCGTGTTACTGGGGTTTGAAAAGTTCTCACGAGCAGAGAACGCTTTACATTTTGGTGCACGTAGTTTTAAATTTTTAAAGTAGTAAAGTAAAATAAAACCTACATAAATTGGGTATCTTTGTAACCGTATGGACCTACAGAATAAAGATCAGGTGTCATTTTTACTGAAAAGTGCACTGCGTAGAAACGGAAGCTCTAAAAATTAGCAAAATGGTGTTTGTTTTTTTATTTCACCCCACAAATAATTTTTTTTTGTTTCGCCGCTGATTATGTTATAAAATGAGTAATGTTATTACAAAGTACAATTGGTGACACACAAAAAAAACCCTTATGTGGGTCTGTAGGTGCAAATTTGGATGCATTAGGATTTTTAGAACAAAAAATGTTTTGAGTTCTTAAAGGGGTACTATCGTGGAAAACTTTTTTTTTTTTAAATCAACTGGTGCCAGAAAGTTAAATAGATTTGTAAATTAATTCTATTAAAAAATCTTAATCTTTCCAGTACTTTTTAGGGTCTGTAAACTACAGAGGAAATGGTTTTCTTTTTGGAACACAGAGCTCTCTGCTGACATCATAACCACAGTGCTCTCTGCTGACATCTCTGTCCATTTTAGGAACTGTCCAGAGCAGCATATGTTTGCTATGGGGATTTTCTCCTACGCTGGACAGTTCTTAAAATGGACAGAGATGTCAGCAGAGAGCACTGTAGTCATGATGTCAGCAGAGAGCTCTGTGTTTCAAAAAGAAAACTATTTCCTCTGTAGTATTCAGCAGCTAATAAGTACTGGAAGGATTAAGATTTTTTAATAGCAGTAAATTACAAATCTGTTTAACTTTCTGGCACCAGTTGATTAAAAAAAAAAGTTTTCCATGGGAGTACCCCTTTAACCCCTTGGGGATGAAGCCCATTTTGACCCTAAAGGGGTACTCCCCTGAAAAACATTTTTTTAAAATCAAATGGTGCCAGTAAGTTGTATGCTTTTGTATGCGCCAGAGGAAGTTCTTTTTTAATTTCCTTTCTGCTGACACCTCTGTCCATTTTAGGAACTGTCAGAGCAGGATAGGTTTGCTATGGGGATTTGCTTGTTCTCTTGACAGTTCCTAAAATAGACAGAGGTGTCAGCAGAGAGCACTGTGGTCAGACAGAAAGGAAATTAAAAAAGAAAAGAACTTCCTATGGAACATACAGCAGCTGATAAGTATTGGAAGGATAAAGATTTTATAAATAGAAGTAATTTACAAATTTGTTCAACTTTCTGGTAACTGTTGATTTAAAAAAAAAATATGTTTTCCAGGGGAGTACTCATTTAAGGATGAGGACAATTTTCATTTTTGCACTTTAATTTCTTCCTATTCTCCTTCTAAAAATCATAATGCTTTCAATTTTGCACCTACAGACCCATATAAGGGCTTGTTTTCTGCAGCATCAGGAGGCCCAAGTAGGGAGCTGGGTTAATGCAGTTAGAGGGACTGGAAAGGGGGCAAGGAAAAGGAAGGTCAAGGAAAAGGAAGGTCAAGGAAAAAAGGAAGGAAAAGTAAGGTCACTTCTGCTTCTGATCTCCCAAGTAAAATTGCCAAGTTGGGCAATGATGCGAGGGCCTCAGTATCAGAGATGGCAACCCTAGTGGATACTGGTCTCCCTAACAGCCGGGGGAACAGCTCAACTAGTAGTGTGGGGGATGGTAACGCAGGTAGGCCAAGACAGTTAGTTGTGGTAGGGGATTCTATAATCAGGAAGACGGATAGAATAATTTGTCGCCAAGACCACCTTAACCGAATGGTTTGCTGTCTCCCTGGTGCCAGGGTTCGGCATGTGATGGAAAGGGTGGACAAATTACTAGGGGGGGCTGGGGATGACCCAGCTGTCGTGGTCCATGTGGGAACCAACGACAGAATACATGGTAGGTGGAGGTCCTTGAAGAATAATTACAAGGAACTAGGTGCCAAGCTGAAGGGAAGGACCTCTAAGGTTGTGTTCTCTGGAATACTTCCTGTGCCATGCACATCGCAGGAAAGACAGCGGGAGCTTAGGGAGTTAAATGCATGGCTTAAGTCGTGGTGTGAGGGGGAAGGGTTTGGGTTTTTAGAGCACTGGGCTGACTTTTCATTGGGGTACAAACTCTATTCTACGGATAATTTGCACCTGAATGAAGGGGGTCTGCTGTGCTGGGGGAGAGAATCCTGGAAGGGGTGGCTGAGTATTTAAACTAGGTGAGTGGGGGGAGGATAATAAAGCAAAGAAAGCAGACAGTGGGATGGACAGGTTAGAGAGGGGTCAGGATATAATGGTGGGTGGAGAGGAGTCCTGTGGGGGGAGGTTAAGAGCAGTGGATAAGGAGATTCATGCGTTACAAACCAGCTGTAAAAATAAATGTAGCCCGAAAAATTGTAATCCCAATAATTCAAAAAATTCCATTAGCCCCAATAACTCAATAACTACAATAAGCCCCATTAACTCAAAAAATACCGTTAGCCCCAATAACTTAAATAACAACGTTAGACGCAATAACGCAAAAAATCCCATTAGCCCCAATAACTTAAATAATAACGTTAGACCCAATAACTCAAAAAATCCCATTAGCCCCAATAACTTAAATAGTACAATTAGCCCTTATAACTCAAATAATAACATTAACCCCAATAACTCTGAAATTCCCATTAGTGAGACTATATGTGTTAAACTTAATGGAAATGTAAAGTGTATGTTCACAAATGCCAGAAGCCTAGCAAATAAAATGGGGGAGCTTGAGGCCTTGATACTGGAGGAACATATTGATATAGTTGGGGTCACTGAGACATGGCTGGACTCCTTGCATGACTGGGCCGTTACTCTGCAGGTGTTTACATTGTTTCGCAAGGATAGAATGAACAGAAAAGGTGGTGGAGTCTGTCTGTATGTAAGAAGTGTTATGAAAGTCAGTGTGAACCATGCCATAGTGTGTGATGATTCTGAGGAGGTGGAATCACTGTGGGTAGAATTACAAAAGGAGGGAAATACTGAAAAAATTATATTTGGTGTAATCTACAGACCCCCTAATATCACTGAAGAGATAGAAGGTCGGCTGTATAAAGAAATAGAGAGGGCCGCCCGGGCAGGTACAGTGGTAATAATGGAAGATTTTAACTATCCAGATATAGATTGGGGCCGGGGGCTGGCTAAAACTACAAAGGGGAGGAAATTCCTAAATTTATTGCAGGATAATTTTATGGGCCAGTTTGTGGAGGACCCAACAAGAAGTGATGCCTTGTTGGATCTGATCATTTCCAACAACGCAGAGCTGGTTGGTAATGTAACTGTGCGGGAAAACCTTGGTAATAGCGACCACAATATAGTTACTTTTGACTTAAAATGTAGAAAACAAAGACAGACGGGGAAAGCAAAAACATATAACTTTAAAAAGGCAAATGTCCCTGGGCTGAGAGCTGCACTACAGGACATAGACTGGGGGAGGTGTTCTCAAATACGGATACAGAAGGTAAATGGGACATCTTTAAATCAACTCTAAATAACTATACAGCTAAATATATACCAAAGGGGAACAAATATAAATGATTAAAACTAAATCCTACATGGCTTACAAATGAGGTTAAAAGAGCAATAAACAACGAAAAAATAGCCTTCAAAAAATTCAAATCTGATGGGTCAGCTATAATATTTAAACACTACAAGGAGCTTAATAAAATCTGTAAAAATGTAATAAAAACAGCAAAAATTCAAAATGAGAGACAGGTGGCCAAAGAAAGCAAAACGAATCCTAAATATTTTTTTAGATATATAAATACAAAAAAACCAAGGACAGAGCATGTATGACCCCTTAATAATGATAATGGGGAGGTTGTCACGGGCGATCAAGAGAAAGCGGAGTTACTGAATGGGTTCTTTAGTTCTGTATACACTATGGAAAAAGGAGCTGACATTGGTCAGGTCAGTGCGGGTAACACATCATATAATGTACTGAACTGGCTTAATGTAGAGATGGTACAAGGTAAGTTAAGTAAAGTAAATGTAAGCAAATCTCCAGGGCCGGATGCACTACACCCAAGAGTTCTTAGAGAGGTAAGTTCAGTAATATCTGTACCCTTGTTCATGATATTTAGAGATTCTCTGGTGTCTGGTATTGTGCCAAGTGACTGGCGCAAGGCGAATGTGGTACCAATCTTTAAGAAGGGCTCTAGGTCTTTGCCAGGCAATTATAGACCGGTAAGTCTAACGTGCATTGTGGGTAAATTGTTTGAAGGACTTATAAGGGATTACATACAGGAATACATAGGGGATAATAGTATTATAAGTGATAGCCAGCATGGGTTTACTAAGGATAGAAGTGGTCAAACCAATCTAATTTGCTTTTATGAAGAGGTGAGTAGAAGCCTTGACAGAGGAATGGCTGTGGATATAGTGTTTCTGGATTTTGCCAAAGCATTTGATACTGTCCCTCACAGACGTCTGACAGGAAAGTTAAGGTCTTTGGGCTTGGAAACTTTAGTTTGTAACTGGATTGAACACTGGCTCATGGATCGTACCCAGAGAGTGGTGGTCAATGTTTCGTACTCTGATTGGTCCCCGGTTATTAGTGGTGTACCCCAAGGTTCAGTACTGGGCCCACTGCTGTTTAATTTATTTATCAATGATATAGAGGATGGTATTAACAGCTCTGTTTCTATCTTTGCAGATGACACCAAGCTTTGTAGCACGGTACAGTCTATAGAGGATGTGCATAAGTTACAAGATGACTTGGATAGACTAAGTGTCTGGGCATCCACTTGGCAAATGAGGTTCAATGTGGATAAATGTAAAGTTATGCATCTGGGTACTAATAACATGCATGCATCGTATGTCTTAGGGGGGATTAAACTGGCAGAGTCACTGGTAGAGAAGGATCTGGGTTTACTTGTAGATCACAGACTACAGAATAGCATGCAATGTCAGGCTGCTGCTTCCAAAGCCGGCAGGATATTGTCATGTATAAAAAGAGGCATGGACTCGAGGGACAGGGACATAATACTCCCCCTTTATAAAGCATTGGTACGGCCTCACCTGGAATATGCTGTTCAGTTCTGGTCGCCTGTTCATAAAAGGGACACTGCGGAGTTGGAAAGGGTGCAGAGACGCGCGACTAAACTAATATGGGGCATGGAACATCTTAGCTATGAGGAGCGATTAAAGGAGTTACAATTGTTTAGTCTTGAGAAGAGACGTTTAAGGGGGGATATGATAAACGTATATAAGTATATAAATGGCCCATACAAAAAATATGGAGAAAAACTGTTCCAGGTTAAACCCCCCCAAAGGACGAGGGGGCACTCCCTCCGTCTGGAGAAGAAAAGGTTTAGTCTAAAGGGGCGACACGCCTTCTTTACCGTGAGGACTGTGAATTTATGGAACGGTCTACCTCAGGAACTGGTCACAGCAGGAACAATTAACAGCTTTAAAACAGGGTTAGATACATTCCTGGAACAAAATAACATTAATGCTTATGCAGAATTATAAAACGACATCCCTTTCCCTTATCCCCTTACACCCTTCCCTTCAATTCCCTGGTTGGACTTGATGGACGCATGTCTTTTTTCAACCATACTAACTATGTAACTATGTAACTTTGTACTGACATCGCTTATTTTATAACATAATCTGTGGCGAAACAAAAAAACGTATTTGTGGGGTGAAATTAAAAAAAACGCCATTTTATAACTTTTGGGGGCTTCCGTTTTTAGGCAGTGCACTTTTCAGTAAAAGTGACACCTTTTCTTTATTCTCTAGGTCCATATAGTGACATGGATACCCAATTTATGTAGGTTTTATTTTATTTTACTACTTTAAAAAAATTAGAACTACATGCACCAAAATTAGTGTTTTTAAAATTGTCATCTTCTGACCCCTATATGAGGGCTAATTTTTTTGTGCCGTGGTCTATAATTTTTATCAGTACCATTTTTGTTTTGATGGGACTTTTTGTTCTCTTTTTATAAATTTTTTTTAATGGTATATGAAGTGACCAAAAGTGCACAATTTTGGAATTTGGTATTTTTTTACGTGTACGCCATCGACCGTGCAGTGTAACTACCCTTATATTTTAGTAGTTCGGACATTTACGCATGCGGTACCTCATGTGATTTTTCTTATTTTCTTTAAAAAAATGGGAAAAGGCCGGATTCAAACTTTTATTAGGAAGGGGTTAATAAACTCCCATAGGGAGCTATACCATTCAATCTTTTGATTGCATACACTGATCAATACTATGCCACATAGCATAGCATTGATCTGTGTTATCGGTGCTCTGCTTCTCCAGCCTGCTGAGCAGATATAGAGCAACAGATCACAGGTCAGACAGCGTGGAGGCAGGTGAGGACCCTCCTGCTGTCCAGTTAGCTGATCAGGACATCATGATTTTGTCGCGATAGTCCCAATCAGCTCCTCTGAGCTGCCAGGACATTTTACTTTAGTTTTTAAAAGCTGCGATCAACTTTGATCGCAGTGTCTAAAGGGTTAATGCCAGGCATTGGCCTGATCGATGATGCCTGGCATTAACCCTGGGTCCTGGCTGCTGATAGCAGTTGGGACCCACCGGGTTTGACGCGCCATACGCCCTCCATCCCCAACAGGTTAAAGGGATATTCCAGTGAAACATTTTTTTTTTCATATCAACTGGCTCCAGAAAGTTAAACAGATTTGTAAATTACTTCTATTAAAAAATCATAATCCAACCTGTACTTATCAACTGCTGAAATTAAGTTGTTCTATTCTGTCTGACAATAGTGTTCTCTGCTGACCCCTCTGTCTGTCTCAGGAACTGTCCAGAGCAGGAGAAGTTTACTCTGAGGATTTGCTCCAACTCTGGACAGTTCCTAAAATGGACAGAGGTGTCAGTAGAGAGCACTATTGTCAGACAGAAAAGAACTCAACTTCATCAGTTGATAAGTTCTGGTAGGATTAAGATTTTTTTAATAGAAGTAATTTACTATTCTGTTTAACTTTCTGGAGCCAGTTGATATGAAAAAAATAGATTTTCACTGGAATACCCCTTTAGGGTCTATTCACACATACGGCATTCTGCACAGATCTGATGCGCAGGATTTTCAGCTGCAGATTTCAATGTAAACTGAACACAGCTTGAAATCCTGGGCATCAAATCTGCGCAGAATACTGTACGTGTGAATAGACCCTTAAGGTGAAAATGGGCTGAGTCCTTAATTAATGGTGTCACCTTTTATTGTAATCCTGCCATTCATGTCAATGGTGAGACAGCCGAAACGTTTTCTTTACAGAATAGGAAGTGTCAGCATATTATTAGCTTTAGTGGTCAGAATAAAAATGTAATTTTTTAAAAATAATATACAATAATAATTTATAATATAGTAAAGTGCAAAATTAGAAAAATAATAATTAGAAATATGTTAAACATAAAAAAAAATATTGAAACAATACGTCAACATAAATGTTTGGGCAACATTTAACAGAGGCCAAAAATGTTATGTGAACAATGCATTAGTTAAAAGTCATTACTGTTTCCTGTACAACATTTTCTATTTCCTTTTTTGTAGTTTGGGTAAGTAAAACAAACACATGGTAATGCATTTAGTAGAACTCCTGTTTTTCCCCCACTTACAATGGAAAGCTATTAATTGGATTTCGATTTCAAGTATTAGCATAAGTTATATGTGTACTGACATTTACAGTGCCCATACATGATATGCCGAGAGGCTATAAAGCAGTATTTAGAAAAGTAAGACAGATCGGTTTCAGATGGAATATATGGCTGAGCCAAGATGGAAGCACGTACAACTGTTCAAAAGAACTTGCCAAATAGCCAGATGTTGCATTTCGCAAAGAATCTTCAGAAGTTTATATGGTGGGCATGTAAAATGAAAATAATAATAATAAATGCCTAGCACTGGTGTAAATAATATGAAATAGCTCATTGAAATAGCATTTAGAAAATTATTTCCTAAAAAAAAATCTATATTAAATAAACATAGGATAAAGAAACAACACAAATAAAGAAACATAGCCACACTTCCACCGCACATAATGTATACTAACAACCTGTTAGTTTTTGAATTTATGCGGAGAAGCAAGTAGCTCTAAATACAAATAGTGGATTCGTGGCTGTGTTTCTGTTTCTCTATTTTTGTTCTACAATTGTAATCTGTCCCGTTTCATAGTCCTCACTCTGCTCCACCCATTCGGCCCAGGCAGTTTTAATTAACAGGAGACTACATATGGGATTCCTCATATCATTCTCCTAGCCCTCTGGCAAGGAGCACATGATAGGTGTTCACATTGGTGTGGTGCTCTGCGGTGGTCATTATTACTGTAGTGCTTTGTCTGTGGGGTGGGATGGCCCGGAGCCAGAGGCTTGGTCGGACAGCAGTGGGGCTGCCTGGCCACTGGGTCATTCCCCCTGTGGGCATGGTGTTGCGGTATAATGGAGGCCCCCTGCACCTTCAGGTTCGATGAATGCAGCCTAGTTTGCGCACTATGGGGCAGTGTTTTTTGTATTTTAAAAACATTTTTTACCCTTACACACCGAAGTGAATTATGTTTTTTTAACCTCTTAAGGACCCATGACGTATGGATACGTCATCACACCCTGGGTCTTAAGGACCCATGACGTATGAATACGTCATGTCTTTTCCTGGTCTCCGCCGCGGATCCCTGCTGAAATCCTTCAGCAGGGATCCAGGGCAAACGCCGAGGGGGGCCTTGCGATCTGCGGCGATACCGGGCTGATCGGGTCTCTGGGACCCGACCGCCCGGTAATTTTGCATGATCCCGGCTGTCACAGACAGCCAGGACCATGCTAAAGCATAGGAGCGAGGTGGCAAGCCTGCTACCTCCTCCGATCCCCTGCGATTCTTCGGTTAGTTAACCGACCAATCGCAGGGGGGGGGGGGTTACTTCCTCCCATCCTGCCCGGCCCCTGGAAGTCCGGAGAGGACAAGAGGAAGACCGGAGGACACGGCGGGGGACGGGGGAGTGCTGGGGACCGGCCCCGGTACTTACCTCGTACCTGAAATGGCGGCGGCGGCGACAGGTGAGTAGATCTTCAGCCGCGGTCGGGCCCTTTACAGCAATGCACGTCGCCGTAAAGCGACATGCATTGCTATATTGGGACCCTGTATACTACAACTCCCAGCATGCCCAGACAGCCCTTGGCATCTGGGCATGCTGGGAGTTGCAGTTTTGCAACATCTGGAGGTCCACAGTTTGGAGACCACTGTGCCCTTCCAGATGTTGCAAAACTACACATTCTCAGCATGCCCTTACTGTCCAGGCATGCTGGGAGTTGTAGTTCTGTAACATCTGGCCCTTCAGATGTTGCAGAACTACAACTCCCAGCATGCCTAGACAGTTTTGGCATACTTGGAGTTGTAGTTTTGCAACATCTGGAAGGGCACAGATTGGGAACCACTGTATTAGTGGTCCCCAAACTGTAGTCCTCCAGATGTTGCAAACTACAACTCCAAGCATGCTGGGAGTTGTAGTTCGGCAACATCTGGCTCTAAAGATGTTGCCGAACTACTACTCCCAGCATGCCTGAGAATGTTTGGGAATTGTGGTTTTGCAACAACAGGAGGCACACTGGTTGGGAAACATTGTCTGTTTCCTAACTCAGTGTTTCCCAACCCGTGTGCCTCCAGCTGTTGCAAAACTATAACTACCAGAATGCACTGATAGACTGTGCATGCTGAGAGTTGTAGTTTTGCAACAGCTGGAGGTCCCCCCCTTGTGAATGTACAGGGTACATTCACATGGGCGTATCAGGCTGCAAGTTTGCGATGCAGCAAATTTTGCGCGGCAGCTCAAACTTGCAGCGGGAAAATCGCTGTAACCCCCCCCTGCCCGTGTGACTGTACCCTAAAAACACTACACTACACTAACACAAAATAAAATAAAAAGTAAAAAACACTACATATACACATACCCCTACACAGCCCCCCTCCCCTCCCCAATAAAAATGAAAAACGTCTGGTACGCTACTGTTTTCAAAATGGAGCCTCCAGCTGTTGCAAAACAACAACTCCCAGTATTGCCGGGCAGCCGTTGGCTGTCCAAGCATGCTGGGAGTTTTGCAACAGCTGGAGGCACCCTGTTTGGGAATCACTGGCGTAGAATACCCCTATGTCCACCCCTATGCAAATCCCTAATTCAGGCCTCAAATGCGCATGGCGCTCTCACTTCGGAGCCCTGTCGTAATTCAAGGCAACAGTTAAGGGTCACATATGGGGCATATGCCTTACAAATTTTGGGGGGCTTTTTATCCTTTCACCCATTATGAAAAGGTGAAGTTGGGGTCTACACCAGCATGTTAGTGTAAAAAAATAAATTTTTTACACTAACATGCTGGTGTTGCCCTATACTTTTCATTTTGACAAGAGGTAAAAGGGAAAAAAGCCCCCCAAAATTTGTAATGCAATTTCTCCCGACTACGGAGATACCCCATATGTGGGCGCAAAGTGCTCTGGGGGCGCACAACTAGGCCCAGAAGGGAGAGTGCACCATGTACATTTGAGGTGATTTGCACAGGGGTGGCTGATTGTTACAGCGGTTTTGACAAACGCAAAAAAAAAAAAAAAAAAAAAACGTGACCCCATTTCGGAAACTACACCCCTCACGGAATGTAATGAGGGGTGCAGTGAGACAGACACCAGTGGGGGGTAAATGCTCACTGTACCCCTTGTTACGTTCCTCAAGGGGTCTAGTTTCCAAAATGGTATGCCATGTGGGGGTTATTTTGCTGTTCTGGCACCATTGGGGCTTCCTAAATGCGATATGCCCCCCCGAGCAAAATTTGCTCTCAAAAAGCCAAATATGACTCCTTCTCTTCTGAGCATTGTAGTTCGCCCGTAGTGCGCTTCAGGTCAACTTATGGGGTACCTCCATACTCAGAAGAGATGGGGTTACAAATTTTGGGGGGTATTTTCTGCTATTAACCCTTGCAAAAATGTGAAATTTGGGGGGAAACACACATTTTAGTGAAATTTTTTTTTTTTTTTACGTATGCAAAAGTCGTGAAACCCCTGTGGGATATTAAGGCTCACTTTATTCCTTTTTACGTTCCTCAAGGGGTCTAGTTTCCAAAATGGTATGGCATGTGGGTATTTTTTGCTGTCCTGGCACCATAGGGGCTTCCTAAATGCAACATGCCCCCCAAAAACCATTTCAGAAAAACGTACGCTCCAAAATCCCCTTGTCGCTCCTTCCCTTCTGAGCCCTCCACTGTGCCCGCCGAACACTTTACATAGACATATGAGGTATGGGCTTACTCGAGAGAAATTGGGCTACAAATATAAGTATACATTTTCTCCTTTCACCCCTTATAAAAATTCAAAAATTGGGTCTACAAGAACATGCGAGTGTAAAAAATGAAGATTGTGAATTTTATCCTTCACTTTGCTGCTATTCCTGTGAAACACCTAAAGAGTTAAAATGCTGACTGAATGTCATTTTGAATACTTTGGGGGGTGCAGTTTTTATAATGGGGTCATTTGTGGGGTATTTCTAAGATGAAGACCCTTCAAATCCACTTCAAACCTGAACTGGTCCCTGAAAAATTGTGATTTTGGAAATTTTGTGAAAAATTGGAAAATTGCTGCTGAACTTTGAAGCTCTCTGATGTCTTCCAAAAGTAAAAAACTCGTAAATTTTATGATGCAAATATAAAGTAGACATATTGTATATGTGAATAAAATAAAATTATATTTGGAATATCCATTTTCATTACAAGCAGAGAGCTTCAAAGTTAGAAAAATGCAAAATTTTCAAAATTTTCATCAAATTTGGGGATTTTTCACCAAGAAAGGATGCAAGTTACCAAAACATTTTACCACTAAGTTAAATTAGAATATGTCACGAAAAAACTATCTCGAAATCAGAATGATAACTAAAAGAATTCCAGAGTTATTAATGTTTAAAGTGACAGTGGTCAGATGTGCAAAAAATGGCCGGGTCCTAAGGTGTAAAATGGCTGGGTCCTTAAGGGGTAAATGTAAATATACAGATAAAATACATAATTTCTAATACATGTAATTGTTTTTGAGGGCAGTTTCAGTGACATATTTTAGAATAAAAAAATTTTAGGGTACAAAAAAATGCATGGAATTACTTTTTTTCATTTTCTTGACAAAGATTGTATAAATTTGCAATAGATTTTCAAAATATTCATCACGTGGTATGAAAAAATATGCTAATTATATTTGCCAGATTATTACATGGATGAATGATGATACCATTCTTTCTTTTTATGTTGTTATATTTTACTGTTTTATAAAAATTATTTCTATTTCTGCTTTATATTTTACCATCAATGTGGGTTTTTGAGAACTTTTTTTGTGGTACTGCATCTAGATTTTGTTACTTTTTTACTTTTTATTACTTTTTTGATGACCAAAGACAGATATTAAAACATTGTTTTTTAATTTTTATTTATTTATTTTTGTACAGCATTTACCATGTGGGATAAATAATTAATTAATAATTAATTATATAATACAGGCATTTATGGATACGGCAACACCAATAATGTATTTTTTTTCTTTTTATTATTATTATTTAATATTAACATAACAGTATATCACATAATTAAAAACTAATAAAGTAAATACAATGGGTTCAGTATTTCTTGTCCAAATAATTTTTATTGGTTTTCATACAATATATATTAAATGCCTAAATATTGGGACATCGACACAATTCTAACATTTTTGGCTTTATACACCACCACAATGGATTTAAAATGAATCAAAAGATTTGCTTTAACTGCAGATTGTCAGCTTTAATTTGAGGGTGTTTACATCCAAATCAGGTGAACGGTGTAGGAATTACAACAGTTTGCATATGTTTCTCCCACTTGTTCAGGGACCAAAAGTAATGGGACAATTGGCTTCTCGACTGTTCCATGGCCAGGTATGTGTTATTCCCTCATTATCCCAATTGCTATGAGCAGATAAAAGGTCCAAGGTTCATTTCAAGTGTGCTTTTTGCATTTGGAATCTGTTGTTATCAACTCTCAAGATGAGATCCAAAGAGCTGTCAGGCCACCCAAAGAGTGAAGCAAGCCATTATTAGTCAGAAAAAACAAAATAAACTCATCAGATAGAAAGCCAAAGCATTAGGCATGACCCAAACAACCGTTTGGAACATTCTTAACCCCTTGCCGCAAAACGCAGGGTTTATACGGCGCTGTGGCACAGGAGGGTTATGAAGCGAGCTTGGGAGCTGAGTTCGCATCATACCCGCACGGTCCCGGCTGCTTTAAGCAGCCAGGACCCGTGGCTTATGACGGACATCGCCATTCCGGCAGATGTCCGGCAATAACTCTTTAGATGCGGCGATCAAATTTTTTTTTGTTAGAGCTACGATGGGGGCAACCAAGGTGGAGTAGTGGGGAATAAACTGACGATAATAATTGGCATAGTCAAGAAAGCACTGAACCGCCTTCAGTCCAGTTGGTTGATGCCACTCCAGGTAGATTTTTCCAGTTTTGCGTAGAGTTGATTGTCTCGGAGACGCTGCAAAACTTGAAGGAGATGGAGACAGTGAGTGTGGAGATCGGGTGAATAGATGAGGATGTCAATCCAAATAGACAACGACACAGGAGTAGAGAAGGTCCCGAAAAATGTCATTGACAAACTCCTGGAAGACTGCTGGAGCATTACAAAGTCCGAAGGGCATAACAAGATATTCGAAATGTCCATCTCGAGTATTGAACGTGGTCTTCCACTCGTCCCCTTCTCTTATACGAATTAAGTCATAGGCACCACGAAGATCCAATTTGGAGAAAATCCTGGCTCCTCGCAGACGGTCAAACAACTCCGAGATTAAAGGAAGGGGATAACTGTTTTTAACTGTGATTTTATTCAGTCCCCCGTAGTCGACGCAAGGACCCATCTTTCTTCTCCACGAAAATGAACCCAGCTCCGGCAGGAAAAGAGGACCTCCTGATAAATCCTTTCTGTAGGTTCTCCTGGATATAGGTTGACATGGTCCGGGTTTCAGGAACAGACAAGGGGTAGATACAGCCCCTGGGAGGTGTGGTGCTGGGCAGCAAGTCTATTGGACAATCGTATGGACGATGTGGAGGCAAAACTTCTGCTTACTTTTCGCTGAAGACATCAGCAAAATCCTGGATAAAAGAAGGTAACCCGGGTCGAGGTATAGACGAAGGTTTCAACTTGGTCAGACGTACGTGAATGCAGTGATTGTTGCAGTGCTGACCCCAGCGAAGGACTTCTCCGGTTTTCCAATCCAGCTGTGGGGCATGGAGCTGCAACCAAGGTAGACCAAGCAAGAGAGGTGAAGTACAGTGTGGGAGCACATAGAAGGACAAGTTCTCCCCATGAGAGACTCCGACCTGCATCAACAGGGGTTCTGTGTGGTATAGAACGGTATAGTCCAGTTTTTCTCCATTGACCGTGGAGATGAACAGCGGTTTCAGGAGACGTAAAACTGGCAGATGATACTTATGCACTAGAGAGGCATCAATGAAGTTTCCCGCAGAGCCAGAGTCCAGGAAGGCCAGAAGTGAGAGGTTCACTTTGGAAGGAAGAAGAAGCTGAACCGTCATATTTAAGCGTGGAGAGGAGGAATTCACACCTAGGGAGGCCTCTACAACAAACCCTAGGTGTGAGCATTTCCCTGTGGCTGTGGACGCAGAGGACAGTCCTTAAGGAAGTGGTCTGCATTGGCGCAGTATAGACAAAGATTTTTGGTTCGTCAGCGAGTCCTTTCCTGCAGGGTCAGGCGAGACCGATCTACTTGCATAGCCTCCACTGCAGGGGGCAACGTAGAAGATTGCGGTGGTTGCTGGAAGACTAGCGCTAACGAGGGAACTGCCGAGGTCGTGCAGATTCCCTTTCTTGACGTAGCTCCTCTCGTCGCTGTGAGAAATGGATATCGATCGGGGATGCCAATTGTATTAGTTCGTTCAAGGTAGATGGCAATTCCAGGGTAGCAAGGACATCCTTAATTTGGCTCGATAATCCTCTCTTGAAGGTAGCGCAGAGAACTTCATTATTCCAGGCCAACTCAGACGCCAGGGTTCGGAACCGGATGGCATGCTCGCCAACAGTGGAGTTTCCCTGAGAAAGACTCAGCAGAGCCGTCTCAGCAGAGGAAGCACGAGCAGGTTCCTCGAAGACAGTGCGAAATTCCCACAGGAATGCCTGGAGATTGGTAGTGATGACATCACTGCGATCCCACAGCAGAGTTGCCCAGGCCAAGGCCCTTCCCGAAAGGTGACTAATGACAAAAGCCACCTTTGCTCGTTCTGTGGAGAA
Source organism: Hyla sarda (assembly GCF_029499605.1). Lineage (NCBI taxonomy): Eukaryota > Metazoa > Chordata > Amphibia > Anura > Hylidae > Hyla > Hyla sarda. The sequence continues at coordinate 105,002,588 of NC_079191.1, read as the reverse complement.
CTGGTCCACCATGAGCTCAATGTGCATGGAGCACTGGGTCACGAAACCTCGACAGGACTTGGAATGCCCCTCATATTTTTCAGGAAATGACAAATGGAGTTTGGTTCCAGAGGAGACTTCAGCAGTGGGAGGCTGTACTGGAGCTGGAGGAGGCTGTGGCGGTTGCTGCTGAGCAGATAGTAAATGCTGCATCATGGTGGATAGCTGATTAAACTGCTGTGCCTGGTGGGCCAACTGCTGGGACTGGAGCGCCACGATAGATGCAAGATCAGTGTTGTCAGGCAGAGGAACCCCAGTTGGATCCATGGCTGGATCTTACTGTCATGCACCTGTATGCGGACAGTCACGGAACTGGATGTGGATCCTATACCTGTGTGGCTGATGACTCGGACTGTATCGGGAAGTTGAGTCTAAGGTGCCGCTGGTCTTCAGAGCCCGCCGCAAGGCGGAATGGATTTGTTGCAGCAGGTGACACCCAGGTCACTACCCCCAATACGGCTCGACCACACAGGTAACTGGGCAAAGGGAAGTACCGAAGGATGAGGCAGAGGCGTAGTAAACATAGCAGCAGGTCTAGGCAGGCGGCAAAGGTTCAGAGTCAAAAAACTCAGCAGGAAGGTCTGGAAACCACAGGTAGGCAAAACAGGCAATGGGAATGCTTTCTCTTAGGCAATGAGCACTGAAAATCCAACAGGGGGGTGGGAGGTGCAAAAACTTATAACATGGGGACAGGTGCATTAACTAATTATGCGCGCACTGGCCCTTTAAATTTCAAAGCCCTGGCACGCGCATGCCAAGAGGGACGGGGACGCGCGCACCGGGGCTGAGAGGAAGCAGAAGGCGTACGAGGTAAGGGACGGGACAGGATTCACATGCGGGAGCGTCCCGCGATGCGAATCCCGGCCCCACTGGGAGTCGGGGACATGGGGACGCTGTGCTCACGGCCAGAGTCAGCGACTGGAGCGCAGCATGTTACAATATAAATCTTCCTGCATGTAGTTATGATTTTTTTCAGAAGTAATACAAAATCAAACCTATATAAGTAAGGTTTCCTTTTAATCGTATGGACCTACAGAATAAAGATAAGGTGTAATTTTTACTGAAAAATTTACTGCGTAGAAATGGAAGCCCCCAAAAGATACAAAATGGCGTTTTTTCTTCCATTTTGTCGCACAATGATTTTTCTTTTCGTTTCGCCATGTATTTTTGGTAAAATGACTGATGTCATTACAAAGTAGAATTGGTGGCGCAAAAAATAAGCCATCATATGGATTTTTAGGTGCAAAATTGAAAGGGTTATGATTTTAAAATGTAAGGAGGAAAAAACAAAAGTGCAAAAACAGAAAAACGCTATGTCCTTAACCCCTTCAGGACCAAGCCCATTTTGGCCTTAAGGACCGGAGCATTTTTTGCACATCTGACCACTGTCACTTTAAACATTAATAACTCTGGGATGCTTTTAGTTATTATTCTGATTCCGAGATTGTTTTTTCGTGACATATTCTACTTGAACATAGTGGTAAATTTTTGTGGTAACTTGCATTCTTTCTTGGTGAAAAATTCGTAAATTTGATGAAAAATTTGAAAATTTAGCATTTTTCTAACTTTGAAGCTTTCTGCTTGTAAGGAAAATGGATATTACGAATACATTTTTTTTGTTCACATATACAATATGTCTACTTTATGTTGGCATCATAAAATCGACACATTTTTACTTTTGGAAGACACCAGAGGCCTTCAAAGTTCAGCAGCAATTTTCCAATTTTTCACAAAATTTTCTAACACGATATTTTTCAGGGACCAGTTCAGGTTTGAAGTGGATTTGAAGGGTCTTCATATTAGAAATACCCAATAAATGACCCCATTATAAAAACTACAACCCCAAAGTATTCAAAATGACATTCAGTCAACATTTTAACCCTTTAGGTGTTTCACAGGAATAGCAGTGTCACGATGCCGGCTGGCAGGTAGTGGATCCTCTGTGCCAGAGAGGGATTGGCGAGGCCCGCGCTAGTGGACCGGTTCTAAGTCACTACTGGTTTTCACCAGAGCCCGCCGCAAAGCGGGATGGTCTTGCTGCGGCGGTAGTGACCAGGTCGTATCCACTAGCAACGGCTCACCTCTCTGACTGCTGAAGATAGGCGCGGTACAAGGGAGTAGACAGAAGCAAGGTCGGACGTAGCAGAAGGTCGGGGGCAGGCGGCAAGGTTCGTAGTCAGGGTGGATAGCAGAAGTATTGGTACACAGGCTTTAGACACACAAAACGCTTTCACTAGGCACAAGTGCAACAAGATCCGGCAAGGAAGTGCAAGGGAGGAACTCAGATATAGCCAGGGAGCAGGTGGGAGCCAATTAAGCTAATTGGGCCAGGCACCAATCATTGGTGCACTGGCCCTTTAAGTCTCAGGGAGCTGGCGCGCGCGCGCCCTAGAGAGCGGAGCCGCGCGCGCCAGCACATGACAGCAGGAGACGGGAACGGGTAAGTGACCTGGGATGCGATTCGCGAGCGGGCGCGTCCCGCTGTGCGAATCGCATCCCCGACGGTCATGACAGCGCAGCGCTCCCGGTCAGCGGGACCGACCGGGGCGCTGCGGAGAGAGAGACGCCGTACGCGCTCCGGGGAGGAGCGGGGACCCGGAGCGCTAGGCGTAACAGTACCCCCCCCCTTAGGTCTCCCCTTCTCTTTGTCCGGTAACTGCCTCCCCTGGGATGAGGACACCGGGAAAGGATGGAGGGATTCCTCAACGGCAGGCAGAACAGCAGGAGTGGGAATGGGGAGGGAGGGCAGAGGGCGAGGCCTGGCACGGGGCAGTGTGACACCAGGACGAGGGCCATGAGGAGGCACCGAGGCTTGCCTGACTGGACTGGGAGGGGGGGAGAGGCACTTCTTAAGGCAGGCAGAGTCCATAACGACCTTAGGGGGACCGGATACAGGAGGAACCACAGGGTTACGGCAGGGAGTACTGGAAACCGGTTTAAGGCAGTCCTTGGAACAAGAGGAACCCCAACTCTTAATCTCCCCAGTGGACCAATCCAGGGTTGGGGAATGGTGTTGAAGCCAGGGTAGTCCAAGGAGAATTTCGGAAGTGCAATTGGGAAGGACAAAAAATTCAATTTTCTCGTGATGAGGTCCGATGCACATTAGGAGGGGCTCCGTGCGGTAACGCACGGTGCAATCCAACCTGGCTCCGTTGACCGCGGAAATGTAGAGTGGCTTGACAAGACGGGTCACCGGAATGCGGAATTTATTCACCAAGGACTCCCGAATAAAATTCCCAGAGGCACCAGAGTCCAGGCAGGCCACGGCTGAGAGGGAAGAGCTGGCAGAAGTAGAAATCCGTACAGGCACCGTGAGACGTGGAGAAGCCGACTTAGCATCAAGAGACGCCACACCCACGAGAGCTGGGTGCGAGCGTGCGTTTCCCAGACGTGGAGGACGGATTGGGCAATCCACCAAAAAATGTTCGGTACTGGCACAGTACAGACAAAGATTCTCTTCCTTACGGCGATTCCTCTCTTCCAGGGTCAGGCGAGACCGATCCACTTGCATGGCCTCCTCGGCGGGAGGCCTAGGCGCAGATTGCAATGGAGACTGTGGAAGAGGTGTCCAGAGATCTAAGTCTTTTTCCTGGCGGAGCTCCTGATGTCTCTCAGAAAAACGCATGTCAATGCGAGTGGCTAGATGAATGAGTTCATGCAGGTTAGCAGGAGTTTCTCGTGCGGCCAGAACATCTTTAATGTTGCTGGATAGGCCTTTTTTAAAGGTCACGCAGAGGGCCTCATTATTCCAGGATAGTTCTGAAGCAAGAGTACGGAATTGTATGGCGTACTCGCCAACGGAAGAATTACCCTGGACCAGGTTCAGCAGGGCAGTCTCAGCAGAAGAGGCTCGGGCAGGTTCCTCAAAGACACTTCGAATTTCCGAGAAGAAGGAGTGTACAGAGGCAGTGACAGGGTCATTGCGGTCCCAGAGCGGTGTGGCCCATGACAGGGCTTTTCCAGACAGAAGGCTGACTACGAAAGCCACCTTAGACCTTTCAGTAGGAAACTGGTCCGACATCATCTCCAAGTGCAGGGAACATTGCGAAAGAAAGCCACGGCAAAACTTAGAGTCCCCATTAAATTTGTCCGGCAAGGACAGGCGGAGGCTAGGAGTGGCCACTCGCTGCGGAAGGGGTGCAGGAGCTGGCGGAGGAGATGGTTGTTGCTGCTGTAGCTGAGACTGAACTTGCTGTAGCTGTGACTGTTGCTGCTGTAGCTGCGACTGGAGTTGCTGTGTCATGGTGGTCAAGTACGACAGCTGGTGCTCTTGTCGGGCTTGCTGGGCGACCACCGTGGTGAGGTCGGCGACAACTGGCAGAGGAACTTCAGCGGGATCCATGGCCGGATCTACTGTCACGATGCCGGCTGGCAGGTAGTGGATCCTCTGTGCCAGAGAGGGATTGGCGAGGACCGCGCTAGTGGACCGGTTCTAAGTCACTACTGGTTTTCACCAGAGCCCGCCGCAAAGCGGGATGGTCTTGCTCCGGCGGTAGTGACCAGGTCGTATCCACTAGCAACGGCTCACCTCTCTGACTGCTGAAGATAGGCGCGGTACAAGGGAGTAGACAGAAGCAAGGTCGGACGTAGCAGAAGGTCGGGGGCAGGCGGCAAGGTTCGTAGTCAGGGTGGATAGCAGAAGTACTGGTACACAGGCTTTAGACACACAAAACGCTTTCACTAGGCACAAGTGCAACAAGATCCGGCAAGGAAGTGCAAGGGAGGAACTCAGATATAGCCAGGGAGCAGGTGGGAGCCAATTAAGCTAATTGGGCCAGGCACCAATCATTGGTGCACTGGCCCTTTAAGTCTCAGGGAGCTGGCGCGCGCGCGCCCTAGAGAGCGGAGCCGCGCGCGCCAGCACATGACAGCAGGAGACGGGAACGGGTAAGTGACCTGGGATGCGATTCGCGAGCGGGCGCGTCCCGCTGTGTGAATCGCATCCCCGACGGTCATGACAGCGCAGCGCTCCCGGTCAGCGGGACCGACCGGGGCGCTGCGGAGAGAGAGACGCCGTACGCGCTCCGGGGAGGAGCGGGGACCCGGAGCGCTAGGCGTAACAAGCAGCAAAGTGAAGGAGAAAATTCAAAATCTTCATTTTTTACACTCATGTTCTTGTAGACCCAATTTTTTAATTTTTTCAAAGGGTAAAAGGAGAAAAATTTTACTTGTCTTTGTAGCCCAATTTCTCTCGAGTAAGCACATACCTCATATGTCTATGTAAAGTGTTTGGCGGGCGCAGTAGAGGGCTCAGAAGCGAAGGAGCGACAAGGGGATTTTGGAGAGTACGTTTTTCTGAAATGGTTTTTGGGGGGCATGGCATACCATTTTGGAAACTAGACCCCTCGGGGAATGTAACATGGGATAAAGTGAGCCTTTATACCCCACAGGTGTTTCACGACTTTTGCAAATGTAAAAAAAATAATAATAATTTTTACCTAAAATATTTGTTTTCCCAAAAATTTTACATTTTTAAAAAGGGTAATATCAGAAAATACCCCTAAAAATTTGAAGCCTAATTTCTCCCGATTCAGAAAACACCCCATATGGGGGTGAAAAGTGCTCTGCTGGCGCACTACAGGTCTCAGAAGAGAAGGAGTCACATTTGGCTTTTGAAAGCAAATTTTGCTCTGGGGGCATGCCGCATTTAGGAAGCCCCTATGGTGCCAGGACAGCAAAAAAAAAACCACATGGCATACCATTTTGGAAACTAGACCCCTCAGGGAACGTAACAAGGGGTTAAGTGAACCTTTATACCCCACAGGTTTTTCACGACTTTTGCATATTTTTTTTACCTAAAATGCTTGTTTTCCCAAAAATGTTACATTTTTAAAAAGGGTAAAAGCAGAAAATACCCCCCAAAATTTGTAACACAATTTCTCCCGAGTACGGCAATACCCCATATGTGACCCTAAACTGTTGCCTTGAAATACGACAGGGCTCCAAAGGGAGAGCGCCATGCGCATTTGAGGCCTAAATTAGGGATTGCATAGGGGTGGACATAGGGGTATTCTACGCCAGTGATTCCCAAACAGGGTGCCTCCAGCTGTTGCAAAACTCCCAGCAAGCCTGGACAGTCAATGGCTGTCCGACAATACTGGGAGTTGTTGTTTTGCAACAGCTGGAGGCTCCGTTTTGGAAACAGTGGCGTACCAGACGCTTTCATTTTTATTGGGGAGGGGAGGGGGGCTCTGTAGGGTTATGTGTATATGTAGTGTTTTTTACTTTTTATTTTATTTTGTGTTAGGGTAGTGTAGTGTTTTTAGGGTACAGTCGCACGGACGGGGGTTCACAGTAGTTTCTCGCTGGCAGTTTGAGCTGCGGCAGAAAATTTGCCGCAGCTCAAACTTGCAGCCAGATACTTACTGTGAACCTCCGCCCATGTGAGTGTACCCTGTACATTCACATTGGGGGGGGGGGAACATCCAGCTGTTGCAAAACTACAACTCACAGCATGCGCTGACAGACTGTACATGCTGAGAGTTTTAGTTTTGCAACAGCTGTATGCACACTGGTTATGTATCACTGAGTTTGTGACCTAACTCAGTGTTTCACAACCAGTGTGCCTCCAGCTGTTGCAAAACTACAACTCCCAGCATGTACAGTGCATGGTGTACATTGACTGCTGAGAGTTGGAGTTTGCAACAGCTGGAGGCACACCGGTCGTGAAACACTGAGTTAGGTAAAAAAATAACTCTGAGTTTCACAACCAGTGTGCCTTCAGCTGTTGCAAAACTACAACTCTCAGCAGTCACCGACAGCCAACGGGCATGCTGGGAGTTGTAGTTATGCAACCAGCTGATGCACCACTACAACTCCCAGCATGCACTTTAGCTGTTTGTGCAAGCTGGGAGTTGTAGTTATACAACAGCTGAAGGTACACTTTTCCATAGAAAAAATGTGCCTCCAGCTGTTGCAAAACCATAAGTCCCAGCATGCCCATAAGGGAATGCTGGGAGTTGTGGTGGTCTGCCTCCTGCTGTTGCATAACTACAGCCCCCAGCATGCCCTTTTTGCATGCTGGGACCTGTTGCTAAGCAACAGCAGGAGGCTGTAACTCGCCTCCTGCTGTCGGCACACAGGTCAGTCCCGCCGCCGCCGCTGCTCCTGGGGCCCCGATCCCAACATTGACGCCGGGGATCAGGGTCCCCAGCTCCCGGGGTGCACGTCCCGCACCCGCTCACGTCCTCCGGAAGAGGGGCGGAGGGGATTGTGGGAGTGACACCCGCAGCAGGCGCCCTGACCCCTGCAGGCTATGGCTGTTCGGGGGCCGTCAGAGACGGCCCCGATCAGCCAGTAATTCCGGATCACCGGGTCACTGGAGACCCGATTGACCTGGAATCGCTGTAGATAATTCAGTCAATTCAGACAATGAAGTCCAGCGATCTGCGGCCATCGCCGACATGGGGGGGCATAATGACCCCCCTGGGCGATATGCCGGGATGCCTGCTGAACGATTTCAGCAGGCATCTGGCTCCGGTCTCCAACTGGCTAGCGGTGGGGTCCGGAATTCCCACGGGCATATGGATACGCCCTTGGTCCTTAAGGACTCGGAATGCAGGGCGTATCCATACACCCTATGTCCTGAAGAGGTTAAGGGGTTAAAAAGAAGGAACGCACCGGTGAGCTCAGCAACACCAAAAGACCCGGAAGACCAAGGAAAGCAACTGTAGTGGATGAGCGAAGAATTCTTTCCCTGGTAAAGAAAACACCCTTCACAACAGTTACAGTTGGCCAGCACAAGAACATTCTCCAGGAGGTAGGTATGTGTGTCAAAGTCAATAATCAAGAGAAGACTTCACCAGAGTGAATACAGAGGGTTCATCACAAGATGGAAACCACAGGTGAGCCTTAAAAACAGGAAGACCAGATTAGAGTTTGCAAAACGATATCTAAAAAAAAACCTTCACAGTTCTGGAACAACATCCTATGGACAGATGAGACCAAGATCAACTTGTACCAGAGTGATGGGAAGAGAAGAGTATGGAGAAGGAAAGAAGCATGATCCTAATCATACCACCTCATCAGTGAACATGGTGGTGGTAGTGTAATGGTGTGGGAATGTATGGCTGCCAATGGAACTGCTTCTCTTGTATTTATTTTGATCATGTGACTTCTGACAAAAGCAGCAGGATGAATTCTGAAATGTTTCAGGCAATATTATTTGCCCATATTCAGCAAAATGCTTCAGAACTCATTGGACGGCGCTTCACAGTGCAGATGGACAATGACCCAAAGCATACTGCAAAAGCAACCAAAGAGTTTTTTAAGGGAAAGAAGTGGAATGTTATGCAATGACCAAGTCAATCACCTGACCTGAATCCGATTGAGCATGCATTTCACTTGCTAAAGACAAAACTGAAGGGAAAATGCCCCAGGAACAAGCAGGAACTGAAGAAAGTTGCAGTAGAGGCCTGGCAGAGCATCACCAGGGATGAAACCCAACGTCTGGTGAAGCCAATGCGTTCCAGACTTCAGGCTGTAATTGACTGAAAAGGATTTGCTACAAAGTATTAAAAAGTGAAAGTTTGATTTATGGTTATTATTCTGTCCCATTACTTTTGGTCCATTAACAAGTGGGAGGCACCTATACAAACTGTTGTAATTCCTACACCGTTCACCTGATTTGGGTGTAAATACCCTAAAATTAAAGCTGACAGTCTGCAGTTAAAGCACATATTGTTTGTTTCATTTCAAATTCATTTTGGTGGTATATAGAGCCAAAAAATTTAGAATTGTGTCAATGTCCCAATATTTATGGACCTGACTGTATGTATGTATATATATATATTATATATATATATATATATATATATATATATATATATATCTTATAGTAATTATAACAGTAAAAGAAAAAAAAAGAGAAAGGAGTATTTAGATTATGTCTATCTGCTAATCAAGTTGTTCAAATATAAAATATTAATTTTAATAAATGTAAAAATACTATTTTGTTACAGCTGTTCTATATAATTTGTAGTCCTAAATGTACTATGTTGCTGAATTTTGTAAAGGTGTCCTCTCCATTTTCATGGCTGAGGAAATATAAAGAAATAAATATTTGTCATTCAAAATGTGAACAATTTATATATAACTAGATGAAATGAAATGAGGTGCTTGAACTATAAAGCACCATTAACAAATCTAAAATTAAAAGTATACAGTGGTCCCTCAACATATGATGGTAATTCGTTCCAAATGAACCATCGTTTGTTGAAACCATCATATGTTGAGGGATCCGTGCAATGTTAAATATCGGAAGGTATACTCACCTGTCCCCACTGCTCTGGACCGTCACCGCTGCCCTGGATGCAGCCATCCATCGCTGTCACCACGTCCCCGTGGTTTCCCCACCATTCCAGACCGTCTCCGCTGCCCGGGATCGTTGTTCCTTATCAGCGTCATCATGCTACGCACACTGCTCCTATTGGATGACAGGACGGCGTGCGTGGCGACGTGATGATGACGATGGAGAGCGACGGCAATGCAGGGGATCCGGAAGAGGACGGTCCGGAGCACCGGGGACTTGTAAGTGATCGTCATCGGACCACACGGGGGACCTTAAACGGCTATCCTATCCGGCGGCAGCTGAAGCAGTCTGCGCTGCCGGATAACTTGACATACAAAAGCATCGTATGTTGATGCTGCCTTAAACATGCGATGGCCTCTGAGAGGCCATTGTATGTTGAAATTATCGTATATCGGGGCCATCGTAGGTCGGGGGTCACTGTACGACTATTGGTATTAGGAATTTGTCTGGATGTCATTCGGTTTGGATGGATATTTTTTTATTACATTTGTTGGAACCGGATGTCATGTAGGAAAGGATAACATAAGTATTGATTCTGAATGGAAGAGGGGAGGGGGGGTGGGAGGAGGAGGAGACAGGTGATAGAGACCGGCTAATGTTAGCAGGTCATGAGATGGGAGAGGAAGGGAGAGTTGGGATGGGACTGTCAGAAAGGAATGTTGTTTTTTTTTTTTTTAAGATTTAGGATAATGAATGATAAACTGAGGATATTTTTTGGGAATGTGAGGGGGATGGGGGAGCGACGTAAGAGAGTGGCCATTTTTGATAGGGTACAAAACTATTTGCCGGCAATTGTTTGCTTGGTGAAATCTCATATTACTAAGGAAAAAGATGAGAAGATTGCCAGGAGATGGGCCCAAATGGAATTCCACTCCTTGGCATCCAGCTATTCATCTGGGGTCTCAGTCTACATGCATAGAGCAATTCTGTTTAAAATCTTATGTAAGAAAATTGATACAAGAGGACAGTATGTTTTTTTTACATGCTAATTTTCATGTTTGGGAGGGGGTTATGGCCTTTTTCTATGTCCTTCCCCCATTTTCCAGTCAGCCTTTATTAGATTTAATTGCCTTTTGTAAAGGGAAAGAACATCTCCCACTGTATTTGTTGGGGGATTATAATTGCGTAATGAGCCCTTCAATAGACAGGTCGTCAATTGGGGTTGGAAGGGAGTCGGAAACCTGCCCCCATAAGATGTGTGTAGAGATGGGTTGGAGAGACCCGTGGCATATAAGGAATCCTGATAGGAGGGTGTTTTCCTGCTTCTCGGCCTCCCATAAAGAGCATCACGAATTGATATGGCACCATCAAGTGATAACGGGTTGAGGTTTATTGAAGAAATTAGATATGAAGGTAGGACTATTTCAGATCATTCTCCAGTGGTAATGGAATTGAGATTTGGGGCTTGAGGAGGGAGAGGGTCTTTAGCCTGAACTCTCATTGGTTAAATTTGATAGGAGGGAAGGAAGAAATTGTAAAGGAGATATGGGAATGTTGGAAATTTATTAAACATTCGGCTCCCTATCCGGTGATGTTGGACACCATTAAAGCAGTGTTGCAGGGGATTTTATATAGGGCCATTCAAAGAAAAAAGAGGGAATTTAAAAAGGTGGAACAGGATTTGAGGGAGAAGGTTAGAGGTGCAAAGGAAGGATATGAGAAAGTGTGGTCCGAACAAAATGTTAGGGTCTTAGGAATGGCGCAAGAAAAGTTGACAGAGTATTATTTAGAAAAAGCTCAATTTAAGATTTTCTTTTCAGGTCAGAAGGACTTTGTAGAAGGAGCTTGCCCTGGGAAATTACTAGCAAATTTAGTTAGAGCTCAAAGGGAAAGAAGTGATGTCTTAGCATTACAAGACGGAAATGTAGTTATTTATACAGCACAGGAGGAGCTACAGAAGATTGCCTGCCTCTATTATCAGCAATTGTATAGTACAGAGAAACCTGCAGGGGATAGTGATATAGAGGAATATTTAAAGGAGTGCGAGTTACCAAACATCAATAAGGAAAATCTAGAAAGTCTTAATAAGGAAATTACTGTAGAGGAGTTAGGGGAAGCTCTGGTGGGTTGTTCAGCCACATTGGCTCCAGGGCTGGATGGCCTTCCTTACTCAATATACAGAGAATCTAAGGAGGTATTGCTACCTATCCTTTGTATGGTTCTGGAGGAGGCCAGGAGGGTTGGGGAATTGCCCCCCATCCATGCTTGAAACAAAAATAGTTCTAATACTTAAAAAGAGAAGGATAGATGGAGGATTGAGTCCTATCGCCCTATTTTGTTAATAAATTCAGACGCCAAGATATTGGCGAAACTTTTGGCTAGAAGACTATCTCCCTTCCTGTCGGACATTGTAGGAGTTGAACAAACTGGGTTTGTCCTGGGGCGATTAATTCATAGTAACTTGGTACAATCACTGGTAAATATACAGTTGGGCTCTGCCCCCTTCCGCTCCACCCTGTCACTTGATGCGATGAAGGCATTTCAAAGGGTGGAGTGGAGGTTTCTTTGGACTGTCCTTAAAAAATTTGGTATAGAGGGGAAGATGGTAGAATGGATTAAACTTTTATATAACAATCCTAGGGCCAGGGTAGCAGTCAATGGATCGCTGTCATCACAATTGATAATTGAAAGGGGCACAAGACAAGGCTGCCTGCTTTCACCTATGTTATTTGTTTTATTTTTAGAGCCATTAGCGCTAAAACTAAAGAAAGTAGGAGGCCTTAGGGGGTTTGGGATCAAAGCAGAAGAAAAATGTCTTATGTATGCGGACGACATACTTCTGTTCTTAGAAAATGCGTACACAGGGGTTCCAGAGGCAATTAAAATTGTGGAAGAATTTGGAAAGGTTTCTGGTATTAGAGTTAATTTAAATTAAAAGTAAATTGTCCCTAATGCCACTGGTGCCAAGTAAAATAAGTGGGTTAACGGGAGTGAAGGTGCTGTCAGAGGATGAGAGTTTGGATTATTTAGGAATTAAATTGTCACCTTCAAAAGAGCTCTTTATCCAGCTTACTCTTAAATCATTGTTGAGTAAGCTTAGGAAAAAAGTAGATGCCTGGGTGAAATTGCCTCTCTCAATTGCAGATAGGATCAGACTGATTAAAATGGGGGCACTCCAGTTATTATACGTTTCGGATGCAGCCCCATTTTGGATTCCTGGGAAGTGGTTCCGGGGTTTGGAAGCCTTGAAGGGCAGACTTAAATGGGGGAGAGGTAGGGTACAGATTAAATACTTAAGATGGGTACAGTTGAAAGGTGAAGGTGGAAGGGGGTTACCCAACTTTAAACTGTATTTTTTGGCAAAAAACCTTCCGAATATTAGACGGGGGTGGAATGAAGCACTTTGAGGTGAGTTATTTAATGAGTATAGAGGTAATTTTGAGAATTTTTTGGAATTTGTGGAAGCAGGTCTTCCAGTGAAGAAGGAATTGGGGCACATTTCACTGATAGGGTTATTTAGGAGAACTTGAAAGGAGGTTAAAATGAGATGTAACATAGAGGGCAGTATAAGGAACACTGTGTTATGGGAGAATACAGAATTTGAACAATTTAAAAAAGGAAAGGGGGAGTGACTTTTGGAAGGAGAAGGGAATTAAATATGTTTCAAAATGAAGAGATTAAAAAATTAGAAACATTGAAGAGTGAGTTTGGTTTGAGGAATGAACATAAACTTTGGTATATACAATAGTTTGAAGCACATAGAGGCACTGAAAAGAAGGAGAAATTTAAGATATATACACATAGTATGATAGATTATATGAACACGGAGGGAGGTGGTAAGTTAAACTATGTATATAAGTTACTTTTAAAAACTGTACCCGATAATTTTCAGGAAAACAAAAAGAGGAGGTGAGAGGATATATTTGGCCCAATCTCAAGGGAGGCATGGGAAGGTATATTGCTGAACATTAAAAAGTGTGCTATTAATAAAAGACATCAAATTATGCACTTAAGAATAATTTATCATTTGTATTACTCACTGTTACAATTAAAAAAGATAGGCTGTTGGAAGAAGGCAGATTGTCCAAAGTGTGGGGTAATGGACGCGGACTTGGTCCATTTGCTGTGGGTATGCCCAAAGGTGAAAGAATTTTGGTCCAAGGTATTCCATGTTATTGGAAATAAATTAAATTTCAAGAAAGATTGGGTAGGTATAGAAGGAATCCTAGGCGACTTGAGTAAAATTAGGAAGGATCGAGAGTTACTGAATCGTATCTTTATGCTAGCAGAGGTAGTGATTTTAAGAGGGCTCATTGGTTACAGTGGACCCAATACAATTGAGTGGGTTAGGTTGGAACAAAAGGTTGGAAAGTATGAGAAATTGCGACCTGGTGAATTTAAAAGGGGTTTAAACAAATATAGAATGATTTGGGCTGGGTGGGAAGACTAACTTTTTGTGGGGAAATATCGGGTGACATTTATTAATAACCCTTTTTATTTATTTTTTCTTCCTTTCTGACTAGGGTGGCGCGGGGGGGGGGGGGGGGTATGGTGTAAGATGAAATGGTATTTTTGTTTTATATTTGTATGTGCAATTGGAAATAAAGATTTGCAAAAAAAATTTTTTTAAAGTATACAACTTCTTGTTCAACCGGAATGGAGTTTTATACATCCACTTTTCCCCTTTGCTTGTCCTCGTCCACTCCTCAGTCCGTCATATGAGAATATACACCGATTGTGACACATGCTTCAAAGAGTTGTGTATAATACAGAGTTGACATTCACCCAAAATACGATATGTTCATACTTTTATTAAATTAATTTCAAACTATTGTGTAGCAATACCAGATTATTTGAAGTACAGTGGAGCAGGGCTTCTGTCACGATGCCGGCTGGCAGGTAGTGGATCCTCTGTGCCAGAGAGGGATTGGCGTGGACCGTGCTAGTGGACCGGTTCTAAGCCACTACTGGTTTTCACCAGAGCCCGCCGCAAAGCGGGATGGTCTTGCTGCGGCGGTAGTGACCAGGTCGTATCCACTAGCAACGGCTCACCTCTCTGGCTGCTGAAGATAGGCGCGGTACAAGGGAGTAGGCAAAAGCAAGGTCGGACGTAGCAGAAGGTCGGGGCAGGCAGCAAGGATCGTAGTCAGGGGCAACGGCAGAAGGTCTGGAAACACAGGCAAGGAACACACAAGGAACGCTTTCACTGGCACTAAGGCAACAAGATCCGGCAAGGGAGTGCAGGGGAAGTGAGGTGATATAGGGAAGTGCACAGGTGAACACACTAATTGGAACCACTGCGCCAATCAGCGGCGCAGTGGCCCTTTAAATCGCAGAGACCCGGCGCGCGCGCGCCCTAGGGAGCGGGGCCGCGCGCGCCGGGACAGAACAGACGGAGAGCGAGTCAGGTAGGGGAGCCGGGGTGCGCATCGCGAGCGGGCGCTACCCGCATCGCGAATCGCATCCCGGCTGGCAGTGGAATCGCAGCGCCCCGGGTCAGAGGACGTGACCGGAGCGCTGCCGCGGGGAGAGTGAAGCGAGCGCTCCGGGGAGGAGCGGGGACCCGGAGCGCTCGGCGTAACAGTACCCCCCCCCTTGGGTCTCCCCCTCTTCTTAGAGCCTGAGAACCTGAGGAGCAGACTTTTGTCTAGGATGTTGTCCTCAGGTTCCCAGGATCTCTCTTCAGGACCACAACCCTCCCAGTCCACTAAAAAAAAAATTTTCCCTCTGACCTTTTTGGCAGCTAAAATTTCTTTGACCGAGAAGATGTCCGAGGAGCCGGAAACAGGAGTGGGAGGAACAGATTTGGGAGAAAAACGGTTGAGGATGAGTGGTTTGAGAAGAGAGACGTGAAAGGCATTAGGGATACGAAGAGAGGGAGGAAGAAGAAGTTTATAAGAGACAGGATTAATTTGACACAAAATTTTGAAAGGACCAAGATAGCGTGGTCCCAACTTGTAGCTAGGGACACGGAAGCGGACATATTTAGCGGAGAGCCATACCTTGTCTCCAGGGGAAAAAACGGGGGGAGCTCTTCTTTTCTTATCCGCGAACTTCTTCATGCGTGATGAAGCCTGTAAGAGAGAATTTTGGGTCTCTCTCCATATGATGGAAAGGTCACGAGAAATTTCATCCACAGCGGGCAGACCAGAGGGCAAGGGAGTAGGGAGGGGGGGAAGAGGGTGACGGCCGTACACCACGAAAAATGGGGATTTGGAGGAAGACTCAGAGACCCTGAAGTTATACGAGAACTCGGCCCATGGGAGGAGATCTGCCCAGTCATCCTGGCGGGAGGAAACAAAATGTCGCAAATAATCACCCAAGATCTGGTTAATCCTTTCTACTTGTCCATTGGACTGGGGATGATATGCAGAAGAAAAATTTAATTTAATCTTGAGTTGTTTACAGAGAGCCCTCCAGAATTTAGACACGAATTGGACGCCTCTATCCGAGACAATCTGCGTAGGCAACCCGTGAAGACGAAAAATGTGTACAAAAAATTGTTTAGCCAACTGAGGCGCAGAAGGAAGACCAGGAAGAGGGATGAAATGTGCCATTTTGGAGAATCGATCAACGACCACCCAAATAACAGTGTTGCCACGGGAAGGGGGTAAATCAGTAATAAAATCCATACCAATCAGAGACCAAGGCTGTTCGGGGACAGGCAGAGGATGAAGAAAACCAGCGGGCTTCTGGCGAGGAGTCTTATCCCGGGCACAGATAGTGCAGGCTCGCACAAAGTCCACAACATCCGTCTCCAGAGTCGGCCACCAATAGAAGCGGGAGATGAGTTGCACAGATTTCTTGATACCCGCATGACCTGCGAGATGGGAGGAGTGACCCCATTTGAGGATTCCGAGGCGTTGGCGAGGAGAAACAAAGGTCTTTCCTGGAGGAGTCTGCCTGATGGAGGCAGGAGAAGTGGAGATCAGGCAGTCAGGTGGAATGATGTGTTGCGGAGAGAGTTCAACTTCTGAGGCATCCGAGGAACGAGAGAGAGCATCGGCCCTAATGTTCTTATCGGCAGGACGAAAGTGAATCTCAAAATTAAATCGGGCAAAGAACAGAGACCACCGGGCCTGGCGAGGATTCAGCCGTTGGGCAGACTGGAGGTAGGAGAGGTTCTTGTGGTCGGTGTAGATAATAACAGAAGAACTTGATCCCTCCAGCAGATGCCTCCATTCCTCAAGTGCTAATTTAATGGCTAGAAGCTCTCGATCCCCGATGGAGTAGTTCCTCTCCGCTGGAGAGAAGGTCCTAGAGAAAAAACCACAAGTGACAGCATGCCCGGAAGAATTCTTTTGTAGAAGAACAGCTCCAGCTCCCACTGAGGAGGCATCAACCTCCAATAGGAAGGGTTTGGAAGGGTCAGGTCTGGAGAGGACGGGAGCCGAAGAAAAGGCAGACTTGAGTCGTTTAAAGGCGTCTTCTGCTTGAGGAGGCCAGGACTTGGGATCAGCATTCTTTTTGGTTAAAGCCACGATAGGAGCCACAATGGTAGAAAAATGTGGAATAAATTGCCTGTAATAATTGGCGAACCCCAAAAAGCGTTGGATAGCACGGAGTCCGGAGGGGCGTGGCCAATCTAAGACGGCCGAGAGTTTGTCTGGATCCATCTGTAGTCCCTGGCCAGAGACCAAATATCCTAGAAAAGGAAGAGATTGGCATTCAAACAGACATTTCTCAATTTTGGCATAGAGTTGGTTGTCACGAAGTCTCTGAAGAACCATACGGACATGCTGGCGGTGTTCTTCTAGATTGGCAGAAAAAATTAGGATATCGTCCAGATATACAACAACACAGGAGTATAACAGATCACGAAAAATTTCATTGACAAAGTCTTGGAAGACGGCAGGGGCGTTGCACAGTCCAAAGGGCATGACCAGATACTCAAAGTGTCCATCTCTGGTGTTAAATGCCGTTTTCCACTCGTCCCCTTCTCTGATGCGGATGAGGTTATAGGCGCCTCTTAAGTCCAATTTAGTGAAGATGTGGGCACCTTGGAGGTGATCAAAGAGTTCAGAGATGAGGGGTAAGGGGTAGCGGTTCTTAACCGTGATTTTATTAAGACCGCGGTAGTCAATGCAAGGACGTAGGGAGCCATCTTTTTTGGACACAAAGAAAAATCCGGCTCCGGCAGGAGAGGAGGATTTACGGATAAAGCCCTTTTTTAGATTCTCCTGGACGTATTCGGACATGGCAAGAGTCTCTGGGGCAGAGAGAGGATAAATTCTGCCCCGGGGTGGAGTAGTGCCCGGGAGGAGGTCGATAGGGCAATCATAAGGCCTGTGAGGAGGTAGAGTCTCAGCTTGTTTTTTGCAGAAAACATCCGCGAAGTCCATATAGGCCTTAGGGAGACCGGTTACTGGAGGAACCACAGAGTTACGGCAAGGGTTACTGGGAACCGGTTTTAGACAGTTCTTGGAACAAGAGGACCCCCAACTCTTGATCTCCCCAGTGGACCAATCCAGGGTAGGGGAATGAAGTTGAAGCCAGGGAAGTCCAAGGAGAATTTCCGAGGTGCAATTGGGGAGGACCAAAAGTTCAATCCTCTCATGATGAGATCCGATGCTCATAAGAAGGGGCTCCGTGCGGAAACGTATGGTACAGTCCAATCTTTCATTATTTACACAATTGATGTAGAGGGGTCTGGCGAGACTGGTCACCGGGATGTTGAACCTTTTGACGAGAGAGGCCAAAATAAAATTTCCTGCAGATCCAGAGTCCAAGAAGGCCACTGTAGAGAAGGAGAAGGCAGAGGCAGACATCCGCACAGGCACAGTAAGACGTGGAGAAGCAGAGTAGACATCAAGGACTGTCTCACCTTTGTGCGGAGTCAGCGTACGTCTTTCCAGGCGGGGAGGACGGATAGGACAATCTCTCAGGAAGTGTTCGGTACTAGCACAGTACAGGCAGAGGTTCTCCATACGGCGTCGTGTCCTCTCTTGAGGTGTCAGGCGAGACCGGTCGACCTGCATAGCCTCCACGGCGGGAGGCACAGGAACAGATTGCAGGGGACCAGAGGAGAGAGGAGCCGAGGAGAAGAAACGCCTCGTGCGAACAGAGTCCATATCTTGGCGGAGTTCCTGACGCCTTTCGGAAAAACGCATGTCAATGCGAGTGGCTAGGTGAATAAGTTCATGTAGATTAGCAGGAATTTCTCGTGCGGCCAGAACATCTTTAATGTTGCTGGATAGGCCTTTTTTGAAGGTCGCGCAGAGGGCCTCATTATTCCAGGACAATTCTGAAGCAAGAGTACGGAATTGTACGGCATACTCGCCAACGGAAGAATTACCCTGGACCAGGTTCAACAGGGCAGTCTCAGCAGAAGAGGCTCGGGCAGGTTCCTCAAAGACACTTCGGATTTCCGAGAAGAAGGAGTGTACAGAGGCAGTGACGGGGTCATTGCGGTCCCAGAGCGGTGTGGCCCATGACAGGGCTTTTCCGGACAGAAGGCTGACTACGAAAGCCACCTTAGACCTTTCAGTGGGAAACAGGTCCGACATCATCTCCAGATGCAGGGAACATTGGGAAAGAAAGCCACGGCAAAACTTAGAGTCCCCATCAAATTTATCCGGCAAGGATAAGCGTATCCCAGGAGCGGCCACTCGCTGCGGAGGAGGTGCAGGAGCTGGCGGAGGAGATGACTGCTGAAGCTGTGGTAGTAACTGTTGTAGCATAACGGTCAGTTGAGACAGCTGTTGGCCTTGTTGCGCTATCTGTTGTGACTGCTGGGCGACCACCGTGGTGAGGTCAGCGACAACTGGCAGAGGAACTTCAGCGGGATCCATGGCCGGATCTACTGTCACGATGCCGGCTGGCAGGTAGTGGATCCTCTGTGCCAGAGAGGGATTGGCGTGGACCGTGCTAGTGGACCGGTTCTAAGCCACTACTGGTTTTCACCAGAGCCCGCCGCAAAGCGGGATGGTCTTGCTGCGGCGGTAGTGACCAGGTCGTATCCACTAGCAACGGCTCACCTCTCTGGCTGCTGAAGATAGGCGCGGTACAAGGGAGTAGGCAAAAGCAAGGTCGGACGTAGCAGAAGGTCGGGGCAGGCAGCAAGGATCGTAGTCAGGGGCAACGGCAGAAGGTCTGGAAACACAGGCAAGGAACACACAAGGAACACTTTCACTGGCACTAAGGCAACAAGATCCGGCAAGGGAGTGCAGGGGAAGTGAGGTGATATAGGGAAGTGCACAGGTGAACACACTAATTGGAACCACTGCGCCAATCAGCGGCGCAGTGGCCCTTTAAATCGCAGAGACCCGGCGCTGCGCGCGCCCTAGGGAGCGGGGCCGCGCGCGCCGGGACAGAACAGACGGAGAGCGAGTCAGGTAGGGGAGCCGGGGTGCGCATCGCGAGCGGGCGCTACCCGCATCGCGAATCGCATCCCGGCTGGCAGTGGAATCGCAGCGCCCCGGGTCAGAGGACGTGACCGGAGCGCTGCCGCGGGGAGAGTGAAGCGAGCGCTCCGGGGAGGAGCGGGGACCCGGAGCGCTCGGCGTAACAGCTTCTTAGAATCTTCATGTTTCCTAGGGAAATCTTCAAAAGTTTATATGGGGTTAAATACCACTGATACAAAACTTTTCTAGCAGATTCCAAATGGGAAGCATTGTGGAATACCCTTGAGCTCAAGGTAAAGGCATGAACACATTGGTCATCAGTAAAGTACTTAGGTGTTGTTTTTCTAATTCTTTATAATTATAATAATTCTTTATTTTTCTAATTCTTTATGGGGGGAATTTATCAAAACCTGTGCAGCGGAAAAGTTGCCCTGTTGCCCATAGCAACCAATCAGCTTGCTTCTTTCATTTTTAACAAGGCCTCTGCAAAATAAAAGAAGCTATCTGATTGGTTGCTATGGGCAACTGGACAACTTTTCCTTTGCACAGTTTTGATAAATCTCTCCATATATATATATATATATATATATATATATATATATATACAGGGCCGGACTGGCCTACCGGGATACCGGGGAAATTCCCAATAGGCCGCTCTCCCTGTGGGCTGGCACAACAGTGTCAAGAAGACGGCCAGTGTAGGAGCAGGAGGCAGAGGCTAAAGCCGATCTGTCTCCGGCTCTGACCTGGCCGCTTGCGTAGGATTATAGTTAGCTTTAGTTACCTATAAATGGTAGGCAGAGGCCCCGCCCCCAGATGCTGAGTGATGCGGCTGCCATAAAGATACGGCAGCCGCGTAATGACGTTCCCAAGAATCAAAGGGCCGGCATAACTACGTCCTGCATCATTACGCGGCCAGCTTATCTGTATGGCAGCCGATCTGGGTGGCTTAACAGAAGAGCCGCGGCCATTTCTGAGCTCCTCTGAAGAACTCTCATATGTTCTTGCCCGGCCCCCGGAGCGCAGGAGAAAGGAATGAGTGCCGGTCCTCAGCCTCACCATGTCCGTGATGGCCTGCTGCCTTCAGGTGCATCCACTGTCCATACCCCCCCCCCCCCCAGCACAATCACACTGCAGCTGTGGGCCAATGTACATTAAGTGATAAGAACACATAGTGATAATGCTGGCGGCACTGCACCGGCCCATGTTACCCGTGATTTATTATCCTCATCCTGCTGTCACTGTGTGTATTAACCCTGTACTATCACTGTGTGTCTTAACCCTGTACTGTCACTGTGTGTCTTAACCCTGTACTGTCACTGTGTGTCTTAACCCTGTACTGTCACTGTGTGTCTTAACCCTGTACTGTCACTGTGCGTCTTAACCCTGTGCTGTGATGTCAATGTGTGTATTAACCCTGTGCTATGATGTCAATGTGTGCATTAACCCTGTGCTGTGATGTGCATAATGCACAGTGACATCACAGTACAGGGATAATATGCACAGTATTGTAACAGTACAGGGTTAAATGGGTTATCCAGCGGGAGGGTATGGTTTTCAGAACTATGCCTGTACCTTGTACATAATAAATAAAAAATAAACCTGTACTCATCTCCAGCCCTCCCACCATGCCTCCGTTGTCCTGTTCTGGTTACCAGGTGCAATCCTTTTCCTGATAGAAAGTGTGACACCTGAGCCTGGAGTGATGTTGGGGCCCAGTGTGCTGTACTACTGAGGAAGGACATAGCGGTAGTATGACACACTGGGCCCCAACATCACTCCAGGCTCAGGTGTCACACTTTCTATCAGGAAAAGGATTGCACCTGGTAACCAGAACAGGACAACAGAGGCATGGCAGGAGGGCTGGAGATGAGCACAGGTTTATTTTATATATATATGATTTATTCATTTATTTTTTATTTACAAGGTATGGGCATAGTTCTAAAAACTTGGGTGCCAGTGGGCTTACAACCTATGTCTCTTCCATCTGTGAAATTGCTTAGATGTAAAGGTCTATGGTGAGTATTCTAATGGACTCAATCAGAATTTATTGAAGTGACACTGTTTGTGGATAGCACCTGAACCCTTCCTGTGCCATATTAGTACAGTGTGTGCAGTAATGATACTGCAGGGAGAAACTTTAAAGAGGACACAGAGCTAAAGTCACAATGTGACATCTTTAATTTCCCCATCAATTCTGGCATTGATCTTTTCTTTGCAAGGTATAGCCCTCTAAAGCAGGGGTCCTCAAACTTTTTAAATGGGGGGCCAGTTCACGGTCCCTCAGACTGTTGGAGGGCTGGACTATATATAACAAAACATGAACAAATTCCTATGCACACTTATATTTCTTATTAGTGGACTACAACTTTAAGTACGCAGCACAGTTCCCCCCACATTAGGTTGGCAGTATAGATCCCCCACATTAGGTTGTAGTTCCCACACATTAGGGTTGGCAGTACAGTTCCCCCACATTAGGGTTGGCAGTACAGTTCCCCCACATTAGGGTTGACAGTACAGTTCCCCCACATTAGGGTTGGCAGTACAGTTCCCCCACATTAGGTGCAGTATAATTCCCTCACATTAGGTGCAGTACAGTTCCCCCACATTAGGTGCAGTACAATTCCCCCACATTAGGTGCAGTACAGTTCCCCCACATTAGGTGCAGTACAATTCCCCCACATTAGGTGCAGTACAGTTCCCCCACATTAGGTGCAGTACAGTTCCCCCACATTAGGTGCAGTACAGTTCCCCCACATTAGGTGCAGTACAATTCCCCCACATTAGGTGCAGTACAATTCCCCCACATTAGGTGCAGTACAATTCCCCCACATTAGGTGCAGTACAGTTCCCCCACATTAGGTGCAGTACAGTTCCCCCACATTAGGTGCAGTACAGTTCCCCCACATTAGGTGCAGTATAGTTCCCCCACATTAGGTGCAGTACAGTTCCCCCACATTAGGTGCAGTATAATGTTCCCCCACTTTAGGTGCAGTATAATGTTCCCCCACTTTAGGTGCAGTATAATGTTCCCCCACATTAGGTGCAGTATAATGTCCCCCCACATTAGGTGCAGTATAATGTTCCCCCACATTAGGTGCAGTATAATGTTCCCCCACATTAGGTGCAGTATAATGTTCCCCCACATTAGGGGCAGTATAATGTTCCCCCACATTAGGTGCAGGATAATTATCAGTATACTGTTCCCCCACTTTAGGTGCAGTATAATGTTCCCCAACATTAGGTGCAGTATAATGTTCCCCCACATTAGGTGCAGTATAATGTTCCCCCACATTAGGTGCAGTATAATGTTCCCCCACATTAGGTGCAGTATAATGTTCCCCCACATTAGGTGCAGTATAATGTTCCCCCACATTAGGGGCAGTATAATGTTCCCCCACATTAGGTGCAGGATAATTTTCCCCCACATTAGGTGCAGGATAATGTTCCCCCACATTAGGTGCAGTATAGCTCCCCACATTAGATGCAGAATAGATCTCCCACATTAGGTGCAGTATAGCTCTCCCACATTAGGTGCAGTATAGCTCCCCACATTAGGTGCAGTATAGATCTCCCACATTAGGCGCAGTATAGATCCCCCTCAAATTAGGTGCAGTATAGCTCCCCACATTAGGTGCAGCATGTTCCCCCACATTAGGTGCAGTATAGATCCCCAAATTAGGTGCAGTATAGATCCCCCACATTAGGTGCTGTATAGCTCCCCACATTAGGTGCAGTGTTCCCCCACATTAGGTGCAGTATGTTCCCCCACAGACATACAGCCTCCAGCCAAACAGTGTATGGCTGGAGGCTGTATGCCTGTGTTCTGACCCACTTCAGTTATCCGACCACCGCTCCTCCGGTCCGGACATAGCAGTAAGTCCCGGGACCGAAGGAGCGGTGGTCGGAGCACCGAAGCGAACATGCTGCTGGTAACACTTACCTAGCTGGCCAGTGCACGTCCTCAACGCTGCCCGGATCCTCCACGCTCCGTTGCTATCTATGGGCGCACGCACGGCTTCAGTGACGTCCCTGCGTGCGCCACCTTCCCGGTGGCCCCTGCATTTTTAAAGTAAACACGGGGTCTCCGAGAGCGCATCCCTGTGCCCCAAAAACATCTTTCGGGGCACAGGGATGTCCCAGGCAGCCGCGGGCCGGATAAATGTCCTCGGCAGGCCGTAGTTTGAGGACCCCTGCTCTAAAGCAACAAAGTAATGTCCCATCTTGCGTTAAACTTTTTGAATTCTTGTTTTGCCCTTCCGGCCAAATAATTTTGTTCCCATACTACAAATCATAGCAGTCAACTATATCAGGTGCTACTGTATTTCTGTAAATGTTTGTTATCCGGAGTTTGATTTTTTAAGGAGGCAAGATGACAAGAAGCCCTAGAGAAAATCTAATGTGTATTTTTTTTTTATTTAGTTAGAAATTCAGCATCTGCTCCAAAAAAAAACATTTTCAATGCTATAGAAACATTTCCAGAGATTCTAAATAATGAAGATGGTCTACGTTTGAACTTAATAAGAGTAGTAAAGATTAATATTTTCTGCTAATGTTTACCTATTTACACAATTAAGACATCATTTTACACAATCACATTTAATTCACATGCAACATCATTTTTTTTGTCCTGTTGTTATAAAAAGAGTGTTCTTACCCAATAGAACTGGCTTGTGATACAAAGGGATTCATCAATGTCATTTGGCAAGATTAGAAGCTGTTTGTCCCAGAAGACAGAACTCTGCCAAGAAGATGCCACTCATTTCATGAACACAAAGGAGACAAAGAGGGTTATTTATCAAAGTCTTCCAACTTCAAAATTGGAAAGGAACTGTTCCCTTTCACGTTAAACGTTTATCAAGTCTCAAGCTATTTTACAAATTCTTTAACAAATGTAAAGACAGCATTTCAATTGAAAAGTGCACGGAAATATTGCATGGAAATCTGGGAAGGATTTCAGCAATTATCTCATTCAACTCTGAGCATTAACAAAACGTGGCAAGTGGAAAATATTCTCAAAATAAGGTGCCCTCTTCGGAAACCTCCTTTAAGAGGGGACTTTCCTTCTTATTTCTTTAAACAACAACAGCATAATGAATTTGATGACTGCAGAATACACTTAATGGCACAGTAGACTTGATGATTGTAGAACAAATATGAGATAGAAAAAATCTGAGAATTTGTGTAACAGAACTGGGGACAGCTTCCTAATTCTAACAGTCCTTCACAGACTATTTATGAGATCAACCACTTCTCTTCAGTGAAAACACATGGGGGGAGATTTATCAAAACCTGTGCAGAAGAAAAGTTGCCCAGTTCCCAATAGCAACCCCCCCCCCCATGTGAATGTACAGGGTACATTCACACGAGCAGGTTTACAGTGAGTTTCCTGCTTCAAGTTTGAGCTGCTGCAAATTATCCGCCGCAGCTCAAACTCCTAGCGGGAAACTCAATGTAAATCCCCGCCTGTGTGAATGTACCCTAAAAACACTACATGGCACTACACTAACACATAACAAAGGGTAAAACCCTACATATACACCCCCTTACATGCCCCCCCCCCCCAATAAAAAGGAAAAACGTACCGTATGGCAGTGTTTCCAAAACAGAGCCTCTAGCTGTTGCAAAACAACAACTCTACTGACTGTCCAGGCATGCTGGGAGTTTAGCAACAGCTGGAGGCACCCTGCTTTGGAATCACTTGCATAGAAAGCCCCTATGTCCACCCCTATACAAGCCCTAATTTAGTCCTCAATGTGCATGGTGCTCTCTCACTTCGAAGCCCTGTCGTATTTCAAGGAAATAGTTCAGGGCCACATATGGGGTATTTCCGTACGTGGGAGCAATTGCGCTACAAATTTTGGGGGGCTTTTTCTCCTTTTACCCCTTATGAAAAGGAAATGTTGGGGTCTACACCAGCCTGTTAGTGTAAAAAAAAAAAAAAATGTACATTAATATGCTGGTGTTGCTCCATAATTTTTATTTTCACAAGAGGTAAAAGGAAACAAAGACCCCCAAAATTTGTAACGCAATTTTTTCCTGAGTACGGAAATACCCAAAAAAATGCTCTGCGGCCGCACAACAAGGCCCAGGAGTGAGAGCCCATTATTTACAATTGAGGCCTAAATTGGTGATTTGCACAGGGGTGGCTGATTTTACAGTGGATCTGACATAAATGCAAAAAAATAAATGTCCACGTGTGACCCCATTTTGGAAACTACACCCCTCACGGAACATAGCAAGGGGTATAGTGAGCCCACCCCACAGGTGTTTGACAAATTTGGATGGGAAATAAAAAAAAATCATTTTTTTTAACTAAAATGCTGGTGTTACCCTAAATCTTTAATTTTCAAGGGAAAATAGGAAAGAAGAGCCCCCCCAAAATTTGTAACCCCATTTCTTCTGAGTAAGAACATACCCCTTATGTGGATGTAAAGTGCTCGTCGAGCAAACTACAATGCTCAGAAGAAAAGGAGCGCCATTGGGCTTTTGGAGAGAAAATTTGTCTGGAATTGAAGGCCATGTGTGTTAACAAAGCCCCCATAGTGCCAGAACAATGGACCCCCCACATGTGACCTTATCTTGGAAACTACAACCCTCACAGAAAGTAACAAGAGGTGCAGTGAACACTTACGTCCCACAGGTGTCTGACTGTTCCAAAGATCTGTCAAATGCCAGTGTGGTGTAAATGCTTACTGCAACCCTTATTAAATTCTGTGAGGGATGTAGTTTCCAAAATAGTTACATGTGGGGGGTCCACTGTTCTGGAACCACGGGGGTAACTGCTCATGGCCCCTGACTACCATTCCAAACAAATTCTCTCTCCAAAAGTCCAATGGTGCTCCTTTTCTTCTGAGCATTGTAGTGAGGCAGCAGAGCACTAGACGTCCACACATGGGTTATTTCCATACTCAGAAGAAATGGGGTTACACATTTTGGGGGGCATTTTCTCCTATTACCCCATGTAAAAATGTAAAATTTGGGGGGAAAAAACTGCATTTTAGTGAAAACATTTTTTTTCATTTACTTATCCGACTTTAGCGAAAAGTTGTCAAACACTTGTGGGGTGTTTAGGCTCACTGTACCCCTTGTTACGTTCCTCAAGGTGCAGTTTCCAAAATATAATGCATTGTGTTTTTTTATTTCTGTTCTGGCACCATAGAGGCTTCCTAAATGACATGCCCCCCAAAAACCATTTTTGCTAAATTTGCTTTCCAAAAGCCAAATGTGGCCCCTTCTCTTCTGAGCACTGTAGTGCGCCAGCAGAGCACTTGACGTCCACACCTGGGGTATTTCCATACTTTTGGGGGGCATTTTCTCCTATTACCCATTGTAAATATGTGAAATTTGTGGGGAAAAAACTGTATTTCAGTGAAAAAAAAAATTTCTTTCACACATCCGACTTTAACAAAAAGTAATCAAACACATGTGGGGTGTTAATGCTCACTATACCCCTTTTTACGTTCCTTGAGGGGTGTAGTTTCCAAAATAGTATGCCTAGTCTTTTTTTTTTTTTTGCTGTTCTGGCTTCCTAGATGCGACATGCCCCCCAAAAACTATTTCAGCAAAATTCACTCTCCGAAATCCTATTGTCCTGCTTTCCCTTTTAACCCCTTTAGTGCACCAACGAAGCACTTTACATTCACATATGAGGTATTTCCTTACTCAAGAGAAATGGGGTTACAAATTTTGTTTTTTTTTCTCCTTTTACCCCTTGTAAAAATTCAAAAAATGGCTCTACAAGGACATGTGAATGTAAAAAATTAAGATTTTGAATTTTCTCCTTCACTTTGCTGTTATTCCTGTAAAAAACACCTAAGGGTCAACAAACTTTCTGAATGTCATTTTGAATATTTTGAGGGGTGCAGTTTTTATAATGGGGTAATTTATGGGGTATTTCTAACATAAAAGCCCCTCAAATCCACTTCAAACTCAACTCGATTTAGAAATTTTTGTGGAAAATTGGAAAATTGCTGCTGATCTTTGAAGCCCTCTAATGTCTTCCAAAAATTAAAACATGTCATCTTTATGATGCCAACATAAAGTAGCCATAGTGGCCGGTATTTATCATTGTAGGTGTAAGTGAAGCATTTTTTAACACCTTTTTTTGTGTGCTGTTAATGTGTAGGAGCACCAAATTTATTAAATGGTCACAGAGCATTGCATAAGTTTCTACAAAAGGTGCAGTTCATAAAACCCTTCCATATCACGTGTATGGCCAAAATCAGTGGATTGCAACTCAAAATCAGCAGAAATGTGTAAACAAAAAGGTGTAAAAAAGGCGCAAGTAAACCTTGCTTCACCTTTTTAGCGCCTTTTCTAGACACAAAAACTGTCTAAAAACAATAATAAATAAATGTCGGCCATTGTATATGTGAATCAATAAATAATTTATTTAGAATATCCATTTTCTTTACAAGAAGAGTTTCAAAGTTAGAAAAATGCTACATTTTCAAAATTGTCATGAAATTTGGGGATTTTTCACAAAGAAAGGATGCAAGTAACGCCAAAAATGTATCACTATGTTAAGGTAGAATATGTCACGGAAAAACAATCTCGGAATCAGAATAAACTATGAAAGCATCCCAGAGTTATTAATCCATAAAGTGACAGTGGTCTAATGTGCAAAAAAGGGCTCAGTCCTTAAGGCGAAAAAGGGCTCAGTCCTTAACCCCTTAAGGAAGCAGGACGTACTCAAACGGCCCCTTTTCCGAGTCCTTAAGGACTCAGGGCGTTTGAGTACGTCCTGTCAAATCCCGGCCCCCGCCGCTAGCTGGAGGGGAGCCGGGGCATATCGCCCAGGGGGTCATGATGACCCCCCATGTTGGCGATGGCCGCAGATCGCTGGACAATTCAGTCGAGCGATCTGCGGCAGATTCCGGGTCAATCGGGTCTCCAGTGACCCGGTGACCCGGAATTACAGGCTGTTCGTGGCCGTCTCTGACGGCCCCGAACAGCCACAGCCAGCAGGGGTGAGGTGGCACTGGTGCCACCTCACGATCGCCCTGATTCGTCGGCTGGTTTCCCGGCCGACCAATTAGGGCGCCTGCTGCGGGTGTCACTCCAGCAACCCGCTCCGCCCCTCTTCCAGAGGACATGAGCGGGTGCGGGACGTGCATCCCGGGAGCTGGAGCCCCCGATCCCCGGCGTCAATGTTGGGATCGGGGCCCCAGGAGCGGCGGCGGCGACGACGAGGGACTGACCTGATGCGGCGTGGATCGTTGGTGGTGAATGACAGCCTCCTGCTGTTGCTTAGCAACAGCTCCCAGCATGCAAAAAGGGCATGCTGGGAGCTGTAGTTATGCAACAGCAGGAGGCAGACCACCACAACTCCCAGCATGCCCTTATGGGCATGCTGGGACTTATAGTTTTGCAACAGCTGGAGGCACATTTTTTCTATGGAAAAGTGTACCTTCAGCTGTTGTGTAACTACAACTCCCAGCTTGCACAAACAGCTAAAGTGCATGCTGGGAGTTGTAGTGGTGCATCTGCTGGTTGCATAACTACAACTCCCAGCATGCCCGTTGGCTGTCAGTGACTGCTGAGAGTTGTAGTTTTGCAACAGCTGAAGGCACACTGAGTTAAGTAGCAAACCAGTGTGTCTCCAGCTGTTGCATAACTACAATCCCCAGCATCCCCAGCCAAAGTAGTATGCCTCCAGCTGTTGCATAAGTACAAGACCCAGCATGCCCTTCCACTGTCCGTACATGCTGGGGGTCGTAGCTTTTGCAACAGCTGAAGGCACACTGGTTGCAAAACACTGAGTTTGTTACCAAACTCGGTGTTTCACAACCAATCTGCCTCCAGCTGTTGCAAAACTACAACTCCCAGCAAGCACTGATAGACCGTAAATGCTGGGAGTTGTAGTTTTGCAACAGCTGGATGGTTCTCCCCCCCAATGTGAATGTACAGGGTACACATGGGCAGAGGTTTACACTAAGTATCCGGCTGCAAGTTTGAGCTGCGGCAAATTTTCTGCCGCAGCTCAAACTGCCAGCGAGAAACTACTGTGAACCCCGCCCGTGTGACTGTACCCTAAAAACACTACACTACACTAACAAAAAATAAAATAAAAAGTAAAAAACACTACATATACACATAACCCTACACAGCCCCCCTCCCCAATAAAAATGAAAAACGTCTGGTACGCCACAGTTTCCAAAACGGAGCCTCCAGCTGTTGCAAAACAACTACTCCCAGTATTACCAGACAGCCACTGACTGTCCAGGCAAGCTGTGAGTTTTACAACAGCTGGAGGCCCCCTGTTTGGGAATGACTGGTGTACAATCCCCCTATGTCCACCCCTATGCAATCCCTAATTTAGGCCTCAAATGCGCATGGCGCTCTCACTTTGGAGCCCTGTCGTATTTCAAGGCAACAGTTTAGGGTCACATATGGGGTATCGCCGTACTTGGGAGAAATTGTGTTACAAATTTTGGGGGGTATTTTCTGCTTTTATTCTTTTTAAAAATGTAACATGGAAACATTGGAAAAGAAGCATTTTAGGTTAAAAAAATTTTTTTTTTTTACATATGCAAAAGTCGTGAAACACCTGTGGGGTATTAAGGTTCACTTAACCCCTTGTTACGTTCCCCGAGGGGTCTAGTTTCCAAAATAGTATGCCATGTGTTTTTTTTTTGCTGTTCTGGCACCATAGGGGGTTCCTAAATGCGGCATGCCCCCAGAGCAAAATTTGCTTTCAAAAAGCCAAATGTGACTCCTTCTCTTCTGAGACCTGTAGTGCGCCAGCAGAGCACTTTTCACCAGCATATGGGTTTTTTTCTGAATCGGGAGAAATTGGGCTTCAAATTTTGGGGGGTATTTTCTGCTTTAACCCTTTGTAAAAATGTGAATTTTTTGGGAAACCAAGCATTTTAGGTAATTTTTTTTTTTTTTACATATGCAAAAGTTGTGAAACCCCTGTGGGGTATTAAGGTTCACTTTACCCCTTGTTACATTCACCAAGGGGTCTAGTTTCCAAAATGGTATGCCATGTGTTTTTTTTTTTTGCTGTCCTGGCACCATAGGGGCTTCCTAAATGTGGCATGCCCCCAGAGCAAAATTTCCTTCAAAAAAGCCAAATGTGACTCCTTCTCTTCTGAGACCTGTAGTGCGCCAGCAGAGCACTTTTCACCCCCACATGGCGTGTTTTCTGAATCGGGAGAAATTGGGCTTCAAATTTTGGGGGGTATTTTCTGCTATTACCCTTTTTTTAAATGTAAAACTTTTGGGAAACCAAGCATTTTAGGGAATTTTTTTTTTTTTACATATGCAAAAATCGTAAATCACCTGTGGGGTATTAAGGTTTACTTTACCCCTTGTTATGTTCCCCAAGGGGTCTAGTTTCCAAAATGGTATGCCATGTGGTTTTTTTTGCTGTTCTGGCACCATAGGGGCTTCCTAAAGGTGACATGCCCCCCAAAAACCATTTGTCGCTCCTTCCCTTCTGAGCCCTGTACTGCGCCCGCCGAACAATTAACATAGACATATGAGGTATGTGCTTACTCGAGAAAAATTGGGTTTCAAATACAAGTAAAACATTTTCTCCTTTTTACCCCTTGCAAAAATTCAAAAATTGGGTCTACAAAAACATGCGAGTGTAAAAAATGAAGATTGTGAATTTTCTCCTTCACTTTGCTGCTGTTCCTGTGGAACACCTAAAGGGTTAAAATACTGACTGAATGTCATTTTGAATACTTTGGGGGGTGCAGTTTTTATAATGGGGTAATTTTGGGGGTATTTCTAATATGAAGATCCTTCAAATCCACTTCAAACCTGAACTGGTCCCTGAAAAAAGGCGAGTTTCAAAATTTTGTGAAAAATTGGAAAATTGCTGCTGAACTTTGAAGCCCTCTGGTGTCTTCCAAAAGTAAAAACACATCAATTTTATGATGCAAACATAAAGTAGACATATTGTATATGTGAATAAAAAAAATTATTTGGAATATCCATTTTCCTTACAAGCAGAGAACTTCAAAGTTAGAAAAATGCTAAATTTTCTAATTTTTCATCAAATTTGGGGATTTTTCCCCAAGAAAGGATGCAAGTTACCACAAATTTTACCACTATGTTAAAGTAGAATATGTCACGAAAAAACATTCTCGGAATCAGAATGATAACTAAAAGCATTCCAGATTTATTAATGTTTAAAGTGACAGTGGTCAGAATTGCAAAAAATGGTCGAGTCCTTAAGGGGAAAAAGGGCTCAGTCCTTAAGGGGTTCAGGGGTTAAGCAATACCTAATAAAAAAAATATATTTTCTGAAGCGGATTTTTTGTGATAGTTAAGGTTGCACAATATGTAATGATAGGACCCAAGTCATGTCATGCACAAATTAAGCTTACAAATACTATGCTAGAAGTCCTATTCCTGCCAAATACAACCCTTTTATAGCTGAGAAGATGGACCGCATTTATCTCTAATGTATAAATACTAATCTTACAGGTATATGTTATATTTCAGCACCTCTCGGATATACAGTATAATAGTTTTGTATTTTTGAGATGTAACAATGTATTTGAATTTTTTTAAGTTGTACATTTAATTATAGGGTTTTAACAGTCTTGCGTTTGATACCGCACCGAAGGGCTCATAATGTCTCGCCGAGATAGAACAAAAAAACTGTGATGAAAAATTACCTTTACTGCCATTTAATCATTCTGTAAGGGTAATGGTTCATTTGTAGATTGGAAACATTTCTAATTACATCGTTTATGAAAAGCATATGCCCCTCAGCTACCGAATTACAGTCACTTGTATATTATTCCTAGTGGCCTCATTAATAATGCAGCAAATATTAGTGGTGGAATAATTACAAATAACCACATAGAAAGTAAGAAAAGTGTGTTCAGTCATTTCTCAGCGGAAGCAACAGCAAATATATAAGGGTTTACAGAATGTACCCTTATGGCAATTGTTTCTTTCTCAGCGTTGCAATGTATCCTTGACTGAAGCATTACTTTGACAAATTTAGCAAATTACAACCTAATAGACTGTGAATGGTTCCGCCGTTAGCTTCCATTAGATATTATTTAAAAAAAAAAAAAAAGAAACAGTTTTATTTCACAATCATGGAAACATATTTTTTAATGTCCCACTTTAAAGAGGAATTATGGCTCAATAAACTCTGTTCTAAAGTAGTGTATATTGTAGTGTCACCCAATGAAAAAATACTAATGGGAGACTGTGAGGTGTGTATAGATAGATAATAGATATCTAGATAAATAGATAGGGATATTAGTGGCAAAATAGCAGTCAGAGACAGGATTTAATTTTTCAGTGGGAAAACAAATACAGATGTAAACAAACACACACACAAATGTATTGTCCAGCACTAACTATACAGATCTTTTACCTGTCTATACAGGTGGTTTATTTCCAGTCACCCAACACAACAGTCAACAAACTGTGTTACTAGCACAGGTTAAAAACTTTCCTTTTGGTGGCTGCAAACCTCCGAATTCAAATTCACATACGTGGTGCAGGTTTTTCACAGACTCACTTGCAGACTAACTCTTACCCAGTGTTAAAGCCTAGTGATGAGCTATCTTCAGCACCTGTGCTGACCTGGGCAAGTCTTTAAATGTGGAGTGGCCCATGAATGGGATGAAAAGCTCCACTACCAAACCTGCCTTTCTTGTCATAAACAGGGACGAAGCTATGGGGGGTGCAGAGGTGGCAGTCGCACTGGGGCATTGGTGTCTTCCCTGTTATAATTGGCACATGGGGCCCTGTTGCAGATTTTGCCCATTATACTTCAGGCCTAAAAACAGGACTTACCCCCGTTATCTTGCACGCGGCACCCCGTTTATAATCAGTCCCCGGAGCGTGTTCGCTCCGGGTTTGATTACCGGTGACCACAAGGCCGACGGCGTGTGACGTCATGCCTCCGCCCCCGCATGACATCACGCTCCGCCCCTCAATGCAAGCCTATGGGAGGGGACTGATTATAAACGGGGTGCCGCGTGCAAGATCACGGGGGTCCCCAGTGGCGGGACTCCCGCGATCGGGCATCTTATCCCATATCCTTTGGATAGGGGATAAGATGTCTAAGCAGCAGAGTACCCCTTTAACTCTTTCTGGATTTCCTATATTTCACCCAGCTTTCCCTGGATAAGATATGCTCTTCCTGAAACCTAGTGTGCACAAACAGGTACCTTGAGGAAATAAAGCGAGCCCTTCCTGTCACAGTCTCACAACATAAAGATGGATAAATTAAGATTTTTTTCCAATGTTTCCATGGGCTAGATTGTGGCAAGTCTATCCAGTATGCTGCCAGTATAGCCAAAGGCTATCTTTAGCTTATATTAAATTGCAGCACCCTAGGACTGAAGGCATTTTTAGAAGGGCCAGTTGACACATGAGCCTTCACAAGGCTTGATCAAATGTGTAGCTGGGCCACACGAACAATCGTTGGATCTTTCATGCAGCCCTTCACTTTAACATTGGCAGCTGCCATGCCCTGTTTACACAGGGCAATGTGAGGCCAATAACAATGATTTTATTGGCCGCACAAAAGATGCTTTGTTCCTACAAATGTCCATTCGCCCAATAATTGTGAAAGAATTGTTAAGTTCCAAAAGAACTACATATGAATTACACACTGTTTAGTAGTCATCACATGTATATTGATCTTCTTCATTTCAGATTTAAAGGGGTACTCCTGTGGAAAACTTTTTTTTTTTAATCAATTGGTGCCAGAAAAATAAACAGATTTGTAAATTACTTCTATTAAAAAATCTTCTTCCTTCAAGTACTTATTAGCTGCTGAATACTACAGGGGAAATGGTTTTCCTTTTGGAACACAGAGCTCTCTGCTAACATCACAACCACAGTGCTCTCTGCTGACATCTCTGTCCATTTTAGGAACTGTCCAGAGCAGCATATGTTTGCTATGGGGATTTTCTCCTACTCTGGACAGTTCTTAAAATGGACAGAGGTGATGTCAGCAGAGAGCTCTGTGTTCCAAAATTCCAAAATTTCCTCTGTAGTATTCAGCAGCTAATAAGTACTTGAAGGATTAAGATTTTTTAATAGAAGTATTTCACAAATCTGTTTAACTTTCTGGCACCAGTTGATTAAAAAAAAAAGTTTTCCACGAGAGTACCCCTTTAATGTCATAGCAATATTACAAAGTGCCGCAATCACTCTCTTACAGAGAACATCCACCATGTCACACTTTGAAGAGCCATGCCCCCTTCCTCATGCATGCAGCCGTGGATGAGCTCAAGAAACTATATAGCCATATGCATCAGTGCACTTACATTTCAATTAAAACCTCATTAGGACTCATTAGGAGGTCAGAAGAGGTCCCTTAACTTATCTTGGACATTGGTCGCCTAACATGTAGTTAAGAATGAAGTCATATCTAAAGTTTAAAATCTGTATAGAACCATAAAAGGGGTCATACAGTGGAATTTAGAGCCATTGTGCATTTTCTTCAACTTATTTTATTATAATGTAAAAAAAATCACTTCCACTTTTCAGCATATGAAAAAAATATGATAATTATTTCATTGAGACATTTTTAAATACTTGTAATTATAAAATGTACCGTATTTTTCGCCCTATAGGACGCACCGGCATATAAGACGCACCCAATTTTAAAGGTGAAAAATCTAGAAAAAAAAGATTCTGAATCCCACAGTGATCTTCAACCTGCGGACCTCCAGATGTTGGAAAACTGTTGGCTGTCCGGGCATGCTGGGAGTTGTAGTTTTGCAACATCTGGAGGTCCTCAGGTTGAAGACCACTGGTATAGGAGGTAATACTCACGTGTCCCCGCCGCTCCGGACCCGTCACCGCAGCCCTGGATGTCGCTCCATCGCTGTCGCCGCGTCCCCGTGGTGTCCCCAACGCTCCGGACGTCTTCTTCCCCAGGATCCACACTCTCCGTCGAAGTCATAACGTCGCCGTCATCCCGTCGCTACGCACGCTGCTCCTATTGGATGAAGGGCCGGCGTGCGCGATGTCGTGATGATGTCTAAGGATAGTGCCGGCCATGCAGGGGATCCCAGCACGGATCCCAGCCACGATTTCACCGCGGCGGTCCCGAAGAGCTCGACTGAGCAGTCGGGTTAGTGTCACTTTCGCTTCAGACGTGGCGGTCAGCTTTGATCGCCGCATCTGAAGGGTTAATACAGGGCATCACCGCGATCGGTGATGTCCTGTGTTAGCTGCGGGTCTAGGCCGTTGATGGCCGCAGGGACCACCGCGATAGGTATGTATTTATAAGACGCACCAACTTCCCCCCCCCCCCAGAAGAAAAAGTTTGCCTTATACGGCGAAAAATACGGTACAATTCGTGTAAATGAAATAGACCTAGCTGAGTCTCTTTAATTCACACTATACAATTGAGTCAAGAAGTTTTTTGAATTGTGACACTTTTTTTATTTTATTTTTTATAATACAGCCTCTGTACACCACTAAAATGGATCTGAAACAAAGCCATCAATATGTGGAGTTATTATGTCAAAATAGCTGTAATTTCTAAATGGGTATTGCAATATTCCTTGACCTGAAGCTGAAAGTCTACACTTCAATTACATATGGATGGCTGAATTATGAAAGTGTGTCACTGTCCCAATACTTCTGGACCCAACTATAGGTCATTTAAGTTTAATCTGTTGCATATGGTTCCCATCTGTTAAAGTAGTGCAGAAAGTAGATATGTTAATCTAAGTTTTTTTTTTTTAACAAGTGTAATTATTTTAGTGCACATTTCACTCTATTTATTCTCTTTGTCATTACAAGTCTCACAATCCGAAGTGGAAAACAATCTGTGCAGCTTGCTCCCGATTCATTGTTACATAGCCTGGAGTGCCCTATTATTTTTATGGAGAAGGTTGATGACAAAATCCTTATAAATGGCTATCTTTTCAGAGCTGCAACTTAATCACTTTGAATTTTGAACTCTTTTTTGTAAGAACAAATCCTATCCTTGTTGTTAGGAGCTCTGGTCTAGTGTTTTTTATTAGATGTACATTGTTATAATTTTTATTCTATAAGGATTTTGTAGCTCTAATAAGTATTTTATCACAATCAATTAATGGAACAGTTTGTCACGATCTACTGGGTGACCATTGAACTATGGCCTGAGTATTGCAATGACTTGTATTTATTTCCACCTAATATTAACTCTGTCTTAACCGGTTGCCATCTAAGGATGAGCCGGCTCACCCGGAGACAGCAATCGTTGTATGGAACAGGCTCCCGACTCGAGCCCGTGCCATACCGGCCAGCCCCCAGCTGATGCTTGTAGCTGGGGGCCAGCGTTAATAGCCGACATGCGGCGATTGCTGTGGCCGGCTATTAACCCTTTAGATCGCCGCTGTCAAAGTTGACAGTGGCGTCTAAAGGGACATTTATACCATCCCTGGTGGTCCAGTGGGGTGGATCGCACCCTGAAGTGTGATCACATGGGGGTGATCAACTGCTGAGGTAGCCCGAGTGCTTACCTCACGTCCTATGCTGGCTGCTGCACTGTGAATGATAAAGCCTTTCAGGGCCAGGCTTTATCAATCAAGCGCAGGGCACACAGATCAGTGTGGTTCTATGAAACCACATTTATCTGTATGAGGAATCTAACGATTCCTCCTAAAAGTCCCCTAAGGAAACTAAAAGTGTACAAAAAAGTTGAATAAAAAGTTTAACAAAAACACCCCCTTTTTCCCAAATTCCATATAAAAAATATGTA
This sequence comes from Hyla sarda, assembly GCF_029499605.1. Lineage (NCBI taxonomy): Eukaryota > Metazoa > Chordata > Amphibia > Anura > Hylidae > Hyla > Hyla sarda. The sequence continues at coordinate 104,965,261 of NC_079191.1, read as the reverse complement.
GCAATATAAAAAATAAACATACGTGGTATCTCTGCGTGCGTAAATGTCCGAACTAAAAAAATATATTGTTCATTAAACCACATGGTCAATGGCGTATGAGCAAAAAAATTCCAAAGTCCAAAATAGCGTATTTTTTATATAATGAAAAAATGAATAAAAAGAGATCAAAAAGTCCGATCAGTACAAAAATGGTACCGCTAAAAACTTCAGATCATGACGCAAAAATTAGCCCCTTACTGCCCCGTATGCGGAAAAATAAAAAAGTTAAAGGGGTCAGAAGACGACAATTTTAAACGTATTAGTTTTTGTGCATTTAGTTATGATTTTTTCCAGAAGTAAGACAAAATCAAACCTATATAAGTAGGGCATTATTTTAATCGTATGGACCTACAGAATAAAGAAAAGGTGTCATTTTTACTGCGTAGAAACGGAAGCCCCCAAAATGTTACAAAATTGTGTTTTCTCTTTACTTTTGTCGCACAATGTTTTTTTATTTTTTTATTTCACCATAGATTTTTAGGTAAAAAGACAGATGTCATTACAAAGTAGAATTGGTGGTGCAAAAAATGAGCCATTATATGGATTTTTAGGTGCAAATTTGAAAGGGTTATGATTTTTAACTGTAAGGAGGAAAAAACGAAAGTGCAAAAACAGAAAAATGCTCGCTCTTAAAGGGGTTAAATTCAGAAACCTACAAAGGAGCCTGCATACTGATTTTTAAAGGAAATGTAACATGGCAACATGGCAGATACTGAAACATGTTTTTGTAATCTGTTGCTACTTTTGAGTGTAATTAAAAAAAAAATTGTGCATTATTATTGGCAGCTAACATCTTGCCTAAGAGTCTTTTTACGGCATTTAAAGGGGTTAACCACCATAAGGTGATTTTAGTATGCACCTGCCAGACAGTAATGGACATGCTTAGGAAGGATCTGCGCTTGTCTTGGGGCTAAATGGCTGTGTTGTGTGATTACCATAACCCTGTGGCTAGCTTTTTGTGAACTGGTATTTCCTGTTTGAGTTTTCATTTTGCCTACACATCCCATAATTCCCTTTGAACCCATTGAAATACAAATGAGCTGCATCCATTCAAAAGACCTGTGGTTTTCAATCAGGGTGCCTACAGCTATTGCAGTAGTTGCAGATTGATCTCTCTCCCACCAAGTGATTGCTCCACCCATTGAAGCAAACAGGCTCATTGTCATCAACTGACTAGTCTCGGCCGCATTGCAACCTGGGGAAAATTCTGACACAACAGTCATTTTTTATGCTGTTAAAAATAAATATTTGGGGGGGGAATCACAGAAGACTTGTGAGAAAACCATCATACACAGGTACAGACACTATATTATGAACTACACTAACTTTACAGTCCCTGTAGCATAGTCAAATAAAAAAAAATTCCTGGAATACCCCTTTAACCCCTTAAGGACACATGATGTACTGGAACGTCATGTGTCCGCTCCCGATCTATAACGTGGGGCCACGGCGTGGCCCCGCATCATAGCGGGTCGGGCCCAGCCTCTAACAACGGCCGGGACCCGTGGCTAATAGCGCGCGGCATTGATCGCTGTGCCGTGCACTATTAAACCTTTAGACCTGGCAATGCCAGTTAGCTCAGTGGGCTGTTCGGGATAGCCGCGGCGAAATCGGGACAGCAGGAGGGTCCCTACCTGCCTCCTCGCTGTCCCGAACAGCCTCCTCGCTGTCCCGGTTTATGAGAAACCAGTGATCAATGTGAAAGATCAGTGTGTGCAGTGTTATAGGTCCCTATGGGACCTATAACACTGCAAAAAAAAGTGAAAAAAAGTGAATAAATATCATTTAACCCCTTCCCTATTAAAAGTTTGAATCACCCCCCTTTTCCCATAAAAAAAACCACAGTGTAAATAAAAATAAAAATAAACATATATGGTATCGCCGCGTGCAGACATGTCCGAAATATAAAAATATATCGTTAATAAAAAAAAAAAACGGGGTTAACCTCTTCAGGACACAGGGCGTATGGATACGTCCTGCATACCGAGTCCTTAAGGACACAGGGCGTATCCATACGCCCGTGGGAAATCCGGTACCCACCGCTAGCCGGTTGGGGACCGGAGCCGGATGCCTGCTGAAATCGTTCAGCAGGCATCTCGGCATATCGCCCAGGGGGGGTCATCATGACCCCCCATGTCAGCGATCGCAGCACATCGACAAGCGATGTGCTGCGATTCCGTTCCCCGCCACTCGCCGGGCAGGGATCGGAGCCGGATGTCTGCTGATTTCAATCAGCAGACATCCCTGCAGTGTGCCGGAGGAGGTCCGGAGGACCTCCTATACCAGTGATCGCTGCAGGACCCCATTAAGTAATAACCGGCGTTCTGCAGCGGTTCCGCGTCATCAGGGTCACCTGTGACCCTGTGACCCGGATATAGATGGTGACTGGTGCTGTAATATACACCACCAATCACCATCCGTGCTGTACTGGGGGGCTGGCATTGTGGCCAACCCCCTCAGTACAGTTGTGATTGGCCACACCAATCACAGTGTAATGGGAGGGGATGGTGGGGGCTAGGAGCATGTTGCTACGTTCTGCCCGCCATTTCACAGAGATCTGGCGAGCAGGACGGAGCCCCATGCTGCCACCATCCCCTCACTGTAAAAAAAAAGTGCCCCTTGCCCCCTTTCTGTGGCCCCGTGGCTTTTCACTGATCAGCGTTTTTTTTTTGTGGTAAAGGCACTTTTTTCGGTTAACGCATATTTTTTTTTGCACCCATAGGCGGTCCGTGCCACCAGTAGCAGGCGTGTACTGTGTGGACGGACCGTACCTGTGTGTGCAGCCTGTCCCACCGCTGTCAGTGATTTATCACTGATCAGCGTTTTTTTGGGGGGTTCAGGCGGGTGCATTTTTTCGAGGTTAAGCGTTTTTTTATTTTATTTTTCTGTTTTTTGTGTGGGGGTCTGTGTACAAGCCACCAGCCACTGTTCTGGGCTGAGTGGCCGGACCCCCCACTGACTTCTGCGCCCCCTGCAGCCACAAAAAATCTTGAAAAAACGGACCACGGACCACAAGCCTGTGATTCCTGAGTTTGTTGGCGACTCAGGAATCAAGATTAACATCGCCGGGTTCACTGAAAAGTACTTTTTCGGTCATTTTTTCAGTGACGACTTTGTTAATCTAATGGTTACACAGACAAATCTGTATGCCCAACAGTTCGTCGCCGCTAACCCGGGCTCATTTTTAGCTAGACCCGGCGGCTGGACTCCAGCCGATGCAGCCAAAATGAGGACCTTTTGGGGCCTTGCGCTGCATATGGGTCTAGTTAAAAAAAAAAACAGTGTCAGGCAATATTGGAGTGGGGACGTCTTTTACCAGACACCCCTCTACAGTATGGCCATGGCACGTTCCCGGTTCGAGGCCATTCGGAAATGTTTGCATTACGCTGATAATGCGGCATGTCCCCCCCGAACTGATCCCGCGTATGACCGCCTGTATAAAATAAGGCCGGTCATCAATCACTTCGGGGACAGATTTTGGGAGGCCTATGTCCCTGGAAGGGAGGTCGCTATTGATGAGTCTCTCATCAGCTTTAAGGGGAGACTCAGCTTCCAGCAATACATCCCTGCCAAGTGGGCGTGGTATGGCGTGAAGATGTATAAACTTTGCGAGAGTACCTCCGGGTACACTTGCAAGTTTATGGTGTATGAGGGACGAGATTCCCGCATTGAACCCCCAGATTGTTCCCCTACTCTGGGTGTTAGCGGGAAAATCGTTTGGGGCCTATTGCACCCATTGTTAGATAAAGGTTACCACCTTTACATGGATAACTTTTATACTAGTATCCCTCTCTTCACATCCCTCGCTGCCAGATCCACGGTTGCTTGTGGCACAGTCCGAAGAATCAAAGAGGCCTTCCTTCCTATCCCCTGTAGACTCCTATCCCCCGGGGTGAGTCCCATGCTTTTTCCCATGAGAACCTGTTGTTGGTCCGGTATAAGGACAAGAGGGATGTCCTTATGCTCACCACTATTCATGGGAATGGCAGCACCCCTGTCTCTGTGCGAGGTACCGTGGGACCGGTCCTCAAGCCCGATTGTATTCTGGACTACAATCGGTATATGGGGGAGTTGATTTTTCTGATCAAGTCCTATAGCCACATAATGCCATGCGGAAACCAAAGGTATGGTACAAAAAAGTTGCGGTCTACATGGTACAGGTTGCCATGTACAACTGTTTTGTACTGTAAAAGTACGCTGGCAACACAGGGACATACCTGGAGTTCCAAGAGGAAGTTCTAAAGGCCCTCATCTATGGTGACCGCCAAAGAGCGGGTCAGAGCACCTCTGGAACTTCAGGTCCCCGGATCGTCCCCAGCCAACACTTTCCAGGTGTGATCCCCCACACTGGAAAGAAGGGACAATCTCAGAAGAAATGCAGAGTGTGTCGCAAGAGGGGTAGGGGGATTCGGAAGGACACCACCACTAAATGTGACACTTGCCCAGATAATCCGGGCCTCTGCATAGGCTGCTTCAGGGAGTATCACACTTCCATGGAGTACTAAATTTTCCATCCATTGCCCTAATTTTCATTCTCCAAAATTCGACTCCAATGTACCAGTCCAGGGTACATTGTCTTCCAAATTTTATACCAACCCCCCCCCCCCAAAAAACAAAACAAAAAAAAAAACCATAACCATTTCCCCAATACCCCCCCAATAGCTTTTTTTTCTTCCCCCTAAAAAATGGGTCATGGGACACAGAGTCAACGGCACTGGAGGTTTGCTGTTGCCTCAAATGCGCAACTCTCTCTACCCACCTGAGCGGGTTGCGCATTTGAGGTAACAGAATAGGGATGGCCCCACACATCCCCTTCCCAGAATGATGATTCAGAGTATAGGGTTTGGGGCGGGCATCATTTTTACTTTTGGCTGTACTCTGGGTCATCATTCTGGGAAAATAATTGGCATATCAGTACTAAAATTGCAATTTTCTTCCCCCCATAGTACACTTCATCCCTTCCTGGAAAATAAATGAAGGGAACACCCGTCTGTTCCAAATCTCCACTTCACCCTATACACCTTCCCTAGGGGGTGTACTGTTTGTAATAGGTTCACATGTGAGTGATCCTTTCTTGTATTTTCCTCTGAATGTATGTAACTGTTAGGTCCGTAACAAACATCCGCCTCAAATGCGAAGAGTTCTCGCTGAGCTCTGTCGTATTTCCAGGCGACAATTCGGAGTCACATGTTAGTTGTTCCCAGAAAGATGAAGCAGAGCATAGGTTGAAAATTGCAATTTTCAAAAGCTACCCTTCATCCATTCCTGGAAAATAAATTTAGTAAACACCCGTGTGTTCAAAATGTCCTCTTTACCCCTATACCCATTCCTCAGGGTGGGTACTTTCTGTAATGGTGTCACATGTGGGTGTTTCATTTTTGTATTTTCCTCAGAATGTATGTAACCGTCAGCTACTGATATGCCATAGGCCACATATACAGGCACAATTTGCTTCCAAAAAGCCAAATGTGACTCCTCCTCTTCTGAGACCTGAAGTGCGCCAGCAAAGTAATTTTCACCCCCATATGGGGTGTTTTCTGAATCGGGAGAAATTGGGCTTCAAATTTTGGGGGGTATTTTCTGCTATTACCTTTTTTTAAAATGTTAATTTTTGAGGGAAACCAAGCATTTTAGGTAATTTTTTTTTTTTTTTTTACATATGCAAGTCGTGAAACCCCTGTGGGGTATTAAGGTTCACTTTACCCCTTGTTACGTTCCCCAAGGGGTCTAGTTTCCAAAATGGTATGCCATGTGTTTTTTTTTTTTGCTGTCCTGCCACCATAGGGGCTTCTTAAATGCGGCATGCCCCCAGAGCAAAATTTGCTTCCAAAAAGCCAAATGTGACTACTCCTCTTCTGATACCTGTAGTGTGCCAGCAGAGCCCTTTTCACCCCCATATGGGGTGTTTTCTGAATCGGGAAAAAAATGGGGCTTCAAATTTTGGGGGGTATTTTCTGCTATTACCCTTTTTAAAAATGTAAACATTTTTGGAAAACAAGCATTTTAGGTAAAAAAAAATTTTTTTTTTACATTTGCAAAAGTCATGAAACACCTGTGGGGTATTAAGGTTCACTTTATCCCATGTTACATTCCCTGAGGGTTCTAGTTTCCAAAATGGTATGCCATGTGTTTTTTTTTTTTGCTGTTTTGACACCCTAGGGGCCTCCTAAAGGTGACATGCCCCCCAAAAACCATTTCAGAAAAATGTTCTCTCCAAAATCCCCTTGTCGCTCCTTCCCTTCTGAGCCCTCTACTGCACCCGCCGAACACTATACATAGACATATGAGGTATGTGCTTACTCAAGAGAAATTGGGCTAAAAATAGAAGTAAAAATGTTCTCCTTTTACCCCTTGCAAAAATTCAAAATTGGGTCTACAAGAACATGAGTGTAAAAAATGAAGATTTTGAATTTTCTCCTTCACTTTGCTGCTATTCCTGTGAAACACCTAAAGGGTTAAAACACTGACTGAATGTAATTTTGAATACTTTGGGGGTGCAGTTTTTAGAATGGGGTCATTTGTGGGGTATTTCTAATATGAAGACCCTTCAAATCCACTTCAAAACTGAACTGGTCCATGAAAAATAGCGAGTTTGAAAATTTTGTGAAAAATTTGAAAATTGCTGCTGAACTTTGAAGCCCTCTGATGTCTTCCAAAAGAAAAAAACTCATCAATTTTATAATGCAAACATAAAGTGGACATATTGTATATGTGAATAATAAAAAAAAATTGGAATATCCATTTTCCTTACAAGCAGAGAGCTTCAAGGTTTGAAAAATGCAAAGTTACCACAAAATTTTACCACTATGTTAAAGTAGAATATGTCACGAAAAAAACGGAATCGGAATCAGAATGATAGATAAAAGCATTCAAAGCATTCCAGAGTTATTAATGTTTAAAGTGACAGTGGTCAGATGTTCAAAAATCGCTCTGGTCCTTAAAGCCAAAATGGGTTTGGTCCTTAAGGGGTTAATGATATGCTACCCAGAAGAACCTATGCACATAGACAACAATAGACATTAGAATATTTAAAAATTGATTCAAGAAATAGTTGAAAATCATTTAATTTCTTAGTAGGGCCCTTCTCCAGATCGCTCCTTTTTATTTCCGTATGGTTACTTTTGGGGATAATTGTGATGGTGTCTAATTTGTGCTGTCCGGATTGTAATTTACGTCCAATCAATTATTTCTCTTGTTCCTTTTTTAATCGTTTTTCTCTTCCTCCCTTGCTTATGTGTAGAAGCAGATACATAAAGGGGGAGATTTATCAAAAGCTGTGCAAAGGATCAGTGGAGCAGTTCCCCATAGCAACCAGATTTCAGCTTTCTTTTTTAAAAGGCCTCTAAAAATTTAAGCTGGAAAAGGATTGGTTGTTATGGGCAGCCTTATTATTGCCTGTAAAACTGACTAACAAACAACATTTTTTTTATAAATATGCCCAGACTGTCTGCTTATATAAAATAAAAAATACCTTCCTTGCTACTACGTAGCCTGTGGTATCATGAACAACAAAATGGTGCTTTGGTTCAATACGTCATATTGCTGCTCAGCCAATCCGCAGCCAGCAATTAGCCAAGCAGCCACCAGGAAGTTGAGCACAGTGTAGACCGGGACTAGGGCCATTTCGTCACATTGCAGCTCATACTTAGCCAGGACACCCCTGCTGGCAGTGTTTGACTAAGCAGCAATGTGGCGAATTTACCTCCAGCACTAGGGAGTGGAGCATGGCGGACCCTGGCAGCACTTTACAAGAGGCTACAAAGATTATAAGTAGAGTTATTTTTTTTAGTTTAAGCAGGCAGCCTGGGCATTTAAAAAAAATGAGTACCCCTTTAAGGGGACCAAATGGGTTTGAAATTGGTACAATTGATTCACTGCACTTCATCTTATCCACGGCACCAAAGGGTCTCTGAAGAGAATCTCTCAGGTTATCTGCAAAGCACCGTTATTATAAATGGCTGTTGTCAAGGCCGCCTTTGATTAGCAATCAATAAAATGTCACATGGAAAATGTAGCGTCTCACAGTCAGGGAACACAAGATAAGCTTGAGATGTTTAGTGTGGAATCCTAATTTATAGTTAGAACACTAATTCTACGTGTAAGTACCCGTTAACAGAGGATATTGTCATTTAATTTGTTACTATGATATGTCACATTATACAATGAGAATATAGATAAAAAAAATATGGCAATGAGAATAAGTTTTTAACATAGCTTAAAAAATATGAATAAATGCTATAAAATGTCCTTTGCACATTTTTCCTTCAATTCTTCAAAGAGATAAAGACAGAGCTGGTGTCAGTACCACACAAACCTAGTTTCAGCAAACTAAAGGATTTGTAAGGGGAGAAAACTATTTTTATATAAAAAGACCATTGGTATATCAAAATAAAATGTTTATTGTATTCAGCTATTGCTAACATGAATGTACATGCTGTCTATGATATGTAAAGCATATATGGTATTGTTGTGGATATAGAAACTACAGTCCACAGTCACAGTCCAAATATTTACAACAACCAGAATGGAATATATGCAGTTACAAGGAATCCTTCACCCCTTAAGGACCAAGCCCATTTTCACCTTAAGGACGGGAGCATTTTTTGCACATCTGACCACTGTCAATTTAAGCATTAATAACTCTGGGATGTTTTTTCTTATGAATTTGATTCCGAGAATGTTTTTTCGTGACATATTCTACTTTAACATAGTGGTAAATTTTCATTGATATTTGCAACATTTCTTGGTGAAAAAAATGCCAAAATTTCATGAAAAATTCTCTGCTTCTAAGAAAAATAGACAGACCAAATAAATTATATATTGATTCACATATACAATATGTCTACTTTACGTTTGCATCATAAAGTTACCATGTTTTTACTTTTGGAAGACTTCAGAGTGCTTCAATGTTCAGCAGCAATTTTCCAATTTTTCACAAAATTTTCAAAATCTTAATTTTTCAGGGACCAGTTCAGTTTTGAAGTGGATTTGAAGGGCCTTCATATTAGAAATACCCCACAAATGACCGCGTACGTGGGTTAACTCTTTAGGTGTTTCAGAGGAATAGCAGCAAAGTAAAGGAGAAAATTCTAAATCTTCATTTTTTACACTCACATTTTCTTGTAGACCCAGTTTTTAAATTTTTACAAGGGGTAAAAGGAGAGAAATCCCCCCAAAATTTGTAACCCAATTTCTCTCGAGAAAGGAAATACCTCATAGGTTTATGTAAAGTGTTCTGCAGGCGCAGTAGAGGGCTCAGAAGGGAAGGAGCGACAATAGGATTTTGGAGAGTGAGTTTTTGTGAAATGGGTTTTTGGGGGCATGTCGCATTTAGAAAGCCCCTATGGTGCCATAACAGCAAAAAAAAAACATACTATTTTGGAAACTACACCCCTCAAGGAACTTAAAAAGGGGTACAGTGAGCATTAACACCCCACAGGTGTTTAACAACTTCTCGTTAAAGTTGGATGTGTAAATTATTTAATTTTTTCACTAAAATGCAGGTTTTCCCCCAAATTTTACATTTTTACAAGTGGTAATAGGAGAAAATGTCCCCCAGAATTTGTAACTCCGGTATGAAAATACCCATGTGTGGACGTAAAGTGCTCTGCGGGTGCACTACAATGCTTTTTTTAAGCACATTTTGCTGAAATTGTTTTTGGGGGGCATGTCACATTTAGGAAGCCCCTATGGTGTAAAAACAGCAAAAAATAAGCATCACATGGCACACTATTTGGCAAACAACACCCCTCAAGGAATATAACAAGGGGTACAGTGAGCCTTAACACACCACAGGTGTTTGACAAATTTCCGCTAAAGTTGGACATGAAAATGAAAAATTCCTTGATCGACTTTCCTGGCTCTTAATAAAAGGACGGAGGTGGAGAAAATGTGGGTGTCCCCCATTCACAAAAATTACAAAAAAAAAACGTAAAACAATTTGAAGGGGATCTACGCCACTCCCATGGTAACGAACAATACATTCAGCATAAATAATATGAGGGGAAAGGACTGCTAGTGTCCAGGATGTGCTCTATAAAACTTAAATTTTAATATTAAAATTATTATAATAATTATAATTATAATAATTATATAAGTGTCTATGTATTATGACAAAATTTGAAAACAACTCAGTCTTTGTTTGAGACATCAACAAGGTATACTCAGGGCTCTGCAGGGCCCAGCCAGTCCCAAGCAACCTATCACTAGAGGATGCAGTTGCTTGCAAACCTAAAGTGAAAAATAATCAACACCCAATGCGTTTCTCCTCTGTTAAGAGGAAAGAACGTTTCCATATATGCGCAATAGAGATGTCAAATAAGTACAAGGTGACATCAATAGCATAATAGGTAAATAAATACAGTGACCCAGGAACCTAAATGAAATTTCTATCCCTAATAAAACCTGCAAGGTAAAATAATATATGCAAGGTATTTATTCCTGTGGGGAAGAAGATACTATCCCTAGGGTCACTTAAGCACACAGAAGTATTTTGCAGTCGGCATGAACCAGATCCACCTACAAAAGAGAAAAGAAAACCCATTTTGAGGGGACGGACCTGAAAGAAAATACCACACTATTCAATGATAGTGTATAATTACTCACGGTTAGCCGAGCTGCAGACTGTATGCAGACGCAGTCCCGCTGTCAGCGGGAGCCGGAGTTGTCCAGCCGCTCTCTCCTCGTGTGGGGAGCGATGGCGTCTGACGTCACATCCGTCGGCTAATCTGCTTATATGCAGCGCGGCGCGCACCGCCCCCATGACGCCAACAGGGGGCGTGTGATCGCATGTAAACAAACACACACCGCGCTGTCATTGTCAGATAGCAGATGCCGATGTCTGTAGATGTATTAGTTAAATGGTTTAAAATAAATGAAAATAGAGGGATTCAATTATCTTGGATACAAGCTAAGATTGGCTAGGTAAAGAAGCATAGATAAATATCGCTTATGCATAACTGTCATTACCACGATTGGCAAGCGGACCAGTATGCAAATGCACCTGATAGAGGAACAATGCTTTAAGAATGCTTTGTTCCAATCCATGATTGGTATATCTATGGAACATCCCACGATCGGGATATGGGTAACATGTAAAAAGATCATATTTCATATAATTGAAAAAACTCCACACTGGGGTGGTAATTAACATATATACAAAAAGGTGAACTAGAGACGAGCATCCAGACCACTCCACGGCAATTTGTGAGGCTGATATTAGTTGCAGCATAACCAATTTGGTTATTATGCAACTAATATCAGCATCACAAATATATATGAATATGAAATATATGAAATATGATCTTTTTACATGTTACCCATATCCCGATCGTGGGATGTTCCATAGATATACCAATCATGGATTGGAATAAAGCATTCTTAAGCATGTTACCAATATCCCGATCGTGGGATGTTCCATAGATATACCAATCATGGATTGGAACAAAGCATTCTTAAGCATTGTTAGGAAATATGATCTTTACTTATACACTATCATTGAATAGTGTGGTATTTTCTTTCAGGTCCGTCCCCTCAAAATGGGTTTTCTTTTCTCTTTTGTAGGTGGATCTGGTTCATGCCGACTGCAACATACTTCTGTGTGCTTAAGTGACCCTAGGGATAGTATCTTCTTCCCCACAGGAATAAATACCTTGCATATATTATTTTACCTTGCAGGTTTTATTAGGGATAGAAATTTCATTTAGGTTCCTGGGTCACTGTATTTATTTACCTATTATGCTATTGATGTCACCTTGTTCTTATTTGACATTTTTATTGCGCATATATGGAAACTTTCTTTCCTCTTAACAGTTGATGGATATGGATGATTAACTATATAATTTATATCCTCTCGGTCACCGATTTATTATTTTGTTTGTACCCCCTGAGGACGCTCGCTATATACAAGCGAGCAGAAACGCGTTGGGTGTTGATTATTTTTCACTATAGGTTTGCAAGTAACTGCATCCTCTAGTGATAGGTTGCTTTGGACTGGCTGGGCCCTGCAGAACCCTGAGTATACCTTGTTGATGTCTCAAACAAAGACCGAGTTGTTTTCAAATTTTGTCATAATACATATTGTTATATAATTATTATAATATTGATATTAAAAGTTAAGTTTTATAGAGCATATCCTGGACACTAGCAGTCCTTTCCCCTCATGTCCCCCATTCACCCAAGCTTTTTCATATGGTCCAAAGACCCCATAATCACATCATCTAAATTATTGGGCCCTATGAGATTGATGATCAAGATATGGAAACAATCTATTTCAATGTTCCAACTAAAATCTAAACCTTCACTCCTCACCCCTCTCCTATAATCCACTAATCCCAGAAAGCTGGGACACTATAGTTACTACTCCATGGATCAAATCCCAACTCTTTCATTTAGAAGATATTGTCAACCTGCTCTCGAGAACAATTATCCCATTCCAGGTCTTAAGAGATAAATATGACCTTCCCAGTGATGCCTTTGGGCTATATCAGGCAAATATTTGTTATTTGGATTTACCCCCACATTGCTCTCCCTTCTCATCTCCCACACCATTTGAGTTGCTATGTAGGGGTTCCACCTCCACCAAAGGCCTCATATCCACTATTTACAATATCTTATCCTTAGAAGGAGGCATTGATATTCATAGACATTCCTACATGGACAAATGGGAGGCATACTTGAGTAACCCATTATCTCCCTCACAATGGCAGGCCATTTAGAGGGCAGCAGCTAAATCGTTTTCCTGTACCTCCTATCAGGAAAACCAGTACAAAATCTTAATGAGGTGGTACCAAACCAAAGAGAGGCTACACTGCCTTTTCCCCAAGTATCCCCTCTGTGTTGGAGATGCCAAACTGACACTGGCTCTCTGCAACATATTTTTTGGGACTATTCGGCACTGAGACATTTCTGGTTGGAGGTTCAATCCTTGATTTTTTTGAGTCTTGAATATCATTGTTCCTCTCCAAACGGCTACATATCTTCTGAATCTCCCCATCTCTGGTATGTCTTCTGTGTCCTCTAAATTACTCCTACATATACTGACAGCATCCAAATGTCTTATAGCCCATTGGTGGAATTCCCTTGAACCTCCACCGACTCGAACCTTGCTAGATAAGATCAGAGAGGTATATAGGATGGAACATATGTCGGCAATACTTGATAATAAGATACACATCTTCCAGACACCATGGACAGATGACACAGCATGACCATGCGATTTACTTTATTTCTAAATCTCTACTTTTTCCCTTTCCTCCCCCTTCTTCTTCTTTACTTGCCCCTACACCCCATTCTTGCGCCGTTATTTTTTACTCTACTCCTATCTACATTTTCCCCTTATGTGAGGTTTTTCCTCAAAATACATGCAATTGTTGTTTTCTTTATTGCATAGCGCTTATGTTTCAGATTCATTATGTATGACTCTATTTTTTCTTTTCTTTTTTGTATTATCCTTTTCCCTTTATGTTATAATGAAAAACTCATTAAATAAACAGTTATAGAAAAAAATTATGAAAAATTAGATTTTTTTCACAAAAATGCTGGTGTTACCCCAAATTTTTCATTTTCACAAGGGGTAATAGGAGAAAAAACCTTCCAAAATGTTTAACACCATTTCTTCTGAGTATGGAAGTACCCCATATTTGGATGTACAGTGCTCTGTGGGTTAACTACAATGCTCAGAAGAGAAGTAGCATCATTGGGATTTTGGAGAGAGAATTTGTTAGGAATGAAAGACAGGGACCATGTACGTTTACAAAGCCCCTATGGTGCCAGAACAGTGCCCCCCGCCCCCACATGTGACCCCATTTCGGAAACTACACCCCTCAGGGAATGTAATAAGGCGTGCAGTGAGAATTTACACCTCATTGGCTGTTACGCCGAGCGCTCCGGGTCCCTTCTCCTCCCCGGAGCGCTCGCGGTGTTCACCTCTATGCAGCGCCCCGGTCAGACCCGCTGACCGGGAGCGCTGCATTAGTGTCATTGGCGGGGATCCGCCCGCGGCTCGCATCCCAATCCCCTCACCTGTCCCGTCCTCCGCGGCTCAGTCCCGGCGCGCGGCCCCGCTCCCTAGGGCGCGCGCGCGCCGGCTCTCTGAGCTTTAAAGGGCCAGTGCACCATTGTTTGGCGCCTGGTCCAATCAGTACATTCACCTGTGTCCTCATTATAAAAACCCACTTCCCCTTCCTGGTATCGCCGGATCTTGTTGCCTCAGTGCCAGTGAAAGTGTTCTTGTGTATGTTCCAAGCCAGTGTTCCAGACCCTCTGCTGTTGCCCCTGACTACGATCCTTGCTGCCTTCCCTGACCTTCTGCTACGTCCGACCTAGCTCTTGCCTTATCCCTTGTACCGCGTCTGTCTCAGCCATCAGCTGGGGTTGAGTCGCTATCGGGTGGAACGACCTGGGGGTTACCTGCCGCTGCAAGTCCATCCTGCTTTGCGGCGGGCTCTGGTGAAAACCAGTAACCCCTTAGACTCCGTTCCCCTGGTACGGCCCACGTCATCACCCCACTGACACAGAGGATCCACCACCAGTATCCTCACTGCATACCCATCCGGATCCTGACAGTAGATCCGGCCATGGATCCCGCTTAGGTCCCGATGCCAGTTGTCGTTGAACTTACCACGGTGGTCGCCCAGCAATCTCAACAGATAGCGCAACAAGGACAGCAGCTGACCCAACTGACCGTCATGCTGCAACAACTTCTGCCACAGCTTCAGCAACCATCTCCTCCGCCAGCTCCTGCACCTCCTCCGCAGCGAGTGGCCGCTCCTAGCCTCCGCCTGTCCCTGCCGGACAAATTTGATGGGGACTCTAAACTGTGCCATGGTTTCCTGTCTCAATGTTCCCTACACTTGGAGATGATGTCGGACCAATTCCAAACAGAACGGTCTAAGGTGGCTTTCGTGGTTAGTCTCCTGTCTGGAAAGGCCTTGTCATGGGCCACACCGCTCTGGGACCGCAATGATCCTGTCACTGCCACTGTCCAGACCTTCTTCGCTGAAGTTCGTAGTGTCTTCGAGGAGCCAGCCCGGGTCTCCTCTGCCGAGACTGCTTTGCTGAACCTAGTACAAGGAAGTTCTTCCGTAGGCGAATACACCATCCAGTTTTGTACCCTCACCTCAGAATTATCCTGGAACAATGAGGCCCTCTGCTCGACCTTCAAGAAAGGCTTATCCAGCAACATCAAGGATGTACTGGCCGAACGATAAATTCCTGCTAACCTGTCTGAATTTAGCCATTTGGCCACCCGCATTGACATGCGTTTCTCTGAAAGACGCCAGGAGCTCCGACAGGAAAAGGATCTTGTTCGCACCAGGCGATTTCTCTCCCCGACTCCTCCCTTCTCTAGTCCACTGCAATCTGTTCCTGTGCCTTCTGCCGAGGAGGCTATGCAAGTGGATCGGTCCCGCCTGACCCTACAAGAGAGAATCTATGCCTGTACTGTGCTAGTACCGAACACTTCCTAAAAGACTGTCCTATCCGCCCTCCGCGTCAGGAGAGACGCACTTTGTTACCTCACAAAGGTGAGACAGCTCTAGGTGTGAATTCTGCTTCTCCACGTCTCACTGTGCCTGGGCGGATTTCTCCTTCTGCTAACTTCTCCTTCTCAGCTGTGGCCTTCTTGGACTTTATTTTGGCTTCTTTTGTTAATAGGTTCAACATCCCAGTGACAAGACTCGTCAGACCGCTCTACATTTCTTCAGTCAACAGTGAAAAATTGGACTGCACTGTGCGTTACCGCACAGAACCCCTGATTATGTGCATTGGACTGCATCACGAAAAAATTGCAATTTCTTGTCCTACCCAACTGCACCTCTGAAATCCTCCTCGGTCTGCCATGGCTCCAACGTCATTCTCCTACCCTTGACTGGACCACCGGGGAGATCAAGAATTGGGGTTAATCTTGTCTCAAACATTGCCTCACGTCCGCTCCATTTGTCAAACCCCTGTGGCTCCACCTGTACCAGGTCTTCCCAAGGACTTTGCCAATGTTTTCTGTAAAAAATAAGCAGAGATTTTACCACCTCATAGGCCTTATGACTGCCCTATTGACCTCCTTCTGGTACTACTCCAACCCGGGGCAGGATCTACCCTCTGTCCACCCCAGAGACTCAAGGCATGTCCGACTATATCCAGGAGAATCTAAAGAGGGGATTCATTCGAAAGTCCTCATCCCCTGCTGGAGCGGGGTTCTTCTTTGTTTCTAAAAAAGACGGTTCTTTACAGCCATGTATTGACTACCGCGGTTTAAATAAAATCACCATCAAAAACCGCTACCCCCTGCCTTTGATCTCTGAACTCTTTGACCGTCTTTGTGGCTCCAATATTTTCACTAAATTGGACTTAAGAGGTGCATATAATCTTATTCGCATCAGAAAAGGGGATGAGTGGAAAACCGCATTCAATACCAGAGACGGACATTTCGAAAATCTTGTTATGCCCTTTGGGCTCTGCAACGCTCCTGCAGTCTTCCAGGACTTCGTTAATGAGATATTTCGGGACTTGTTATATACCTGTGTTGTGGTTTACCTGGACGACATCTTGATTTTCTTCTCTAGTCTAGAGGAACACCGTCGTCATGTCCGCCTAGTGCTCCAGAGACTCCGCGAAAATCACCTGTATGCCAAAATGGAAAAATGTCTCTTTGAATGTGAATCTCTTCCTTTCCTAGGTTACCTAGTCTCTGGCTAAGGACTTCAAATGGACCCAGACAAACTGTCAGCGGTTTTAGATTGGCCACGCCCCTCTGGACTCCGTGCTATCCAACGCTTTCTGGGATTTGCCAACTACCGACAGTTTATTCCCCATTTTTCCACCATTGTGGCCCCTATTGTGGCCCTGACCAGGAAGAATGCCAACCCTAAATCATGGCCTCCTCAAGCGGATGAGGCCTTCAATCACCTCAAAACTGCCTTCGCTTCTGCTCCAGTGCTGTTCAGACTTGATCCATCGAAACCTTTCTTGCTGGAAGTGGACGCCTCCTCAGTCGGAGCCGGAGCCGTGCTTCTCCCAAAAAACTCTACCGGACGTAATATTACTTGTGGTTTCTTTTCTAAAACCTTCTCTCCTGCAGAAAAAAATTACTCCATTGGAGATCGTGAACTTCTAGCCATCAAGTTAGCACTCGAAGAATGGAGGCATCTATTGGAGTGTTCCAAACACCCCATTGTCATTTACACTGACCACAAGAATGTCTCGTACCTCCAGTCTGCCCAGCGTCTGAATCCTCGCCAGGGTTGTTGGTCGCTGTTTTTTGCCCGCTTTAACTTCGAGATTCACTTTCGTCCTGCAGACAAAAACGTCAGGGCTGACGCCCTTTCACGTTCCTCTGATGCCACCAAATCTGAAGTCCCTCTGCAGCATATTGTACCTCCTGAGTGCCTGGTCTCCTCTGCTCCAGCTTCTATTGGAAAAACTCCTCCTGGAAAGACCTTTGTCCCTCCACGCCAGCGCCTCAAGATCCTCAAATGGGGACATTCCTCTCACCTTGCTGGCCATGCTGGCATCAAGAAGTCCATCCAGCTTATTTCTCTTTTGTATTGGTGGCCTACGCTGGAGGGTGACGTCACTGATTTCATTCGGGCCTGTACAGTTTGCACCCGGGATAAAACCCCTCGCCAGAAGCCTGCTGGACTCCACCTTCCTTTACCGGTTCCCAAGCAGCCATGGTCCCAAATTGCCATGGATTTTATTACGGATCTGCCTGTATCCCATGGCAACTCCGTCATCTGAGTGGTCGTTGATTGTTTCTCCAAAATGGCACATTTCATTCCGCTTCCAGGTCTTCCTTCTGCACCACAATTGGCAAAGCAATTTTTTCTGCATATTTTTCGCCTTCACGGGCTACCCACGCATATCGTCTCGGATAGAGGCGTTCAATTTGTGTCGAAATTTTGGAGAGCTCTCTGTAACCAATTAAAAATCAAATTCAATTTCTCGTCCTCCTATCACCCCCAATCCAATTGACAAGTAGAGAGAGTAAACCAGATTCTTGGTGACTATTTGCAACATTTTGTCTCCTCCCGCCAAGACGATTGGGTCGACCTTCTACCCTGTGCTGAATTCTCGTACAATTTCAAAAATTCAGAATCCTCTGCCAAATCCCTGTTCTTTGTGGTGTACGGCAGTCACCCTCGGCCCCCCCCCCTCCCCATTCCCACTTCTTCTGGATTTCCTGCTGTGGATGAAGTTACCCGGGACTTCTCTGTTATCTGGAAGGAGACTCAAAAGTCGCTCCTACTGGCCTCGTCTCCTATGAAGAGACATGCCGATAAGAAGAGAAGAACT
This sequence comes from Hyla sarda, assembly GCF_029499605.1. NCBI lineage: Eukaryota > Metazoa > Chordata > Amphibia > Anura > Hylidae > Hyla > Hyla sarda. Next base: position 104,946,934 of record NC_079191.1, on the reverse strand, counting down.
CCTCCTGTCTTCGCTCCTGGGGACAAAGTGTGGCTCTCTGCCAAGTATATCCGCTTCTGCGTTCCCAGCTACAAGTTGGGTCCACGTTACCTTGGACCATTTAAAATCAAGAGTCAAATCAATCCTGTCTCCTACAAACTTCTTCTTCCCCCTTCTCTCCATATTCCTAACTCCTTTCATGTTTCACTTCTCAAACCTCTCGTTCTTAACCGCTTCTCCCCCAAGGTTGTCGCTCCAGCTCCTGTCTCTGGCTCCTCTGATGTCTTCGCTGTAAAGGAAATCCTCGCTTCCAAAGTGGTCAGAGGTGAAAAAAAAAATCTCGTAGATTGGGAGAATTGTGGCCCCAAAGAGAGGTCTTGGGAACCCAAGGATAATATCCTCGACAAGGAGCTCATTCACAGGTTCCTGGGCTCCAAAAAGAGGGGGAGACTCAAGGGGGGGGTTCCCTGCTCCTCCCCGGAGCGTTCGCGGCATTCACCTCCATGCAGCGCCCCGGTCAGACCCGCTGACCGGGAGCGCTGCATTAGTGTCATCGGCAGGGATGCGACCCCCATAGCGGGACGCGCCCGCCCGCCGCTCGCATCCCAATCCCCTCACCTGTCCTGTCATCCATCGGCTCAGTCCCAGCGTGCGCGGCCCCGCTCCCTAGGGCCGGCTCTCTGAGATTTAAAGGGCCAGTGCACCATTGATTGACGCCTGGTCCAATCAGTACATTCACCTGTGTCCTCATTATAAAAACCCACTTCCCCTTCCTGGTATCGCCGGATCTTGTTGCCTCAGTGCCAGTGAAAGTGTTCTTGTGTATGTTCCAAGCCAGTGTTCCAGACCCTCTGCTGTTGCCCCTGACTACGATCCTTGCTGCCTGCCCTGACCTTCTGCTACGTCCGACCTTGCTCTTGCCTTATCCCTTGTACCGCGTCTGTCTCAGCCGTCAGCTGGGGTTGAGTCGCTATCGGGTGGAACGACCTGGGGGTTACATGCCGCTGCAAGTCCATCCCGCTTTGCGGCGGGTTCTGGTGAAAACCAGTAACCCCTTAGACTCCGTTCCCCTGGTATGGCCCACGTCATTACCCCACTGACACAGAGGATCCACCACCAGTATCCTCACTGAATACCCCTCCGGATCCTGACACTGGCATTTGAAAGATCTTTGTAACAGTGGGCTGTGCAAATGAAAAATAACATTTTTCACAAAACACTTTTACAAAAATCTGTCAGACACCTGTGGGGTATAAATGGTCACTGCGCTTCTTTTTACATTCCTTAAGGGGTGTAGTTTCCAAAATGGGGTCACATGTGGGGGGGGGGTTCCACTATTTTGGCACCATGGGGGCTTTGTAAACACACATGGCCTTCAATTCCACATTATCTCTCCAAAAGCCCAATGGGGTATTTATATACTCATAAGAAATGGGGTTACAAATCATGCTGGGCTTTTTTCCTATTAACCCTTGTGAAAATGAAAAATTTGGGATAACACCAGCATTTTAGTGAAAAAAGAAAAAAATCTTCATTTTCGCATCCAACTTTATTGAAAATTCTTCAAACAACTGTGGGGTGTTAAGGCTCACTATACCTCTTGTTACATTCCGTGGTATATTTTCCAAAATGGGTTCACATGTGGGTGTTTTTCTTTTGCCTTTATTTCACAACCGCTGTAATGATCAGCCACCCCTGTGCAAATGACCTCAAATGTACATGGTGCTTTCACTCCTGAGCCTTGTTGTGCGCCCACAGAGCATCTTATGTCCACATATATATGGCGTATGTCTGTTCTCTGGAGAAATTACGGTAAAAATTTTGAGGCTCTTTTATTCCCTTTTACCTCTTGTAAAAAATGAAAAGTTTGGGCGACACCAGCATGTTAGTGTAAATTTTTTTATTTTTTACAATAACATGCTGGAGTAGACCCCAACTTTACCTTTTCATAAGAGGTAAAAGAAGAAAAAGCCAACCAAAATTTGCAAGGCAATTTCTCCCGAGTACAAAGATACCCCATATGTGGCCCTAAACTGTTGCCTTGAAATACGACAGGGCTCTTAAGTGAGAGAGTGCCATGGACATTTAAGGACTAAATTAGTGATTTGCATAGGACGGACCCAGATGCAAGAATTACTCTTGCCTCCAATACCAAAATTACCCTATGGCAGTGTTTCCCAAACTGGGTGCCTCCAGCTGTTGCAAAACTCCCAGCATGCCTGGACAGTCCATGGCAAATTTGCTGCATCTTAAACTTGCAGCGAGAAACTCGCTGTAAACCCCCATGCGTGTGAATGTACCCTGTACATTCACATGGGGGGAGGGGGGGGGGGCAAACCTCCAGCTGTTGCAAAACTACAACTCTAAGCATGCCCTTTGGCTGTCAGTGCATACTGGGGGTTGTAGTTATGCAACAGCTGGAGGCACTATTGTTGCAAAACACTGAGAGTTTGTTACATAACTCAGTTTTTCCCAACTCGTGTGCCTCCAGTTGTTTCAAAACTACAACTCCCAGCATGCATGGTCTATCAGTGCATGCGGGGAGTTGTAGTTTGCAACAGCTGGAGGCACACTGGTTGGGAAACACTTAGGAAACAGATAATGTTTCCCAACCAGTGTGCCTCCAGTTGATGCAAAACTACAACTCCCAGCATGCCCTGACACCTGAGGGGCATGTAAGTAGTTGTAGTTATGCAACAACTAGAGGAGAACAGTTTGGAGACCACTTTATAGTGGTATCCAAACTGTAGCCCTCAATAAGTTGCTAAACTTCAACTCCAAGCATGCCTAGACTGCCCAGGCATGCTGGGAGTTGTAGTTTAGCAACATCTGAAGGGCCAGATGTTGCCAAACTACAACTCTCAGCATGCCTAGACAGTCTCGGAACACTTTGAATTGTAGTTTTGCAACATCTGGAGGGCTACAGTTTGGACACCACTGTATAGTAGTCTCCAAACTGTGCCCACATGTTGCAAAACTACAGCTCCCAACATGCCGAGACTGTCCAGGTATGCTGGGAGTTGTAGTTCTGCAACATCTGAAGAGCCACATGTTACAGAACTACAACTCCCAGCATGCCTGGACTGTCTGGGCATGCTGAGAGTTGTAGTTTTGCAACATTTAGAAGGGCACAGTTTGGAGACCACTGCACAGTGGTCTCCAAACTGTGGCCCTCCTGATGTTGCAAAGCTACAACTCCCAGAAGCCACAGTGAAGATCACTTTGCAGCGATCTTCACTGGTGCCTCTGACGCCACTGCCTCCAATTGCCTGCGCCACCCCGCCCCCCACTGCTGCCGCCAGTCGTCAGGTAACTGCCACCAAACCCCCCACCACGCTGGCCCCTTTCAGGGGCGGGCAGAGTGGGGGAAATTAACTTTCACCCCCGCACTTGCCCTGGGATTCACCTGTCAGTCCTGACCGTCCAATTGAAGAGGATAGGAGGAGGTGGCACCAATGCCACCTCGCTCCTATCCTTCAGGATGGTCGGAGCTCTCTCTGACAGCTCCGATCCTCCCTATTTTTCAGGCGATCGGGTCACCAGAGACTCGATCATCCCGGAAAAGCCGTGATTCCCCTGTTAGAATTGGTCTCAGAACCCCCCCCCCCCAGGGGTTTGCACGGGGTTCCTGCTGAATGATTTCAGCAGGCATCACAATCCGGTCCTTGTCCGGCGAGCAACGAGGACCGGAATTCCTACGGGCATACAGGTACACCCTTGGTACCAGGGCGTACCTGTATGCCCTTGGTCCTCAAGGGGTTAAGCGGTGCTACTCGATATATAAAGTCCATAAACATGCAATGAAGAGAAAAGAAGATTGGTGCACTCACCATCTAGGTATAAAAGATGAAGCCTTATTCCATATGCTCAGCAGCAAATATCCAACTTCACAGGAAGCAGAGTATGCGTGCAGGCAGGAGCATCTCCCGGGCAGCCCGTCCGGTGAGACGCTTCTGTCTGCAGGCATACTCTGCTCCCTGTGAAGTTGGATATTTGCTGCTGAGCATATGGAATAAAGCTTCAGCTTCAGTTTTCTATTCAGCTACCTTACACCAATCATAAGTTTTTTGGGTTTGCTGTAAATTTTACAGTAAAATAAGTGATGTCATTACAAAGTACAATTGGTCATGCAAAAAACAAGCCCTCACCAGGGCCGGATCATCATTGGCGCACATGGAGCACCTGCTCCGGGCCCCGTGCCTGCAGGGGGCCCCCGTCACATTTGGGACATACCTGTGTCCCGAAAAATCTTTTCAGGACACAAGGATGTCCCGGCGGCACCATGTTAACTTTAAAAATGCAGGGGCCACCGGGAGGTGGCGCACGCAGGGACGTCACTTACATCCCGTGCGTGCGCCCATAGGAGAAAAGCGGAGCGGAGTATCGAGGAGGACGCGCGCGCATGGTAAGTGACCAGCGGCACATTGTCTTCAGTGTTCCGATCACCGCTCCTACGGTCCCGGGTACCTACTGCTATGGCCCATAGGCCATAGCAGTAGATCGTGACCCTGGTCCCCCTGACCGGTGGAGCGGTGGTCAGAACACTGAAGTGGGGCAGTAAACAGGCATACAGCCTCCAGCCATACACTGTATATTGCTTAAGGCTGTATGTCTGTTGGGGAACTGTACTGCACCTAATGTGGGGAACTATACTGCACCTAATGTGGGAAGCTATACTGCACCTAATGTGTGGCACTATACTGCATGTAATGTGGGGAACTATACTTCATGTAATGTGGGAAACTATACTGCAACTAATGTGGGGGGAACTATACTGCACCTAATGTGGGGGAACTATACTGCACCTAATGTGAGGAACCATACTGCACCTAATGTGGGGGAACTATACTGCACCTAATGTGGGGGAACTATACTGCACCTAATGTGGAGAACTATACTGCACCTAATGTGGGAAACTATACTGCACCAAATGTGGGGGAACTGTACTGCACCTAATGTGGAGAACTATACTGCACCTAATGCGGGGGAACTGTAATGCACCTAATGTGGGGGAACTGTACTGCACCTAATGTGGGGGAACTGTGCTGCACCTAATGTGGTGGAACTGTACTGCACCTAATGTGGGGGAACTGTACTGCACCTAATGTGGGGGAACTGTACTGCACCTAATGTGGGGAAACTGTACTGCACCTAATGTGGGGGAATTGTACTGTCAACCAAATATGGGGAAACTGTACTGCCAACCTAATGTGGGGGAACTGTACTGCCAACCTAATGTGCGGGGAACTGTATTGCCAACCTAATGTGTGGGGACTTATACTGCCAACCTAATGTGGGGGAACTACAACCTAATGTGGGGGAACTATACTGCACCTAATGTGAGGGAACTATACTGCACCTAATGTGGGGGAACTATACTGTCCCTAATGTGGGGAACTATACTGCACCAAATGTGGGGGAACTGTACTGCACCTAATGTGGAGAACTATACTGCACCTAATCTGGGGGAAATGTACTGCACCTAATGTGGGGGAACTGTACTGCACCTAATGTGGGGGAACTGTGCTGCACCTAATGTGGTGGAACTGTACTGCACCTAATGTGGGGGAACTGTACTGCACCTAATGTGGGGGAACTGTACTGCACCTAATGTGGGGAAACTGTACTGCACCTAATGTGGGGGAACTGTACTGTCAACAAAATGTGGGGAAACTGTACTGCCAACCTAATGTGGGGGAACTGTACTGTCAACCTAATGTGCGGGGAACTGTACTGCCAACCTAATGTGTGGGGACTTATACTGCCAACCTAATGTGGGGGAACTACAACCTAATGTGGGTGAACTATACTGCCAACGTAATGCAGGGGAAATATACTGCCAACCTAATGCGGGGGAACTATACTGCACCTAATGCGGGGGAACTATACTGCACCAAATGTGGGGGAACTATACTGCACCTAATGTGGGGGAACTACTGAATCTAATGCGGGGGAACTATACTGCACCTAATGTGGGGGAACTATACTGCACCTAATGTGGGGGAACTATACTGCACCTAATGTGGGGGAACTATACTGCACCTACTGTGGGGGAACTGTTGGGGGGGGGGCATCATAATGATGTGCTCCGTCTTCCAGGCAGCCTTAATCTGGCCCTGGCCCTCACATGGTTATGTGGATGGAAACATGAAAGAGTTGTGATTTTCATAAGGTGAGGATGAAAAAACACAAAAATTTAATTGGTTGTGTAATTAAGGCTAAAATGGACTGTGTCCTTAAGGGGTTAATAGATAAATATATAAAAGTGAACAATATCTGTAATACTTGCAATGATGACAATATGAGGTTGGAAATCAGCTTTTGTAGCAGTATGTCTCTCTTTGTGCAAAGCAGCTCTTGTAGAAGGTTGTCTCATTCTGTGTAAACAGCTCTTGTAGCAGACTATCCTCTCCGCAAAGCAGCTCTCATAGCAGTCTGTCTCCTCCTTATTGAGGCTGGACTGCTGCACCACACACATCCATCTACCCAACATTTACTCTTCACCCTTGCACCTGAACAGAACTGCTTGGATCAGTGATGTTTCCAGCAGTATATGCTTGAATGTGGTCATCTTGAGTGTGCATTGATGGTTTGCAATTATGGAGCAAAATTTTGTTAGAACTAGAGATAACCAATCAGAACCAGTAAAGCCAAGTTCGGTCAGAACTGTGCTAAAAGGTCAGTTCAGTTAGAAGTCGAACTTTAAGGAATTCAGTTCAGCAGAACCTTATAAAATAACATTATCCACATGGCAGAAAGGAGAAGGAGGAAGGATTGTATAACCTTAGGAAATCCCATAATATCTTTAACCCCTTAAGGACCAAGCCCATTTTAACCTTAAGGACCTGGCCAATTTTATTTTAGTGTTTTCGTTTTTTCCTCCTCACCTTCTAAAATCCATAACTCCTTTATATTTCCATCTACAGACCCGCCCTATTTTGACCACCTATAACTTTTTCATTTTTCCATATATAGGGCGGTATGAGGGCTCATTTTTTGCGCCGTCATCTGTATACTTTTTATCGATATCACATTTGCATGTATAAAACTTTTTGATCATTTTTAATAAATTTTTTTTAAAAATAAAATGTGACAAAAAGCTGCAGTTTTGGACATTTTTTTATTTTTTACGTTTACGCCATTCACCGTACAGATAATTAACATTATATTTTGATAGTACGGAAATTTACGCATGCGGCGATACCAAATATGTTTTTTTTTTTAAATTACGCTTTTTGGGGTAAAATGGGAAAAACGGACAATTTTTATTTTTATTGGGCAGGGGATTTTTCAATTTTTTTTTTACATTTTTCAACTTTTATTTTACACTTTTTATGTTCCCATAGGGGACTATATATAGCAAATCATTTGATTGCTAATACTGTTTAGTGCTATGAATAGGACACAGCACTGCCCAGTATTATCGGTGATCTTCTGTTCTGGTCTGCTCGATCGCAGACCAGAGCAGAAGACCCCGGGAGACGACCGGAGCAAGGTGAGGGGACCTCCGGCCGCCAAGCTGGATGATCGGATCGCTGCGGCAACGCTGCGGGCGATCCAATCATCCATTCAAAGTGCCGCATTGTTGCAGATGCCGTGATCTGTATTGATCACGGCATTTGAGGGGTTAATGGCGGACATCCGCACGATCGCGGATGTCGGCCATTACCAGCGGGTCCCCAGCTGCCACTAGCAGCCGGAGCCTGCCGTGTATGACGCGAACACCGTTCCGATGCTCGCGGTCATACACAGGATGTAAATGTACGTCCTGGTGCAGGAAGTCCCGCCAAACCAGGACGTACATTTACGTCCGTGGTCATTAAGGGGTTAAAACAGCTCTCCTAGCCAACCAGGAGGCAGTATTAGGATGATGTCAAAGCCACTATAAAAACCTATGCACATAGCTTCAGCAGCCATTTTTGGATACCAGGTCTTAGGAGAAGGACTACACATGTATAATGGTTTATAATGGTATACAGGTTCGGACAGATCTAGTTCGGCTTGTTAGGATTTATTTTTTTATTCAACATAAATAATCATTTTGTTACTTATGCCTAAAATAAATTTAAAAAAAACAGCACTAGAAAAAGATATATTGATCATGCAAGTGGCCTATATGTGTCTGCTACATACAGTATAGAAGCTCAGTAAGCAGTTGCAGCTCTGAAAACATTCATTAGACATAATTAATAAATACATACAAGTTTACTGAACCTTGAGTCTTGCCAGGTTTCTCTACTTTCTGTGTGTAGAAGTCAATTCTTTTTTGAGCTGAAAACAGTTGTCCCCTGCTTACACACTTGGCACAACCTTGTTTATTTCTTCCCCCATCCAGCAGACCTTCCCCTGTTAGGCACACAATGTGTTCTCATTTAACGCCATCGATTGGACTCATACAAACAAAATAATCTCCCTCTTGAAAAACATTCTCAGCACTTTTGCAATACAGAGTATAGATGCCAAGAAGTTTTGGCAAAGTTAAATTACATGTTTTCAAATGATTTAAGTGTAGGTTACATGATAAAGTGATATTCTATATGCTATAAGAAGACACTAAAAGTAAGCGAGTCATAATCATAGTTCCATTAATTCATTCTATTAATTATAATATTACACAAATGTTTGATGTACAAACAATGGTCCTTGTATGTTTTTTAATTTAAAAGAATATTCTAGCATCAAGCATTTAAAGGGGTACTCCGGTGCTCCAGCGTTCTAAACATTTTGTTCAGAATGCTGGGAGCTGGAGGCCATGATTGTGATGTCAAGGCCACACCATTCATGTTGTCATGCCCCGCCCCCTCCATTAATGTCTATGAGAGGGGGGGTCAGCCGGCACACCCCCTCCTATAGACATGAATGGAGGGCGCGTGGCCTGACTTAATGGCAGCATGATCATGATGTTACGGCCACTATAAGCAGGAACCTGGCGTTTGTTTAGAACGCAGGGTGCTGCGGGAGATCACCCCAGCAGTGGACCACCGCGATCAGACATCTTATCCCCTATTTTTTGTATAGAGAATAAGATGTCTAGCAACAGAATACCCCTTTTAGGCATCATGGTTCCTATAACCTCAATGGACTATAATGCCTGTCTTCCCTTTAGCAGCACACTTCAACTCCAAATCCCCCGCACTCCCCCAAAGTGTGTAGCACTTACTGCACAACAGAAAGAGCAAAATGACAGCTCACCGCCTCTCAGCTACACCTGTGCACGGGCCTGGTTAGCAGTGTCTCCAACCACGTGGGTATATAAAGGAAGGAACGGTCAAGCCCAGGATTGCAGGTAAAAGCAGATAGTCTTTATTGGGTCATATTCAGACGGAACAATAAACAGCCGACGCGTTTCGGACCTACACTTGATCCTTAGTCATGGCATACAAACATCGTAAAAAAAACATGCATTTTATATAAAACTAGCTGAGTACCCGGCGTTGCCCGATTTTTCCTTCCTAATCCTTGTTGGGGAGGAAAATAAACAAAGGAGGAAGCTTTTGACTTCATATCCCGTCCTCATATATTGTTGTCATATCCCGACCTCCTATCCCGTCATCATATCTCGACCTCCTATCCCAACCTCCTATCCCGACCTCCTATCCCATCATCATATCCCAACCTCCTATCCCGACCTCCTATCCTGACCTCCTATCCTGTCCTCCTATCCCGTCCTTCTATCCCGTCCTCCTATCCCGTTCTCCTATCCTGTCCTCCTTTCCCGTCCTCATATCTCGACCTCCTTTCCCATCCTCCTTTCCCGTCCTCCTTTCCCATCCTCCTATCTTGACCTCCTTTCCCGTCCTCCTATCTCGACCTCCTGTCCCATCCTCCTTTCCCGTCCTCCTATCCCGTCCTCCTATCCCGTCCTCCTATCGCGTCCTCCTATCCCGTCCTCCTATCCCGTCCATCTATCCCGTCCATCTATCCCGTCCTCCTATTCCGTCCTCCTTACCGTCCTCCTTTCCTGTCCTCATATCTCGACCTCCTTTCCCGTCCTCCTTTTCCGTCCTCCTATCCCGTCCTCCCATCCAGTCCATCTATCCCGTCCTCCTATCCCATCCTCCTATCCCGACCTCCTATCACGACCTCTTATCCCGTCCTCATATCTCGACCTCCTATCCCGACCTCCTATTCCGACCTCCTATCCCGACCTCCTATCCCGACCTCCTATCCAGTCCTCCTATCCCGTCCTCCTATACCATCCTCCTATACCGTCCTTCTATACCGTCCTCCTATCTCGACCTCCTATCCCGACCTCCTATCTCGACCTCCTATCCCGACCTCCTATCCCGACCTCCTATCCAGTCCTCCTATCTCAACCTCCTATCTCGACCTCCTATCCCGACCTCCTATCCCGACCTCCTATCCCGACCTCCCATCCTGGTCCTCCTATCCCAGTCCTCCTATCATGGTCCTCCTATCCCAGTCCTCCTATGTCGACCTCCTATCCCGACCCGTAATATGTGTACCAGTTATTGAAATATCTCCAGCCGTACAGAAGTTATGTGGGAACAAACATTTCCCATTGATTTGCATGGGACTTTAAACAAAAACCCCGACCCTCACAAATGGGGGTCGTTAAGGGTTAAATTAACTATCCTATAATTTAAGTGGATATATAAGTAACATGAGAGCTGGCAGAGCTGGTTGGTAATGTAACTGTGCGGGAAAACCTTGCGGGTAAACCTGGTAATAGTGACCACAATATAGTTACTGTTGATTTAAAATGTAGAAAACAAAGACAGACGGGGAAAGCAAAAACATATAACTTTAAAAAGGCAAACTTCCCTGGGCTGAGATCTGCACTACAGGACATAGACTGGGGGGAGGTGTTCTTAAATACTGATACAGAAGGTAAATGGGAAATGTTTAAATCAACTCTAAATAACTATACAGCTAAATATATACCAAAGGGGAACAAATATAAAAGATTAAAACTAAATCCTACATGGCTGACAAATGATGTTAAAAGAGCAATAAACAACAAAAAAATAGCCTTCAAAAAATACAAATCTGAGGGGTCAGCTATAACATTTAAACAGTACAAAGAGCTTAATAAAATCTGTAAAAATTTAATAAAAACTGCAAAAATTCAAAATGAGAGGATGGCCAAAGAAAGCAAAACTAATCCTAAATATTTTTTTAGATATATAAATGAAAAAAAAACAAGGACAGAGCATGTAGGACCCCTTAATAATAATAATGGGGAGGTTGTCACGGGCGATCAAGAGAAGGCGGAGCTACTGAATGGGTTCATGAGTTCTGTATATACTAGGGAAGAAGGAGCTGACATTGGACAGGTTAATGCTGGTAACACATCATGTAATGTACTGAACTGGCTTAATGTAGAGATGGTACAAGGTAAGTTAAGTAAAGTAAATGTAAGCAAATCTCCAGGACCGGATGGACTACACCCAAGAGTTCTTAGAGAGGTAAGTTCAGTAATATCTGATGTCACGCCCGCCCCATCAATGCAAGTCTATGGGAGGGGGCATGACAGCCATCATGCCCCCTCCCATAGACTTGCATTGAGGGGGTGGGGTGTGACATCATGAGGGGTGGGGCTATGACGTCACGAGCTCCCGGCTCCAGCGTTTGGAACAGTTTGTGCCAAACACGGAGCAGCAGAGTACCCCTTTAAGGCCAAGCCTTCCTTAGGCATACATCAATCTGAAATATCACAAACGTCTGCACTTCCATAATTATTTATTGCATACATATATAGTATATGCATAGTATATATTGTCACATTGATTCCTATAAAGTCCAATGCTAAAACCTATGATAAAAAGAAAAAAGGAAAAACTCACTGAAAAGCAACCATAATAGAAAAATGTGCAAACATAATTCACATATCCATATGGGAGACCCAGGCTCCCTGGTGTGCAAGCAAATGGAAATAACATACACAGTGCATAGAATCTATTTACCTAATAAATAAGTGCAAGGGTGGCCCACATCCTCCAACTTTTATTATATAATGTGCGTGCGTATGTATATATATATATATATATATATATATATATATATATATATATATATATATATATAATAAACAATGCTGCAGCACTCCAGCTTAGGCGGTAAAAAAAGATGACATTCCACCCAAACAGGTGCAATGTTTCAGTCGCCAACTGCGGTCATTTTCAAGCATGCTTGAAAATGGCAGCAGTTGGCGACCGAAACGTTGTTCCTGTTTGGATGCAATATATTTCGTCTTTTTTTACCGCCTATGCTGGAGTGCTGCAGCCTTGTTTTCTATACTGTCTACAGTGCCTGGGAGCAGGCTGTGTGTCTGCCTGCACCCACTCATTTCTCTTCATCAGGAGTGCTGCTCTGCAAAAATCTGTGTGTGTATATATATATATATATATATATATATACACAAAACTTTCAATAGTGTTGTCAATAGAGGAAGAAATAGAATGGCGGCAACCTACTCAGAAATATCCATTGGTGCTTTATTTCTAGGAGATGTGGGGACGGACATACACAGATAGGGGTGTTCCAATAAAATCGTGTTGTGCTTATTTAGCACAACCATAGAAGGTTAGTGAGTGCACATCTAATTGGCGTTCTCTGGTTTTCTATAATTATTTGCCAGGAGATACTACACAAGTGATACTCCCCTTTGTTATTTTTTGGTCCTCTATAATTTATTCATGTCAATCACTGCTCATGTGGGCAGCCCTACTCAGAGATTACCAGCTCTCTGTGTATAAGAGCATATATAGAGATGTCAATCACTGAGTAGGACCACCCACTTGACCATTTAGCCCAAAATAAGCAGAGATTTCAATTAATAAATTACAAGTTTTCCCTACAAAACGTATACATCAGTCTGCCCAGCTCCACCTGTACTATATTAATATGTCTGCAGATTTGACTGCATTTCAACATGACAGGCTCCATTTAATTTATTCATACATTACCAGGAGGAATGACAGAGGATTGGTGAACAGTAAGGAAAGGAAACTCCAGATTTGCTATTATTTTCTAAAATAGACTTATTAGGAAAGCTGACATGTACTTTTTAAGGACTTTCTCCTAGTGAATTGAATTGTATTAATTCAAGTTAATCAGTAGAAAACTCCATGCAAATATTTGTTATTAAAACATTTGATTAAAACCCGCTGATTGGATTTATATAATCAAACACCATGCCGTGATGAAGATGGGATAAGTGTGTGCATTCATTGTAATACAAGAGTGTGCAGTCATTGTAACACAGAGAAACATGGTTTGGAAGACTATATTAACACTAGCATGGGAAATGAACATCTAAACAGACGACTAGAGAAACATTAGATAAAAAAAATTGACACTCTGGAAAGAAAAAACAAATATATTTCCCAATATTACTATATTCTATACAGACTCTGAAAATGAAAACAACATTACAGAGTTGAGTAGTCCTAAGCTTTTTAATGGGTATACTAAATGAAAACGCCTTTGTAGTGTAAATGCTTTCTGTACCCTCGAATAATAAAACTGTGTATATGGAAATAAAAGCTTTGCCTTTGCAGCAGATCTTTATTTTTTTAAGACATCAATCAATGTACATTAATATTTATATCTGACTGTAACATGTAAGAGTCCAAAAGTCCAAAATGAAAAATAAACTAATAGTAAAAGCAACATATTATTTCCATATCTGGTTTCTTAAAGGTTTTGTATTTTTGTATAGTTTAGTGCAGGCATGCAACATGCTAGAAAACCACATGTATCAGTTTAGAAAGGATAATATTTTGTAGAGATTGTATAATGACAGGCAGTGATCAAGTTGGGAACATTTATTGTATACATATTGTAAGGATTTCTCCCTAGGGATAGCTCTGGGATCGTCCTTGACACCACCACAGGACACGTTTCCACTTCAATCAGCAGGCAAGCAACAGTCCGGCCCCTCGCCAACTTTATTAGACAGGTTGCAGGATAAATAAAAACATAAGATAGGAACAAACAAAACCCTATACTGTCTAGTCACTAACTAAACAATCCAGCATGCCCTGACTATCAACTGGTGGGCTTTTCCCGGCCAGTTAAACTTATGCCTCGTACAACCTTCTACTCACTGTTCACACACACACTGTTTGCAACCTCTTGCTGTGTGTCTCATTCACATCACTCTTGGGGCCTCTCACAGCTCAGGCTGTTTCTTCCTCACCAGGACCCCTGCCTCCCCCTACATCCACCTTGCTGTCTTCTGTAAAGAGCACCAACTATTCTGTCTGACTTCCTTTTAAACACACTTACCCTTTCTGCTACCTCATTAATTAGGCCACAGGTGGAGGTTTCTCCAGGATTAGCTGGCGAAATACACCTTTCCCTTGCCACAGTGTCCCAATAGGTAACATCTGCATCGATCATATTACTCCCCAATGCTCCACTTCCACTTCCTGAGGTATATTGTTCTAAGAAAGGGGCGGGTACTGTACCGCATGTGGGGAAAAAAACACCCACATGGGATGTCTAATAGATTCATGATGTCCCCACAACATTTATTACATTGTGAAACTATTGGAAATTGTGCTTGGGTGCATGTGGGTGAAGCACCTGCCCCTCCCCTCTTAGAACAGTATGCTTCCAAGACAACCAGGGAGCTGAAGTGGAGTGCCAGGGAACAGGATAGCTAGGGTCTTTTCTACTTCCTGAACAACCCCTTTGTGTTATGGAAACATTCCTTAGTGCAGAGTAAGCCATAAATTTAATATGTGAAATCAGCATTTCTGAAACATTTCTGGAGACAGCACATTGCCTTCTCATTGCAAAACTATATCTTGATGGTTTAAACATATAAGACAAAGATGAATATAGAAGAAGTCACAATCATCTTACTGATTCCTGCTGTTCCCATTACAATACCTCCAGGGTCCCACTAGTTTATACTTTCAGGCTCCTGTCGACACAGACACATGATTACTGTAACCAATCACTGGTGGTAGCAAGTCACCAGTATGGCCAGCGGCTACTGCATTCACCACTCTGTGATTGAGAGGGACCAGGTAGTACAGAGACTGCTGGGACCAGGGGGCAATCAGAACAGAATTGGCAAAGGAATGTGTGTGGTAATGTGATTATGACTTGTTTTTTTATATTCTACCGTTTATTTTAAAAAAAATAGAAATGGCTGGACAAATCCTTTAGTACCTAAATTCACTTTCTTACACATGATTTAATGTGTGTTATCAAGGGATTTAAAATCCAGGAAGATTTCATGAGATCCTATGAGGTGTTACATATAACCTCTCCTCAAAATATAAGTTTTCTAATTATCCACCATTGTTGGGAAAACACAGCCATCTTACTTCCTTGTTGATGTTTGACTGAATGCATTCATGGTGGATGTCAATCCATCTAGAGAATCATGATGTTAGTGCTACCTCCATCTTGTGGCAGATTTTGCTAGGCAACGGTATAAACATATTCTGTGTATAGTAGATTAAAATAATATTGAGACATAAGTGGAAAATTACACTGGAAATGTTGCTGGAGTTTCCTGAGATTTGCAGTATAGAAAAATTTAAGTCTATATTTTTTGGTATAAAAACTCAATAAAATGTTACCGTATATACTCGAGTATAAGCCGACCCGAATATAAGCCGAGGCCCCTAATTTCACCCCAAAAACCCAGGAAAAGTTATTGACTCGACTATAAGCCTAGGGTGGGAAATACATCATCCTCCCCATGTCATCATCCAGACGCCAGTCATCATCCCCCCCTGTCATCATCCCCCCTGTCATCATCTAGACCCCTGTCCTTAACACCCCCATCATTAACACCCCGGTCATTAACACCCCGTCATCATCACCTTGTCATTATCACCCCCGTCATCATCACCCTGTCATTTTCACCCCCGTCATCATCACCCCCCCCTTCATCATCACCACCTGTCAATCCCCTCAGTGGTCTTCAACCTGCGGACCTCCATATGTGGCAAAACTACAACTCCCAACATGCCTGGAAAGCCATTGGTTGTCTGGGCATGCTGGGAATTGTAGTTTTGAAACATCTGGAGGTCTGCAGGTTGAAGACCACTGCGCGGGCCTTCGTCATCATCCAGACCCCCCCTTTAGTTTTCTACTCCCCTCGTTGGGAAGGAAGGGTAAGTTGGTCCGGGCCTTCTATGCTGCAGGCACTGTCTGGTGGGGAGGGTTAGTCGTTCCAGGCTGTACATTTTCACCGGGAGGCCCTCTTCTCCGGGCCGGCCCCAGACTAGTCACGTTGCCTTGACGACGATGCACAGGGACGTTCATGCCCATGAAAGTCCCTGTGCATCGTCGTCAAGACAACGTCACTAGTCCGGGGCCAGCCCAGAGCGAGCAAAGAAGAGGGCCTCCCAGTGAAAATGTACAGCCCGGAACGACTAACCCTCCCCACCGGACGATCCCTGCAGCATAGATGGCCCAGACCAGCTCACCCTTACTTTTCACCAAGGGGAGATGAGTAGAAAACTAAAGGGAGTGTCTGGATGATGACGAAGGTCACAGTGGTCTTCGTATATACTCGAGTATAAGCCGACTTTTTAAGCACGATTTTTCAGGCTGAAAACGCCCCCTTGGCTTGTCAATCCCTTTATCAGTGGTCTTCAACATGCGGACCACTGCCATCGGCTGTCCTGGCATGCTGGGAGTTGTAGTTTTGAAACATCTGGAGGTCCGCAGGTCACTCGAGTATAAGCCAAGGGGGCGTTTTCAGCCTGAAAAATCGTGCTTAAAAAGTCGGCTTATACTCGAGTATATACGGTAAGTGAAATAACATTATTCTGACTAAAGCCAATAAGCCTGCAGACCTTGTTTTGTGGCAAAATTTCCTTTCATTAAACAGGTTGCTTTTCTGCTGTTTCGCTAATATCCTAAGAAACCAAACGCCCATCTGACTCTTTTAATGTTTGTGCGCGCAATAAATGAGCAGAAAATTCTTGATTCAAAATGGTTCCATTTAAAAGTCAGCGGCCATCAGATCCTCCTACACAGGAAATGAGTGAAGCCTCTGTTATCTGTAGATCTTCAGTTCTCTTCTTTCAAATGTTTCTTAGCAATTCAAAGTAGGATTCCCATCTCTCCACAAAACAACTTCAAAGAGGAAAGTGAGAATTCAAGAGACTGGAAATTAGCTGCTGTTTCGTGACAAGTCTATGCTAGCATGGGCAGAATTTAAATTATAACTCTTGTTTTTATAGTAATTTGATAAATCGCCAGTCAGAGGAAAACTACAAATCAGCTGCCACTGCTGTTATATTTTAGCCTGCCAGGTTCTAGATTCCAGAAGGCACATAAAATCTATCTTTTATTGTAGAAGTCTCACTGTGCAGTGTGTGATGGCTTCCCTGAAAAATCATAAGATGGTTTAACCCTCGCCCATATGTGAAATTTAATAGCAAATAAATTTCTCTTGAAAAGTGTTATTGCTTTTTGGAGTGCAGGCTGTAAATGGATCTTTAAAATAAGGTTTATGCTACATATATAAGCACAATTTTGTCTTTATAGCACAATGTATAGGAGTTAATGCCAATTAGTTTATTTGCAAGTAATCTTATGTAGAAATCTGGTAATATTAAAAGTCACTCCTTATCTGATGGCAGCATAGGATTGAGATGGACATACAGAGACCCTGGATATTTAGTTTTCTATTATTTCTTCTAGTATTTTACATGTGACAAACTGGGTAAACATTAGAGATGAGCGAACTTACAGTAAATTCGATTTGTCACGAACTTCTCGGCTCGGCAGTTGATGACTTATCCTTCATAAATTAGTTCAGCTTTCAAGTGCTCCAGTGGGCTGGAAAAGGTGGATAAAGTCCTAGGAAACTCTTTCCTAGGAATGTATCCACCTTTTCCAGCCCACCGGAGCACCTGAAGGCTGAACTAATTTACGCAGGATGTCATCAACTGCCGAGCCGAAAAGTTTGTGACGGATCGAATTTACTGTAAGTTCGCTCATCTCTAGTAAACATGTTACCATACCCAGCAAAGAAGGAAAATGAAGCACTCAACCAGGCTGTCTTCAGAACTTCAATTTAATTTCTTCATAGAAAACGTGAACAGGGAGAGGTGCAGGGGAGCAGGAATACAGGTGAGGCGGAAGGCGAACATTGGTGGGCTACAGTTGTTTCACGCCGGAACTATTCATGCAAACAAGGGGAGTTGTGGGAAAGCATGTGCAATGTCAGATGCCACACAGCATGGCTACAGTTCCAAGAGAAATCAGAAAGTGATCACTTTCATGGGGAGAAGATCCATACAGTAATGTAAGTTATTTTACCTAAAAAAAACAGCACGTTTGTACTTTACACTGCGTATCTGGTGTTCATCCAAATAAGAATCATGTTACACTGACAATGGATTAAGACAATCTAGCTAGACCAAAATCAACCTTTGTTCTATAGTCAATGTGAGCCACTTGCTGGTGTAAAGCCAAAAATTACAGTACCACCATAACACTAGCCAATAAATAAAGAAAATACCCCAGTAGGGTCTAAGGTAAGTTAACTCACTATTCCACAAGATACCAAATTGGGGCCATTAGCCCAGACCTCTGAAGAAGCTCTTTGAAATAAAACATGTTAGGGGGGCTATTAAGGTTGAGTTTTTAAAGTTCTGTGTCACTGGGTGTTTTGGTGCTGAAAAAGCCATAATCACTGTTGGACACATGAGTAATGTTGAGCACAAATATTCGTAATGCGAATTTTTATTGCGAATATCGGCACTTCGCGATTTTGTGAATATTTAGAATATAGTGGTATATATTTGTAATGACGAATATTCATTTTTTTGTTTGTTTTTTTCACATGCAAAATTTTATGCAAATTTTCCATGCGAGTTTTTGCAAGAAAAAAAGCAAACAAATTAGTATGCAAATTTCGCGAAAATAGGACGAATAATCGTCAAGATATTCGCGAAATATCCGCTCATCAATAGACATGAGATATAACTTCTATACAGGAAAATTAATACAGAGAAATAGGCCTTTTGAATAAATACATTTAGCACTCCAACGATATTGATATATTAATCGTGGTGTGCCACTATTATGTTTTATTAAAAGAAATAAAAGTTATGTGTTATGGTAGGAAAAAATGGGGTATAAGTGATCCCTAATTTGAGATCTTATGACATAGAGACTTACCACTGTAACAGGCTCCCCAAACCATGTTTCATGGTGTCTTCTTATATGGCAGAGGGTCTTTGAGCCCCCTGAGGCACCAGGACATAGTTGTGACTGCTTCCTTTGCACCCCTTTCCTTACTTCTCTATCTTTTGTGGACTTCGCTTCTAGCACACTTTTATCCTATATTTAGAAAAAAAGGAATGGAACTATTGTAACAATTCTGTCCTCTCAGAACATGATACTGAACAGCAGATACAGTTAATACAGAACAGCCAACTGGTAAAAGTAAACTGCATATAAAGGTAAAATAAACCAAGCTTATACAAATTGTTATGTTGGATAAGGATGAGATAAATAAATCTCATGGGAAGTCAAAATAGTTGTCAGACACCTTACTTGCCTTTTTCCTTCACAATATCCTATACAATGGTACGCAGAACCAAAGATTTACCTCATACTAAAACATTAACCGCATACATTTATATAAAAGAAATATTTTGTAGAAGGTTTTGTTATTTTTGTAAATAAAATAAATAGTATAAAAGTGTCAGAGTGGGTACATTCAGCAGATTGCTCTTTGTTTTATAGGAGGATAAAGAGTCTTTGTCATATAACATTAACTCACACAAAGGCAGATGCAAGCAGAATATTTTGTTGGTGGTTTTTGCTGTCAGCTGCATACTTTTACACTAAAATTCCTCCATAATTAAAGCATACAGATCTATGGCCAACCCCTGTTCTCCTCCACAACTAATAGAGTATTTATCCTAGGGCAGCACCATTGTGCACATTTCTGATGTTGTAACAGTAAGGCAAGATACTTTCCCACAGTTAGGTCTACTAGGTTCATACTTACTGCGCATTGCTCAACCAGCCAGGCCCAGAAATCACTCATTGTACAAGATAGTAATCTTCTAGGACTAGCATATCATATAAGAGGTAGATGGATAGCGCACTCACCACTGCCTCTGTAGAAAACTTCAGTCTTTATTCAGCACAAAAATTCCAACGATACAGGTACACAGGGAGCAGTTGGTGGAACAGGTGAGGCTGGGGCATTCACAAGGATGGCAACATGTTTCACGCATTACGGCGCTTCGTCTGGCCTGTACGGGCAAGACGAAGCACCGTAGAGCGTGAAACATGTTGCCTGGCCTTGCTGGTTGAGCAATGAGCAGTAAGTATGAATCTAGTAGACCTAACTGTGGGAAAGCAACTTGCCTTACTGTTACAACATATGAAATATGTGTGAGTGCGTTATCCCTGTACCTCTTTTATGATATGCTAATGCAAGTGTACTCTTTCATAGGATGAGAGCACCTCCTTAGCTTTGATTTACCGCACGAACAATTACTTCTGCTGTATATTACATACATGGGAAGACATTCTCTATGAATAGTATTAGCGGTGCCAGGCCTCTGCCTTTTCTTGTTTAGAAATCTTCTAGCATTGTAAATCACCGGTTCAATATCATATGTGATAAATAAGTACCAGGCCTCTTATTATATTTTATGCTAATGTTCTTCACCTTGTTTCCTAAAAGCAATTTACAAGAAGTAGTACAGTAGAAAAATAAAACATTTTACCTGGCATTGTGGACTTAGTCTTGCTCAATGTTTAGCAATGGGGTGGCACTGTAGAGTAGTGATAGTCACTATTTTATGGGTCCATATGTTCAAACGTTTCTGTTTTTTAGTCGATGGTCTCCAGCTATGTTAATACAGTACATGGCCAAAATTATGAAGCTTCATATATATGTATGCAGTCTGCACTAGTCGGGGCGCTGCAGGACACAGGACTGGAGCTGAATAATTGTGCACAGCTTATGCCCAAAATTATGTATTGGTTAAAAGGAATCTGTCAGCTGTATTTGCTGCTAAGAGCTGCAGATACTGTTGGAAAGCCGTGGGGATATAAAAGCAAAATCTACTTTTCTCTTTACTTCTCAAGGAGGTAGGGCTGAGCTGCTCAAGTGCCACAGCCAGGCATGCCTTCTCACCCACCCTCATTTCCCAGCCCATCCTTGATTGATGCAGAGATCCCTGATAGCCAATAAAGGAGGGCCTGTGAGGTGAAAGAGAATAAGGAGGTTTGCCAGGCTGTGGAAACCACCAAAAGCTCCAGGAAAGACACAGTTTGTGTTTATACCTATATAGCTACTGTATTCAGAGGTGTCTGCAGCTCAGCAAATAGAGCTGACATATTTCATTTAAGTACATAGGTCTTAGGCCATATTTACTCAGGATTTTGTCCTCAAATTTGGATTCCATTTATAGGTCCAGACAGATCCTATTGCAATTTTGACATTGCATGTATTCCCCACTCTCCTAATTTAGAAAACATCTATGCTGAATTTTGACATAATATTGACATTTTTCACATTTTAGGGTGTTTTGGCTGTCCCACGATGCATTGTGATGCCACTCCATGTGCATGGAGAGACGTAGTTCCTATACTCGTAACTTGGCCATGGCTTACCTTCTGTTTGCAGAGTTGGTACAGTGCCACGTTTTCTGCATCTGGTAAGGAAGAAAAAGAATTTTCACACAGCAGAATACAACAATAGGTACATCACTACCTGACAGTGCCCCTCCTCTGAAAGTTTTTTTTTTTTTCTCAAGCCTACAGAAGCAGCAGCATCACCGTCACCTTTGGTACATTTGACAGACGTTCTGGCCCTACCTCGACTTCACTCTTTGCTGACACTACCACTACCCTCCTACTCTGGGCACATTAGCTTCTACTCACCTTGTTTCCATGTCCTGTCCAACACTACATTATGAAATTTCTGAAAACTTATTAGTAGAGGCTAAATTCCATCACTTTAAAGGGGTTCTCCACTGCTATACATGTTATCCCCTATCTAAAGGAGCAGGGATAGCATGTCTGATCGTGGGGGTCTGGCCACTGGGGACTTTCTGCCACGGCATCCTGTGAACTCCATGCAGTTCCTAATGACTGGCGAACACAGCCCCCATGCCCCCTCCATTCATGTCTATAGGAGGAGGTGTGATGGCTGTGAACTAGCGTCAGCTGGACCCCCACGTTCAGACATGTTATCCCCTATCCTTTGGATAGTGGATAACATGTATAGGGACGGAGTGCCCCATTAAAGGCAGTTAAGAGATAGATAACTACTTCTAAAGAGGAAATAATATAGATGTATATATTTATGTTTATAGGGGGGAGATTTATGAAATCTTGTGTAGAGAAAGAGCGGTGCAGTTGCCCATAGCAACCAATCAAATAGTTTCTTTCATTTTTCACAGGCCTCTTTAAAAACAAAGCAATCTGATTGGTTGCTATGGGCAACTGCACCACTATGGGCAACTGCACCACTCTCTGCACTATAAATCTCCTGCATAGTACTTTTCTTGCGAAACACTGTTTTCCCTACTTCAAAGATTGCTTAGAATGTAAAACTTCTACTCCCAGCATGCCCAGACAGCAAACGGTTGTCCGCCCATGCTGGGAGTTGAAGTTTTGCAACATCTGGGGGGCCACAGTTAGAGACCACTGCTTTAGACAATATAAGCATTTTAACTGTTACTATCCTTCATACCCATGAGACCCCTAAGTGGGGAGATTTATCAAAACCTGTCTAGAGGAAAAGTTCCTGAGTTGCCAAAAGCAACCAATCGGATCACTTCTTTCACTTTTGAAAAGGCTCTGAAAACTGAAAGAAGCGATCTGATTGGTTGCTGTGGGCAACTCAGCAACTTCTGGACAGGTTTTGATAAATCTTCCCAGTCTGACAGTTGACTTTCACCTTAATGTTGTTATTGCATATCTTTCACATGGATGTTGTGTTATGTACTCTGAGCATTAAGGTGCTAAATGTTTTATTGTAAACACTTGTATTTCCTTTGTGACTATGTTTCCTGCTCTACAGCTGACATCTAACAAGAACAGTTCATCTTATTTCTATTAGAACAAAGTCTTAAAATACAAGCACTAAGTGAAATTTTCCATTCACCACTGTTCCCTGGAAGCTCAGAATAGACTGAAATGTAAGCATTGTTCTCTCTTTAGTTTTGACCAATAAACTTTTAAAGAACAAGAACTACCGTATTGTTGCAATTTGCAGTACTGTCGGGAAGCCTGATGTTATGTCTGAGAAAGTAAAATATACCTTTGCTTCTATTATCCAAGTAGTCAGCTGTCATTCACTTAAAGGACATCTGCAGCGGAAAACACTTATCCCCTATCCACAGGATAGGGTATAAGTGTTTGACCGCGGGGTATCTGAACACTGGGATCCCCAGCGATCTCCTGCATGGGGCCACGGCTCTGCCGCAGTTCTCCCGTGCAGCAGGTGTGCCGGCCACAGCATGCCTCCTCCATGTAACTCTATGCCTCCCCGCCTCTCCCATAGAACGTATGGGGACGGGGCAGGGAGGGGGCATAACCGTCAACCTCTCAGGTCGACACTACGCACATGAGCGCTCAAACTGAACGCTAATGCGGGGGTCCCGTTTAGGAGATTGCAGGGGGGGGGTCCCAGCGGTCGGACCCCCACAATCAAACATTTATCCCCTATCTAGGATAAAGATAAGACCATGAGCCCATGAAGTCTGGCTTTTGTATTATTTTATATAATAATTTATTTATTTAGTTATCAAAGGAATAGTATTGTGAAAAATGTTCTCATGTTATTGTGCCCAGGCTGCAAAAAAAAAACAAAAAACAAACATTAACTCACCTTCCTCTGTTCCCGTTGTGCCGCTATAGCTCAAAGGTCCTCCGGTCTGGTCTCCTTCCTTGTTCAGTGTGTATGGATTGTCACACTGCAGTCAGTGTATTGTCGGCTTCAGCAATGTCCGGCCTCGGCCAGTGATAACCTTATTGCAGTGTCATGTAAGGAGCCCCAGCAGCAGGGAGAAGGTGGGGCACTGGCTCCTTACATGACACTGCGCTCAGCCTATCACCGGCTGAGGCAGGACATCGCTGCGATCTGTGCACATGAAAGAAGGAAGGAGGCCGGACCAGAGGACCAAAGCCGTGCAAAGGGGGAACGTAGTTAATGTTTGTTTTGGGTTTTTTTGCATCCCGGGCACAATATTATAAGAAAATCTTTCACAATACTACTCCTTTAAGTTATTTATTTATTTTTTGTTTTTGGGAAGCCCTTGGTTTCAGGGGTATAAACACTTACTCTTGCAAAACATATTTTTTTTTTTATATAACTATAACCAAGCTGACAATGTAACCCCTTAAGTATACAGACCATTTTGGCCATCAGGACTTCATTGCTCTTCGCCTTTTATTTTTCCATATACAGGGACATATGAGGACTTGTATTTTACAGGAAAAATTGTACTTTGTAATGACAACTTTCAATTAATCATAAAACGTACTGCGCAATCATTATTGAAATTGAAAAGAAAAATGCAATTTTGCTAATTTCTGGGGGGATTCATTTTATGTGGCGCACTTTACAGTAAAACTGACATGTTCTCTTTATTTGGTAGGTCAATATGATTAAAATGATACCCATGTTTACATTACATGTTTCTATTGCTGTATTGCTTTTAGATGAAATCAAACTTTTTAAACAAAATAAGTAACTCTAAAATGTCCCTGTTTTAATCCCCTATAACTTTCTTATTTTTCCGTGATTGCTGGGATCTGTAGTTGTTATCTGTGCCACTTTTGTGTATATGTGACTTTTTGATTTTTTTATTGTGATGTGAATAAGATGTGAATAAAAATGTAAAACTTTTTGACTTTGGTACCTTCTACCTTTATGCCATGAACCATTTTATTTATTTATTTATTTTTTTTTTTTAAATGGGCAAAAAAAGTGATTTCATAAATTTTTGGGGGAGGGCTTATTCACCTTAATTAATTATGTTTTAATTCTGTATAGGCCATAACAGTGATCAGTAATATAGGCAATCTACTTTTATAGTTTGCCAGAAGGCAGTCCATACAAGAGGATCACCAGAGCCAGCCATAGTCTCCACCATGCTCCACTTTCTACTGCTGAGGGGTCAATACACTTCTACTCAGCCAATTATTGGCCAAAGTGGTGCCCCGCCTCAGCCAGTAATTGGCTGAGTGGCAATGTGATGTATTGATCATAGCACTAAGAAGTTTGAGACAGATTTGGTAGGAGGGAATGGAGCGACATGGAGGAAAGATAATGAATTTAGTTTTTTCTATGTTGAATTTTAGAAAGCAGGAGAAGTAGGAATATAGGAGCCTGGTTAGCAGAAAGTTGACATCCAGACCAGACAGGTAAATTTTATTGTCATCAAGTAGAGTTTGAGTAGAGGCCTCTGGACAGAGTCTTGTGGGACTCCAACAGTAAGGGAGTGATCTGAGGACTTGGTGTGTGAGTAGGATACACTGAGGTATGAGGAGATCCAGAAAGGGGCCAAGTCAGTGCCACCAAGGCATGAGAGCATTTGTTTTCCTACAAGGAAAAAGAAGCACTACAATCCACTAAAAGCAGTACAATTCAAGTAAATAAGTGGTCCATATAATGCACAAGCATCACAGATCTTTGCAACAGATAGCAGGCATTCTTCTGTTACATCATCTTCTTCTGTGTTTTAGGCAGCAGTCTATTTGTTAAAGCCTAAGCAATAGATCTATGCCCTATGTTACCTTTTCCTTAGCCTGTTAGAAAGTAACTAAAATCACGCTCCAGCCGTAGAATACCTGTTTATGGAACTTCAGGCAAATCCGTATCCTGATCGCTGGAGCCTGGGGAAAGTCTTGGGCTACAAAGTTGTGGGACATTTAGACCAATATCCTGCCACCAGAAAGTGACTGCAGTTACGCATTAAGGATTCAATGGTTGGCATTCATTGTAGATTATAGTACTGTTTAGTCCTACTCCATTTGCTGTTTGTTTTGTTCTGTTTTCTTGTTTCATTTTCCTGCATTCTGATTTTGGTATTAGAGAGTGACTTGCCTTTGTTTGGAGAGTTTGTTGGAAAATGTCATAGCTTTTGATGTCCTTGAGTTAAATAGCACCATATAGAGACACCATACATGAAGTGCCTACAGGTAAGTAGTATGGAGACACAGGGACTTTATGTGATCCCATGCAGGCTTTGGGTTTACCATGTGCATGAGCCCACACTGATATTGTCATAGTTCTGCTTCGGTATAAATAAATAGTTTTCCTAAAAATCAAATGTACTTAAATATACCCCAATAGTTTTGAAATTTAGCAAACTCTTACAAATTATATGCAATGTAATAGCAAGATTCAGGGTTATTATAACACATGATTGTATGATTTGTTGCTATTTTTTAAATATTCTCCTCCAATGGTTAATTTTCATAGACAGAACTCATCCATAGAAGAACAAATTAAGTTTACAAAGACTATTGTAGCATCAAGGTCTTACTGGTGTTTTTATCATGAACAATCTTATTTCTTTCAGGACTCGACTGACCTTGCTTGTGGGAAATCATCGAATACAAGATTAAAAAAATGGGTTTATCTTTTCTCATAGTGGCTTTATTTTTATTTTTTCTTTAAGCAACTCAACATGAAAGAACCATAAAGAACTAAACACATTAAAGGAAAACTGTCATCAATTCCCCCCCCCCCCACACACACACACTAACCAGTGGTACTGGCTGGTAATGCGGGGGACGCTGATCAATATGATGCCTACCATGCCCGGATCTGCCCCGCCGTTTGCCCGCTATCTTCATTATTCCAGCTATGCAAATCATCTTCTAACTGGTAGGGGCGGGGTTACTGCCTTCATCTGGTACTGTGACTTCACCGCCACTCGGACTGCAGCACCACGGGCTTATGCATATTCATGCCCTCCCTCCAAATCTCCCTCTCCTCCTCGCTCTGTATGTGACTCCACTGCGCATGTGCCAGTTTCCTGTGTACACCTGGAAACGGTCTCAACCCAGTGGAGTCACATACAGAGCGGAGAGAAGAGGGAGGGCATGATTATGCATAAGACGGAAGGTGCTGTGGGCCGAGCGGCGGTGATGTCACAGTGCCAGATGAAGGCAGTATCCCCGCCTGTGCCAGTTAGAAGATGATTTGCATATCTTGAATAATAAAGATAACAGGCGAACGGCTGGGTGGATCCGGGCATGGTAGGCATATTGATCAGGGCCCCCCGCACTACAAGCCAGCACATCTGGGGTGACACACTGTAACAAGTCCCCTCCTCATGCTGCTGGCTGAGCAATTGGTTCGGATGTTGGTTGTCTAACTTTCTTGCGGCAGGCCGAGCGGCACCACCATCAAGAGGGCACTTTAGGCGGCTGCCTATTTTGCCTATAGGCAGAGCTGGCCCTGACCACTTTCAATGTTGAGGACAAGAGCTTATTCAGGGATTTGTACAAAGCAAACAGTCTACCGTAAAATTAAATGGAGTCCTCATTAGTTATATAGCATTACAGCACATGTAGTGCAGGTAGACAGCAGTACAGTACATGTAGTACATGTAGACAGCAGTACAGTACATGTAGCACAGGCAGAGAGAAGTAGAGTACATGTAATATAAAAAAAAAAAGCTGTACAGTACATGTAGCACAGGTAGAGAGAAGTACAGTATACAGTATGTGATTTAGCTATAGAACAGTACAATACATGTAGTACAGATAGTGAGCATGATAGTCCAAGAAGTATAGGCAGGCAAAGAGCAGTAAAGCACATATAGCACAGGTAGAGAGCAGTTCAGTACATGTAGTAAATTCTTGGGCTGAAAACAGGACGGACTCCTAGGTAGTCATTGGCCAAAGATTAGAACAAACTAGGTTTACAAAAAAACCTGATTGGATGATGAATGACAGGAGATAGGCGTTCTTCCGTGCTCAAGAGAAGTATATATGATTTGCAACCAATCATGACAGAGGCTATGAATAGCTGTGCCTTGGTGTGGTAATGCCATTTGCTAATGCCCCTTAAGAAAGCTGGTGTAACCAGTGACACAGCTTGGTGATGATATTGAGTTTTTAAGCATATTTCATCCATGTTCCTTAGAAGTATTAGGGAAGGGTCACACTGAACAGACCCTACAGTGTTCCTCCAGCGTTGCCTGCTCGTAGCGTCAATCCGCTACAAACAGACACAAAGCGATATGCAAGACGCCACGCTCATGCACAGTGCCCTCGCACACTAGTGGCTGTTCTCAGCCTAGCTCAGGGAGCAGGAGGAGCAGCAGTAATGTCTGCAAAATATACTGCGCATGCGCACGGCAACTTGCAGATCGCTGTGTGTCTGCTAGTAGCAGCGGCTTACCGCTATGAGCAGGCACAGCTGGAGGCACACTGTGGGGTCCGTCATCGATGGATCCGCAGCGTAAAATATGCTGCGGATCCGTCTGACCCTACCCTAAATCTGTAGTCCTTGGTCAAGGCAGAAGCACAGCTGATCTCGTAGTACGTTTTAACGCCACATGAGTAATCATACAGTTTATTATATATCTGACATTACAGTCCATGGGTTTATTGACTATCTCGGCTCATTGATATGTGGGATACTTTAAATCACAGCACTATTCTTAATCTGTAAGTATGAATTCGAGGACAAATATATATATATATATAAATATATTTGTGGTCAGGACTTTGAACCGTGCATGGGCTTACCTGTTATCTCCTGCCAAGGCCACCTGCAAGAAACTAGATTTACCAAGAACTAACCCAAAACTCTACTTATAACATAGAACAGCGGTTGAGGTGTGCCTGAAAACCGCGTCGAGGGTCAGCCTATAGAGGGCATTCCCTTATGTATGGTGATGAAGAAAAGGGTGAGGAGGGTGGGTTTCGCCAACCCAGCATACGCCCAGAGGGAGGGGCCGATGGATGTTAAATAGCCAAAGCCCCTCCCACAAATTCAGCCTGATAGGCTTCCCACTTGTGGTCAGGACTTTGAACCGTGCATGGGATTACCTGTTATCTCCTGCCAAGGCCACCTGCAAGAAACTAGATTTACCAAGAAGTAACCCAAAACTCTACTTATAACATAGAACAGCGGTTGAGGTGTAATTGAAAACCGCATCGAGGGTCAGCCTATAGAGGGCAAAAATACACCACCAGTTAGGGTAATTAAGTATCATTTATTTATAGTGCCAAAAATTGAAATGCCTCTGCCATTTCCCTTGAGGGATCTGGGACATAAGTGGTATATGCATCAGACCGCCACCTCCCCAACTTCTGGATGACATGTACAGGCACTTTGTGCCTGGAGGCCGCCGATGCTGCTCCTATGCGGAATGAGTGACCTGAGAACTCTCTGGGGTTGTGTCCTAAATTACCAAGCAGCGTGCGGACATGCGATGTGAAAAGAGAAGTGGTAAGAGCACCCCCACCGAAAGGCAACAGTGGCGACTCCGGAGGCTTATCATGGAGGAACTCAACCAGTTGTGCCAACACCGCCACCGGGCACCAGTTATTGCCTGAAGGAAAATACTTAACCACCGCCCCCCACCTACAAGTTTTTGTGACAGACAGTGAAACTTCGAACCAAGAACCCTGCCACCTTAAATGAGCCTTCTGTGGATGTGTCGCTCCCCGCCTGACACATGAAAATTCACCCGGCCGGAGGAAGCCATAGAAGGCTAGATAAATGGCAGATTTGATTATCAGACTGCGCTCGAAGCCAAACGGGTTATTGGCTAATGCGTCAGACATGGCTCGGAACAGCTCGCCGCTGATTGGTTTCCTGAGAGTTGGTGCTGTGGCGCTACGAGCCACCACCCCTCTGAGCGCAGCCTTGACAGCCTGAGATGATAAGATAGATAGCCTGTCTGGGTGGGATAAAGAAATGAAATGCTGAATGCCCGAAAGGTAAGATTTGATAGTGCTATGAGACAGGTGCAGAGAAGAGTGGCAGAAACCGATGAAAGATAGAATGATAGTGGTGTCGTAAGAAAAGGGGATGCTATGTTGCGACAGATATGCCCTGAAGGTGTCGTGTGCTGCATGATAGGCCTTTCTGGTATTGGGGGCTAAGGCGTCCGACATTAACTCCCGGGCCACCTGTGTGTAATAATTCAGTCCAAGATTAATTGTGCCAGGCAAGGGGGTTGTATTCCTACTGCGTCTGCTTGCGGAGCCACCTGTGAAAAGAGATGGAAATTAGCCCTGGACAGAGCATCTGCGGCCGTGTTGTCTACCCCCGGTATGTGTCTGGCTACAAAATTGAAGTTGTGTTGTAAGGACACCCAGACTAGTCTGCGCATGAATGACATGACAGTAGCATGCCCGGAACTGCCCTTGTTGACTATGGCAACTGTCGCCTGAATGTCACACTGAAACTCCACCGTCTGCCCTGACCACTTGTCGCCCCATGTCACTGCAGCTGCTACAATGGGGAAAACCTCAAAAAGTGCCGAAGTGCTGCTGAAGCCTGCCAGAGCCAATACCTGCTTGGACCATTGGCCCGCCATCCACCTGCTGCCCCACACTGCACCATAACCGATGGAAGATGACGCATCGGTGCAGATCTTGGGGGACAACTCGGAGGCTGGCGGGACAAACATAGCCCTCCCATTCCATTGTGCCATGAACCTATCCCACATGTTCAGGTCAGCCAGGGCTTGGCAATCTAACCAAACCCTACTGTGTTGATGAGGGACACCATGCAGCAAAGACAATATTCTGGATACGAACGCTCTGCCCTGCGGGATTGCTCGC
The DNA here is from genome assembly GCF_029499605.1 of Hyla sarda. Classification (NCBI taxonomy): domain Eukaryota; kingdom Metazoa; phylum Chordata; class Amphibia; order Anura; family Hylidae; genus Hyla; species Hyla sarda. The sequence continues at coordinate 104,916,214 of NC_079191.1, read as the reverse complement.
ATAGCAAATGCCAGCATTCCCAGCAAGCTCTGCAACTCGCCCTTGGTCGTGACCTGGGAGACCGTGTACTTGTGGATAGTGTCTCTGATACGGTTGAGTTTGTCAGTGGGCAAGCTGACTTGCATTGCGACTGAATCTAGGATTACTCCCAGAAAGGTGAGACACTTAGTTGGACCGACCGTTTTCTTGGGAGACACTGGCACCCCAATATCAGTGAACAGTTTCAGCAATCTGACCAACTGGTCCGGCTCTTCCCTCGGGCGACTGAGCAGAAGAAATTCATCCAAGTAATGGATGACCTGGCTGCATCCAGAGACATTAACCAGCAGCCAGTGCAATGCCTGGGCCAGTTGGTCAAACAGCCACAGGCTGCTCTTGCATCCGAAAGTCAACTTGGAAGCAAAGTAATATGCCCCTTGCCATTTGAGCCCAAACCATTGCCACTGGTCCCTGTGCAATGGCAGCAACTTGAAGGCGTCAGTGATATCCGCCTTCGCCATCCAAGTCCCTGGGCCGAGCGCCAAGATGACCTGAATAGCCTGGTCTATGGAAGAATAATGCATGCTAAACTCCTCGGATGGAATGAGAGAGTTGATACTGGGGACAAGTGACCCATGAGGAGCCGACAAGTCAAATATCAGTCTCTTTTTCCCATTGAACTTGCCTGTTACCACCCCTACCGGACTGACCCTCCAAGACCTGAATGGAGAAACTAACAAGGGGCCAATCATATAACCTTTCATTAGCTCAGCATTTATTAATTCAGTGACAACAGCGGGATCGTTTACGGCAGACAGCAGATTGTCGCATTCAAATGTGGCCTGCGGCAGTGTGACCATGCCGGCGTGGAAGCCTCTATCAAAACTATTGATCAACCATTGGACCCAATCTGGGTCCGGGTGATCCGCGAGCAGAGCGGCCAGGACTGGGGTACGTACCCCGCCTAGTCATGCTGGCCCTTTCTGCCTACATGCAGAGCCCGGATGTGCCCTGAAGCAGTAGAAGCAGACGTGTAATAACCTGCAATTGCTGAAGTTGCACGAAGACATGTTATAGTTGTTACAAATTTGTGAGCCTCCGAGGTAGTGTACTGGACGGCCCAACTTATCCACGGAAGGTGCGGACCTGCTGAAACTGTCCGTGGAAGTGGACGGTCTGGTAGCGCCCTGCTCGCCCTGTTGAGCCAGCCCTACACACCACGCCGTAGTATGCGTGATTGATTGACAGGCGGCACATGCGGGGAATTTGAGATTTGCAAAGTGGCTGCAGAACATCTGTGAATCTTCGATGCTCCAGTCCGTGAGGTACCCATCTTGGCTGAAGGCCGCCGCTGCCATGGCTGAGAAACTTCTATGATAATCGTAGAAATGGGTACCACCGTATTTGTATGCGTATTCAGTAACCCTCAGCAAATACAGGTCGAGCTCCTCTCTGCGCTCCGGCCTGGCTGAGCATATCACCTCCCTGTATTTGCTGAAGGCAATCACAAACTCGTGGATATTTAGCTTCCGTTTCAGCCTGGTGTCCTTACTCTTAAGGACAACAGATAAGTCAGCGCATGCTACCGTTCTAGTGTCCTCAATGTCGAAGGCAGATAGCAACAGGGCCGCCAAATTGATGTCCTTCCCTTCCAGTATGTCTTTCCTCAGGGCCGCTGGGACAAAATGGACTGGTGACACCCTTGGTGGCCCAGAGCGCCTACCTGGGTTGCCTACCGGAACAGGGGCAGACATCTGTGTAGGCGTTGGCGCCTGCAATGCTGCTGGAGCTGGAGGCCCCTGAATGCCCCTTCTCTCCAGAGAATCCAGCCTGCCCAACATGGAAGTCATCATTGCATGCAGTTCAGAGAGGGTGGACTGGCTCAAGGTCCCCTCCTGACTGTCGCCAGCCCCCTGAACCGCCATGAGGAGTTTGTACAACTCTGCTTTTCGGGAGGTTGCTGGAAACGGAATTGCTCTCTTGCGCAACTCCTCCATCAATTTGGGGATCGTCCAAGCCCTGTAAGCTGCAGAGGAGGGCGTCCCTCGCACGGAGCTTCTAGCTGGTGTATCAGGGATGGACATCGGGTCCTCTATGTCTGACACGTGAGACATGACCTGTCCGGGCCGTAACGGGTGCCGGGGAAACAAAACGGTAATCGTGAGTCACCAGATATGAGAAACGTGTACCCCCCTTGCTGAGTACTGACTGACCTTACCACCACTGTAACACAACAGTAAGACGTCTGAACGAACAGCAAATCGACTGTAACCCTGCAAACAACCGAATACATACTTAATATTAACTTACAGCTGCAGACTGCCCGTGCAATGTGGCCGAACCCAAGAGTGCTGACCGTAGTGCCAGTGCGACCCAGAGTACCACCTGAATAGTTTGAAACGAGGCCTGACCGTGTGTCTGACCGAGAACGTGTGCATGACGCGTATAGTCATGAATAATTAAACCGTGAACACCTCCTGACTGCGAGTCAAGATTACAGTGTGCACCGTTTCTAACTAACTAGCGATGGCTCTGAAGACGTGTCAGCAACCACCGCAGGCAAGTGATCACCCTTGAAGAAGAGTCAAGATCGCAGTGACCACTACCCGTGTAAACGAAATGCTCTGTATGCGTGACAGTAGCAATGACGCCTTGAACCCTATCTGACATGTCGAGTCAGATATACAGTGATTCAGGGCCTATGTGTAACAGCGGTAGTCCGTAACATTAACTAATGTAACAGGAGTATTAAGCATTTGACTGAAATGACGTGAACTAGCGTCTGCTAGCGAAAGTGATGACCACCGTGAAACGTGAATAAATAACATGAACAACCGCCGTACGGTTGGTACTGACCGTAGCCAAATTTGCAATGACCAGGAACGTAACGACCACCTAACTGGATACAGCCCACCTAAACTGCAAGAGAGACTAACAGTGTACTAACCATATGGTTTACGCGCCACCTACCACCTCTGACCCATACATGCTGACCCCCCCTTACCCCCCCCCCCCCTATGCCTGAAACTACCCCAACCCCACTAATTACTTGACTACCCCAAGCTTCTGACCCGGTACCCCGATATGCATGACCACCCCCCCCCCCTAAACCGAAGCCACAGTGATATGGATTGTCGTATTATTAACTTTACAAGCTGCCCCTTGTCTGCGACAGTGCATGTGTCAGGAACTGTGGCCTGACACCGGTGCACCATGAACCAGCCCCTATTACTGCATGGTACCAATACACTCTGTAAGCCTAACATTTCCTCACACACACACATTATAATTTTTTTTTTTCAGCGCCACCTGCTGGCCATCCGTGGAGCTATACCGCCGACTCACTGGCATGCTGTGACTCCGCCCGTTCAGAGCCCCGTGTTGCACGTGAGACGCCGGCACAGGGAGACCCACGTGGGTCACGTCTCCCCGCGCCTGCCATGCCGCCAGCTGCCGCTGGATCCAGAGGCCGTGTTCACTGCGGCCAGCCCGGGCATGCGCTGCACCGACGGACCGCCGCCTACATAACACGCTGGGTGCCGGAGCCTGCCCGCCAAACGAGGGGAGCAATAGCAACAGACCAGGGCCCCAGTAAAAGAAACCTGCCGGTCACCCGGCACTTACCTGCACCACCACACACCTGACCCAGCGTACGCAACGAAAGAACCCCCGCAATTTCGCCAACCCAGCATACGCCCAGAGGGAGGGGCCGATGGATGTTAAATAGCCAAAGCCCCTCCCACAAATTCAGCCTGATAGGCTTCCCACATATATATAAATATACAGCAACAGAAGAATGCAGCAGCACACTGCCAGCACAAGGATATAGGTGCAACATGAATATGCAGTTAAAACATGGAGAGCTATACAGCTATGGTGTAATAGATGCAAATGTGAAACTATGAAATAGTGAGGCACTTAGCTCACAAATTTGTCTCCGCCGGCGGTCAAATAGCTTGGACCGTCCCACCGCGATAAGGTAGCCTCCTGGGACGGACCCTACACTGTGAATATGCCTCTGTGTGAACAGTTCAGTAAGCATGGTAGGATCTGGAACATCCAAGCCACCTTATATACACACCTGATAGAGGTGGGTGGGGTGCAAGGCCAACATGGAGGTAGCCACTCCCCCGTATGTGCAATACAGACAAAGAATAAGTCAGCCAGCACTCACTTGGTTGATACCAAACTATTATATGGACCTGGCCTACAGGTGCACGCTACTAGGCTAGATATACAGCAACAGAAGAATGCAGCAGCACACTGCCAGCACAAGGATATAGGTGCAACATGAATATGCAGTTAAAACATGGAGAGCTATACAGCTATGGTGTAATAGATGCAAATGTGAAACTATGAAATAGTGAGGCACTTAGCTCGCAAATTTGTCTCCGCCGGCGGTCAAATAGCTTGGACCGTCCCACCGCGATAAGGTAGCCTCCTGGGACGGACCCTACACTGTGAATATGCCTCTGTGTGAACAGTTCAGTAAGCATGGCAGGATCTGGAACATCCAAGCCACCTTATATACACACCTGATAGAGGTGGGTGGGGTGCAAGGCCAACATGGAGGTAGCCACTCCCCCGTATGTGCAATACAGACAAAGAATAAGTCAGCCAGCACTTTAGTTAATACCAAACTATTATATGGACCTGGCCTACAGGTGCACGCTACTAGGCTAGATATACAGCAACAGAAGAATGCAGCAGCACACTGCCAGCACAAGGATATAGGTGCAACATGAATATGCAGTTATAGTTTGTCTATATATATATATATATATATATATATATATATATATATATACAAATCAAAAAATGTTGCAGTATCTTGTAATACCTTTTTTATTGGACTAACAGCATTTTGTAGAGACAAGCTTTTGGGATTCCTCCCTTTGTCAAGTCCAAAGCAAATCTAAGCTCACAAGCAGAAGACACAGGTTACATCTCACAAATATGCAGGGGTTAAGACAATAGATGTCGAGAATTCACACTAAGATAGGCCATAAATTGTCCTTCTATAGGAACAAGACTAAATAGATAAGGATGGGAAAAAGGGGGAGGGGGGAGGGAGCACGGTGTTGGTTGAAATTTTGAGAGTTTCCTGAGTTTCTTATTTTTCTTCATGAAGAGTTCTCTTTTCTGTTTTCTATTGAAAATGATCTTAAAGGGGTTATCCAGGAAAAAGCTTTTATATATATATATATATATCAACTGGCTCCAGAAAGTTAAACAGATTTGTATATTACTTCTATTAAAAAATCTTAATCCTTTCAGTACTCATGAGCTTCTGAAGTTAAGGTTGTTCTTTTCTGTCTAAGTGTTCTCTGATGCTGTCTCGGGAACCGCCCAGTTTAGAAGCAAATCCCCATAGCAAACCTCTTCTAAACTGGGCAGTTCCCGAGACACGTGTCATCAGAGAGCACTTAGACAGAAAAGAACAACCTTAACTTCAGAAGCTCATAAGTACTGAAAGGATTAAGATTTTTTAATAGAAGCAATTTACAAATCTGTTTAACTTTCTGGAGCCAGTTGATATATAAAAAAAAAGTTTTTTCCTGGATAACCCCTTTAAAGGAGAACTACGGGATTGAAAAATGTATCCCCTATCCTAAGGATAGGCGATAAGTTTCAGATTGCAGGGGGTCACACCGCTGGGGCCCCCCGCGATCTCCCGTACGGGGCCCCGGCTCTCTGGTTAGAGAGGGCATGTTGACCACCGCACGAAGCAGCGGCCGACACGCCTCCTCCATACACTGCTATGGGAGAGCCGGAAATTGCCGAAGGCAGCGCTTCGGCTCTCCCATAGCAGTAAATGGAGGGCGCGTGTCAGCTGCCACCTCGTGCGGTGGTCGACACCCGCTCTCTATGCAGAGAGCCGGGGCCCCATACGGGAGATCGTGGGGGGCCCCAGCGGTCGAACCCCCCGCGATCTGAAACTTATCCCCTATCCTTAGGATAGGGGATAAAATTTTCAATCCCGTAGTGAATGAGGAAGGACTACGATAGTCCGAAACGCGTCTGATTACTCTCACACTGCCTGACACACCTCTCTAGAGACCACCACCACCCCACATTCACAATCTCAAGTCACCACCTACAGCTATCGCAGAGCGCTCCACGGCTATCACCAAGGAGCACCGAGCATTACCAGCATTATCACAAAGACCGAGACCCCCTCAGAGACAGAGACCGACAAATCCAGCGCACGGACTAGGTGACCGGCCTATCGGCAGACAGACCGCACCGCCAGGACATCCCAGCGCCACGGACATCGGGACCCCATCTCGCAGAGCCTCGCTCCACCTACCCACAGGACGGGTAAGCGGTACACAGTACCAAAGACTTTATTTTTACGGCCGCCAAGCTGCCAATTCATTTGCACTATTGCACAGCCGCCGCGCTGTGTATGCAGGAATCATCTAACTTTACCTTCAGTAGAGACATTGTTATCTATACCCCTGAACCTACGGATTAAGTGACTTGTTATTTATCCCCACCACTGTACTTTCTTTAAAAACGGCCGAGCCGTACCTCTGTTTTTCCTGCAACGGTGGGCCCCAGACTGGGGGTCTCCAGAGGTTGCAAGCACACATAAGTGGATCTGCCTCTAACCACCACTGAACTTTCAAACTGAGAGTGTGTTGTCATCTAATCACATATACTGTGTGTTTTATTACACATCTTTTTATATATTCATCTGTACCTTTTAATTATAACAGGTGGGAAAGAGTGCAAGGGCCCTGCACCCTTACTCCACATTTCTACCTAACTGTTTAAATTGACTTAACAATTATTTTGTTTTTATTTGATTAATAAATGTGTTGTACCCTGGACATTTAGTACATCAATTTTATCCACACATCTATTGCAGTAGTTAGTTCAGCAACACCTGATACATTTTGGAACATAGTAGACATACACACAACAGTCACCATTCATTTGCATATACACTATACATACACCTCTCTATCTTTCCATACTTAATCACCAGCCTTGCATCTAATAAGCATCACACATCATCTGAGTCATTCTCTATCTATATTCGCATCCATCACTTTGTATCCATTCATTCATTCAACTCCCTGCATCATCTTTTATTCCAGCCACTTCACACCCTTTATTCCCCAGTCCTTGAGATCTCATCCACTACCATCACTACTTTTCCTTTAAATTGGACATAATGTCACATCAAACCCCAACCCCAAATGTCCAATTTGCTTTTTTCCCTCCCTTTTTAAGTTTAGTTCCAATACACACAAAGGGAATAAACATGTGTATAGTAAAACATGTGTTACTGCAATCCTTTCTGTGAGAAATACTTCATATTCTTGAAACATTTTGGGGGTGCCAACATTTACAGCCATGACTGTGTATATATATATATATATATATATATATATATATATATATATATATATATATATATATATATATACCTATATATAGAGTATACAAAAAAAAGAGGATTGCAGCAGCACACATTGGTCAACAAACTGAGGCTCTTAGCGCACTTTTTGATCAAAATGTGTCCCCCATCCACCACGGGGAGGTGGCCTCATTTAGGATGGGACCCTAGCACAAATTCTGAGCCTAACACTCAGATACCAACTCACCTCTGCTGGGCATATAGCCTCTGACAGGGTGACATGCTGGATCATTTAAAACTCCACCTGTGAAAACGGGGGAGGGGTGTTCAGCGAATATATATATATATATATATATATATATATATATGAATATATATATATATATATATATATATATATATATATATATATATATACACACACATTTATTAGCATATGCTAATATAAATAGTAAAACAGTACAATAATAACACTGTACTCCCAGGCATAGAGCTAGGTTTATTACAACATGCAGTTATTGCTGATCAACATATTCTGAATCAGCATATTGAAATTGACATACAATGGAACAGTACAGCTCTCCCTGAGGCATTGGGGTTTGAGCCATATATTGTCCATACAGGTTCTTGTGTATTGAGAGATTGTTTGTATCTTGTATACAGTAGCCACCACTTTATGAAGCAAATAATGGCTGTGTGACAGAAAAGTAACTTGTTGGTTATATAGAGAGCTATATGTGCCCTGTAACTATACAGAAGTAAAGCTGCAAGTAAAAAGTGGTATAGTCTTTGGAGCACTGATATAACCTAGATGGTAATCTATCAATTCTGCTGTATAGGAATGTAGTAAAGTATAACCATTGTACATGTAAAAAAATCATATCCGTATCATTACATCATTCTGCAATTTGCAGACCTACCATGACATTCTTTTTAGTGAGTCTAGTTTTCTAGCTATTTCCTCAATCCCTATATTGGCCCTGATTTATCAATCTGTCAGACTGAGACAGAAACTGGAGTGATTTTCACAAGCAACCAATCACGGCTCAGCTTTCATTTTACCAGAGCACCTTAAGATAGAAAACATGAGCTGTGAGTGGTTGCTTGGAAAAATCACTGCAGTTTCTGTCTCAGGGTGCGTTCACACAGAGTAATTCAAGAGGAATTCACTCGAGTAATTCCTCTTCAATTCTCCGCTACAAACTAATGCACATCCCCCCTGCCCATTGACTTTAATGTTATTTCTGCTGTCCTGTTCACACTACGGAAATTCTGCTAGCAGAATTCTGACGCTGAATTCCGTTCCGCTTGAAGAAAGAACATGTTCATTCTTCAAGCGGAATCCGCTAGCAGAAATCAATTGAAGTCAATGGTAAAAAAAAATTCAGCCTGACATCGTTTTTGCAATTCGCGGGCAATTTGCATGCAATTTGCGCAGAATTCGCGTGCAATTTGCGCGGAGATGGCTGAAAACCCTTCACTTCTTTCTCCCCCATGTCCGCGCGCAATTTCACACAAATTGCGTGCGAATTTCGCGCAAATTTTTTTTATTTTTTCCGCCCGTAAATTTTTCAGCGTGAATTACTCTTCATTTACTCTGTGTGAACGCACCCTAAGACAGATTGGTAAATCAGGGCCATTATGTTTTCAAGTGCACACAAGAGTTTATTTGGTAAATAGGCACTGTCAGATCCAAAAAGTTTTTATATGTTTTTAATGATGAAAATTTAAGACCTTTTGTAATATGGTTGTTTAAAAGAATTAGAATATTTAATAAAGAAAATATATCCTGAAAATCCCAGCACTAGGGGTCCCCAAACCTACTGGGACACTAACCAGTCCTGCAGCAGCCTTGTTGTTGTGCATGAATAAAGCTGCTGAGCTTTCTACCTCGTGACCAGAGTGTGACACTTCCTACTGGATCGCTGAGCGCCTGCTGCCAAGGTTGTTTTCCGCATTTCTTATCCTGCAGCAGCCTTAGGCTTGTCCAAGAGTCATGGACAACAGATGATTCATGGACAAGGGTGCATGAGCAGACAGACCAATCACCTCCAACCACATGTCCACTTCCCCTGAGAGGACATGTCCACTTCCCCTGAGAGGATTTCTAAGACTGTGAGTTAATGAAAATAGTTTTTTTTCTATAATAAATATAGGTGATAGAGGCATAACATTTATATGTACATGGTTAGGATTAGGTAATGAGTAAAAAAAAAATTTTTTTGTGGAATCTGACAGGCACTCTTAAAGGGGTTGTGCGCTGCCATCCAGTTCGGAGCTCCGCTCACAGCGTCCGGAAGTTCATTACTCCGAACGCTGTGTGCGGGCTTCCGTGTTCACAGCCGCCGGGCGTGACATCACGCCCGGCCCCTTCGTGACGTCTCGCCCGCCCCCTCGTGATGTCTCGCCCGCCCCCTCAATGAAAGTCGATGGTAGAGGGGGCGGGCGAGACGTCACGAAGGGGCCAGGTGTGACGTCACGCCCGGCGGCCGCGAACACGGAAGCCCGCACACAGCGTTCGGAGTAATGAACTTCTAGACGCTGTGAGCTGAGCTCCGAACTGCAGGGCAGCGCACAACCCCTTTAAAGTAAAGCTTCTACATTTCGGTTTTTAAAGTTCTCCTAGATTTATGGAATAAAACAGAAAATGCAGGTATCTACAGTATGTGTGCAAATAGGTAAAACTGTGTTATTTCACTGTACACAAACTAGTTAATTTAGCTATCTGTATTGTTATTTCATGAACTGTTTCCCTGTGTACTAATTCAAAGACAAAACTAAAGGAAAATTAAAAAAAAATAAGTGATTTAGTATTATTCTGTCTATGGTTACAGGCACATAGTGTACTGTGCTTACCTTTGGTCAAACAGTCTAATTGGCCATTGGCAATTTATTCACTTCACAGATGAAAACTGAAACATTATTATGTCTGACCGTAGAAATCTCAGTAAATCAACGACATAAGAACCCAACACTTCAGACATAATTATACATGCATATTTTTGGCTGCAAATGTTTTGATATGTAATTATGTAGCCACGGTCGCTGAGACATTCTTCTGAAACAAGCTGTTGGATAAGTATTTGTCTGGATTAAATCAATGTCAGAGCATATCCTGTTGAGAAATTTCCAGTATGGCTTAGTGTCTAGAGATAATATTACTGTTGACATTGCTTCCCTGATTATATCAATAAAGCTCAGCAAGCTGGACATAAAGAGTTGTCATACCAAGAATTCATCAAGCGGGGTTAGGTTACAATTTTGGATCCTGAAGTCTAACCTGTCAAAGTCAGAGTCAGGCTGAAAGAAACTGTCGCCGCAAACAATAGAAAGATTTGTAGCACATAATACAATGATATGCATTGTAGAAATAAGGCGTGTAAAATTGTGAGAATTTCTCACATTCCAGGGTTTGATGTTCAAATGGTTTCTGGGGGGGGGGGGCATCTTAATATTTACTGCTAATGGGGCATACGGAAAGTTATCTCTGAAACTTTCTTTCCTCCTATACACAAAGGGTATGGAGTAATAACTTAATGGACATGTATAGTCATATGTTGTTGAAATAAATAAAAAATTTGTTAAAAATATGTTTTTGTTTACATTTTTTACCAGTGTTCCTGTTTTTTGCACCTCAGTTGCAAGCCTGGCTATGGATACAAGAAGAGGGTCATACAAGTCATCCCAATTGTATCATTAGAGGTCAGGCAACCTAAATGCTAAGGAAATCTGTGACATGGAAAAAAATGTTATGTTAGTTGTTACCAAAAGCTAAAAATGTTGAACTGAGTTGAAGTCGGCAATCCTGACTCCTTCATTCACATTTAGACCAACCCCCCCCCCCCCCCCCAAAAAAAAAAAAAAAAATATTCAATTTATTGTCTGTACTGATATTTTGTTCTAATGTGGCTTCTCTGTGTTCTCCCTGTAATACATACTGGTTATATATAACATAAAACAACACACTATAACCTGGTTAAATAAATGTGCTCACCCTCTTATAATTGGTGATGTGTTCAGAATTAACCAATCACATCCATATTCATGTTAAATAGAAATCATTACATACCTGCCATCATTTGAAATAACTCTGAATAATCACAAATAAAGTTCAGCTGTTCTAGTAGGATTTTTCTGACATTCGCTGCATAGTTGCAGTGAGGAGCTAGGTACAAAAGAATTTCCAAAGCATCAGAAATACCATGGAACACAGTCATCAACAATTGGAAAAAATATGGTGCATTATGCATATGGTGTATTATGGAGACATTATCAAGAACTGGACATCACTCCAAAATAAATGAAAAGACTAAAAGAAAACCGGCCAGGGAGGCTTCCAAGAGGCCTACTGCAACATTTAAGGAACTGCAGGCATTTCTGGCAAATACTGACTGTGTGCTACATTTGACAGTAGGGACAGACACAGACACCAGAGGTCCCCTGTGCAAAGAATGTGCCTGGGCCCCCCCTACGTCAATTGTTCAGGAACGCCCGCCCCCTTCATATGTCACTTGCTCGGGGGGGTGCCCACTCATATCAGTTGCTTAGGAGAACCCCCCTTAATATCAGTTGTTAAAGAAAACCAATCATCAGATTTTACCCTATATAACGCTTGGCAAAGCGTTATATAGGGTAAAATCTTTATCCTCACCATCCCCAGGGGACGCTCCTGCCTGCGTGGATGGTGAGGATATGAACTTATAAACTAGTCCATGCCAGCCCCGCAAGTAGTCCCCTTACCTAGTCTTGTTACTTCAGCCGCAGTGATGCCCCATCCGCTTGATTGAAGGGCCGCATCATCACTCTGCTCACTGAACAGACGGAGGAGAGCGATGACGTGGCCCATCAATCAAGCGGAGAGGGTGTCACTGCTGGTCGAAGTAACGGGAGTAGGTAAGAGGAGCTCCCCACCCAGGGGACTACTTGCGGGCCTGGCACGGACTAGTTTAAAAGTTAATATCCTCACCATCCCCGCAGGCAGGAGCATCCCCCGGGGATAGTGAGCATAAAGATTTTACCCTATATAACGCTTTTCTAAGCATTATATAGGGTAAAATCTGATGATTGGTTCCCTTTAATTATTTATTAAGGCCCCCCATATTAGGTAGCATAGTTTCTCAACATTAGGTAGCATAGTTTCCCCACATTAGGTAGCATGGTTTCCCCACATAAGGTAGCATAGTTTCCTCACATTAGGTAGCATAGTTTCCCCACATTAGGTAGCAGTTTCCCCACATTAGGTAGCAGTTTCCCCACATTAGGTAGCATAGATTCCCTACATTAGGTAGCATTTCCCCCACATTAGGTAACATAGATTCCCCACAATAGGTAGCAGTTTCCCCACTCCCAGATTAGTCCCCAGTAGGCAGGTAGCACCCCCAGATTAGACCCCCCCCCCCAGTAGGCAGGTGGTACCCCCAGATTAACTTCAGTAGGCAGATAGTATCTCCAGATTAGACTCCCCCCAGTAGGCAGGTAGTACCTCCAGATTAACCCCCAGTAGGCAACTAGTACCCCCAGAAAAGACCCCCCAGTAGACAGGTTGTACCCCCATATTAGACCCCCCCAGCAGGCAGGTTGTACCTCCTCCCCTCCTCTCTCTGGTACCTTTGTAGTTGCTGGGGATTCAGGGCAGCACCTTCCCCCAGATAAGGGCCAGGCCGGCCGCAACGTAATGACGCTCGCTCACTTCACGCTCTCAGAATACCTAGGGCTGGCGTCAGGACGTAGTGACAGCAGGCCTTTAATTCTGGGAGCGTGACATGAGCGAGCATCAATATGCTGCGGCTGGTCCTTATCTGGGGACAGGGCCTCCCTGAGTCTTCAGCAATTACAGGTGAGTCCGAATGCTGGCCACAAAAATGGGAGCCGGAGGACGAGCATTTTTACTCTGTGCCTTCTGCTTCACTGGCTCTCGCACTGCCGGCTCGGCCGGCCGACAGGGCGAGTAGCGGACCTGGCCCATGTCACTGTACAGGGCAGGAGGATGGCCAGGTGTGCCCAATGGCCAGTCCAGCCCTGTGTGAAGGGGCCCGCCTCCCTTTCAAAGGGCAGCGGGCCCCCTCACACACTGGGCCCCTGTGCAGCTGAACTGAAGCACAGGCGATATGTCCGCCCCTGTGTGACAGCAATCTCCTATATTCTTCATATAGAAGGGTTATGGGGCAGGGTGGCAAGACTGAAGCCATTTCTTACAAAGAAAAACATCTAAGCCCAGCTGAAGTTTACAAAAATAAACATCAAGTCCACCAAAAGCACATAGGAAAATGTGTTATGGTCTGATGAAGCTAAGGTTAAACTTTTTGGCCATAATTCCAAAAGGGAATGGTGCAAAAATAATACTGTACATTACCCACAATTTTGCCACAAAACCTTTAGGTGTCTGTTAGAAATCTAAGCATGAAGAGAACGTTCCCCTTTCAATACATCAACCACCCAAAGCACACATCCAAATTCACAAAAGCATGGCTTCACCAGAAGAAGATTAAAGTTTTGGAATGTCTCAGCCAGAGCCCAGACCTTAATCCAATTGAACATCTGTGGGGTGAAAGGGGCTGTGCACAGGTGATTTTAAGCCCTTTTTCAAGGAACAGTGGGCAAATATTTCCACATCAAGATGAGCCACGCTAATAGACTCCTGCTAAAAAAGACTGATTGCTGTAATAAAATCAAAAGGTGCTTCAACAAAGTATAAGTTTAGGGGTTTGCGCACTTTTGCAACCAGGCTATGGTGTGTTATGTGTTTTCTTTCCCCCACAAAGATTTCAGTTTCACATTATAAATCACATTTAAGGTGGAAAACGCTCTGACGTGATTTATCTGTGTCTTATCCTTTAACATCACAAACACCTGGCATTTTAAAAGTGTGTACAGACTTTTGTATATCCACTGTATACATCTAATACAACTGAAAGCAAATACAAAGAACATGCCTTTCAGATGTTAATAATTTGCTTTTCCGTTTCCCTGATCTCTGACTGGTTAAACTGGTCAAAAAGTTTGCCTTTGTGTCCACATTATTTTCTATAAAAAAAAATGAACTATTTCAAACCACAAGTCTAAAATAGTATGAAAAGTTCATGGGGAAAAAATAGATACCAATGAGCTGACATTTACCTTCAAAATGAGAGAAAATAACATATAACATATAGTGTGGGCCGAGGCTGCAGTAAAATTCATGTCTTGTAGATAATCCCATCACGTGTCTAAACTTGTTTTACAGCAATTATTCGTTCTACAGGGAGTTCCTGTATATCGGGTTGGCTCCCTATGTTTCTTCTTAGACTAGCAGGGGACAAGACCGTGTATTGGTAATTAATCCGCAGAGATTCTATGCACAGGAAGTGGAAAATCTATTGTCATCAGCTCTTTAACCTAAAACCTGTAAACAGTCATTTCTGCTTTTACTATGTATTATACATTTAGCGGTTATGTTAGGGACATAAAACGTATTACAAAATACCAACAAAATCAAAAACAGTTATTAGTAAATGAAATATTTTATAGTTGCACTAAAGGCTTTTTTAAAGGGATACTCCGGTGGAAAATAATTTTTATCATATCAACTGGCTCCAGAAAGTTAAACAGATTTGTAAATTACTTCTACTAAAAAATTGTAATCCTTCCAGGACTTATCAGCTGCTGTATGCTACAGAGGAGGTTGAATTGTTCTTTTCAGTCTGACCACTGCTCTCTGCTGACACCCCTGTTCATCTCAGGAACTGTCCAGTGTAAGAGCAAACCCCCATAGCAAACCTTGACAGAGGTGTCAGCAGAGAGAACTGTGGTCAGACTGAAAAGAACTACACAACTTCCTGTGGAGCATACAGCAGCTGATAAGTATTGCAAGGATTAAGATTTTTTAATAGAAATATTTAACAAATCTTTTAACTTTCTGGCACCAGTCAAATAAAAAAAAAAGTATTTTCCACTGAAGTACTCCTTTAATAATTGTAAATACCAAACTGTGGTAATGCCTTGCTGGGATTCAATTATATCATATTTCTTTAAAGGGGTACTCTGCCCTAGAGATCTTATTCTTTATCCAAAATATAGGGGATAATATGTCTGATCGCGGGGGTCCGGCCTCTGGTACCCCCGCTATCTCCAGACCGGTTTGGCGACATTCTGAACATGGAAGCCTGGAGCTTTCGTGTTTGTGACGTCACACCACACTTCATTCATGTCTATGAGAGGGGGCATAATGGCTAGTACATAGCCGCCACGCCTCCTCCCACAGTCATGAATGGAGGGGGCATGGCGGTTGTGGTCGGAGATCGTGGGGCTCCCAAGTACCACTTTATGCTGGTACCTTTTGACAGTTTTCTAACACATCCATAGTCAAAAGTAATGTCCATGCCCCCACATGAATGGCCATGTTCCAGAAAGACCCACAGCATTATGGTGATACTCCCTTTTTGTACTATGTAATGCCTACCTGAAACTTCCAGAAAGATCTTCCTCTTACCACATGTGTATGTGAATACTGACTGATCAGTTAAAAATACTTTTGGCAGGTTCTATTATGCCTCCAATAACCAAGGTATGCATAGAGACGGAGATTTAGCAAAACCTGTTGCCCATTTGCCCATAGCAACCAATCAGATTGATTCTTTCATTTTGCAGAGGCCTTGTTGAAAATGAAAGAAGTGCGCTGATTGGTTGCTATGGGCAACTGGGCAACTTTTTCCCTGGACAGCTTTTGATAAATCTCCCCCAGAGTGCCTGCATTATAGAATAAAACCTAGGCTTCATTCCAAAACAGAAGAATTTGTGACAAAAAAATATTGGTATATAGTGAGAATATTTCTTGTCTATCATTAGTGTTGATAATGAACATTCGAAATGCTAATTTTTACTTGGTTTGTTTTTTTGCGAATATGCAAAATGCGAATATGCAATATAAATATGCAAGTATTCACGAATATGCAAATATTCGCGAATATCGGCTCTTCCAATCAGAGGAGACTGATCCCTCCCTTCTTTTAGGTGAAAGATATAATGTGCACTATGTGAACTTCATTACCAATTTTCGCATGGAAAAAAAAAGAGAAGGAACATAGCGAATATTCTAATTTCACAAACCTAGTACGAATATTCGTCCATATATTCATGAAATATAGAGAATTTGAATATGGCCCCTGCCACGCATCACTATCTATCATCAGAAGCCTTCAAAAAATCATATGAGTGGATTCATTTTTGAACATCAAAAAATTTGGTATATCAAAAGCCCCAGTACAGAATGACTGTACATACATAGCATAGGAAACTCTGCAGGTTTTTTCCAATTTTGGAGCCATTTCTACATAGTGCACTATGTTGTTGTTAGGAACAAGCTATTGGTTACAAATCTATTTTTTTTTCTAATTCCTTATTAAAAACGTTTTCAAATACTGTATTACAAAATTACCCATACTTAAAGGGAAAGGGAACAGAAACAATAAACATTATATGGTCTTTTGTCGAGGAGGTAAAACAAAAACTAACCCATACATAAAAACTATTGGACGCTTCCACGATGGGGACAGCAGACCAGGCTTCCTCATCTAAGGAATATAAGAGAAAGAAAAAGGGAAGAAAGAAGAGGAAGAAAAAGGGAGGGAGAAAAGAAAAGAGGAAAAGGAAAAGAAAAGAAGGGGAGCAGGGGGGGGGGAATAGAAGCAGGAAAGGGGGGATGGGGTTCATCACTGGGCCATTTAGGACTTATATTCCAAACACTCTCTGAAAGTAAACCAATACAACCAGGTATGGAAAAAAAATTTTTGCCTGTTGTAAAGTTAAGCTGTGAGGTCTTCCATACATGCTATGTATTTAACCTAGCTAATTGAAAATTTGAGGGAAAGGAGGCTCTCGCCAAAGCCCTAGAGCACATATTTTAACGGCATTGATCAGATGACGTTGAATAACAGTATTTATTATATGTCTTAAGTGGGATGTCATTATGATTCAGCAAAAAAAATAAAAAAACACAGGAGAAAATGAAATCAGGTGGTCCATTAAGATAAGGAATAGATACCACGCTTCCCTCCAAAATAGAAATAATTTCGGGCAACCCCAGAAGACATGTAGAAAGGTGCCTTTATTTCCACATTCACTCCAACGTTTGGTTGGAAACTACAAAAAAACATTTGATGAAGTCAAATCGGGACTCTGTACAATCCATATACTATTTTGTAACTGTCCTCCTGGAGATGGCTCGACATCGAGAAACCATGAACTAGGCAAAGTATTTCTTTTTTCTTTCTGGGAATTGGAGAGAGAAATGTTGAGGTCCCATTTCCATCCTTAAAAAAAGGAGAGGAGCAGGCGGTCAGCGGGGGGGGACTGATTAAGCCCAACAAGGCATAAATATGACACAGCGTTGCATACAAATATCTACCTTCTACACTATACAGAGTAAAAACATGTATCACTAGAACTTCAATCACTAGAAGGACATTTTGGGATAATATTTGTGAAGAGACATTGGTATTTCATTTTAGATGAGGACTTAGGCTCCTTTCACACCGCCGTTGGGACCTGTCACTAATGGGTCCGTCTGGCTCTATTTATTTTTTTTGCCTGAAAACGGACCCTTTAACTGATGGGTCCAACAGGTGCCGACAGGTCCTGATGGACCCCATTCACTATGATGGGGTCCTGACGGACCCGTTATTTGTAGTGTCGAGTAGCGGGAGAAAAATTTGTGCGGGCACAAATTTTTCTCCTGTTATTCGCGATACTAAAATAACGGGATTCCCACTGCCGGAAACAAAGGCAGTATGAAAGTAACTTCAGCTGTATGTTGTCTATTTTATACACAGATATCATTGGTATCATTCATATAATATTTCATACTGCTCTGCCCATTTCCTCACCTGTACCATTTACATATAGACAGTTGTGTAGAAAGTCTTAAAATGTGGATAAGTTTTAGCTAAAAAATTCAAGACATTTTCTTTTTTTGTAGATTGGACTTTTTACAGTAACACATTTGCAACCCATTTGCCATTTACCAAGTGCTGAAATTCATTGAACTTGACATTTGACAAAATGTTAGATTCATTTGTAAGTGTAAATGAAGAGTGAGCACTTCCTCTTGTGATGATGAGAAACAGCATATGTGCTGTCAGAAGCATTCTGTAAAACTCATCTAGCCCCCTTACAAGTCTCAGTTTAAATGGTATTTGAAACTTTATTTGTATGGCATCTGCGTACTGTATATTGAAATGGTGGATTTTAATCCTATCAACATGGAGAATATAGCTATCAGGATACAGTGCCTATATGGTATAGTGCCTATGGTAGTGGTCTTCAAACTGTAGACCTTCTATTTAATATATTTATTAATGACCTTGCCAAGGGATTGTATAGTAAAGTAGCAATCTTTGCAGATGATACTAAACTCTGTAAAGCGGTTAACACAATAGAGGACAGTGCACAGTTACAAATGTATCTGGATAGGTTGGAATTTTGGGCTGGGACGTGTCAGAAGAGGTTCAACACTGATAAATGTAAGGTAATGCACAATGTAAGGTAATGGGGAAGAAAAATCCGGGCTGGGATTATGTATTAAATGGGAGCACACTTGGGACGACCGACATGGAAAAGGAGTTAGGAGTCTTAGGAGTGTCGGGCAGCTGCTGCCAAGGCAAATAAAATCATAAAATAATTCTTCCACTGTACAAATCACTAGTCAAACTACACATAGAATACTGTGTACAGCACTGGGCACCAGTGTACAAGAAAGCTATAGTGGAGCTGGAGAGGGTTCAAAGACGGGCAACCAGAGTAATAAGGGGAATGGGAGGACTACAGAATTAGGGCTATTTAGCTTAGAAAAAAGAAAGCTTAGGGGTGACCTAATAACTATGTATAAATATATCAGGGGGAAGTACAGAGATCTCTCCCATGACCTATTTATACCCTGTATCTATTGCAAGGGGGCATCCTCTACATCTAGAGGAAAGAAGGTTTCTACACCAGCACAGATGGGGGTTCTTTACTGTGAGAGCAGTGAGACTGTGGAACTCTCTCCTGGAGTAGGTGGTCATAGTGAACTCAGTTAAGAGCGTTCAAAAGAGGCCTGGATGCATTTCTAGAGAGTAATAACATTACAGGTTATGGATAATAGATTTATAGGGACAGGATGTTGATCCATGGATATTACCTCTAGTATGAGGGTTTTTTGCCTTCCTCTGGATCAACTCAGCAGTAACTCAATAGGGATTTAGGTTGAACTTGATGGACTCTGGTCTTTTTTCAACCTTATAAACATAGGCACTATACAACATCTCATGGTTTGAAGACCACTGACCTACGGTGACAAGAAGCTAGCACAGAATTGCTTCTTTTCACAATAAAACTTACCTGCAAACACCACAAGGGATGGCTTACCACATACAGATTTATATACCTTCCAATGAATTGACTGGAAACTGTATAAACCCATGTGCAACAAGCTCTTCGTAAAGGTGGCTGCAAGTAGACCGAATTTTATTGTAAAAGGGAGCAGTCCAGTGCTTGTCCCCTCTCACTAGAATGCATTATTAACACTGTATCACTGTACAATGGAAATTAAATTACATTATAACAACAGAAGTGGGGTTCCTACCCCTATAAACATATATTATACCATTAAAAAAAATGCCACCAGCCATGCAAGTACATATGTATACAATACTCATGCACAATCTAACCTAAAAGAACAGAAACAATATCAGACAGTAATGTATAACAACACGCATCGCACCTAAATCTAAAACATTTCCCCCTCTCACATTATGCCCAGCCATTGAAATTTTCACCAAATTGGTGATGCAGGAATTTGAAAAAATTCCTAGACGGAGAGGAAGGGATAACCTAAATAGACAACAGAGAGAAGCCATTGATCAATTGAGAGACCTGAAGGATGTGGTATAAAAACCAGCAGATAAGGGGGGAATGTGGTGGTCTGGCCTATAGTGCTATATGAAAAGGAGGCATTTCACTAATTGAAGGACAGGGACACATATGCCAGACTACCACATAACCCCCTTACAACGTTCCAAGGTGAACTGAAGGTGATCATTGAGACTGCATATGAAAAGGGCATAATTTCCAAAAGGAAATGGAGGGACTCCTGTCAATTTATCCACAGATACCAACATTTTACTTAATACCCAAGATCCACAAAGATCCCCTCAAGCCGCCCGAATGTCCAATTGTATCAGGGATCGATGGAATATGCGACCCTATATGTAAATTTATAGATATATATCTTAAACCATTGGTAGAACATCTTCTCTCATATGTGTGGGACACAATGGACGTCTTAGGGCGGATTGATGGAATCTCTGTGGAATTTGATATGCTGCTGGTTACGGCGGACATTGAGTCCTGATATACATGCATTTCCCATTCAGATGGAATACGAGCAGTAAAATTTTATTTGGAGACGAGTAGTGTGGATAAAGAATTGAGTGAACTAATTGTTACCTTGTTGGATTTTTTTCTCAATCCTAATTCTTTAACCTTCAAAGATGGCTTCTATGTTCATAAATGAGGAACTGCAATGGGGGCCACCTGTGCCCCGTCGTACGCCAACCTCTTTCTCGGATACTGGAAGAGGGAGGTATTTCAGTGCGACGGGGTACCGGGTGACAACCAAGTGCAATGTTGGATGCGGTACATTGATGATGCCTTTTTTATATGACAGGGATCATCTGTGAGTTTAGAGAAGTTTATGTCAAGACTAAATAATAACAGCATTAATTTGAAACTTACTTATACCTACAGTACCACCAAGATTAATTTCCTGGATATCTCGATTGAAAAACAACTTGATAGACATTTATTGACTAATTTATACTGAAAAGAAACGGCCACTAATTCTCTACTTCATTCTACATCTGCACATTCAGAATCAAAGATAAAAGCAGTGCCAACAGGTCAGTTCCTACGCATTAAACATATATGCTCATCAAATAAAATCTTTGAGGAACATAGTAGGAGGTGTATAAAAAAAAAAGCATACAGACGAGCAAGAAACACACCAAGAAAAGATTTGTTACAGGAAAATGATCATGGATATGATAAATGCCCTAGATTTATTGCAACATTTAACAACCAGTGGCAAAATATGAAAGAGGCAATGGAAAAACACTTGGATGTGCTACGTGTTGATCCAGTGTTAGGACCTATACTCCCTGAGAGACTCCAGATGACTGCTAGATAGGGTAGAAATTTAAAAGATATTTTAGTGAGAAGCCACTATGTAGCACCAATCCCTAATTTCTTTGGTACATCTGTAGCAAGAACAGGATGTTTCCCATGCGGCGATTGTATCGCGTGCAAAAACATCAGCCGCAACAAATTCTTCAAAACATCTGACAGCTCCCGGGAACTCTATATCCGCCAGTATATCTCCAGCACAACTCAAATGTGATCTATTACGCAATCTGTGGATGCAACACAATTTACATTGGACTGACGTCCAGACAACTAAAAATAAGGGTTTGTGAGCATGTGAGGGATATACTGGCAGCTAGAGAGATACAGGATATTGCAGGTTTAAAAAAAATTCCCCGTACCAGGATTGTAATCGGACTCGATTTATGGTAAAGGTCATTGAGCAGGTACAATGCGGAATTAGAGGGGGCAACATAAAACGTATATTAGAGCAGAAAGAAACATGCTGGATCGTTACCTTGGGGACAATGACCCCCAGGGGTCTAAATGAACATCTCAGTTTTGCCCCCTTTCTGTGAACTGACTGTCCCACTGTGATTTTTACTGTTTTCTTTTTTTTTATTTTCAAGATTTTTGATGTTCGTGTTTGATACGCATATTGATGTCACCAAAAAAGATGGAAACAGTGTTGCCCCCCAGGAAAAAGTAAAGCCACAAGAAGAAATGGGAGAAAAGAATGAGAAGGGATACTCTGCAAGAATCTAATGACATAGAGATAGATTTGAATTATGAATGGGATCAGATAACTAAGGTATAACAAACACTAGGGGTTTTAATAGATAGGAAGGATTTAAGTGTTTTGAGTGTTTTATATGTGAATTATTTTAATAGTGTGGCGTGGTGGGTTTTGAATTTAAATGAATTATAGAGAAAATATATGTTTTTTATATAATTATATTTGTATTTATTATATGGAATAGATTATACTCACCTGACATGACATATCTGAAATTAAATATGTGGGAATGGGTAGCACAATGCACTTTGTAGTGATGAAATGTTAGATTAACTTAGCACAGGCACTTTGGACAGTAAAAAATTCCTTATTTATGTGCACAATTATTATCAATATGTTACACTGTGGTTCTTTACCTGACAAAATATATCACACATTTATCTTCCATATAGACTTCTATTGTGGCAGAGATTTACACTGATCCAAACCAGAAAGAATGTGCACGTGCCAGAGAAGAGGTGAGTGACAGCTCACGCTGCGGCGCCGAGCTGCGTGTGTCCGGAATATGCTGGCCCCGGGCATGCGCACCAGCGACACGGCGCTCAGGCGTGACGTGACGTCGAACCCGGAAACACTCGCGCAGGCGCCAAGTACACGCATCTGGTAAGGATCATTAGTAGGTGGATATAAACCCAGGGGGGACACACGTATAGCATGACTTCTTGAGAAAGATAGCGATATAGATTGATATATAGTATAGGTGCCTGGGTCTCCATAGAGGGTGATGAATACATTGTCCCAGGTGCTTACCACTAGATGGAGCACCACTGTTGATGTGTATCCCAGACATGTAATGGACTGACGCTTTATATAGTATATATGATGCAGTGACTGGCACATTGCTCCCTTCATGCACTTTGTATTGGATTGTTGCAGAAAGATCCCAGATTATGCGTGTAATGTGTTGTTTAATATTACAAATAAAGTAATTGTTTTTATCTTCCTTAAATAAGTGGCGAAGCTCTTTTTGTTTGTGTATGCAAAGTAATGTATAATTGTATGGAGAAGAATATATAAATGTATGCAACAAATGGCGCAGCAAGATAAGGTCCCGAGTCCAACCACGCTTAAGCGTAAAGTTCACCCAGCAATTAGAGATCAAAAAATTATAGAACAACAATTCCACATGTCCCAGGTGTGCCTAAAACATAGCTTTTAATTAGCCAAGATTCATTAAAATACCTAAATTTAATGTGCCTATGTAACTAATTACCAAATAATGGTATTCCATCTAAAATGATATATAAATATTTGTTGCTCGTATACTCAACATGGCACAAGTGGGCTCTGTTGTACCCTGCCAGTCCAATTGCACCACCAAAGAACAAAATATACCACCAATTAAACCGCCGACACGTTTCTACCATTTATTTAAATGGCGTCATCAGGGAGGTATGAGCGTTGGTTCAGTATCATAAAATATATGGCATATCAAGTGTCCACAGATATTTATAATATAGAAGAAAATCTATAATATTGAATCACAGCGCAGCACTCACCCTTTCCAGTGATTTATTTCAGATCCATAAACAATACATGTGATGATCCAAGTACAGTGAGGTTCGTGGGGAGGACAGGAGAGAGAGCTCCGAGGAGCCCTTGCGGCAGCGTTTCGTGGCAAAAACCGCTTGGTCACGCCTTACAGACCAGTGTGTACAGCCACATAATATCCTCTTACCTGGCCGTGTCAGAACTACGCCGTAGTGACTGACAGCTGCAACTACCAATCAGGCGCGAGTGATGCGCTCCTGATTGTCATCCTTCTAACCTGGAGGAGAGCGGGTGCCACTGTGGGCTACATTGTATGTACCTCCAGCTGTTCGTATTAGCGAACATAGGAAGAGCGCATCAAGGGTGCCGGTATGAGCGGTGATAGAAACCGTCGGTCCCGGAACGCAACAGCATACCGGGGTAAGAAGAGGCTGCCACGGTGGGCATAGGTATGTGTCCCCCCAGCTGTTGCAAATGGGAACTCCCAGTGCTCATCAGATCGGGGGATGTAAGGCAGTCAAGCATGCAGGGGGGGTCAAGGATGAAGTGACCTATGAAAAAACATGTGAAAATACAAAATGTAATATTAATGTATACTCCTGCCTGCAAAAGAAAAAGAAGGGAAGGGTAAACAGGGGAAGCAGATAGGCGAAAAACTTTACATATAAAAAGCGAATTGTGTATCAGAATTCCGGTTAGAGAAATACATTTAGTTCATTTCTTTCATTAAAACCCGCTGGGCTGACCGCATTCAAGCACTTTCCTATACATACAGATATTTATAAGGTATCAAACAATGGCAATTTTGCTACATTAGGGGTAGACTTCCAGCATTATGAATATAAGGCAGGCTCGCTGTGAAAAATAGGAACTGTTCAAGAGGAACTGTTCATTGCCAGAGGATTTTAAGAGGGAGACCGAGATTCAGAAATAGGGGATACCCGGACTTTGTACTATCACAGGCATATCATATTGCATCCCTACAGCGAGAAACGATTTACTTGTTCCAAAACTAAAAATTTCTAATTCCCTATTGGCCTGTATGATTGGAACTTTTGATAGGATGTCCTCGAAGATACGGGAAATTATCACCCAGCATTGGGACATCCTAAGAATGGACCCGGACCTCCACAAAATAATTGTCCCCACCCCCCAAATAACATTCAGATGGGGACGGAGCATTGGAGACCTGTTGATCTGTGTAACACTCAAGTTTCAGAAGACAGGAACACCGGTGGATGTGGATCCGCTGGACCTGTGTGGCAGATGACTCGGACCATACCTGGGAGCGGAGTCTAAGGTGCCGCTGGGTTTCACCAGAGCCTGCCGCAAATCAGGATGGACTAGCTTTGAAAGGTGGCACCCAGGTCGCTATCCCTGGCACTGCTCAACCACACAGGCGGCTGAGGAGATGCGAGGCACAGGAGGGATAAGGCAGCTCATAGTCAGGATAGCAGAAGGTCAGGGCAGGCGGCACAGTAGCATAGTTAGGACGTAGCAGGAGGTCAGTAGGCAGGCGGCAGAGGAGTAAGGTCAGGTCACAGAGCAAAGGATCAGATACACGGCAAGCCAACTCTCAGGAATGCTTTCTCTCAAGCACAAGGCAACAAAGATCTGGCAGGGAAGTGTGGGAGGAGGAGGAATTTCTCAATGAGCCACAGGTGTACTACACTAATGGGCGCACTAGCCCTTTAAATCTTAAATCTCCGTCGAGCGCGCACCCTAGGGGACCGGGACACACACGCCAGAGCAGAGAGGCAGAGGCGGGGGCAGGAGAAGCACTTGGGGAGTGACGGACTGGTATTCGCATGTGGGCGCATCCCGCGATGCGAATCACAGCCCCGCCGGTAGCAGCAGGTAACGGGACAATACGCTCACAGTCTGCGCGTGCGGCCAGAGCGCATAACGTAACAGTCCGGAGCTATCTCCAACCAGATACTGGCTCAGCACAAACCTGGTTGGATAGATTCAATACGATTTTTGGATGCTTTAATTGTGGCCATTGTCGGGCTTGTCAATACATTTTAAAAAGTGACATGGTTCCATTTCAACTACAATCGATCCCAATTAGACACTTTATTAACTGTTCATCAAAATCTTTTATATATGTTGCTTTTTGTCCTTGCCACTTAAATGGGCACTGTCATGAAAACAAAAAATTGATATGTTGTAGTACTTAATTACTACAACATATCTCTAATATAGTTTAATTTAAAAAAGTGATTTTAAAACAGTTTAAAATCACTTTTAAATTCGGCAACTAGGGGTCGCCCTCCTAGTGGCCGAATGCATTCTGCAGTGATGTCACTACAGAATTTCGACTCATTTCAGCCGGGCAAATGAGTCGAAATTCATTCACTGCGTGCTGGCTTCCTGTCTGTCAATCAAACAGGCAGGAAGCCAGCGCAGTAAAGTTCAGGAGCAGCCGCCCTGGCCGCACCATGCACGCAGCCTGTACCTCAGCCCAGTTGGAGTCTGCACTCTCTCGGCAGACTCCGGTAACTGAATTGGATTCCCCGTTTCTCTGCAGCTTGCCGCGCAGCGCAGAGTTCGCTGTCCCGGCTTCTTCTATCCATCTGAGCCACCGGAGGTGAGGGGAGGGGGGTGGGGGCGGGAGGTTGTTATGAATGGGTGCCTCCAGTTGTTTCCCCACTACAACTCCCAGCATGCCCTGTAAGCCAATAGATGTCAGGACATGCTGGGAGTTGTAGTTGTGAAACAGCTGGAGGCACCCTGTTAGAACTAAGGGCGAAAGTGACGTGGTGCCTGCTGGGGAAGTCTGCCTGGTAGTGAGCACACTACCAGGCAGACAAAATGCCGTTTATTAGTCAATAAATATAAAAATAAAGGCAGGGAGGGGGTTATGGATAGAAGGGCAATAGGCAGGGACAGAAAAAAAAAAAAAGAGGGTTGGTGGGAGCTACCCTGTTACGCCGAGCGCTCCGGGTCCCCGCTCCTCCCCGGAGCGCTCGCTTCACTCTCCCCGCGGCAGCGCTCCGGTCACGTCCTCTGACCCGGGGCGCTGCGATTCCGCTGCCAGCCGGGATGCGATTCGCGATGCGGGTAGCGCCCGCTCGCGATGCGCACCCCGGCTCCCCTACCTGACTCGCTCTCTGTCTGTTCTGTCCCGGCGCGCGCGGCCCCGCTCCCTAGGGCGCGCGCGCGCCGGGTCTCTGCGATTTAAAGGGCCACTGCGCCGCTGATTGGCGCAGTGGTTCCAATTAGTGTGTTCACCTGTGCACTTCCCTATATCTCCTCACTTCCCCTGCACTCCCTTGCCGGATCTTGTTGCCTTAGTGCCTAGTGAAAGCGTTCCCTTGTCTGTTCCTAGTCCGTGTTCCTGACCTCCTGCCGTTGCCCCTGACTACGATCCTTGCCGCCTGCCCCCGACCTTCTGCTACGTCCGACCTTGCTTCTGCCTACTCCCTTGTACCGCGCCTATCTTCAGCATCTTCAGCAGCCAGAGAGGTGAGCCGTTGCTAGTGGATACGACCTGGTCACTACCGCCGCAGCAAGACCATCCCGCTTTGCGGCGGGCTCTGGTGAAAACCTGTAGTGGCTTAGAACCGGTCCACTAGCGCGGTCCTCGCTACCCCTCTCTGGCACAGAGGATCCACTACCTGCCAGCCGGCATCGTGACAGTAGATCCGGCCATGGATCCCGCTGAAGTTCCTCTGTCAGTTGTCGCTGAACTAACCACGGTGGCCGCCCAGCAAGCCCGACAGATCGCCCTTCTAACCCGTCAGCTGTCGGAAATGTCCACCATTTCGCACCAACTTCAGTCGCAACTTCTCCAGCAATCTTCTCCTCCGCCAGCTCCTGCACCTCCTCCGCAGCGAGTGGCCACTCCTAGCCTCTGCCTGTCCTTGCCGGACAAATTTGATGGGGACTCTAAGTATTGCCGTGGCTTTCTTTCGCAATGTTCCCAGCACTTGGAGATGATGTCGGACCAGTTTCCTACTGAAAGGTCTAAGGTGGCTTTCGTGTTCTGCCTTCTGTCTGGAAAAGCCCTGTCATGGGCCGCACCGCTCTGGGACCGCAATGACCCCGTCACTGCCTCTGTACACTCCTTCTTCTCGGAAATTCGAAGTGTCTTTGAGGAACCTGCCCGAGCTTCTTCAGCCGAGATTGCCCTGCTGAACCTGGCCCAGGGTGTTTCTTCCGTTGGCGAGTACGCCATTCAGTTCCGTGCTCTTGCTTACGAGTTGTCCTGGAATAGTGAGGTTCTCTGCGCGACCTTTAAAAAAGGCCTATCCAGCAACATTAAAGATGTTCTGGCCGCACGAGAGACTCCTGCTGACCTACATGAACTCATTCATCTTGCCACTCGCATTGACATGCGTTCTTCCGGATGGCGTCTGGAGCTTCGCCTGGATATGGACTTTGTTCGCACGAAGCGTTTTTTCTCCCCGGCTCCTCTCTCCTCTGGTCCTCTGCAATCTGTTCCTGTGCTTCCCGCCGCGGAGGCTATGCAAGTTGACCGGTCTCGCTTGACACCTCAAGAGAGGACACGACGCCGCATGGAGAATCTTTGCCTGTACTATGCCGGTACCGAACACTTCCTGAAGGATTGTCCCATCCGTCCTCCCCGCCTGGAAAGACGTACGCTGACTCCGCACAAAGGTGACACAGTTCTTGATGTCAACTCTGCTTCTCCACGCCTTACTGTGCCTGTGCGGATATCAGCCTCTACCTTCTCCTTCTCTACTATGCTCTTCTTGGATTCCGGATCTGCAGGAAAATTTTTTTTGGCCTCTCTCATCAACAGGTTCTACGTTCCTGTGACCAGTCTCGCCAGACCCCTCTACATCTATTGTTTTTACAATAAAAGATTGGACTGTCTCGTACGTTTCCACACAGAACCCCTCCTAATGTGCATCGGACCTCATCACGGAAAAATTGAGTTTTTTTTCCTCTGGTTCTTTGGCCCCAAGAAGAGGGGGAGACCCAAGGGGGGGGGTACTGTTACGCCGAGCGCTCCGGGTCCCCGCTCCTCCCCGGAGCGCTCGCTTCACTCTCCCCGCGGCAGCGCTCCGGTCACGTCCTCTGACCCGGGGCGCTGCGATTCCGCTGCCAGCCGGGATGCGATTCGCGATGCGGGTAGCGCCCGCTCGCGATGCGCACCCCGGCTCCCCTACCTGACTCGCTCTCTGTCTGTTCTGTCCCGGCGCGCGCGGCCCCGCTCCCTAGGGCGCGCGCGCGCCGGGTCTCTGCGATTTAAAGGGCCACTGCGCCGCTGATTGGCGCAGTGGTTCCAATTAGTGTGTTCACCTGTGCACTTCCCTATATCTCCTCACTTCCCCTGCACTCCCTTGCCGGATCTTGTTGCCTTAGTGCCTAGTGAAAGCGTTCCCTTGTCTGTTCCTAGTCCGTGTTCCTGACCTCCTGCCGTTGCCCCTGACTACGATCCTTGCCGCCTGCCCCCGACCTTCTGCTACGTCCGACCTTGCTTCTGCCTACTCCCTTGTACCGCGCCTATCTTCAGCATCTTCAGCAGCCAGAGAGGTGAGCCGTTGCTAGTGGATACGACCTGGTCACTACCGCCGCAGCAAGACCATCCCGCTTTGCGGCGGGCTCTGGTGAAAACCTGTAGTGGCTTAGAACCGGTCCACTAGCACGGTCCTCGCTACCCCTCTCTGGCACAGAGGATCCACTACCTGCCAGCCGGCATCGTGACATACCCTTTAATGTATGTTGGGAAAACAATCAGGGAATTAAGGAAAAGAGTCCTGGAGCACATCGGAGATATTAGGAATGAGAGAGACACCCCTTTAGCGACACATGTCAATCAACAACACAGTGGCAATTTATCATTTTTTCAGTTTGTGGGAATTGACAGGGTCATACTTTCATAAGAGGGTGGAAATCTGGACAAACTTTTATTACAAAGAGAATGCTGTTGGATTCATCGTTTGGATACAGTCTCCCCGCAAGGGCTTAATAAGCAATTGCATTTTGGATCTTATTTATGAGTGGTGCGGCGGGACATCCTGTTGACCTCAGTCAGCGGTCACCAACAATAATTTTTAGGGTTGGTAGCTCTGTAGTAGGAGGTTCCTGTGCGTTCCCCCTCACCTAGGTTTTAGGGATCCATACCTAGGGAATTATAGGCCCAGCACAGTGATCCTCAGGGCCCCGATGTCTACCCTGTCACATCACCTGTTAGGATAATCCTAATTTGGATAGTCCCACAATACCTACTCATGGCATCCTTGGTGGTCTTATGACTATCATAATAACTGTTATTCCCATCCTAAGCAATAATAACATAGCACTCCACTTTGCGGTGAAAATAGTAGTAAATTTTATTCTTGCAATCCAAAAATATATGTGACGTTTCGGTCAAACATGACCTTCCTCAGACCTATATGAAATAGCATAACAACAGTATATATCATATACATAAATAGAATCGTCCATCTGAATAGTTGGTTTAACAACAGAAGTTATTCACAGAGATCAGAACAGAACAAAATTGAACTAATGCTACTCAGAGATGGGTGAGAGATATTGATGCAAATCGTTTGCCTACACATCATATTGCAACAAAGCGAATTCTGAGTCACCCAGCCATCCACAGTGGTCATGCAGACTTCATCACCTAGGTGTAATGTTATGTTCTTCCCCCCTTTTTTGTACTAGGATTAGCCATCCATCCTTGATTTACGTACATTATTGACGCAATATTGATGTTATGTTATGAATTTTGATCACTTTAATACCTGCAAACTTCTGTAGACCCGCTACTATAGATTACTAAGAATTCGCTTTGTTGCAATATGATGTGTAGGCAAACGATTTGCATCAATATCTCTCACCCATCTCTGAGTAGCATTAGTTCAATTTTGTTCTGTTCTGATCTCTGTGAATAACTTCTGTTGTTAAACCAACTATTCAGATGGACGATTCTATTTATGTATATGATATATACTGTTGTTATGCTATTTCATATAGGTCTGAGGAAGGTCATGTTTGACCGAAACGTCACATATATTTTTGGATTGCAAGAATAAAATTTACTACTATTTTCACCGCAAAGTGGAGTGCTATGTTATTATTGCTTTGAATCCACATGGGTTGGGACCCTAACAGTGCACCCACGCTTAGACAGAGAGTGCCGTATCTTCTATCAACATATGTTATTCCCATCCTGTCAGATCTCCGTTGTGCCCCGGGACCAAACTATATAATTCTCTACCCACATTTTACATATAAAATAATTTTTTAACTAGCCCCCCTCTCTGATATAAATACGCACTATCCCTCCCCCCTCCTCTTCTTCCCTTTCATATGCTAACTAATGCATTGCAAATACTTGGAAAATTCTGCCTTTGAAATATTATCTCCTGGATATATGTTGACCAATTTAAACACGTACTAGATAATGACTATTGCCCAAGTTTTATCTATTAACAGACACCTGTATACTCATATGCCAGTTTTTTTGCAACTCTTATATTCATACATGCATACCATACGAGTTTGTTACAGACCAGAACTTAGATGTATTCACTGCCATGAATAAACAATTGCTTCTATCTGACCAGAAGACGGGAAGCCGGACCAGCTTATGCCCGCCGCGATATGACCGTCACAGAGGCGGGCGCGGTTGCGCCACAACAGGTTGTGCATTGCACCGGTCCTGGACATAGGGAAACCGTGAGTAGTGTAGGGACTTGTTACCACACAGTCCCCCTTTCTCTTTCAGGATGCACACTGAATGGGTCTTTTAATGGGCATTGAACTACTCATCTAGGGACAGAGCTTCCTTTCCAGGCGATCCAGATGCTGTGTTTTTCTTTTCCCTACAGGAACATTAGGGATAGTTCTATTTTTTACTGCAAGCCTGCCTTATATTCATAATGCTGGAAGTCTACCCCAAAAGTAGCAAAATTGTCATTGTTTGATACTTTATAAATATCTGTGGTCACTTGATATGCCATATATTTTATGACACTATATAAATGTATGCAAAGAGCAGCTATACAAAAACTAATAGTAAGCTTTGAGAATAAACAATGATCATTAGATTATGGAATAGGACCTTAGAGATAAGGGAGTTTTTATAAATGTTCTGATGTGTCTTGTGCTGAAAGTTCAAGCTGTGAGTGTGCTCCGGTCAGTAGCGTACGCAACAATATGCCTACCCTCAGTCCGACAGACATAACCTTGTGTTCATGGGTGTCGGGACAGGCCAAATAATCACCATTGAATTTCAGAAAGCCTCAGTTTACTATGTCTGAAAAGGAAAAAATTAAATAAAAAATGTACATGGTAAATAATCAATATAAAAATACTTACAGTATCTCTCATGAGTACACTCCTCAAATTTTGGTTAATATTTTATCTTTTTATGTGACAATACTGAAGAAATGACCCTCTGCTACCATGTAAAGTACTGCGTGTATAGACTGTATGTGTAATGTGTCAACATACAACCATTAATGTGTAAACCTTGACAACAAAAGTGAGTACACCCCTTAGTCAAAATTCCAAATTGTGCCCAATTAGCCATTTTTCTCCCATGGTCATGTGACTCATTATCTCCTCCTAATAATTATTCTAAATATTCTAATTCTAATACTATTCTAAAATGCTAAAATTTGTACATATAGGGGGAAATCTAATAAAGTCTGCACCAGACAGGGCTTGGCACAGAGGTGCATGGTTTAACACAAAGGGAAAGAATCGCCCAGGGCACCACATTTACTGAAATTTATGCCAGTTAGCAGATGTAAATTGTAGTTAAAATGTGCTACAGCTTGATAAATCTTGTTGAACTCCAATCCTACACTGACAGGGTTTACTTTAGACAGGCGCTGGTTTTAATCATTTCTACCACAAAATGTGTAAAATGTTGAACAAGCATAATTTCTCTTCACCTATACAGTGCCTTGCAAAAGTAGGCACCCCCTTGTACTTTTCTACATTTTGCCATGGTGTGACTACAGATTAAAATGTATATTAATTATATGTAATGGACCAAGACAAAATAGTCCATCATTTGGAAGTGGGGGAAATAGGTTAACAAAAATAAAAATAAAAACAACTGCAAACTAACAAGACAAGGCCACCCATCCAAACTGACAAGCCGAGCAAGGAGAAAATCAATCAAAGAAGCAAAGAAGAGGCCAATGGTAACTGGAGGCGTGAAAATGATCAACAGCTAAGATGGGAGGATTTGTCCACAGGACAACTAATAGTCGTGTACGTCACAAATCTGTCCTTCTTGGAAGAGTGGCATGGTTGTTGAACGTGAGCCACAATAAATCCAATTTAGAGTTTGCCACAAGCCATGAAGGAGACACAGCAAACATGTGAAGGAAGTTGCTCTGGTCAGATGTGGCCATAATTGAGCTTTTTGGCTAAACGTTATGTGTGGTGGAAATCCATCACTGCACATTACTCTGAGCACATCGTCCTCACAATGATGCATGGTGGTGGTAGCATCATGCTGTGGGGATGTTTCTCTTCAACAGGTAAAGGGAAACTGTCAGAATTGATGGAAAGATGGATGAAGCCAAATGCAGGGCAATTCTTGAAGAAAATCTAATGCAGTCTGCAAAAGACTTGAGACTGGGACATTGGTTCATCTTTTAGAACAATGACTCTAAACATACAGTGAGAGTGACAATGGAAAAAAGATTTGCAGCTGACATTGCTGAGAAAAATTGTTCTCCAAAGTATTGGGGGGTATACACTACCCTTTTCAAATACTATGCATGTTTTATTGGTCAAAGTGTTACAGTGTGTAACATTTAAATCTAAAGCAAAATGGACAAAAGGTCCAAGGGAGGTACCCCCCTGAGATGTATTATTTCCAGTTAATCCAATACATAATTTATGGATCTCCAAAACTGACCACTTTATAATAGAACAGAAGTCAATAAGTAGTTAAGTGGAATAAGTCACAAAACTGACTATAAGAATTAATGAAGGCCGCTAAATGGTAAAATTACATGATTTTATCATTCAAATATAGCCAAATAAGTATAATCAAATATTTGACCATCTTTGGCATAATGGAAATAGGAATACAATTTATTAATTTCATTTCTGCGGCCCAGTTTTAATTAAAGGACAGCTTCAAGCCTGAAGTACCCTCCAAACTTTCAAGGTGAATAAGTTTCTTAGCCCTGAACAAAGACACAAATGTAAGACGCATTACATTTATATTTGCTGTATTTTTCATAACCTCTAAACTTTAGGCCTGGGAATTCTCTCTCGTGAAGTTGAAATACACCACCAGCTGTTCTCTTCTTGTTGCTTTGCTAAAACATCCGCAAACAAGGATTTACATTCTCCTGATGGAGCTTTGGGTTTTATTGATGTATCTTTTCGAAAAGGGAAATGGGTATGTCATGGAAGGGACTATAAATAATCATCATAGGTCTATTTTATCTTCTGCTCTATTATCTGCTTTATGCAAGGGCAAAGTGGATAAAATGCAATAGATTACGCCATAAGCTGCCCCATTGCCTTTATCATCATTAGACGCTGCTATGTTGCTATTTATTCATACATGTTTATTCCTTCCACCTTTCTGGTCTTAATAAAATAATTGACCTGCAAACATTATTAGAAAATATAATTTCTTATTTCCTTACATCACTTTCTAACATGTAGGTCCATTTACATGGAGATTACATCCCCACACTCTTCTGTATTTCAGGCTTAAACCAGCTTAAAGGTTTCGCAGTTTTTTGGTTTCACTTTTGGAGCTCTTTTTTTTAAAGGCATACTCTGCCTTTAGACATCTTATCCCCTATCCAAAGGACAGGGGAAATTATGTCTGATTGCGGGGGTCCCACAGCTGGGGACCCCAGTGATTTTGGCTGTGGCACCCCAGCACCCAGCGTTTATTTAAAATGCTGGGTGCGGGCGATGGGGTCGTGATGTCACGGGCTTGCCCGCTCATGACGCCACATCACGCCCCTCGAGGGAAGTCTATGGGAGGGGGTGTGGTGGCTGTCACGCCCCCTCCCATAGACTTGCATTGAGGGGCGTGGCGTGACATCACAAGAAAGTGTGGCCATGACGTCACGACTAGAGATGGTCGAATTTTTTAAAAATTCTATTTGGCCGAAAAAATTTGGTTCGATCCAAATATATTTGAAGCAAATTAAAAACAACTATTTCTGGACTACAGAGAGCCTCAATAGGGGTGTAGAACACTTTGCCTTGCCGTAACACACATAGGGAGTGTGCTGAGGTAGTGAAATAATACTGTTATTCAGCATGACATGCAGATTACAGGTGTCGATATTAGAATCACTGCTGCAGTGCGGCACAATGACAGAGACTGAATGTAACAGCAGGGTCGGGAAGTCATATGACATCACAATTGAAGAGATTAAAGAGATTTTTGAGATGTCAATCGAAGAGTTTAAAGAGATTACCGAGTTTAATGTGCCACCAGCTGCATGAGATCATATGGTGGCACAATGACGCAGTGTGTCAGTTTGTCCTCCCTCTCAGTGGTGCAGGCCTGACCTAGGAGGGCTACTGGGTAGATCCTGCCAGTATCATATGCTTATCTGAAATATTAAGCCATGCATGTGTAAGTAAACATGGCTGGTACTGTAAAACTGTGTATGAAACTGTGAATGGGTCATTAAATCAGTTACAGTTTATTTTTATCGCTCCAACCTGCTTCCTTGGATTCTTGAGGTAGTTCCAGAGCTAATATATGACAACGAGCAGCTTAAGGAGAGTGTGTTTTGCGGTGTGCCAGGGACTGACGTGCATGCAAAGTTTCTTGGCCATTTTTTAGGATGTCTTGTAGATGGATGGAAGACTTAAGGAACTGCTTGACAACCAGATTGAACACGTGTGCCATGTCATGGTTTATTTTTATCACTCCAACTCGTTTCCTTGGAGCCTGGATGTGGCAGCACCCTGACGAGACCATAGGGCATCACAATTGAAGAGAATAAAGAATTTTTAAATTTCAATTGAAGATTTTGAAGAGATTAACAAGTTTACTGTGCCAGCAGCATGAGGAGATCACATGGCGGCACAATGATACAGCCTGGAGGTGGTGGCAGCCTATGTAGGCCGCAGAACGGCACAATGACAAAGCCTGGAGGTGGCAGCAGCATGAGGAGACCATATGGCGACACAGTGACAGAGCCAGGAGCAGTATCAGGTGTACTGAAAGTGACCCAGCGACGGAGTGGGGCGCCGGGTGGTAATACCAGTACCCGCTGATGAAGGTGGGTGAAAGAAGGAGCACTTGGCATCAGATGTGTAGCATCAGGTGGGTGGCAGGATCAGAATAGTAGCTGAGGCAGGTAATCAGAAGAAACCAGTCTCTTTTGTGTGTCACCATGAATAATCTAGTCTGATGCATCAGGCATTGGTGGATGGAAATTCTGGCTGATCCAACCCTGATTCATCTTGACAAAGGTACGTCTCTCCACATTTTTGGTGGACATGGCCCCGCCACATTAAACATCTGTTCTGATGCCACACTACTGGCTGGGCAGGACAGCTTTTCCAGGGAAAACTCTGCTAGTTGCGGCTGCAAATCCAGTTTTGCTGCCCAGAAGTCCAGTGGATCTTCAATGTGGGTTGGCAGGGTCATGTCTGAGTATGCCACCACCTGCTGGTTCAGGTCCTGCTCAAGGTCTACCTGCTGCTGCTGATTAGTTGCTTCACTATGTGGGAGAAGAAAGCTACTCATCAGCAACTGTAGACTCAGGCTGCTGCTGCTGATGGAGCTGGTACTGCTCCTGCCACCCCACCCCTTCCCAGCAGCCATAGCAGTGGAACATGAGTGCAGAGGGCCTCCCCCAGTCAGACCTGCGAGAGGATAGACAACTGAGTGGATGTCTCTGTAGTAGGTCAGTTTGTTCTCCCTTTCAGTGGGTGTAAAAAAAAAAGGCCCCCATTTTGTACCGGAAAAGAGGGTCCAACAAGGTGGAGAGCCAAAATTCATCCCGCTGCCGAATGGTGACAATTCGGCAGTCACTAGGCAAGCAAGTGAGCATGCATTGTGCCATTTGTGCAAGTGACTCGGAGGGACTCCTTGTCTCCATCTCCACTGCATACTGCCACGGTGTGTCTAGGTCCTCTGTCTCGTCTTCCTCATCACCCTGCAGCTCCTCTGGCTGCTCCTGCTCCTCCTCTCCTGTCAGCTGAGTATAAAAACCACCAATTTCGCTACACATTGCCTGTGCTCCACTGTCCCCCTCCTTCTCTTTAAGTTCAGCCCCCATAGGGCTCATGTGGCCGTGAGATGTAGGCGCCATGTCTCCAGTGCCCTGACCAGCCATTGTTTCCACCATCTGTTGTAGGAAATGAAGCAGTGGAATTATGTAATTCATCCCGTAATCCTGGTGATGGAGTTGTAATGGAGAAAGCCATGATTTGATTTCTTAACAAATCACTTGACAAATCACTTTGAGCAGTTCCTCCCCTGTGTGACGCCAAGGCAAATCAGGTGAAGAACAGCATGACACTGCCGTTATCTGCACACATGGTATGCTGCACACTTGTCCATACAGTGGAGAGACTGAGGACAGGGTGGAGGATGTGGAGGCAGAGTCGGACATTGTCGCAGGACCAACAGCGTGAGAGGGTGGAGGCGGTAGCAGAGTGACCTGGCCAAGTTGCTGGTGTGGCTGTGCAGGAACCGCATTCACCCAGTGGGCTGTGAAGGACATGTATTGTCCCTGACTGTAGTTACAGCACCACACGTCGGCATTGCCAGGCACAAGCCATCAGTTCTTAGAAAGGTGCCGAGTTCACCACTTGAAAAGGGAGGGACCATTGCCTGACCGTGAGTTGTTAGCCCTATGCTCCTCCTTCCCTTTCACTTGGGTATCTTCTACCTGGGGACCATCATTCCAACTGACTTGTCCACTTTGTTTTCTCTAAATGTTTCGCCCTTGCTGGCGCGTATCCGTTCTGACCTGGCCACCTGGGATCGCGGGGGAATTTTCCTGGTTCGGTTGGATTGCCATACTGAGGATGATGATTATGCCGCATTTGTTGTATTTACTTCAAACGCTGCCGATACACATACCCTCCATGTTCTGGTTGCAACTCCAGAGATGTTTTGGCTCTTTTGTGTGGTCGTCCTCCCGTCCCAGGATCAACATGCTTCTTCTGACCCGTCAGAAGCTTTTTGGTGGTGTGGGACTTCCTGATGATAAACTCTACTACCTTGCATGCGTCCACGCTCGAATTCTGGACTGGTTCAATAATCCTGAGCGCAAGCTCTGGGTTCAACTAGTCCAGGCTTTATGCCCCCGGTCTCTCTCCACGCTCCCTTGGACCTGGTCCCCCTCATTCCTATACTCCCTTCCGTTTTCCTTTTCCACCATGCATACCCTGTCGTCCATATCTACTGCTGGTAGGGGGGGCTCCCTAGTGGACCGGTTGGGACCCCTGCTCCCCATCTCTGACCACCCTGAGTTCCCCCGGGCTGGTCTTCAGAGGGCGGCTTCCTAGGCGCTTCTCTCTCCAAACCCCTGTGCCTTTGTCATGTCCTGGCCGAGGGGATTCTCAAGCCTCTGGAGTCCCTACAGGAGTCCTGGCCTGTCTCCCAACATGCTGTGTTCGAATATCTGCAACTGAAGCTCTTTTACTCTACTCCCCGTGATACTTTCCCTGCTGCTCATTCACTGACCCCTTTCGAACATCTCTGTATGGCCTCATCCTGCCCCGGCATTCCGTTTCCCACCTGTATGCACTTCTACTCTGGCCGAGATCACAGACCCTCCCGTCCTATTGTGTGGCTTGGGAGGCCGAACTGGGCCATCAATTTTCCACAGAACAATGGTCTTGTTGTTTTTCTCTGACTCATAAGTCGGTGATGGCCACCAAGGCCCAGGAGACCAGTTTCAAAATTCTCTCCCGTTGGTACCGAGTACCTTCGGTGCTTCACCGCTGGTATCCATCGGTCCCTGCATACTGTTGGAGGTGCGGAACTGCCGAGGGCATGATGACTCACATCTGGTGGAGCTGCCCCACCCTGTCCTCTTTCTGGCAATCAGTGTTGTCCATCCTGCATACGGTGACTGGTGTCTCTGTCCCTCACGAACCTGAAGTGGTCCTGCTGTTCATGTTACCCATGTCTGCCTCCAAATATAAATGTTCACTCCTACGACATCTTCTACAGGTGGCCAAAACGGTAATTCCGAGACATTGGAGCTCTCCAGAAGCCCCTACTGTGGAGGAATGGGTTGCTGAAGTAGCCTCTACTCAAGGCATGGAGGAACTGCTGGCCATGTCCCCCCTTGATGTGTCTCGTTACACATCAACATGGCTGCCCTGGTCTAGTTTCTGTTCTTGATGCCTTTCGCTCTGGGTACTTCTCCCCTGGGAATGCCACTAGGTAACCTTAATGTCCTTCTTCTTCATCCTTTCCCTTTCCTACTTCTGGTCTCTACTATATTATCTGCCCTCTTACCCTTCCACCCCCGTTTTTCTTTTCCTCTATTTTTGATTTAGCTTGTAGCAGAGCTCTTCACTGTTCTATTATGCTTTTTGGTTTGCATTTATCCTTCGATTCTTACTTTTCTTTTCTTGCCTGCCCTGATGGGCTGCTTCTTCTGTGCCCATATTTCTCCTCTCCGGCTCTCTTTTTCCTGTTCTACTTCTTGCCCCTTCTATGTTTTCCTCACTCGCTTCCAGATCTCCCCCTTGCATAAAAATGGCTTTTCGCATTATTTTATATGTTTTTTATGGTTTGTGCATTGTCTACGATACCTAGACCTGCGAGGTCACCTCTGTATCTTCATTACCTTTTATTATATGCCCTCTGTATTTTTTTTATATGTTGCATACTTTGAATTGGAAAAGAGAGGCACTGCAGCACCAGCAACTTGGACAGGAGCACATTCAGCTTCTGCGCCGTTGGATGAATGGGCGCATATTGCTGTCTCTTGGAAATTGCTTCAGTGATGGATTGCTGCCAGAATGACTGACGAGAAGTAGGAGGAGCAGGAGCATCTGGACCAACAGAAGATGGGAATGACAGACAGCTCCCTTCAGCTGAGGTGGTGGCTGGCTGAAACAGGGAGCAGAGTGCCACTGAGTGATGCAGCAGGCTGGACCACCACATCAGAGTCACAGTTCTCCCAGGCCGCTTTCTGGTGACATTGCATATGTTGACACAGGGCCGTGGTGCCAACATTGGGACCCTGGCCTTGCTTCACCTTCTGCTGACATATCTTACATGTGGCCATGTTATCCTCCTCTGGATGCTTGACAAAAAACTGCCACACTGCCGAGTAGCTGATTTTCCCCCCCAACAGTCCACACTGACTGACTCTTACTGCCATGGACTCCAGGAACCTCCCGGGCAGGTAGGCTGCAGCGAAGCAAGTGGTCTACCCCAGGCATGTTTGGCTCCAGACTTCCCACTGCTGCCCTCCTGCTGACTCCCAACCATGCTACCACCTTGCTGGCTCAACTGCTGCCTCATGGGCAACCTGCCACCCTATTTTCCTGATGATGATTCAGCCCCTTCTGCACCTGGCTCCCATCATCATCATCATCATCATCAAGTTATGTCTGCACGTCACTGATGTCATCCTCAAGTTCCTCAAAGGTGTCTGTTTCAGGAGCCTGAATGCTCACAACACCACCTTCCATTCCACTCTCATCACTACTTGCCCGCCTAGCAGAGGAAGCGGCGGATGTCTCCTCTACAAACTGCTGACTGTCCTCTAGTTGATCGTCCTCGCTGTATAGTGGAGCTGAGCCCACAGCATACAATACTTATCTGCGTGAGGGAACAGCATAGGACAGAGGCAGTTGGCGGACAGGGACTGCTCCCGGGTGATGCCAACTTAGGGTTGAGTCTGAGGAACCCACCAACTGTTGACTGGGGGTGTCAGATGTCACTTGGGATGAAGGGGATGACCAAGTTAACCAATCAATGATGGCTGCTGGGTTGCTGGTCGAGACACGACCGCTAGCTGACATGGGGAGCTGCGACTCCTGCTGCCACGCACCCTTACTCTGCTGTGACCTCTGCCTGTGCCTGATAAATTTAAGCCTTTGCCACTCCTCTGTGCTCGGCCTGGCACTTCTCTGCCTGACATACTTGTAGAACAATGGTGTACGTACATATTTTACTTTTTACAGAGAAATACGCCCCTATATGGATGCAACATAGATTTCTGGAACACTCAATTTGTGTATATAGATCCCTGCATTTACACTAACAGGCCACTATATGCTTGAAACAGAAAACACGTACAACAGCGGAGTGCATACATATTTACTTTTTATAGAGCAATACTCCCCTATACGGATGCAACAGAAACTTCTGGAACACTCAATGGCCCTCATTTACTATTGCAAACCCAACATGTTTTGTCGCATTGCGCCAGAAATTCTATCTGCGCCGGATTTTGCGCCAGAATTGAAAAAACCCAGACTAACTCTCCATTTTGCTGAGAAAACCCGAAAAGGGGTGTGGTCATCGGCAAATGGGGCGTGGTCTCCAAAAAGGGGCGTGTTCCCGACATTTTAACACAAAAAACAACATATTTACTAAGGTTTCCACATCAAATGTGGTGGATTTGAGCTAAGGAAAACCCTACAGATCAGAGCATGTGTAAAAAAAGCAAAGTGTAGGGAAAGTGGAAAATGTAGGGAAACCTTAGTAAATACCGTGGAAAATAAATTGTAGGGAATTAAAACCCACACAGAAACCTATACAACACTCTTAGTAAATAAGGGCCAATGTGTGTATATAGATCCCTGCTTTTATGCTAACAGGGCACTATACGCTTGATACAGAAAACACGTACAACAGTGGAGTGCGTATATAATTCACTTTTTATATATAGAAATACGCCTGCAACAGAAACTTGCGGAACACTCAATGGCCCTGATTTACTAAGAGTGGAGTGTTAATTCTGGAGTGATTTCAATATCACTAGCCTTTTTTTTTCAAGCGTTTTTTTTCTGTCGCACGTTTTTTTGTGTCGCACTAGTCAATTGTGTTGCACAAACTCCGAGCTAAAGAAATTAGTTGTGTGAGTCAAAATGGTTGAGACTTGTTTGTTTAAAAATGTTTTCATGAATCAAAAGTTTTCATGTGTTATAATTGTTCAAATATTACAACAATTATCCTTGTTTATCAGCTTGGGTGTTAAATTGATTTAAACCTAATACAGTATTGCAAATGTGTTAAAAATAAAAAATAAAATAAACATTAACTATCACATAAGCATTCAATATTTTATTCATAAAAGTGTTGAACTGTACAAAATGTTTTTAGGTTATAAAACAAGTTACTTTCACACAAAACACAATGGTAATGTCACGATGCCGGCTGGCAGGTAGTGGATCCTCTGTGCCAGAGAGGGATTGGCGTGGACCGTGCTAGTGGATCGGTTCTAAGTCACTACTGGTTTTCACCAGAGCCCGCCGCAAAGCGGGATGGTCTTGCTGCGGCGGTAGTGACCAGGTCGTATCCACTAGCAACGGCTCAACCTCTCTGGCTGCTGAAGATAGGCGCGGTACAAGGGAGTAGACAGAAGCAAGGTCGGACGTAGCAGAAGGTCGGGGCAGGCAGCAAGGATCGTAGTCAGGGGCAACGGCAGGAGGTCTGGAACACAGGCTAGGAACACACAAGGAAACGCTTTCACTGGCACGATGGCAACAAGATCCGGCAAGGAAGTGCAGGGGAAGTGAGGTGATATAGGGAAGTGCACAGGTGATAACACTAATTGGAACCACTGCGCCAATCAGCGGCGCAGTGGCCCTTTAAATCGCAAAGACCCGGCGCGCGCGCGCCCTAGGGAGCGGGGCCGCGCGCGCCGGGACAGGACTGACGGAGAGCGAGTCAGGTACGGGAGCCGGGGTGCGCATCGCGAGCGGGCGCTACCCGCATCGCGAATCGCATCCCGGCTGGAGGCGGTATCGCAGCGCCCCGGGTCAGTGGATCTGACCGGAGCGCTGCAGTGAGGAGAGTGTAGCGAGCGCTCCGGGGAGGAGCGGGGACCCGGAGCGCTCGGCGTAACAGTACCCCCCCCCTTGGGTCTCCCCCTCTTCTTAGAGCCTGAGAACCTGAGGAGCAGACTTTTGTCTAGGATATTGTCCTCAGGTTCCCAGGATCTCTCTTCTGGACCACAACCCTCCCAATCCACTAAAAAAAAGGTTTTCCCTCTGACCTTTTTGGATGCCAAAATCTCTTTGACGGAGAAGATGTCCGAGGAGCCGGAAACAGGAGTGGGAGGAACAGATTTGGGAGAGAAACGGTTAATGATAAGTGGTTTAAGAAGAGAAACGTGAAAGGCATTAGGAATACGAAGAGAAGGAGGAAGAAGAAGTTTGTAAGAGACAGGATTAATCCGGCACAAAATTTTGAAAGGACCAAGATAGCGTGGTCCCAACTTATAGCTAGGGACACGGAAGCGGACATATTTAGCGGAGAGCCATACCTTGTCTCCAGGGGAAAAAATGGGAGGAGCTCTTCTTTTCTTATCCGCGAACTTCTTCATGCGTGATGAAGCCTGTAAGAGAGAATTTTGGGTCTCTCTCCATATGATGGAAAGATCACGAGAAATTTCATCCACAGCGGGCAGACCAGAGGGCAAGGGGGTAGGGAGGGGGGGAAGAGGGTGACGGCCGTACACCACGAAAAATGGGGATTTGGAGGAAGATTCAGAGACTCTGAAATTATACGAGAATTCGGCCCAAGGTAGAAGATCTGCCCAGTCATCCTGGCGGGAGGAAACAAAATGTCGTAAATAATCACCCAAGACCTGGTTAATTCTTTCTACTTGTCCATTGGATTGAGGATGATATGCAGAAGAAAAATTTAATTTAATCTTGAGTTGTTTACAGAGAGCCCTCCAGAATTTAGACACGAATTGGACGCCTCTATCCGAGACGATCTGCGTAGGCAACCCGTGAAGACGAAAAATGTGTACAAAAAATTGTTTAGCCAACTGAGGCGCTGAAGGAAGACCAGGAAGAGGGATGAAATGTGCCATTTTGGAGAATCGATCAACGACCACCCAAATAACAGTGTTGCCACGGGATGGGGGTAAGTCAGTAATAAAATCCATACCAATCAGAGACCAAGGCTGTTCGGGGACAGGCAGAGGATGAAGAAAACCAGCGGGCTTCTGGCGAGGAGTCTTATCCCGGGCACAGATAGTGCAGGCTCGCACAAAGTCCACCACATCTGTCTCTAGAGTCGGCCACCAATAGAAGCGAGAGATGAGTTGCACAGATTTCTTGATGCCCGCATGACCTGCGAGATGGGAGGAGTGACCCCATTTGAGGATTCCGAGGCGTTGGCGTGGAGAAACAAAGGTCTTTCCTGGAGGAGTTTGCCTGATGGAGGCTGGAGAAGTGGAAATCAGGCAGTCAGGAGGAATGATGTGTTGAGGAGAGAGTTCAACTTCAGAAGCATCTGAGGAACGAGAGAGAGCATCGGCCCTAATGTTCTTATCGGCAGGCCGAAAGTGAATTTCAAAATTAAATCGGGCAAAGAACAGAGACCACCTGGCCTGGCGAGGATTCAGCCGTTGGGCAGACTGGAGGTAGGAGAGGTTCTTGTGATCGGTGTAAATAATAACTGGAAATCTTGATCCCTCCAGCAGATGCCTCCATTCCTCAAGTGCTAATTTAATGGCTAGAAGCTCTCGATCCCCGATGGAGTAGTTCCTCTCCGCCGGAGAGAAGGTCCTAGAAAAAAAACCACAAGTAACAGCATGCCCGGAAGAATTTTTTTGTAGAAGGACAGCTCCAGCT
Source organism: Hyla sarda (assembly GCF_029499605.1). Classification (NCBI taxonomy): domain Eukaryota; kingdom Metazoa; phylum Chordata; class Amphibia; order Anura; family Hylidae; genus Hyla; species Hyla sarda. The sequence goes on along the minus strand of NC_079191.1, from coordinate 104,871,698 downwards.
CCCACTGAGGAGGCATCAACCTCCAATAGGAAGGGTTTAGATGGGTCAGGTCTGGAGAGCACGGGAGCCGAAGAAAAGGCAGACTTGAGCCGTTTAAAGGCGTCTTCCGCTTGAGGAGGCCAAGACTTGGGATCGGCATTTTTTTTGGTTAAAGCCACGATAGGAGCCACAACGGTAGAAAAATGTGGAATAAATTGCCTGTAATAATTGGCGAACCCCAAAAAACGTTGGATAGCACGGAGTCCGGAGGGGCGTGGCCAATCTAAGACGGCAGAGAGTTTGTCTGGATCCATTTGTAGTCCTTGGCCAGAGACCAAGTATCCTAGGAAAGGAAGAGATTGGCATTCAAACAGACATTTCTCTATTTTGGCATAGAGTTGATTGTCACGAAGTCTCTGAAGAACCATACGGACATGCTGGCGGTGTTCTTCTAGATTGGCAGAAAAAATCAGGATATCGTCCAGATATACAACAACACAGGAGTATAGGAGATCACGAAAAATTTCATTAACAAAGTCTTGGAAGACGGCAGGGGCGTTGCACAGGCCAAAGGGCATGACCAGATACTCAAAGTGTCCATCTCTGGTGTTAAATGCCGTTTTCCATTCATCCCCCTCTCTGATGCGGATGAGATTATAAGCACCTCTTAAGTCCAGTTTGGTAAAGATGTGGGCACCTTGGAGGCGATCAAAGAGTTCAGAGATGAGGGGTAGGGGGTAGCGGTTCTTAACCGTGATTTTATTAAGACCGCGGTAGTCAATGCAAGGACGTAGAGAGACATCTTTTTTGGACACAAAGAAAAATCCGGCTCCGGCAGGAGAGGAGGATTTACGGATAAAGCCCTTTTTTAAATTTTCCTGGACGTATTCAGACATGGCAAGAGTCTCTGGGACGGACAGAGGATAGATTCTGCCCCGGGGTGGAGTAGTGCCCGGGAGGAGGTCGATAGGACAATCATAAGGCCTGTGAGGAGGTAGAGTCTCAGCTTGTTTTTTGCAAAAAACATCCGCAAAGTCCATATAGGCCTTAGGGAGACCGATTACAGGAGGAACCACAGAGTCACGGCAAGGGTTACTGGGAACCGGTTTTAGGCAGTCCTTGGAACAAGAGGGCCCCCAACTCTTGATCTCCCCAGTGGACCAATCCAGGGTTGGGGAATGAAGTTGAAGCCAGGGAAGTCCAAGGAGAATTTCAGAAGTGCAATTGGGGAGGACCAAAAGTTCAATCCTCTCGTGATGAGATCCGATGCACATTAGAAGGGGCTCCGTGCGGAAACGTATGGTACAGTCCAATCTTTCATTGTTTACACAATTGATGTAGAGGGGTCTGGCGAGACTGGTCACCGGGATGTTGAACCTGTTGACGAGAGAGGCCAAAATAAAATTTCCTGCAGATCCGGAGTCCAAGAAGGCCACAGTAGAGAAGGAGAAGGCAGAGGCAGATATCCGCACAGGCACAGTAAGACGTGGAGAAGCAGAGTAGACATCAAGGACTGTCTCACCTATGTGCGGAGTCAGCGTACGTCTTTCCAGGCGGGGAAGACGGATAGGACAATCCTTCAGGAAGTGTTCGGTACTAGCACAGTACAGGCAGAGATTCTCCATGCGGCGTCGTGTCCTCTCTTGAGGTGTCAGGCGAGACCGGTCGACCTGCATAGCCTCCACGGCGGGAGGCACAGGAACAGATTGCAGGGGACCAGAGGAGAGAGGAGCCGGGGAGAAGAAACGCCTCGTGCGAACAGAGTCCATATCCTGGCGGAGCTCCTGACGCCTTTCGGAAAAACGCATGTCAATGCGAGTGGCTAGGTGAATGAGTTCATGTAGATTAGCAGGGATTTCTCGTGCGGCCAGAACATCTTTAATGTTGCTGGATAGGCCTTTTTTAAAGGTCGCGCAGAGGGCCTCATTATTCCAGGATAATTCTGAAGCAAGAGTACGGAATTGTACGGCATACTCGCCAACGGAAGAATTACCCTGGACCAGGTTCAACAGGGCAGTCTCAGCAGAAGAGGCTCGGGCAGGTTCCTCAAAGACACTTCGAATTTCCGAGAAGAAGGAGTGTACAGAGGCAGTGACGGGGTCATTGCGGTCCCAGAGCGGTGTGGCCCAAGACAGGGCTTTTCCAGACAGAAGGCTGACTACGAAAGCCACCTTAGACCTTTCAGTGGGAAACTGGTCCGACATCATCTCCAAGTGCAATGAACATTGGGAAAGAAAGCCACGGCAAAACTTAGAGTCCCCATCAAATTTATCCGGCAAGGATAGTCGTAGTCCAGAAGCGGCCACTCGCTGCGGAGGAGGTGCAGGAGCTGGCGGAGGAGATGATTGCTGAAGCTGTGGTAGTAACTGCTGTAGCATAACGGTCAGTTGAGACAGCTGTTGGCCTTGTTGCGCTATCTGTTGTGACTGCTGGGCGACCACCGTGGTGAGGTCAGCGACAACTGGCACAGGAACTTCAGCGGGATCCATGGCCGGATCTACTGTCACGATGCCGGCTGGCAGGTAGTGGATCCTCTGTGCCAGAGAGGGATTGGCGTGGACCGTGCTAGTGGATCGGTTCTAAGTCACTACTGGTTTTCACCAGAGCCCGCCGCAAAGCGGGATGGTCTTGCTGCGGCGGTAGTGACCAGGTCGTATCCACTAGCAACGGCTCAACCTCTCTGGCTGCTGAAGATAGGCGCGGTACAAGGGAGTAGACAGAAGCAAGGTCGGACGTAGCAGAAGGTCGGGGCAGGCAGCAAGGATCGTAGTCAGGGGCAACGGCAGGAGGTCTGGAACACAGGCTAGGAACACACAAGGAAACGCTTTCACTGGCACGATGGCAACAAGATCCGGCAAGGAAGTGCAGGGGAAGTGAGGTGATATAGGGAAGTGCACAGGTGATAACACTAATTGGAACCACTGCGCCAATCAGCGGCGCAGTGGCCCTTTAAATCGCAAAGACCCGGCGCGCGCGCGCCCTAGGGAGCGGGGCCGCGCGCGCCGGGACAGGACTGACGGAGAGCGAGTCAGGTACGGGAGCCGGGGTGCGCATCGCGAGCGGGCGCTACCCGCATCGCGAATCGCATCCCGGCTGGAGGCGGTATCGCAGCGCCCCGGGTCAGTGGATCTGACCGGAGCGCTGCAGTGAGGAGAGTGTAGCGAGCGCTCCGGGGAGGAGCGGGGACCCGGAGCGCTCGGCGTAACAGGTAAACAGTCCCTTGTTAGAAATCACTTGATTTTTTTTATTTCACTCGGCCTCTTGGCTGTCGGTTATTGTGTGAGGCAAACTCACACCTTTTCTAGAGTGATTTTGGAAGAACTCCGAGTATTTTTTGTCAGGAACACGACCATTTTTGCATAAAACACGCGCATTTCAGAGTGAAAAAAAAACACTCCGAGTGGTTTCTAAAGTGTCGGTTGTGCAGCGTAAAATTTGGTCGCAGAAATAGTCGCACATATGTTGCGACAAACATTTAGGCGCAATAACCGAGAAAAATAGTCGGTTGGACTTTAGTAAATCAGGGCCAATGTGTGTGTGTATATATCCCTGCTTTTACACTAACAGGCCACTATACTCTTTAAACAGTAAACACTTATAACAGAAGAGTGCGTCTATATTTTACTTTTTATAGAGCAATACACCCCTATATGGATGCAACAGAAACTTCCGGAACATTCAATGTGTGTATATTGATTTCTGCTTTTACACTAACAGGCCACTATATGCTTGAAACAGAAAACACGTACAACAGCCGAGTGCGTATATATTTCACTTTTTTAAGAGTGCAGTACAGTTGCACCAGAAATAAGCGTAACAATCTAGTGCGTAAGTCTTTTAGTGCTTTTACGCTTACTGCCCCCTATAAGCTTTATCCAGAAGAAATCTAGAACTGCGGAGTGCGTTTATATTTCACTTTTTTGAGAGTACTATGCCCCAGATCGGTTGCACCAGAAATAAGCGTAACAATCTATCTAGTTTATTAGTGCTTTTACACTTACTGCCCCCTATTAGTTTTAACCAGAAAAAAGTTGAACTGCGGAGTGCGTATATTTTTCATTTTTTTACAGTAATACACCCCAGTACGGTTGCAACAGAAAAATAGTGTACTCTCTCTCTCTCTCTCTCTCTCTCTCTCTCTCTCTCTCTCTCTGAACTGTCCCTGCCTGCACTATGGTTGCTTGCAGTCTTTGAAAGGGGATTGCTTCCAGTTCTGAACTCAATTGGCAGATTCTGAAACAACTTCTGAACTGTCCCTGTCTGCACTATGATTGCTTGCAGTCTCTGAATGGGGAGTACTTCCCGTAATGATCTCAATTGGCAGACTATGAAATGGCTCTTCCTGCCTGCCTGCCTGCCTGCAGTGATGCGGGCTTGAAGTCAATGGATTTCCCCTGTGCTTATCTGTATTGTCAGTAACACTGATTAGTGACCACACAGTGTCTGCTCTTTCTCTAGCCAAAATGAATGCAGGCTTGAGGTGAATGGATTCCTTGCTAGACAGATCTGTTGTAATGTCTGTTTATTTGTTTTTGCATTTTTCTGTTCTGGTGTGTATTCACACTAGTTTGTTCAGAGCAGTTGGCTATTCCACCTGGATAGGGAATGGTTAATGCTCTGGACAAATGGTAACTAGGGGGTGTCTATTTTAAGACAGACTTCCCTGCAGTCTGGGCTGGTTTGAATACCTCAGTCTAGAATGTCTGTGTGTGCAATACACTTCCAAGTCTGCTTGAGCTCGCACCTCGTATTTATCTTGTGATATTATCTGAGTTTTAGCCATGGTTAATTAGTCTTGTTTATTGTAGATTTTAGTCTGTGTTATATCAGTCGGTTTTGGTATTATGTCTGTTCAGCTTTGTGGATGTTCACACTATGTCTGAGTCTTGCTTGTTACCTGTTCTCTGTATTTTATATTCCTGTTTGGTATCCTGGTTCTGTGTCCCAGTGTGAACCCAGTTTGGTTGATCTTATCCTTTGTACTTGTACCTGCTTGTGATAGTTCTTAGTAACTTACCTGTGGAGTTTAGTGTTTTAGTGTTTTGGCTCTCAGTTCTTCCGCTATCCCCTTCATCTCCTGGATTCTGCTGTATACTCATATAATGCCTAGTCTTGTTAATTTTATCATGTCTGCCGTTTATCTGATATCTGGTTTTGAGAACTGTTTGCAAATTCACTATATTGCCCGTCTTCGGCAATGGCTGCCGAATATATAGGGCTGTGACATCATAGGGCTGGCTGGCTGCTGATAGGCTGCATGCCACCATGTGATTCAGGGTGATCCCGCCTACCCGCCCTCCCAGACTTCCTTGCCCCATGTCCTCAAACATATAGCCGCTATTTTAGCCCCCGGCCCGCACAAAATGTAGTGAATGAAGCTATTCATTACCACGAAGCGCAAGGAAATTCGGATTCGTTCCGAATTGAATTTTTCATGAAATTCTGAAAGAATTTGATTTCGTCAGCTTCGATTCGCCCATCTCTAGTCAAAACCCCCGTCACCCGCTCCAAGCGTTCTGAACAAAATTTTCTGAACACTGGGGGCAGCGGACTACCCCTTTAACTGTTTTTGTGACCATTGCTGTTTTAGGCCATAAGTGCCTGAACAGGAGTATATGCGTGCAATGTGTGTATTTGTTTCTGGCCCTAGCAGCATCTCCAGACCATCCTGTTCAGCTGTAGTGTCATCTGTTGCCATGCCTGACCAAATGGAGGCATGGATGATTGGCCAATTGTGTCTGTACTTATTGTCCACATCCTCCTGAGCTGGCCAATTTATACAGCACTCTGTTTCCCCTTCATTGGAGACTTTTGGTTGGCTATTCTTCTGTGGATCTTGTGTATATTCTTGGTCTGTTTTCCTGACTAATCTATTGCTTTCTGATTTTGTACTCTCTCTGTTACTGGCTGGGCTTGTTTGATTCTAATTATGTATTTGTTTGTCCATTCCCTGTTAGTGTTTATATTGCTGTTCAATTGTTTGTTAACCCTTTTGTTCCCTGAAATTTTTCCTGACTTCCATACTATGTTGTTAGTTACTTTGACTTCGCTTCACCCTACACCTTAGTAGTGTAGGAATCGGCACTGTGGTTCAGGCCACCCTATATTCAGTGGGCATCCCAAAAGGCAGGAAAAGAGGGTGTGAGTCAGTTCAGGGCCACATTTATCCCTGCCCAACTTGGTGTGTATGAACAAATGGCTGTTTAACTATTGTGCTTAAATAGGGCTCATTGGTTTTAAAATGGAAGTTTTACTGGCATTTTACAGGCCCAAAAAGCTGTTCTAACATAGCCAAGGCTGGGTTTGCATTTCATAACATTACATGAAAAATATGATTATAAAATAGATATAAAAAATGTGAATATTTTTTTATGTAATAACCTGCTCAATAACAGTCTAAGGAAAAGTTGCCATCAGTGCACACACTGTTTAAAATGGCTATCATGCCAATGTCTATGTCAATTCAATAATCAAAATTTCAATAGTCAAGTTTAAATTACAGCGTAAATATACAAATGTTGGTTGGAAATGTTGCTGATTTTATCTGCACATTTGTTTTGCAGGGTATTGCAGCCCTGTGATCTCAGAAAACTACTGTTATATGGATCCTTATGGTGTACAGTATAAAGGGGAAAAAATGCACATGGTTATATGCATGAAATCTTGCCAAGAGCTGGACATGCACATCAGATACACTGCTCAAAAAATTTAAGAACACTTAAACAACACAATTTAACTCCAAGTCAATGACACTTCTGTGAAATCACACTGTCCACTCAGGATGCAACATTGACAATCTATTTCACATGCTGTTGTGCAAATGGAACAGACAACAGGTGGAAATTATAGTCAATTAGTAAGACACCCCCAAGAAAGGAGTGGTTCTGCAGGTGGTGACCACAGACCACTTTTCAGTTTCTATGCTTCCTGGCTGATGTTTTGGTCACTTTTGAATGCTGGCAGTGCTTTCACTCTAGTGGTAGCATGAGGCAGAGTCTACAATCCACACAAGTGGCTCAGGTAGTGCAGCTCATCCAGGATGGCACATCAATGCGAGCTGTGGCAAGAAGGTTTTCTGTGTCTGTCAGTGTATTGTCCAGAGCATGGAGGATCTACCAGGAGACAGGCCAGTACATCAGGAGACATGGAGGAGGCCATAGGAGGGCAACAACACAGCAGCAGGACCACTACCTCCACCTTTGTGCAAGGAGGAGCACTGCCAGAGCCTGGCAAAATGACCTCCAGCAGGCCACAAATGTGCATGTGTCAACTCAAGCGGTCAGAAACAGACTCCAAGAGGGTGGTATGAGGGCCCGAAGTTGTGCTTACATTTGGCATTTGCCAGAGAACACCAAGATTTGAAAATTCGCCACTGGCGCCCCATGCTCTTCCCAGATGAATGCAGGTTCAAACTGAGCACGTAAAAGACGTGATAGAGTCTGGAGATGCCGTGGAGAAAGTTCTGCTACCCGCAACATCCTCCAGCATGACCGGTTTGGCAGTGGGTCAGTAATGGAGTGGGGGGCGCACAGCCCTCCATGTGCTTGCCAGAAGTAGCCTGACTGCCATTAGGTACAGAGATGAGATCCTCAGACCCCTTGTGAGACCATATGCTGGTGTGGTTGGCCCTGGGATCCTCCTAATGCAAGACAATGCTATACCTCATGTGGCTGGAGGGTCAGCAGTTCCTGCAAGAGGAAGCACAATGTTGCACCACAGACTGTCTAGGAGTTGGTGAATGCTTTAGTCTAGGTCTGGGAGGACATCCCTCAGGAGACCATCCGCCACCCCATCAGGAGCATGCCCAGGCAATGTAGGGAGGACATATGGGCACGTGGAGGCCATACACACTACTGAGCCCCATTTTGACTTGATTTAAGGACATTACATCAAAGTTGGATCAGCCTGTAGTGTGGTTTTCCACTTTGATTTTGAGCGTGACTTCATATCCAGACCTCCATGGGTTGATAAATTTGATTTCCATTTATAATTTTTGTGTGATTTTGTTGTCACCACATTCAACTATGTAAAGACAAAAGTATTAGTTCATTCATTTATATCTAGGATGTGTTATCTTAGTCTTCAGTTCATTTTTTTGAGCAGTGGAAATTTTTACTAAATCTGACAGTTTTGTCGGGAACAGACAACTATCTATTGTGTATGACATTCTCCATTCTTCCCCTGATAACAAATGCTGGATATGGAAATGATTTGGCTGTTGCATTTCAATTGCTTAGTCCCTTCTCAGGAAGCTAAGGTTGGAGGAGTTGGAGATGAAGAGGATGGGAATTTTTTCTTCACTCCCTGCTTATCATTGCATATTGATGTTAGGAGGATGGTGCAGGACATAAAGTAATTTATACTGTAATGTTTGTCTGGCCATGAGGGATAAAATAATTTCCCCTGGAATACCCCTTTAAGACACACTCTTTTGGAAATACTGTGTTTGGGGGAAACAGGGGCTCTGAAGCTTGCAACAATAAAACAATTTAAAAACTTTTATGCAATTTCATTTTAGATAGGTAAGATTTAATTTTAGTTAAATTCAATAAATACATTTCAAATATGTTATATTTATTTTGAAAAGATTTTGCAAACTTTGTGTATTTTTATTAACCCCTTTAAGGATGCAGCATGTTTTTACATTAATGACCAAGCACCATTTTTTCCAATCTGGCCTATGTCTTTTTAAGTGGTAAAAACATTGAAATGCTTTTACTGAGCGAAGCGATTCTGAGATTGCCTTTTCGTGACTTATTGTACTTTTTATTAGTGGTAATTTCTTTCGATCCTGCAATCGCATGACAGGGTCTCCAATGGGGGACAGGGGAAGCCCCCCTTCCCATGGCCAATCCCATAGAAGCCTTGGTCCGTACTGAACATGACATCTATTGGGTAATGTGGCCAGCGTGTTGCCAGTGCGATCTTGGTCTCAGCAGATGCAGCTGGATACTGGTTGTGATTGACAACCAGGTCCCACCACTGATCTCCTGCAGCGCATCCTGCATCCTCAGTTGGACATGTGCATGCATCCAATTGAGCGAACATGTTAGCAGCTGGTATACGTCCATTAGCGGGAAAGGGTTACCATTATCTGTTGCTTATACTTTACAGGAGATTTACGTTGATCCTCAGGCTCTCATTATTGTACTTTGTTACCAAATCACCTACGTAAAAAGGAACAAAAAATCAAATAAGTCATAATTACATACATCACATTTTACATGACTGCATGGCAAAGATATAAAACATGCACTTTACATGTGGAGAAAGAAGTAAACCAATGCTTTCTATCTACTCAATCTAAACTGTTACTGTCTAAAAATAAAATGTGGGATTTACAGTATATGGAAGTTGATCTTTGCTAATGAAAGCATATATACAATCTAAAAGCATTTCCTTCCCCAGGAATTGCTTCAGAAGGCGAAGTAATTAGAAGTCCCTTCCCTTTGATTGACACATAGGTTGCACTAGGTGATTATCCTCCTACAGTCAGCAGGCTAGCCACACAGCAGGTAAAAACGTTAGAAAATAGACCTTTTAGAATCAGCAATTTCACATGATTATTCACCCTTACTAAAAGCAGAAAATATGAACAATGTCTTTTACTGTGTGAGCAAAGCCACTATATAACCTTTCCTTAGAAGTCTTATTAATTAGAAATAGGCCCATTTAGACAGTCAACATGGTGGTGAGGCTCAATTACTTTGCATCAATGACAATCATTAATACAAGGTCATACAGTACGAGGCCAGCGACCAAGCGTGGACTAGACTTGGCCATCAAATAAGTAATCATACCATAAAGGACATGTTTTGATTGACCACCAGACGCGGAAGCATAATGTGACAAAGGCAAAATTTAAACATGATGTGACCACATTTCCTCCCCACCTTGATGTTAAGTCTAGTTAAGGACACTCAGGAATTTTGGTCGGAAAGTACGCTGCTCAACATGCAGGTGAATGGATTTTCTGTGAACCCATGCACAGTGTTGAATTTTCTGGTCAGGATTTCAGACAGAAAATTGTGATCAAATAATTCTGCCATGACTTTGAACCTTCTCAATGTTCTGGCGGAATCCGTTCTACAGACATTGCCATCTATCGATACGGCAATGTCTGCGTGATCCTTGCGCCGACTGATCAATTGGTGCTGGCCTCATTCAGAAGCCCGGATGGAAGATTTCCATCCAAAGCTTCGCAAATGTGAACCCAGTCTGCGAGTGCAGGAGAAAAAAAATAGGGAAGGGGGCAGGAGATAAATGTTTTTATTAAGTAAATTAGAAAGGCTAATGTTTTGCCAAGATGTACAACATATAAAACCTTTTTAACCAGGACTGTAGGCCCTGAGTCCACTCCCGTTCTATAACGCGGGGCTGTGTCGTAGCCCTACGTCATAGCGGGTCGGGCCCATCCTCTAACAACGGCCGGGACCGTGGATAATAGCGTGCAGCATTGATCGTGGTGCCGTGCTCTATTAACCCTAAAGTGAAAGTAAACTAATGCCGGTTAGCTCAGGGGGCTGTTTGGGACTGCTGCTGGGAAATTGTGGCATCCCAAACAGCTGTACGACACATGGAGGGTCCCCTTACCTGCCACCTGGTATCTGATCGACTACTCAGTGTCTGAGATCCAGGCATGAGCAGTCAAGCTGCAGAATCATTGATCAATGGTTTCCTATGAGAAACCATTGATCAATGTAAAAGATCAGTGTGTGCAGTGTTATAGCCCCCTATGGGAGCTATAGCATTGCAAAAAAAAAGTTTAAAAAAAAAAAGTGAATAAAGATCATTTAACCCCTTCCCTAATAAAAGTTTGAATTACCTTCCTTTTCCCAATTTAAAAAAAACTGTGTAAATAAAAATAAACATATTTGGTATCGCCGTTTGTGGAAATGTCCGAATTATAAAAATATATCGTTAATTAAACCACACGGTAAATGGTGTACACACGAAAAAATTCCAAAGTCCAAAATAGCTTATTTTTGGTCACTTTTTATATCATGAAAAAAATGAATAAAAAGCGATCAATAAGTCCGATCAATACACAAATTACACCGTTAAAAACTTCAGATCACACCACCCCGCATGCAGAAAAATAAAAAGTTATAGGGGTCGAAAGATGACAATTTTAAACATATACATTTTCCTGCATGTAGTTATGAACTTTTTCAGAAGTACGACAAAATCAAACCTACATTTTTACCAAAAAATGTACTGTGTAAAAACGGAAGCCCCCAAAATTAACAAAATTGCTTTTTTTCTTCAATTTTGTCGCACAATGATTTTTTTCCCATTTCATCATAGATTTTTGGGTAAAATGACTGACGTCATTACAAAGTAGAATTGGTGGAACAAAAAATAAGCCATCATATGGATTTTTAGGTGCAAAATTTAAAGAATTATGATTTTTTTTGAAAGGTAAGGAGGAAAAAATGAAAGTGCAAAAACAGAAAAACCCCGGGTCCTTAAGGGGTTAAATTCTGACAGTGCCCATTTAAAGGAACTGATGTTTTTTTAATCGTCAACTACAAAGAAAAAAATGTCTTCACACGGCCTTCAACAGTTAAAATAGGCTGTATTACTTGTCTGTTTTTTTTTTGTCCCATCCCACTTCACACATGAGGTCTTCATCCTGTGTCTCTACTGTGGTTGTCTGGGTATGCAACGAGTTCTAGTGGTGCAACAGCCAGAAAACTAAACTTATGCCTTATACTATAATATATATCTTGCACTGGTTTGTGATTTGGACAACAATTAGTATAAACAGCACCCTCTTTTTCTTAGTGGTTTGGAGATGGCCGCTTTTTGTCCACCTTTGTCTGAGAAGATATAAAAGACAATTATTTTAACATTATACTCTTTCATTCTACCTACAGTATACTGACTAATATACTTGGCTGCATTCAGCTATGAGTTTTTTTTTATTTATTTTTTTGGCTTAATAAGCATTATAATTCATATTACTCAGCTCCAGTGCAAACCATAAAAATGTGACCTTTTCACAAAAGATATCGATTAACACTAAGGCTAAGTTTCTACTTGTTTTTTTTGGGGTGGAAAAACGCCAAGAAAAACGCAGATTCTGCCGCATGGCGTTTTTTCGGCCAAAAAATTAGAAATCACAAAATTCTTTTTCCACTTCAGCTACTTGGCGGTTTTGTAAAATCACAGCATTTTGAGCCATTGGCATTTTTCCCCTCAAATCGTGGTGTTTTTTCCCCATATAAGTCTATAGGAGTAAAAAAAAACACGAAGAAAAACGCCATGTGGGTTTTAATTTTAGCGTTTTTTCAGGCGGTTTTTATTCTCTTCTGGACTTTAGCGATCCAAAAAAGTGATGGAGATACCTTTTAAAAAAAAATTCGTAGGGTACCATTAAAAAATAATAATAAAAAAGACAGTAGTTATGGAAAAAATTGTATGTAACGAAATGTATCTTTTTTATAACAAAATTTTAATAAATTTTTAAACAGGGATAAATTTATGTGGGTGAGCAGGGCACTAAAAATATAGCCGACAATAATAAAAATGTAGTGTGTGTGTTTTTCACTTTTTATTCTTTATTTTTTAGGTGGTACTACTACTCCCAGCATGGAACACACACTGTTCCATGATGGGAGTAGTAGTACCTGTACTAATTGACAGATCGCCCGAGTTCCATTGTGATCCTTCTGTATAATGTATAGTGTTGAGCGGCATAGGCCATATTCGAATTCGCGAATATTCGCGAATATAGGGACGAATATTCGTCATATATTCGCGAATATTCGCATATTCGTAAAATTCTCGTTCTATTTTCGCATATGCGAACATTTGCGCATGCGAAAATTACCATATGCGAAAATTAGCATTTACAAAATTAGCATAAGTGAAAATTCGCATATGCGAAAACTAGCATATGCACATTTTCGCATATGCGAAAATTCGAACACCAGTCTCACACAGTAGTATTAGAGCCTTCTTTACACCACACAAGCTGGAAGCAGAGAGGGATGATCACTGTGATGTGTACTGTGAAAGAAAAAAAAAACGAATATTCGTAATTATGAATATATAGCGCTATATTCGCGAATATTTGCGAATTCGCGAATATGCGATATTCGCGAATAAAATTTGCATTGCGAATATTCGCGAGCAACACTAATAATGTATAGATGCAGGCGGCAGCTCTTCTGTGGTCTCCTGCTGTCTGTCACGCACTGCTCTTTTAAGGTCTATCCATAGATTTTCAATTCTGTTGAGGTCAGGAGATTGTGAAGGCCATGGCAAAACCTTCAGTTTATGGCTCTTGATGTAATCCCCCGTGGATTTCGAGGTGTGTTTAGGATCATTATCCATTTGTAGAAGCCATCCTCTCTTTAACTTCAGCTTTTTCACAGATGGCATCAAGTTAACATCCAAAATTTCCTGAAATTTTATTGAATCCATTTTTCCTTCTACTCCTGAGATGTTCCCTGTACCACTGGCAGCAATACAACACCAAAGCATGATTGATCCACCCCCATGCTTAACAGTTGGACAGAGGTTTTTTTCATTAAATTTATGTTCCCCTTCTTCTCCAAACATACCTTTGCTCATGCCAAAAAGTTCAATTTTAACCTCATCGGTCCACAGAACTTTCCAAAATGCATCAGACTTGTCTATTTGTTCATTTGCAAAGTTCAAATGCTGATTTTTGTGGTGAAGACGTAAAAGAGGTTTTCTTCTGATGACTCTTCAATGAAGACCATATTTGTACAAGTATCTCTTTATAGTGGAATAGTGTACCACAACTCCAGTGTCTGCCAGATCTTTCTGGATGAATTGTGCAGTCAAACGTAGGTTTTGAATTGTTTTTCTCACAATCCTGCGAGCTGTTCTGTCTGATATTTCTCTTTGTCTTCCAGATCTTGCTTTAACTTCCACTGTTCCAGATGACTGCCATTTCATAATTACATTCCGAACAGAGGATATTGACATCTGAAAACGTTTTGCTATCTTCTTATAGCCTTCTCCAGCTTTGTGAGCATCAACTATTTTCAGTTTCAGATTTCTAGGCAACTGCTTAGAAGAACCCATGGTGCTGATTGTTGGGGCAAGGTCAGATGAGTCTGGGCATTTAAAACCTTTGAGATTGACATCACCTGGTCTTCCCAGATGATGATTGAGAACAATCCATGACACTGGCAGGTCTCAGCTTTGCAAAGGGGGCAGTGCATGCTATAAATTCGGCAGGGTGCCAAAACTTTTGCAGACACCATTTTTTTTTTGTATTCTGTTATTTTGAAAGTGTAAATGATGGAAATAAAATCTAACTTTTGTTGACATATTATAATAATGTCTAATCTGTAATTTGATGCCTTTTGGAGATTTTTCCATCTTTCCTTGGCTTCTTTAGGCACATTAATACACATTTTTACCTGGGATGCCCAAACTTTTGATCCTCACTGTAGGATATGCCTGGAAATAGGTGAAACCTCACAGAAGACTACTTTTATCCTTATCCTTTTTAGCAAAAGATATTTCTGCATATGTCATCATGATCTTTAGAGACTAGAGATGAACTTTTTCGCAATGAAATCGCAGTGAAACTTTGTATATCCTGTATGATTCTGCAGAGGTTTAGTAATAAATTATAAGGTAACAGATTGTATGCTATGGTTATTATTCACTTATCTCAGGGGTATTGCTGACCAATATAAATGTCTTATTGAAGATGTTTCTCTTTAATTATAGCTATTTATTATTGTTTGCTTAACCACTCACATGAAAAGCTGATTCAGACTTCATAAGTGCTTCATAATAAGCAGGGAATAAATCTTCAGATATACTATTCACTGTTTTGCTAAATATGTTCTAAAATACAGGGTGAATAAAAAATGCTAAATTATAATCCTGGCATTCATAACTAAGAGACCATAAGACAAGTTTATTAACATGAAAAGACATGCTATTTACACTACAAATGTTCAAAGTGATTTCCATTGGTGACAAGGCAAATGTCTAGGTAGTAGTCCAGTTATAATATCAAAATAGATGGACAGCTCACAACAAAAATTGTACGAGGTTAACTGGGTGCACCTGTACCCACATGGGGAAATGACAATGGAATGTAAAATAGAGTTCCCAGTCCTCAAGTACCTCAGCCAAAGGTATTACCTGTAACACCAAGGGGGTTGTTTACATTTTACAGTGTGGGTGTGCAAAACAATATATTGGACGTACTAAACGTCCACTCAGGGCTAGCAGAACACATTTATAATATTAAAAGTGGCAATGTGAAACATCCATTGTATGCCCATTTTTCTTTACATAACAGTAAAGACCCATCTAGTTTAGTTTTTGCAGGGCTACAGGTAATCAAACCCAGTTGGCGGGGGGATGGAGAAGTTTTATGGCCAAAGCAGTGAGGCAAAAAAATTTTGAATTCAAAATTCTGGAACCTAGAGGACTTAATTGCAATCCGGAATTATTTGGTTTTCTTTAGGGGTAGAGAATGATTTATTATTCTGTTATGGTAAAAAAAAAAAAATGTATACATTTATGTTTTTTTCTTCTATTTTTATCTTTATTATTTTTATCTCTATTTTTATTTATTTATATAAAATTTTCATTATTATTATTTTATTCTATTTTTTCAATTTTTTTATTTTTAGATTTTTATATTTATTTTTAGTTTATTTCTATCCTATTATTCTTATTATTCATTTTTATTTTTCTAACTAATGCCCAAATCCGCACCCAAATCGCATCTAGTGTGTGAATGGTTACTTATTCTAAACAACTTTACTTACATTTATTTTTCTCTATTTAAAGTATATTTTGTTCATTATTTGTCCATTATATGATTCTATCCATGTTTCTCATCTCTGGATGATTCATGCTATATTTTGAATGAGTAGCCACATCTTCTAATTCCCAGCTGATTAATCAGAGTTCAAAAACCTACACAAAATGTCTAGCCTTATATAAACAGAGACAGTAACAACATGATAGCAATAGATAATCTTTATTAGAAAACCATGATTAATGACAAAATTGACACACCCATAAAAAACATGAAACACTCAAACATAAAAAAATAAAAATAAAAATAAAAACAAAGCAGCAGTGGAGGAACACAGAGTAGGACATATGTCACATGTATAAATAAAAAAAAGATCTTTCATATATACCGTATTTATCAGGGTATAACACGCACCGGCCTATAACACGCACCCTCATTTTACCAAGAATATTTTTTTTACCCACATATCCTTGGTAAAATGAGGGTGCGTGTGTGTGCATGTGTATACCCCGATACACTGTTTCTGACCTCGCAGAAGCCCCCAGGAAAGGCAGGGGGGGAGAGGCCGTCGCTGCCCGCTTCTCTCCTCCTGCCTTTCCTGGGGTCTGGAGCCCTGCTGCCGCCGCTTCTCTCCCCCTGCTATCGGCGCCGCTGCCCCTTCTCCCCCCCCTGGCTATCGGTGCCACTGCCCCTTCTCTCCCCCTGGCTATCGGCAATGGGGCAGCGGTGCCGACAGACAGGGGGAGAGAAGGGGCAGCGGCACCCATTGCCGGCACTGCTGCCCCATTGCCTCCCCCATCCCGGGTTGTATAATTACCTGTTGCCGGGGTCGGGTCCGCGCTGCTTCAGGCCACCGGTGTGCGTCCCCTGCGTCATTGCTATGTCCGGCAACAGGTAATTATACAACCGGGGATGGGGGAGGCAACGGGGCAGCGGCGCTGGCAATGGGTGCCGCTGCCCCTTCTCTCCAACTGTTTGTCGGTGCCGCTGCCCCATTGCCGGCACTGCTTCTCTCCTACTGGCTATGGGCGTCGGCACGATAGCCAGGGGGAGAGAAGGGGCAGCGGCACCGATAGCCAGGGGGGAGAAGGGGCAGCGGCGCCGATAGCAGAGGGAGAGAAGCCGGCAGCGACGGCAGGTTTCTGCACCTGCAAAAGCCACTGCAGTTCATTGATTTAAAAATCATTGAACTGCAGCGGTTTATCGGCACATAACACGCACATAGACTTTAGGCATATATATATATATATATATATATATAGATGTATATGCATCTATATATATATATATATATATATATATATATATATATATATATAGTGTCCAAAGAAGAAGAACGAAGCACTCACCCTGTAGTTACGGCTTAAAACTTCATTCTTTATTTCAGATGTACATCGGATCACCGGAGTGATACGGGAGAGCAAACAGGTGCTGTGGCATGATGGGACCCCAATATACAATCCTGTGCAGCTCAAGTCAATCTGTATGATTCAGACTTGGGCCCAGCTTATCCATACATGTAAACAAAATAAAAAATAATAAAGTGCAAATGTGCATACAGCAGCAAAAAAGGTGCCTGACTGTCTATATATCACTAGTCCTCATCAGTCCATATTGCACATGTGCCCATAATCAAATACATGGAAAAATTCCACATTACAAACCAAGTGGTAAGTGTAGCCTAAATTCCGGTGTTCCCCCACCTCACACTCCAACGCGTTGTGCCCCGCTTCATCCGGGAGTGATGAGGAGGGGGACACCATGAGCTATTTATGTGGGGGCCATCCAGTATGTACGAATCAGAAAAGAAACCGTTGGCGCCAACTAACACGCCGCTTGAGATGCCACCTCCGGTCACGCTGCTGAAACGGACCTACGTTGTCATCTCTCGAGATCTGCCGCTGTAGCAACGTCACCCGAGAGACTCAAGTGCACGGCGTATAACGCCCCATAGCAGGTAAGGGAAGAGTGCCCTGAGATGCAAAAATTATTTATGCAAAAATACATCCAAAACCACTAATGATAAGTGTGCATGTATGATAAAACACAAAAGAGTGAAAGATAAATAAGGTGAATGTGAATATAAGTGCTAATGAATAATTAATGTGTTTGAATGTAAATGGAGTATAGAGTAATGAAAAAAGAAAAAATAAAAAATTTTTGCGAAAAAATCCGTAAATTGGTGAAAAAACATATTTTATATAATAAAAAAATATAATGCATCTGCAAATGGTATCCGGATCGTCAGCAACAGGTCATTCTTCAAATTTGGATTTCCTAAAGTTCTCACCTGACAATGAAAAAAATAACACAAATCATAAGTAAAAAAACAACCCACTTCACATGATCTAGCTCCTATGGGCCCCCTCAGAATAATGTAGCTGGAAAACAATTAGAAAAAAGAAATGTTAAAAACCATAGATAAAAAAAAAATAAACTACAGAGAGTGTATATGAACCTACAGAAACCAAGAGAAACTAGTGTTCTCGTTTAACCCCAAGGGAGATGCCGTTTTAAGTGTATAAATCCACTTACATTCTTTACTAGCGAGTAATTTTTGGATATTGCCAAGATCTAACCGATCTATCCCTCTGAACTTCAAAAGATGGTCCTGTCCATTGTGTGCAATTCTGAAATGACGAGGGATGGGTTTGAGTTTTTGTATATTCTCAAAATCCATCAAATCCACCCTCATTGCGGCTTTGATATCACGTAAATGTTCCTGGATTCTCACCCTCATCTGTCTGGTTGTCATCCCCACATAAATGAGGCTGCAAGGGCATGTGGTATAGTAGATTACGGCTGCTGTTTTACAGTTGATATGATGCACAATCCGAAACTCTTTTTCACCACTTCAACCCTATAATACATCTATTCTGATCACCTGATTGCAAATTAAACAATCACCATGGGATACTGATTCACACAATGGACAGTACCATCTTTTGAAGTTCAGAGGGATAGATCGGTTACATCTTGGCATGTGTGGAGGCAATATCCAAAAATTGCTTGCTAAAAAAGAATGTAAGTGGATTTATACACTTAAAATGGCATCTCCCTTGAGGTTAAAGGAAAACTGTCAGATATTTTCTCCTGCATTATCCAGAGGTACTGGTAGATAGTGCGGGAGATGCTGATTCCAACGAGCCCTGCCTTACCCGGATCCAACCGACCGTTCACCCGCAATTGCAGTTTTATTCTATGTGTATATCTGTCTGTAACTGGCATGGGCGGGGCTTCTGCAGGTTAACTGGCACTGACGTCAGAGCCGCTTATGAATATTCATCCCCCCTCCCTCCAGCTCTCCCTCTCTTTGCCTCTCCTAACTGGAGGGAGGAGGGATGAATATTCATAAGCGGCGCTGATGTCAGTGCAGCAAGATATAAACATAGAATAAAACTACAATTGCGGGCGAACGGCCAGGCAGATCCGGGTAAGGTAGGGCTCGTTAGAATCAGCGTCTCCCGCACTATCCACCAGTACCTGTGGATAGTGTGGGGGAAAATATCTGACAGTTTTCCTTTAAATGAGAACACTAGTTTCTCTTGTTTACTGTAGGTTCATATACACTCTCTGTAGTTTATTACTTTTTTATCTATAATGTTTTTATCATTCATTTTTTCTAATTGTTTTCCAGCTACATTATTCTGAGAGGACCCATAGGAGCTAGATCATGTGAAGTGGGTTGTTTTTCTCACTAATGATTTGTGTTATTTTTCCATTGTCAGGTCAGAACTTTAGGAGTTCCAAATTTGAAGAATGACCTGTTGCTGACGATCCGGATACCATTTGCAGACGCATTATATTTTTTTATTATATAAAATATATTTTTTTACCAATTTACTTATTTTTCCGCAAAAAAATCATTTTTTTTTTCTTTGTTCATTACTCTATACTCCATTTACATTAACACACATTAATTATTCATTAGGACTTATATTCACATTCACCTTATTTATCTTTCACTCTATTGTGTTTTAACATACATGCATTTTTGCATAATTATTCATTTACATCATTTATCACTTATCTATTCACTCATTATTATCTTTCGCACATATGCATATATTAATTTTTATCACTTAATATTATTCTTTATATATTTATATTTTTAATGTGCATGTGGTTCCTTTTGCGGTGTTTTTGCGGTTTTGCTATTTTTTTTGAGTTTAGTACATTTCCATATACATACACTGTCTCTCTCATTACATCTTATTCATTCACTCGTATTTCACCATTACTCACATTTCTTTATTATCTGTGCACTTCTTTCAAAAATAGTAAATTTATATGGAGTACTATTGATTTTTAGTTCTGTGCATTAATTTACTTGTGGACCAGCATCTCAGGGCACTGTTCCCTTATCTGCTTTGGGGCGTTATGCGCCGTGCACTTGAGTGCGCATGTCCATGTTTCCCGCTGCGCCGTGCCTCATTCTGGTCTCTCGGGTGACGTCGCTACAGCGGCAGATCTCGCGAGATGACGACGTAGGTCTGGTTCAGCGGCATGACCGGAGGTGGCATCTCAAGTGCCGTGTTTCTTTTCTGATTGGTACGTACTGTATGGCCCCCACATAAATAACTCATGGTGTCCCCTCCCACGAAGCGGGGCAAAACGCATTGGAGTGTGAGGTGGGGGAACACCAGAGTTTAGGCTACACTTACCACTTGGTTTGTAATGTGGAATTTTTCCATGTATTTGATTATGGGCACATGTGCAATATGGACTGATGAGGACTAGTGATATATAGACAGTCAGGCACCTTTTTTGCTGCTGTATGGACATTTGCACTTTATTTTTTTTTATTTTGTTTACATGTATGGATAAGCTGGGTCCAAGTCTGAATTATACAGATTGACTTGAGCTGCACAAGATTGTATATTTGGGTCCCAGTATATATATATATATATATATATATATATATATATATATATATATATATAGAAGATCTTTTTTGATTCATACATTTGACATATCTCCTACTCTGTGTTCCTCCACTGCTGCTGTGTTTTTTTTTATCATGTCTGAGTGTTTAATGTTTTTTTATGGGTGGGTCAATTTTGCCATTAACCCTTTAGCGCATATGGACGTTTATGAACATCCATATACGCATCCCCACATATAATCTCATGAGCGCGCATAAGCAACCGAGACCCACGCTAATGCCGGGCATTGCCGATCGGGCTGATGTCCGGCATTAACTCTTTAGACGTGGCGATCAAAGTTGATCGACACGTCTAAAAGTGAAAGTGAAAGCATCCCGGCTGCTCTGTCAGGCTGACCGGGACCATCGCGATAAAATTGCGATGTCCCGATCAGCTAGGACGCAGCAGAAGGTCCCCTCACCTGTCTCCTGCACGTCCGATAGTCGATTGATTGCTCCAAGCCTGAAATCCAGGTTTGAGCAATCAACTGCCGATAACACTGATCCTTGATATTGAATGCAATGGCAGCGATCAGTATATTGAATCAATGAACTGCATGTTATAGTCCCCTTTGAAAGCTATAAAATTGCAAAAAAAAGTAAAAAAAAAAAAGTTAATAAATAGCATTTAACCCTTTCCCTAATAAAAGTTTGAATCACCCCCCTTTTCCCATAAAAAAAACTGTGTAAATAAAAATAAATATATGTGGTATAGCCGCATGCGTGAAAGTCCAAACTATAAAAATATATTGTTAATTAAACCGCATGGCCAATGGCGTACGTGTAAAAAAATTCTAAAGTACAAAATAGAGTATTTTTGGTCATTTTTTATATCATAAAAAAATTTATAAAAAGCGATCAAAAAGTCTGATCAAAACAAAATTGTACCGCTAAAAACTTCAGATCACGGCGTAAAAAATGAGCCCTCATACCGGCCTGTACGTGGAAAAATAAAAAAGTTATAAGGGTCAGAAGAGGACAATTTTAAACATATAAATTTTCCTGCATGTAGTTATGATTTTTTTTTCAGAAGTACGACAAAATCAAACCTATATAAGTAGGGTATCATTTTAACCGTATGGACCTATAGAATAAATATAAGGTGTCATTTTTACCTAAAAATTTACTTGCGTAGAAACGGAAGCCCCCAAAAGTTACAAAATTGCGTTTTTTCTTCCATTTTGTCGCACAAAGATTTTTTTCC
This sequence comes from Hyla sarda, assembly GCF_029499605.1. Lineage (NCBI taxonomy): Eukaryota > Metazoa > Chordata > Amphibia > Anura > Hylidae > Hyla > Hyla sarda. Next base: position 104,849,822 of record NC_079191.1, on the reverse strand, counting down.
AGTTTTGTTGTAGATTTTTGGGTAAAATGACTAATGTCATTACAAAGTAGATTTGGTGGTGCAAAAAATAAGCTATAATATGGATTTTTAGGTGCAAAATTGAAAGGGTATGATTTTTAAAATGTAAGGAAGAAAAAACTAAAGTGCAAAAACAGAAAAACGCTCCGTCTTTAAGGGGTTAATCATGGTTTTCTAATAAAGATTATCTATTGCTATCATGTTGGTACTGTCTCTGTATATATAAGGCTAGAAATTTTGTGTAGGTTTTTGTAATTAGATTTTCTTGCCGTTTGAGGCTGTTTATTTGATATATTGGTGTTCTTACTTATGTAGGTTTGTGCATTATATTTTTTAGAACCGCACACGGTTCAAATATGGATTTCAAAAGCCATGACAATAATTGGCTATCCCAAATACCTAATATTTTTAAACAAACAGAGAATGGTGAACCACAGAACCCCCATGAAGATGTTGTTAGAGAACAATGTGTGATCAAGAATCTTCTATTAAAGCGTACTAAATCATGCTGGAATAAAACATCCCTTCAACAATATTTACAACAAAAGATGATACCTAGAGGCTTGAGGGTAAGGGTCCTGCCCTCATTTCTAGTGGATAATTTAAACTTGCGGCAAAAGTGGGAAGATGCATGCCCACAATGTTCAAGTGTGTTCCTTGAAATTTTAATGGATATAGATCAGAAGAATATTGATACATTGGAAACTCAGATCAACATGATGCAGGATAAACTAAAACAGGAATTGGATTAGAAAGCTGACTGATTTCCAAACTGATCTGAACACAGCGCTAATGAAATGGGATAAGGAGATTCAACAACAAAAAAGTCTCCAAATATCAGAGGGACATGGCGGATTATGAAAATGAAAGTGCATATAGATGGAGTACCCGCAAAATCATCTCGAGATCTGAATCCATCTCCTACATCAACAGTGATACCTCTAAGATCTCACAAGCCTCTATGTCTAGTACAACGAGTGGACATTGGAACAGGTGGGAGAATAGACGGAATACTCTAGAAGAACAGTGAAAAGAAAGGAACAACCTGAAGCAAAGCAGGCATCAGACACAACCTTAAAGGTAATACATTTATCTGACATTGAGTTAACAAGTGATCAATTGGAAGTTTTGTCTAAAGGTTTGACTTTCTGTCCAGTATCCCATACGGATAAATTTACTATGATCAAAGATCTATTTCTTTTTGCTAGGAAACTTAAACTCTTAAAAACACTTTTCTATACACACTATGTCCCATATTTTTACAGAGGAACAGGAATTGGAAGCGCTCAGCGCACTAGAATCTCTGATCTTGGAAGAAGAGGAAAACAGCAGTGGGGGTAAGTTTCCAATAGACATCTGCAGGAAATCTACTGTATTTCCCTCTCCTGTCTCTGAGTTCACCAGTAGAGGTATTCATCAAAGCCATGATACAGGAAATTGATAACCCTCCAACTGATAGGTGGCATGATAATCTGTCTTATGGTCAAAGAAAAGCATTGATGGAGTTGAGGAAAATGAAAGGGATTGTGTTTAAACCTGCAGACAAGGGGGGCACTGTTGTGGCCCAGTGAAAAATATGAAGCTGAAGCCTTTAGACAGTTAAATGACCCTACTTGTTACAAAAATTGAGTCACAACCCCCTCACTAATTTTCAAACTCAACTCTTCCATATACTGGAATGTGCCTTTGAGGAAGGAATCATTACAAAAAAAAATATGATGGAATAAAAGTTGACTGCCCGACAGTGGCAACACTGTATTTGTTGCCCAAAGTTCACAAAGATAGGTTCAAACCCCCGGGCAGACCCATTGTATCTGGCCGGGGAAGTTTATGTGAATCGGTGTGTCGCTTTCTTGACTTCTATTTACAACCTTGTGTAGAGGACCTACCCTCCTATATCAAGGATTCAGGTGAGGTCCTGAAGAGACTGGAGGGGGTGATCCTTGAAGAAGACATGTTCTTAGTGTCATGTGATGTTGAGTCTTTATATACTTGTATTGACCATAGTCAGGGTCTGGCAGCCAGCAAGTATTTTTTGCAGATGAGGGGCTTGGAGCCTGAATTATTGGAATTACTGGAGTTTGTGCTTCACCATAATTTTTTTTATCTTCAAGGATCGCTTTTATCTACAAATGAGAGGTGTGGCTATGGGGGCCAAATATGCACCATCGTACGTTAACTTATTCCTCGGATATTGAGAGCAAGAGAATATTTTGACATATGAGACATCATCACCCTGACAACTGACATCATGGATGCAATATATAGATGATGTTCTGTTCATCAAGCAAGGCACACGAGATTCCCTCCTAGAATTTTTACTGGTATTAAATCAGAATACATTGAACATTAAACTTACGCACCAGATCAGTCAGCATCAAATGGATTTCTTAGATCTTAGAATCTCAGCAGATAACAGAGGAAGACTGTATACTACTATCCATAGGAAGGATACAAGTGTGAATTCATTACTCCACGCCAAATCCTCACATCCACAACATACCATTAGAGCCATACCATATGGACAATTTCTCAGAGCTAGACGCATATGTGATGATGAAGAAGAATTTGAAAAACAATCTTTTGATTTGCAGCAACGCTTCCAACAGAGAGGATATTCACCAAGAGATATTTCTGGAGGATATGTGAGGGCCAAAAGACAACAACGATCTCAACTTCTGCATTCAAGATACAATAAAAGAGATTCTAATGATATCAGGATGATTATGGATTATCACTGCAGGTGGCAGGACATGTTGTGTAGTGTTGGGCGCGAATATTCGCAATACGAATATTTATTGCATTTTTTTTTTCCAGTACACATCACAGTGATCATCCCTCCCTGCTTCCAGCTTGTGGTGTAAACAAGGCTCCAATTCCTGTTACTGTGTGAGGATTGCGGGTGCCCGAAAATTTGCATATGCGAATGTACTTATTTTTCAAAAAAAAATTTTTTTTTCTTTTTTCATTACTCTATACTCCATTTACATTAACACACATTATTATTATTATTATTATTATTATTATCGAATTCATATTGTGATTTCTATCTTCCCCCATTTTTTTTTTTTTTTTGAACATGTGCTGCACTCTTCCCCACCCCCTCAGCCCAAACCTATATAGGTGGTAATTAGCCATACTAGGGCCATTTCACTCCTAGCTGCCTCCCAGTCTGACTGGGAGAGCAAGGTAAGTGAGCCATTACACCTTGTTCACACTGGTGTGGTGCGGGGTGGCATCTGTTGCTGCCGTGGCGCTGTATCTGCGGGCGGGTGCGGCCTATAGACTGGTTTGAGAGGCATTGGGGCCGCTCTGCCAGTGGGTCGCTCCCCCCCCCCGTGGGCACCTGTGTCGCAGCGGTGGTGGTGGCCGCCTGGTGCTACGCCATTTTATGCTAGGGACGTTAGGGACCCACTCTGAATAGGTGGCCTTGACGTGGCGAGTGGGCTTGTACTTTTTGATCAAAAATGTATACTAACAACCTGTTAGTTTTTGATATTGTGCTGAGAAGCAATCAGATCATTATACAAGATTGTAGATGTGCGCTATGTCTGTATTCTACTCGAATACACATTAATTATTCATTAGCACTTATATTCACACTCACCTTATTTATCTTTCACTCTTTTGTGTTTTAACATACATGCACACTCATCGTTTGTTGTTTTGGATGTATTTTTGCATAATTATTCATTTACATCATTTATCACTTATCTATTCACTCATTATTATCTTTCGCACATATGCATATGTGGTAGCCCTTGTGGGGTGTATGGTAGTGGTGGTATGGTAATGGTATATGAGGGGTTAATATTAACCCTGTCACTCGTGATGCCAGGGTGAGGGCTGGTATTATTGAAGTATAGCTTCGGCCTATCGCCACCCTTCCCAGAAATGACAGGCATATGCAGATAATGACTGATGGTCCACACTGGAGTTAAACTTGAACTGAAGTAAACTTTACTCTTGAACTTGCGGTACATTCAGAATACAGTAACAATCTCTGTAATACACTTGTATAGACTTCAATGACTGACAGTTGCTGTGGACCTTGCGTCTTCTGCAGGTTAATAGAATCAAGGTAATTGGTGCTTGGATCCACCCGGATTTAGGGGTAGATTAGGTCCGGTAGTCCCGCAGAGTGTTTGGGGATTGACACACTCTATAACTATAATTGTTCAGCCGTTGCCGCAAGGGTCAGGCCTAACTCACTGTGATTACTGCTGTACAGGTCTTCTCTCATCAAGAGCACAGGAGCAAGAGAGCTAAAATGGCTGCTGCGTCCCTTATATGGACAGGGGGCACACTTTTATCCTATTCCGGTGAACCACCTGTGGCTCGAACCCATCTTTTTGTATCTCATACACGTCCGTTTCAGGGTAAGGAACTGCAGTGATGGTGTATGGCTCCGTTTCCCACAGGGAGTCCAAGTGAGCCACACTTTATCTCCAAACTGCAAGGGCTGAGCCGAAGCATGTCTATTATAGTCTTTCTGCTGGCGCTCATGAACTTCACCCATTTTCTTCTCAACGATATCCTTGGCTTCCTCAATTCTTCGTCGATGCTCTGACACCCAACCTTGGGAAGCCTGAGGAGAATTGTTGAAAGGTGCCTGTAGCCCAAAGGTTCGATCCTTCGGCAATTGGCAGTGTCGGCCCATCATCAAGAAAAAGGGCGTATACCCCGTAGAGCAGTGAACAGTGTTGTTGTAGATTTCCAGGAGTTCTGGCAGCAGCTGAGGCCACTCTTCGTGCTTCGAGACCGAGGCTGCTCTGAGCATCTGGATGAACACTTGATTGATCCTCTCACAGATTCCATTCCCTTGGGGATGGTAGGCTGTTGTCCGGAGCTTCTTGCAATCATGCAACCGGCAAAGTTCCTGGAACAACTGGGCTTCAAAGGCGGTTCCCGGATCCGTGAGGACTGATTCGGGACACCCCAACGGTTTGATCCAATGCCGATAGAAGAGTTGAGCAGCAGTCTTGGCGGTAAGGTCCTTGACGGGGACCACGACCACCCACTTAGAGTAATGATCCACCATTGTTAGGGCATGACAATAGCCAGATCGAGTGGGGGCCAGCTTCACATGGTCCAAGGCAACAATCTGATTCAGTCTTTCTGCACAGATGGGATGCAAAGGGGCTCTTGCATCCCTCCGGGGGTTCTTTATCACGTTGCACACGGCGCACTCGGCACACCATTTCTCGATGTCTCCCCGCATCCGGATCCAGTCGAATCTCCTTCTGACTGTGATCTCCGTCTTATGGACCCCGAAGTGTCCGGATTGGTCATGATAAGCATTCAGAACCATGGCTGCATCCCTCCTGGGAACCATAATCTGGTGTATGCGGTCTCCAGAGACTGGGTCCAGGGAATTTCGGTAGACCAATCCCTTGTGCAGGAACAGGCGGTTTCTCTGCCGCCACAGCCGCTTCAATTTGAGTCTCCATGAGCTGTGCGCACCCGAGTAGGCACTTTCTTGTGGAGGCAATAGTCGAGGAGGTCCCCGATAACTCTGCTCTCATCCTGAAGTGTCTTCCAGGTAGACAGATCTTCAGAGACCTTGGGAGATTCAGGTCCGCCACCCGCCTGGGCAGTTAGAGCATTCTGGCTCACGAACCTTCGGTAGAAGGGAGGCAATTCTACATCTTCCCACGTCTTCAGAAGGAGGTGCTTCTTCCGGGGCCATGTGAGGAAGTACATCCGCATTGACATTGTTTTTTCTGCTGCGGTACTTGATGTTAAAGTCATAGTTGGCCAACCGAGAGGCCCAACGCTGTTAAAGAGCTCCCAACTTAGCAGTGTTCAAATGGGCCAAGGGGTTGTTATCGGTGTAGACCGTGAAGGGAGTAGCAGCAAGATAGTCTTTAAACTTCTCAGTAATATCCCAAACCAGGGCAAGGAGTTCCAGCTTGAAGGAGCTGTAGTTAGCATCATTCTTCTCAGCACCTCGAAGATGCTGGCTGGCATAGGCAATCACCCTCTCCTTGCCATCTTGCACTTTAGATAAGACCGCCCCCAGACCATCAAAGCTAGCGTCTGTGTATAAACGGAACGGCAGGCTGTAGTCAGGATACGCCAATATGGGGGGTTCCGTGAGGAGATACTTCAGGGCTCGAAAGGCATCCTCTTGTTCTTCGGCCCACTGGATGGGAAGCCTCCCATTATAATTATTCCGAGCAATCCCTCTCAGTAATTCGGTCAAGGGTCCGGCAATTTGATCAAAATGAGGGATGAAACGCCTGTAATATCCAGCAAACCCCAGGAAACTTTGGACGTCTCGCACCGTCCTGGGTGTAGGCCACTCTTTCACAACACTCACTTTGTCTGGATCAGGCTGGACTCCTTGAGCACTGACGACATGTCCTAAGTAGTGCACTTGAGGCTTTAGCAAGTGGCATTTTGAAGGCTTAACCTTGAGTCCATGTCGGATAAGAACTTGGAAAACTTCTTTCAGATGATCCAGGTGTTCCTGATATGTTCAAGAGTAGACTATGACGTCATCTAGATACAACAAAACACTCTGGTAGTTAAGGTGCCCTAAGCATCGATCCATTAGGCGTTGGAAAGTAGCTGGTGCATTGCACAGTCCAAAGGGCACACTTTTGAACTTGAAGAGACCCATGGGGGTCACAAATGCGGTCTTCCCTCTGTCCTCTTCTGCCATTGGCACCTGCCAGTAGCCGCTCGTCAGATCCAGTGTGGAAAAGTAGGTGGCAGACCCCAACGCAGTCAAGGATTCTTCAATGCAGGGGAGAGGATAGGCATCCTTATGAGTTATGTTGTTTAGCTTCCGGTAGTCTACGCAAAGCGGATGGTGCCATCTTTTTTCTTCAACAGGACCAAAGGTGCAGCCCACGGACTCTGGCTTTCCTGGAGGGCATCGGCCTCTTTCATCTCCACGAGCATTTTCTTTATGGTCTGATACATCCCAGGAGCCACAGGGCGATGTCTTTCTTTAATGGGTGGATTGTCTCCGGATTGTCTCCGGTGAGATCCTTTGTTTGATCATGGTGGTCCTGCCAAAGTCTGTGGGAAATTTGCTGAAAGCTTCATGTTTCTTAGCCACCTGGATGACTCCTTCCACCTGTTCCTTGGGGGTATCTTCATCTCCTATCTGTAGTTGCTTCCACCAAGGTTCCGGTCAGGTCCTCGTTGGACCACCTGTGACTTCGAGACTACATCTCGGACTTCTAGATGGTGTAAAGTAGCCACTGGGGTGTACTTGGGTAATTGGACAGCAACATGAGAGAGATTGATGAGTCTCACTGGGACCTTCCCATTCCGTAAGGTTACCAGGCTTCTAGCAGCTCGCACCAAGGGACAATCTTCCAGCAGAAGGGGCTCCAAGAGCGCTTGGTAATCTCAATTTTTCACCCCGGGTCGGGCACGGCACCAAATAACTGTCTCTGTCTGTGGCTGTAGACTAACGGCTCGGATATCTTGAATCCTTACTCGACAGATTTCTCCATGATGATTTACGAACTTGTTTTCTGCTTGGAGGATTTTGAGGTGATGTTATGCAACTCGCCGGCCTGGGGGTGACAAGTGAGGGAGAGATGCATGCAGTGCACAGACAATATCATCAAAACAGTGCCTCATAAAATTCATGCCTAAAATGAAATCAGCTGCTCCCTCATCCCTAACTTTTGTGACAATCACCCCTTGTCTTCCTAACACATGTTTTCTCACCTGCACAGTAGGCTCCCAGTAACCATGTCTGGGTACTGGTTTCCCATTCCCTGCAATTACTCTGAAGTCCGCTTCCTGGGGGTCACACAACCTTTCTAGGCCCCAGTACTTATAGAAAAACTCCTGTGGAATAGTGGATACCTGAGACTCCGTATCTATCAGAGCTTGTAACCGGATACCTTCAATCATCACCTGTACATAAGGGCAAGCAGCTACATACATAGACAGTCCCTTCTTGTCGCTGATTGATTCTGGACCTTCTTCCATTAAAGCCCAGCATTGGCTGTTGCAATGTCCAATCTTACCACAAGAGCTGCAAGCAGGCCTCTGATTACCAGGTAGTCTCACAGGAGGGGTATAAGTTGGATCAGCAGGGTGGGGGTCAGGTTTCTTAGGTGGGAGTGTTGCAGATCTAGAGGGATTGGGCCGGATGGCCATTTCTTTAACCCCTTAAGGACTCAGCCCATTTTGGCCTTAAGGACTCAGACAATTAAATTTTTACGTTTTCATTTTTTCCTCCTCGCCTTCTAAAAATCATAACTCTTTTATATTTTCATCCACAGACTAGTATGAGGGCTTGTTTTTTGCGCGACCAGTTTTCCTTTGTAATGACATAACTCATTATATCATAAAATGTATGGCGCAACCAAAAAACACTATTTTTGTGGGGAAATTAAAATGAAAAACGCGATTTTGCTAATTTTGGAAGGTTTTGTTTTCACGCCGTACAATTTATGGTAAAAATGACATGTGTTCTTTATTCTGAGGGTCAATACGATTAAAATGATACCCATTATTACATACTTTTCTATTATTGTTGCGCTTAAAAAAAATCACAAACTTTTTAACCAAATTAGTACTTTTATAATCCCTTTATTTTGATGACCTCTAACTTTTTTATTTTTCCCTATAAGCGGCGGTATGGGGGCTAATTTTTTGCGCCATGATCTGTACTTTTTTTTGATACCACATTTGCATATAAAAAACGTTTAATAAATTTTTTATAATTTTTTTTAAATAAAATGTATTAAAAAAGTAGGAATTTTGGACTTTTTTTTTTTCGTTCATGCCGTTCACCGTACGGGATCATTAACATTTTATTTTAATAGTTTGGACATTTACGCACGCGGCGATACCAAATATGTCTATAAAAAAATGTTTACGCTTTTTGGGGGTAAAATAGGAAAAAACGGACGTTTTACTTTTTTATTGGGGGAGGGAATTTTTCACTTTTTTTTTACTTTTACTTTTACATTTTTTTACATTTTTTTTACACTTGAATAGTCCCCATAGGGGACTATTCATAGCAATACCATGATTGCTAATACTGATCTGTTCTATGTATAGGACATAGAACAGATCAGTGTTATCGGCGATCTTCTGCTCTGGTCTGCTCGATCACAGACCAGAGCAGGAGATGCCAGGAGCCGGACGGAGGAAGGAGAGGGGACCTCCGTGCGGCGTTCTGAATGATCGGATCCCCGCAGCAGCGCTGCGGGCGATCCGATCATTCATTCAAATCGCGCACTGCCGCAGATGCCGGGATCTGTATTGATCCCGGCACCTGAGGGGTTAATGGCGGATGCCCGCGAGATCGCGGGTGTCGGCCATTGCCGGCGGGTCCCTGGCTGCGATCAGCAGCCGGGATCAGCCGCGCATGACACGGGCATCGCTCCGATGCCCGCGGTTGTGCACAGGACGTAAATGTACGTCCTGGTGCGTTAAGTACCACCGCACCAGGACGTACATTTACATCCTGCGTCCTTAAGGGGTTAAAGGCCTCAGCTAACTGTTCAATGTCCTGCTTAATGTCTCGCAAATCAGCTGTCCCAGGGCTAGGAGGAGGTGTTGTAAGGGCAGGCTGAGAAGGGACAGGTGACTGGTGCGAGGGTCCCGGGGGTTCGATCACTTTACCCGCCAGTCTCTTAAAAGCTGGGAAGGCCATATCGGGATTTTGCACAGCTAGCATCCTAAGTTGAGCTCTGTCCCACTTATTCAATGCTCCCTCTATAAAACGGTCCATCAGCACTCGGTTACCCTGATCGGGCGTGATGCCATTCAGCTTCTGCACCGCCTCTAATACGTTCTTTAAAGCTACTGCATATGCTCTGAGAGTCTCACCTGTTTTCTGACGTCGCTCATATAGTCTGAGGCGTACTTCAGAGGGGGAATGAGATTCAAACACTTGAGAGAGCCCCTCGAAAATCTGTCCCACTGTGGCCTTGTCAGCCGCTGGCCAGGTGGGGAGTTCCTCCAAGGTAGGTCCCTGGAGCTGTCCTAGAAGCAACTGTACCTGTTGATGAGGAAGGAGTGCATAAAACGCGAAGATGCTGTAAATCTTCTCCCTAAAATCTCTCAACGTGAAGGGATCTCCGCTGTACGTGGGAAGGACGGGGTTTCCCAGAAAGACAGGTGCTGCAACAGGGGCTCCCAACATGTAGGGAGCGGCTGGGGATGAAGGTTGATCCGTTGGTGTAGCAGAAAGACTAAGTTGTTGTCGGTCAGGCAGCACCGGTGTGGGTGGCAGCATTCTTTTGACTTGCGTTGGGGACCTCATTGGCGGGGTCCCAGGAGCACCACCTTCCTGTTGGTCAAGTGGCGGTGTTGCAGGCGACTAGGGGTAGACTGGATTAATAGGAATCCCTACGTCCTAGGGACTCTGGCTATGGAGACCCATAAATAAATGGAATGCGGTACTGGGACACCACACATATATTCATTTTTATCACTTAATATTATTCTTTATATATGCATATTTTTTATGTGTATGTGGTTCCTTTTGCAGTGTTTTTGCACATTTTTATGAGTTTTGCACATTTCCATATATATATATATACACTGTCTCTCTCATAACATATTATTTATTTACTCATATTTCATCCATTCACTCATATTTCTTTATTATCATATTTCTTTATTATCTGTGCACTTCTTTCAAGAATAGTAAATTTATATAGAGTACTATTGATTTTTTATGTGAATCCAGGTAGAAAAAACAGACATGGCCGCACATCCATAATTTTCAAAGTGTGGATGTGCGGCCATGTCGGTTTTTTCTACCTGGATTCACATTGTGCATTCTATCCCCTCCTTTTTTGTTTGTTCCACTTGACCTGCACTCCTCCCCACCCACTCAGCCCAACCATATAAGTAGCAGGTAGCTACACAAGGCCCTTTCAATTTCTAGCAGCCTCCCAGTCTGACTGGGAGCACATGGTAAGTGAGCTTTTACACCTTGTTCACACTGGTGTGGTGCTGTGCGGCGTCCATTGCTGCTGCGGCACAATGACTATGGGGGGTGCGGCCCAGAGACTGGTTTGAGTGGTCGGGGTTGCTCTGCCAGTGGGTTGTTCCCCCTGTGGGCACTGGAGTCGTGGCGGTGGTGGACACTGCCCGGTGCTACGCCATTTTATGCTAGGGACATTAGGGACCCACTCTTAATAGGTTGCCTTGACGTGGCGAATAGGCTTGTACCTTTTGATCAAAATGCGTACTAATACCCTGTTAGTTTTGAAATTATGCTGAGAAGCAAGTAGATCAAATTACAAATGGTGGATGTGTGGCCATGTTTTTTTCTACCTGGATTCACTTTTGATTTTTAGTTCTGTGCATTAATTTACTTGTGGACCGGCATCTCAGTGCGCATGTCCATGTTTCCCGCTGCGCCGGGCCTAGTTCTCGCCTCTCGGGTGATGTTGCTACAGCAGCAGATCTCGCAAGATGATGACTTAGGTTCAGTTCAGCGGCGTGACCGAAGGTGGCATCTCAAGCGCCGTGTCAGTTGGTGCCAACGGTTTCTTTTCTGATTCTTACGTACTGGATGGCTCCCACATAAATAGCTCATGGTGTCCCCCCTCCTCATCACTTCCGGACGAAGCAGGGGGAAACGCGTTGGAGTGTGAGGTGGGGGAACACCGGAGTTTAGGCTACACTTACCACTTGGTTTGTAATGTGGAATTTTTCCATGTATTTGATTATGGGCACATGTGCAATATGGACTGATGAGGACTAGTGATATATAGACAGTCAGGCACCTTTTTCGCTGCTGTATGCACATTTGCACTTTATTATTTTTTATTTTGTTTACATGGATGGATATGCTGGGTCCAAGTCTGAATCATACAGATTGACTTGAGCTTCACAGGATTGTATATTTGGGTCCCAGTATATGTGTGTGTGTGTATATATATATATATATATATATATATATATATATATATCTTTTTTGATTTATACATGTGACATATCTCCTACTATGAGTTCCTTCACTGCTGCTGTGTTTTTTTTTATCACATTGAGTGTTTCATGTTTTTTATGGGTGGGTCAATTTTGTCATTAATCATGGTTTTCTAATAAAGATTATCTATTGCTATCATGTTGTTACTGTCTCTGTTTATATAAGGCTAGAAATTTTGTGTAGGTTTTTGTAATTTGATTTTCTTGCCTTTTGAGGCTGTTTATTTGATATATTGATGGTTTTACTTATGTAGGTTTGTGATTAATTAGAGTTGCCTACATAATCTGAAACCGCACCCAAATCACACCTAGTGTGTGAATGGTGACTTATTTTAATCAGGGTTGCCTCCATAAACCTGAAACCACACCCAAATCGCACCTAGTGTGTGTGAATGGTGAATTATTCTAAGCAACTTTATATTTTTATTTCTATTTATTTATTTTCCCCATCTAAAGTATGTTCTGTACATTATTTGTCCATTATATGATTCTATCTATGTTTTTTTTATCTCTGGACAATCCATGCCATATTTTGAATGAATAACCACATCTCCTAACTCCCAGCTGATTGATCAGAGCTGCCTACATAAATGACCTGTTGTCTGAGTATACCATTCTAAAGCCTCTGAGGAAGGGGCTAGTACACATTCCCCCGCAACACGTTTGGCATACCTAACCTGTCTGAACAAGGTGCTAAGGAAGGACTTTTTATTTAGGAACTTTACATGGATTTCTAACTGACCGCTATTAGATTTAAAATTCTGCTGCTTCTGCCACCACACTATTTCAACTACCTCCATCTGTGTACCTTGCCAGGTACTAGTCCGGCTGCCTCCATCTGTGTACCCTACCTTGTACCCTTCCAGGTACTACTCTAGCTGCCTGCATCTGTGTACCCTACCTTGTACCCTTCCAGGTACTACTCTAGCTGCCTCCATCTGTGTACACTGCCAGGTACTATTTCATATACCACCGCATACCACTGTGTGTGCTTCAATCTGTGTACCCTGCCAGGTACTACTTTGCATACCACCGTGTGTCTCCAGCGCTTCAAAATCACCGGAGCTCTGTAGCTGCCGGCCGCAGCAGAAACAGCTTACCATCTACACGCGCCCGGTCTGGAGCACCTTGGCTGTATACTGTTCCGGCAGAGTCGTAATATTATTTACTGTATACTGGCAATTTTTACATACATCGGTGGAGCCTTTACAGAGTGGTGGATGGCGATTATTCAAGGAGCGGTGATGATATGTCACATGGGCCCTGTGAGAAATTTTATGTGTAAAAGTTATTTATAATAAAATGTTTGCATCTTTCCAAACATCCATTGTACAACCTTTTTTGGCTGAGGTATTTGAGGACTGGGAACTCTAGTAGTCCAGTTCTGTCCAGACACGTGTAAGTACATGCTCGTATGGACCCCACTGTTACAGTGATGTGTTGTCTCAGTTCAGATCATTCAGATCCTGTAAGGGGCAGATACACTGGGTGTCTGATGTAGCTTCTCAGACAAAAGCCGCAGGTGGTTAAATCTGGTGATCGTGGAGGCCAGCTTAACATTGGTGAATTGTTGTTTTTGGAACTGGAACATTCCAATGTTCTGGTAGAGTTTACCAGGATTAGATAAACAGAGGTGATTTTTCCAAAAACAGCGCCACATCTGTCTTTAAATAGTTTGCGATATTGCTGCTCAGTTCCATTGAAGTGAATGTAGCCAATGCCACATGCAACTTGGAGACAGACATGGCACTGTTTCTGAAAGAAATTAGCTCTGTTTTTTCTGGTCCTAGATAACCCCTTCAATTCAGATATCGGAGAATATCCAAATGGATATGTGGAGGTGTACCATCCTGCTGATAGAGGAAGATCTGAAAAACGTAGTCTATCTGTGGCATAGGCCAGTGATCCTGATGAGGATGTAATCTGTAATACAACAAATGTATTTTCCTAAGATTCTCCATACTTTAGTTTGTGGCACCTGCAGTCCCATACTAGTCATCCGGGTCAAATTTCTGGGACTATGCTCTTATGTCTCTAATCCTGTTCACTGTCTCTTTTAAAGTCTTTGGATATCCCAAACTTTTTCCATGTGGTTTCAATTGTGGCACATTTACCAAACAGTTTCCCTGCACTGTCACAACAGACCCTGTTCTTGCAAATCCTAACACCCAAAAAGGCTTTAATGTAATTGGTTGCTATGTTTTACTTCGATTTTCAGTCCCTGACCATTTACCTTTGATGTTACTTTAATCACAGGCCATTATTTTTTGCACCATCTTTTTTGAATTGCCCCATACATACATTACGTAAAACAAAAATGGGATATTTAAATATTTTACACATCACTTTCCCATGTCATAAGATGTCTGATATGTCATAGACAATGTTAGAAGTTTGACAAAACCTTAGGTACACTTTGAAGTGGGCCGGTGTTGTCAGATAACTTTTCAGAGTGAGCTGTTGTGTGTAAAGTAACAGTATTTCTGTTCATTATATAATGCCTATTTTGTATTTTTCACCACTTCTCCTCTTTGCAGGCTCCTGGTCTAACTTTCGGTTGTCCCTTAGCTAATAGGTGTAGATGACTGCTGTGATGTCTTCTATACAATGCACACACAGAAGAGAGCATCTTGCCTAATATAAATATACAGTGGTCCCTCAACATACGATGGTAATTTGTTCCAAATGAACCAGAGTTTGTTGAAACCATCGTATTTTGAGGGATCCAAGCAATGTTAAATATAGGAAGGTATACTCACCTGTCCCTGCCGCATTGGACCATCACCGCTTGCCGTCCATCGCTGTCGCCGCGTCCCCGTGGTGTCCCCGCCGCTCATGACCATCTCTGCTGCCCGGGATCGTCGTTCCTTATCATGTCGCTATGCACGCTGCTCCTATTGGATGACGGGACGGCGTGCGCGGCGACGTGATGATGAAGATGGAGAGCAACAGCGATGCAGGGGATCCTGAAGAGGACAATCCGGTGCGCCGGGGACAGGTAAGAGACCATCACCGGACCACACGGGGCACCATAAATGGCTATCCGGTGGCAGCTGAAGCAGTCTGCGCTGCCGGATAGCCGTTTATGCGATGGCCCCGACATACAAAAGCATCGTATGTTGATGCTGCCTTCAACATGAGAGGCCATCATATGTTGAAATTATCGTATGTCGGGGCCATCATAGGTCGGAGAGGTCACAGTAATATATATATATATATATATATATATATATATATTAGTAGCAGCAGCATGTAGGATCCTAACTAGAACACCACCTACAAATTACATTATTAAAAGGAAGCAGAACCCCTTTTGAACATGATACAGCTGAAATGTGTAAAGAAATATCAATATATAAATCAAAACAATATGTATGCACATTTTGTTCCACCCTCAAATGGGGTTGATGCTTAACTTAATTTTAATGCTCCACAAACCAGGATTTAATGCACTAAGCAGTGTGAAAATTAGCATTATCATCCTAGAAAAGTGCATCACCATCTGGAAGCTAAGTCTTGGCCATGGGATAGAGTTGGTGACTTAGAATATCAAGAAACTTCTGGGCAGTAACTTTACCTTCCAAGATGACTATAAGACCCAAAGAGTTCCATGATTTCAACCCCCAAACTACAGGGTGGGCCATTTATATGGATACACCTTAATAAAATGGGAATGGTTTGTGATATTAACTTCCTATGTGTGGCATATTAGTATATGTGAGGGGGGGAACTTTTCAAGATGGGTGATGATGACCATGACGGCCATTTTGAAGTCGGACATTTTTAATCCAACTTTTGTTTCTTCAATAGGAAGAGGGTCATGTGACACATCAAACTTATTGGTAATTTCACAAGAAAAATAATGATGTGCTTGGATTTAACGTAACTGTATTCTTTCATTAGTTATTTACAAGTTTCTGACCACTTATAAAATGTGTTCAATGTGCTGCCCATTGTGTTGGATTGTCAATGCAACCCTCTTCTCCCACTCTTCACACACTGATAGCAACACCGCAGGAGAAATGCTAGCACAGGCCATGTAACTTCAGACCATATAACTTTTTTTCTATGTCTTCGTTGTTCATGTTTTGTAGCCTTTGTACCATTGAACACTCAGTCTAATGTTTAATGGTGTCAACAAAGGTTTTGTTTTCACAGCTCTGCTATGGATCTTTATGTAGTGCACCTGACGGTTTTCATTGATTCTGGTGAACTTAAACTTGCATTTAGCTGTGCAGAAATTTAAGGGTCTGCAGTTTTGTACCTTTTTTGGCTACAATTCTACAAGATACTTTTCTGTCCCTCTTGCCCAGGTTAGACTTTTGACCATAGCTACTTCTGTCTGCAGATGCTTTTTCAGTCTTTGCATACTGAGATGTGATCAGAGAAACAACAGACCTCAACACACCACAATTTAGCAAATTGTTGTAACAGATGCCCCCTACTATTCTGGTTATCTATTTTATGCATATACATTTTATGTACAATGTACGTAATGTTATGACTCTTCAAACTTAAATCACAGCATTGAGGTCAGCATCATATAGAACATGACATACCTACCAAACTAGACCCACTTAAAAAGCAAGAAACAAATTACAAGACCGTAAATTCACTTTTTAGGTAGGGGTCAGACACATAATGATAATTTTATTAACACCAGTATTGAACCATAACATAGCCAAAATACAGTATGTCTCTGGCATCATATACCCAGCTAAATTTTTAAGTATAAATGTCTTTTTAAAAAAAATAGAGCTTGGACCGAATCTCTAATTTTTGAAGCCCCTGCATCAGATGTTCTTTTTAATATGTGCAATTGTATTGGATGAAATGGACAGAGCCTTACAAAGTGCAGAGTGGAAAACACCAACTATCTTAGTAAGCCCAACCTAGCATTGGTTTTACCCCATGCGCCATGGACCAACGGGCATAAGACCCATTGACAAATTTGGGGATAGGTGTAAGGGGTTAAATGAGATGCTGTACTATAAATCTACATTGTTTTATCCCACTGTTTCATCTCATGCACTGAAAAAAACACACATTCCATGATATGCATTCATGCATTAATAAGAGTTCTCAAATTGCTTAATTTGCTATATTTAAACAACAACAGTAACCATTATTTACTAGAAAAGACATGCCTTTCCTCTGACCCCATGTCTTCCTAAGAACTCTGTAGTAACTTTTTCTCCTTATGGTAACGGTTTTGAGGTATATATTTAATTAATTGAAAAGAACGAGCAGCCGGCTTATGGATTTTAGTTACAATACACCATATGCTCCTTTGACCGTGCCATGTAAAGAGCAAGGTGATAATGTTATGCACGTCTGCAAAATGGGACTGGAAAGCAACACATTTCTCTTTTTCATATTACCAACCAGGGAAAAGCACCTTCCACCTAATTATAGGAGAAAATGTGTTTTACAGGTTGTGTTATATAGAAAGAGGACATCAGCATTGATCACTCCTGGTGCTTTACAGGAAAATGCAAATATTCCTCCCTGTGATTTGGATTGTACCCAGTGGCAATATTGTTCATGTGTTTGATTTCTGTAGCTGCTCTAAGTAAGACCTTCACAGATGGCTGTCATTCATTTAAAAGCATTAAGAAAATGTAACACTTGTAGCCCAGTCCGCAGCTGCCGCAGTGACCACGTTCATAATAAGGCCCTCTAGAAGCTAAGCCAACCATAGCTAATCCAATAAAACATCCTGTTAAGACTTTATTTATACAAATTTGCCACAGTGTCTCCATCACTTACAGCTGAGGAGAAACCATGTGGGTACACCATTCCTAGGGGTTATCCAATTGTGGGCAAGCTGAAAGTGGAAAGATTATCCTTGGATTTACATCAAGGGCAAATGCTCCTGATACCTTGCTGAGGTTATATACACTATATATGCAAGTGAGCTACTACAAATACAAGTGCCATGTATACAACACAATATGAATTTCATTTTTTATCAGATTCACTCTGCTCTATTTAAAGAGATTATTCCAGCAATTGAAGTTAAAGGTGTTAATAACATTAAAGTTGTTGCCTGATTCAGATAGGCCTTAGGCCCTATTCACGCTGAGTTAATAGAAGTGTGGGGCCTTCTGATCTGGACCCTCACTATCAGCCATCACAGCTACACTTAATGTTGTTCTCTGCTTTAAGGAACTATAGATACCTATTGATCTCATCGGATACACCGCAATGCTGCAGAGATTGCGTATTATACCTTCAGTCTGTGATGACTATATATCTACTGCAATGACCTGCTTTCTGTACTTGCTGTATGAAAACAAAAGTCTAGACCTAATAGTATCAACTGTTGGAATTTTTTTACTTTGTTTTTGTTATTCAGTCTTATTTTATTTTTTTTATACAAAACATCACAGAGAAGAACAGCAGCCCGGGGAAAAGATATATCCAATCCTGACAGTGCTAGCAAGTATATAGCTTTTTCCAATAGTAATAAATCTGACTTAAACATAAAGAGATAAAAAGTTCACTTAATCTTTATTTCATCCATTTAGTAGCAGTCACTGAAAGAAATGAGAACTTGAAAAACAAAGTCACAAGCCGCAGTTATGCCTCTCCGGAGAGGAAGTAATCAGGGTTCCATCGTTAGCCTCATAGTTAAGGGTGGAATAAGCCAAGGCTGATAAGATAGTAAATGATTGGGTTACTATGGAAAAAGAACACATTCATTTTTAACAGCACACAAAGAAGCGAACTGTGATTACATTTATGTAGGAAAACCAATTACACCAGTATTGTGCTAAAGATTTGTTTGGCAGGAGGACAGTCTCTAGGTAATAGTCTGTACACTCTTTTTTTTTTTCTTTCTTTTTGCGTTACCTCTTTTTTTTGCCTCTGAAGTGTGGTCAATGCAGGAGTTACACACCTTATATGTAACAAATCTCTTATAGTTACAATATAAATTGATACATAGTATCCAGGAAGTACCTGGTGCATTCTTTGCTAACACAAGGCAGATTGATGTTTACTAACAGACCTGTGAGCCCTCTACCATGCTTCACTTGCTCCACCTGTAAATTCCATCTGCAGTAAGGGTCATCTGCCTGGGCGCTCTGTTACTCTGCAGAGAACACAGCTATATAAGGAAACCTCATTTTGTCACATAGGCAATGGCATGGTGGAAAACAGACATCTGTCCAACAAAGGGTGGATTAGGGGAGGAAAGAGGTAAATGGAATACCAGTAATATGTATCAAGAAGAAGGCAACAAAAACAATTAGGCATAGGAACATATACACAGAAAAGGAAAAAAAATCTTCTTGAACCAAAAAGTTCCCTAAACACTATTAAAGAACAGGTAGCCCAACAAATTGATGTGTATCCAAATATTTACACAAGATATCTGTTGAATATTTACACATGATATACTGTATGTTGCAACGTCTGCTAAAATCTTTATTCCACAGCTTAACAGCTCTTTGAGTATCTTCACACAGGCAAAATCTGCATGGATCAACATGTCATTTTGGAAAGGAAGGATTGTCCGGCACCAGGTATGCTCTTAAAAGATTGCTTTTATTCATGCCATAGCAAGGAAACAGACATCACAGGACTGTAGTAATCTGACGCGTTTCGCTCTCTCTTGAGCTTAAACGTAGACTAAGTTCAACAGACAAACATGCAAGTTTAAAATAGGGACTCAGTGGTCACATGATAAAATACCTGGCGTAGGTAGTAATTGTAAAAAACCCGGCATGGATATCATCTGTTAGTATTACAGAATGGACTGGATCCCTTCACTAGTGCGTTTTTTACTTACTTACTGTGTGATAACCGTATGAGTGTGAATATACTCTAAAACATTATATGCAAAGACAGACAGGTATATACGCATAACTACATGCACATAATAGGTTACGGTATATTGATATCGTACTTATACAGGTCGATAGTAGAATAAACTAATCAACCTCATTGGCTATATAATTCGGGGACCTATATGTGTATAATAGATTACGGCATGTTAGTATCATACATGCACAGGTCAATGTTAAGAATAGAATATGCAATCTCATTATCTGTATAACTCAGAGACCTGCGTGCATGTATATATATATACTAAAAGATGATATATATGCTATGAATTGATAAATATACATAACTAAAAGATAATTCAATGCCCAATTTACTCTGTTTTAGTTTACATATATATCCGTTACGTATTGGTACCATAACTTTCAGTAACTGCACTCTAATAGGTATCTAAACACACTAGGCGGAATCACCCTCCTGACACTCGTGCCAAAAAGACTGGTGATCTACAAAACATATTTAAAAAAATCTATAGTGGAGGACTATGGTGCTTGGGGACATATGAGGGAGCAAAAGAAGGGGGCTAGACTATGTACCTATGTGCAGGTCATAATTAAGTCTAAGCGTTTATTCATTCCCCGCGGGTATCTGGTATCCAAAACAAATATCCAGTATGTTTCTCTATTGAAGAGGCGTTTTCTCGCATCTCCTCCTCTGATGCCTATTTTAACTCTTTCTATACCAGACACCCGCAGGGAATCCAAATCCCCCGCGTGCACATCCCGAAAGTGGCGTGATAGCATGGAGATGCCAACTCCTTCATTCCTACTGTCAGAGATATGTCCCCTGATTCTTGTTTTAAGGGTATTGGTAGTGCACCCTACGTATTGCATGTTACATTTAGTGCATGTGGCCACATAAACTAACATAGTGGTATTGCAGTTAATGTATTCACGTAATTGATATGATTTTTTAGTTACACAAGACATTATTTCTTTAGAATGGTGCATATATTTACATGTAATACATCGGTTGTGACCACAACCCCAATTTCCTACAATATCGAGCCAATTGCCATGTTTTATTTTATCTTTTGTCTTATATTCTACTTTTTTAGAATTAAATAGACTTGGTGATAGAGAGGAGCCCAATGAGGGTGCTTTTCTAGAGACCGCCATGATACCCTCTCTAACCACCTCCCTCAGTATTGGGTCTCCCTCTAAAACTGGTGTATACTTTTTAATTATATTTTTAATTTGGGCAAATTGCGCACTGTATGTGGTGACAAAGACTGCTCTTTTTTGTTTATTTTTGGTATTTTGTAAATTATTTGTTCTATCTCTTTTCCCAGTATATTTGATCAATTGCTCTCTATTAATGCCTTCTACTCTTTCCTGAGCCTTGTTCAGACAGTCCTCTGTATAGCCTCTTCTGGCAAATCTGCTTTTTAACTCTCCTATCTCTTGTTCCCATTGTACAGGGTCGGAGCAGTTCCTCTTGGTCCTGCACATCTCCCCAAAGGGAATATTCTGAACCACATGTTTTGGGTGGCAGGAGGATGCCATAAGGGCTGAATTTGTTGCCGTCTCCTTTCTGTAGGGGACGACAACAATCTTAGATTGTCTGCTGGATAGGGAGATGTCCAGAAAGTTAACTGAGGTGCTACTAAACTGAGCTGTAAATTTAAGATTTAAGTGGTTGTTGTTTATGTAAGAAACAAACTCAAAAAAACGATATTCTGTGTTCCCCCAAATAATCAATAAATCATCTATATAGTGCCCTATCCAGCAGATGTCCTCAAAAAAAAGGTTACTGGGTGTAAACAAAAATTGCTGCTCCCAATAAATCATGAAAATATTTGCAAAGGAGGGTGAGTATTTGGCACCCATGGACGCTCCCCGGGTCTGAAGGAAGAAATCGCCATCAAACATGAAATAATTGTGTTGTAACAAAAATTCAGTGACCATGACGATAAATTCCTTCAGACCCGGGGAGTAGCTGCTATATTGATCCAAATGACATGCCAGGGCAGTAAGACCCGCATCCCATGGGATGGATGGATATAATCCCACCACATCACAGGTAGCCCAAGACATATGTTCACTGCACTCTTTCTGATCCAAGATATTAATGACATGTCATTTTAGAGGGAAAAAAAAAAACCATTTCATTGTCTTCAAAGATAGGCACTTCTTTCCAGATGGCTATGATCTGAAGCGCCTGTCCATAGGACTGTGACAGAGAGAAAACTGCAGTACCAGCACATCACCCTGGTACTAGTTTTGTCAGTGTAAATGTACTTTTAGGCTAGGTTCACACTGCGGAATCTCCAGGCAGAAAATTTCCGCCTACAGATTCCGAGTGCGTCCAGCACCAACTGACTCAGTCGGCACTAGGACCCGCGCGGACACTGCAGTCTCTAATAGACTGCAAAGTGTTCGGCGAGTATTTTCACCTGAAGAATGAGCAACATCATTCTTCAGGTGGAAATTTTCAAGCAGATTTTTCGTTCACAAATTCCGCTTCACAAATTCCGAAGTGTGAATTTGTGAACGGAAACCCGTTCACTACACTATACATTTTAGCAAGCAGAATTTCTGCCTGCAATTTCAAAGCGGAATTGCTTGCGGAAATTCTCTAGTGTGAACCTAGCCTTAGGCCATGTTCACAGAGCAAAATATCAGAGAGGAAACTGCAAAAAAATCTGCTCAGAATGTCCACTGCAGCAGAGTCCTGTTTATTTTAAATGCGATTCTGCTGCACTGTGCACATGGTGCAGAAATCTCAATTTTGGCATCCACAGAAACAACTAACAGGTTCATTGTTTCTGCGGATTTGCTCGGTCATGTCTATTCTTTCTGCGGATGGCGGAGTTGAAAATTCCCCAGCAGAAACATGTGCATAGTGCTGCAGAAACCTCTTCAAAGAGAAAATCCGTCATGTGAACATAGCCTAAGGCTGTCATCACACACAGCAGTTTTATTTTGGAAAACTGCCTCTGCAGTTTTTAAGCCAAAGCCAGAAGTGGATCGAGTAGGAAGGAGAAGTATAAGTGTAAGTCCTCCATATACATATATATATATATATATATATATATATATATATAGATAGATAGATAGATAGATAGATAGATAGATAGAAAGATATATCCCATGAAAAATTTGCCCTAATAATTCCTCACCCTAACCTAAATAAATGGCTTGAATGGTGCCTTAACCGCCACATAGGGTAAAAACCTTAAGGGGCATACCCTGTATATTAAGTGAAAATAAAAGGGGCGGATGTCATGAGACAAAATGCCTGCTGTTGGGAGACCCAACGTGGGTATTTAAGCCCTTAACACCCCTTCCACAAATACAGGCTAATTTAGCCTTCACACTTGTGGTCGGGGCTCCCCATACCTTGACAAATTAGCCCTGTTAATTCCTCACCTTAACCTAACTAAACAGCTTGAATTGTGCCATAGATGCTGCATAGGGTAAAAGCTTCAAGGGGGTAAAACACAACAAAATGATAAAAAATATTTTCATACCAATTACAACACCAAGGTTTCAAAAGCTTACAACATCTCTAATTTTGGATTTGGCATGTAACTGTTGAAACATGAGGCTCTCCAGCGTCTGAGTTTCCTGATAAAGTGTGATGGAACTTTGCGCCTAGGCGCAGCTGAGGCAGCACTTATATGAAACAAGTGGCCTGTAATACAAGCTGGATTCACACCTAAATTAGATACCAACATGCATATATGATGGAGAAACTGATTAGTTGACATAGCTGAAGAAGGGAAAGGCAACAAAGGATCATCAGGATTTTGTCATGTCACGTACACCCTGCCTATATGGAGCAGGGGCCTTATATGCTTACACCCCTCACATGATTCCTATATGCCCCACCTAGAGGTGCAGGGAGCGTGAAATACTCACACCCCTCACACGAAAACATCTCTGACAGGCTTAAAACTTGTGCTCGGTGCCCCACCCGTGCTCGAGTCTGCAACGTTGCAAACCTACCGATAAGAAAACCTTAAACATTAGTAAAGCGATCAGATGTGTGCCATGAACTATAGAGGGCAAAAGTCAACTTAGTAGGATGAATAACAATATTCATAACTAACATAAACAAGCAAACCAAACAGTAGACATCAAGTATCACATACACTATCCTAGACTCTACCTTGCATGACAGGAAAGTTGCATCTGCTAACTAGCGAAACACTAGAAACAATGCCTGTACTTGATAAGCTGTGGTAGAATCATCTGCTCTGAGAGAACAACTGGACACTGAAAACTGGAAACAGTCTGACATACTAACTGATATACTACCTGTGACAGTACTACAAAAGGGGACACCAACAATTGCTTGTTAGACATGCCATAGTGCTATCCCAAGTGCCTGTTATTTAAGAGGCAAAAACCCTGTCAGGTAAATGCAAAACAAGAACCTTACTACAAGAGACCTTTGGTGACAAAAGATCTTGCTGGTCCTATCACCTGTAGACCAAAACGAGACTCATGTATGTACCTTACCTGAAGACTAAGACTGTATAGTCAGTCATACCTAAACTACTAACATTGTGACCCAACTGATCTCGGTAGTGATAACCCAATGTAGGTGACAGGTCCCTGTAAAATCATCGTACCTGCAAATGTGTCAGGTCTTCGTGCCTATAGACGTGACAAGACTTTGCAAAACCCTCATGCCTGTAGCAGTGGCAGGACATTGGGTAAATATCGTAGAAAAAAATTGAAGAAAACTATGATGCCTGTAAACGAGGCAGACATGACTGGAATACCACCACCTATCTCTCACAAACCTATTGCTCTAAGACGTGACAGTAACAATAACACTGCAGTACAACCCCCTGCCAACGTGACAGGCATGACAGGAAAACAACTTCCTATGTGTTGACATGTTTGCTTTGAAGACGTTTTAGCAACAACCACTAAAACAATGCAACCGCCCTACAGGCATAGCTGGCACTATGTGCCTAAAATGCCTAAAATGATATGAGCCATAACATGATAACCGCTATGGTTGTATGCATAGAATGTCATGAACATAAGGACAAAAGGTATCATTTCTATGACCGTATACCTGACGAAAGCTATGAAAATGCTAGATACATGTGAGCAACAATAACTAAAAACATACCCCCTACAGATGTGACAAGCGGTATGAAATGTATGCTCGGTATAGCTGCTATGCAAATATGCACCGTATGAAATGTACCTTACCTAACCTGCACCTGACCTGCACCATATGAAATGCTGTGACGTGTATTATGAAGTGTATAATGTATGTACGTTAAAGCAAGGCAACCACCCAGAATTAATGATAAGCATACAATTGCTAGATGACTGAACGCACTGAAAAACTGACAACCAAAATGCATTCAGAACATGCTAACCGTATGCCCAGGATACAACATGCTAACTGTATGCACAAATAAATATGATAACCGCATGCCCAAAACCGAACAAGCTAATCGCATGCCCAGAATAGAACATGCAAACTGTATGCACAGAATAAAACACCCATTGTACCAACAGAACATGTTAACCATATGCAGGAAAAGTTTCAACGGTAAGCAACGACTAAATGGTATAATGTGTAATAATTATTTTTTTCAAGCTAATACCGAACATATTCACAGACTAATTCTATAATGTACCAACACTGCTACCTCCTGAAACTGAACACACCCTATATCGTATTAACCATATGCTATACCATATGAACTAAATAGATTCACTGACCATTGCAAAAAATAAAACTATAAACATATGCACCAAAATATTACGAACATATGCATGTGTAAATGCTAGGCACGTAGTTTTTTTTTTTTTTGCAATTAACATACATGCTGAAGGCTACGCCCGAATGTAGAGAGTGAAAGTAGAGGACCAACATGAATTCAACACTACTAACGTATGCATGATAACAATGCTAAGAACTATCGCACACACAGTAAAAACGCTGTCACCGTATGTACAGTATGAAAGCTATGTATGCATGATATGAATGCTAAAATGTATGTACAGTATCACAGCTATAAAAATTAAAATGCTAAAATGTACAGTATAATCAATGTACAGAAAATGTTCCATAGGAAACAGTAACTACTACGAGTGTACGTACAGTATAAATGCTATAAGCGTATGTACTGCATAAATGCTACAAGCGTACGTACAGTATAAATGCTACATGCGTACGTACAGTATAAATGCTAAAAATGTATGTACAGTATAAATGCTACATGTGTACGTACAGTATAATTGCTACAAGCGTACATACAGTATAAATGCTACGAGCGTACATACAGTATAAATGCTACATTCATACGTACAGTAGAAATATTACAAACGTACATACAGTATAAATGCTACGAACGTATGTACATTATAAATGCTACGAGCGTACGTACAGTATAAATGCTACAAATGTACGTATAGTATAAATGCTACATGCGTACGTACAGTATAAATGCTACAAATGTACGTACAGTATAAATGCTACATGCGTACGTACAGTATAAATATTACAAACTTACGTATAGTATAAATGCTACATGCGTACGTACAGTATAAATGCTACAAACGTAAGTACAGTATAAATGCTACGAGCGTATGTACAGTATAAATGCCACGAGTGTACGTACAGTATAAATGTTAAGAGGGTACATACAGTATAAATGCTACAAGCAGATGTACAGTATAAATACTACGAGCATACGTACAGTATAAATGCTACAAATGTATGTACAGTATAAATTCTACAAGCGTATGTACAGTATAAATGCTACGAGCGTACATACAGTATAAATGTTACGAGCGTACATACAGTATACATGCTACGAGCAGATGCACAGTATAAATGCTACAAGCGTACGAACAGTATAAATGCTACAAGCGAACGCACAGTATAAATACTACGAGCGTATGCACAGTATAAATGCTACAAGCATATGTACAGTATAAATGCTACGAGTGCATGTACAGTATAAATGCTATGAGCTATGTACAGTATAAATGCTACAAACGTACGAATAGTATAAATGCTACGAGCGTACGTACAGTATAAATGCTACGAGTGTATGTACAGTAAAAATGCTACGAGCGTATGTACAGTATAAATGCTATGAGTGTATGTACAGTATAAATGCTATGTGCATATGTACAATAAATGCCATGAGCGCACAAACAGCAAAATTCTTCCTTTTTGAATCTTATACATGTAAACACAGAAATAGAAGCATGCACAGAACAAAAATATACAATATATGGCTATCCATATTTGCACACGCAAATGGAGAACACAAACTGGTATAAAATGTGCACAGAAGAAGGGTATACCTCAAAAAAGCTATGGATGTGGGTATGCAACACCCAACACATAGCCCAGTAACTAATGCCACTGTCGGTGCAAACCTACATGCACATTGTGTCAAACTGTAACGCATGAAAAAATGTTTTTTTTTATATAAACATGCAGTACAAGTGCTATGAAATCAGGTACGGTACGAATACTAAGAGTGAATGTACAATACAAATACTACCAATGTATCTGCCGTATAAAGACAATGCACGTATATGCAGAATAAATGCTATATGCGAACATACAATATAACTCTATGAGCATATGTGTAGTATAAACGCTAAGGATGTACGTGCAGAATAAATGCTATCGACAATGTTCAATGTAAGCACTTTTGGATGTAAGTGTGGAACAAAAGCTATGCGTATTTACAGAATCATGCAATGAGCATAAGAACAGTAATGATGTGCAGAACAAAAGCTACGACCATATATATATATATATTTATATATATATATATATATATATATATATAGTTGCTGTTCCTTTTGAATCCATTTCTGGTTCGGGCTCAAGAACTGCATGATTTTGTATGATGGCAGCCTGAGGCTGGCCTTACACAAAATGTTTGTTTCTAATTAACTTATCCGTTTTGTGCACTTGAAAAGGAATAATCATATATACTTTAAGGGATGGTAAAACGGTATCTGTTGTATGCCATAAGGCATAAGGGGGGTTTATCACACTTTTTGCAGCAGTTTTTTGGCAGTTTTTCATTCAGTTTATTGTTTTAGCCAGATCCAGAAGTTGAGGCAGAAGCAGGGAGAAGTCCTTATTCTACCATATATTTCTCATTTCTTCTGAACTCACTTCTGGTTTATACTTACTGACTTTTACTTAACCTGTCGCCACAGCAGGGTTATCCAGGTATAGGAAAACAGCATCGCACCTGTCCTCAGGTTGTGTGTGGTATTACAACTTGGGTCCATTCACTTCAATGGAACTGAGCTGCAATACCACACACAACCCGAAGACATGAGTGGTAATGTTTTTGGAAGAAATGAGCTCCGTTTGTTTTTCGTCTCCTTGATAACCATAACCATTTAACCCCAAAAAGGGCAGGTGATAACCTATATAGGTGACAACAGCCAAAAGGAATTTTTCTCCACATAAATCTGAATTATCTTATTTTTGTCCTTCTGTACCTGTATAGCACAATGGTATGGGACCAGTCAAAAGAGAAATGGACACCAAAGTATAAATAACAGTGGTTCCCCATACATTGGGCACTCTAGCCCAGAAACCTATTATGGCTGTTCCATTTAACAGATAATTACAGTGCATATTAATTGGCAATTACACTTGAAATGTCTTTTACACTAACAATAAATACGGTCAACATTGTGAGTTATAAGGATGGAACTGTTTCTATAGAAACCAATTTAAAGTGTACTTGCACTTTCTAAAGATTATTAAAAACCGGCATGATTGTGTAATACTTACTTTTTAGACTAATTACAAAGTGATTTTAGCCATCTCACTGCTGTTATCGAGCCCTTGAGAGTCTCCTCCATTGTACACAGACAATTCTCATTCTCTACATTTTAGGGGCCGGAGCAGAGCAGAGTTTTTTTTTGTCAGCAATACCCTCATGGGCACTTCCCTTACCTGTTTGACCAATAAGGGCAGTACTGAATTCTCCCTGTTATGCCATGATATAATGCTGGAGAAAGTGCACTGAACTGAACAGGATGCATTGTGCTGGGGACGATTTACACAGTGCAATAGTACAGATGGCATGTGGGGGTTTGGTTATTTAAGCTTTGGGTTTGCAAGATTACATGTGTGCAGAAAGGAAAGAAACAGCAGCAGTACCGTAAGGAGGAGGTTACATTAAGCATGAAACTGCTGTTGCTGATGATGATAAGGATGACAAAAGGGAGGAGTAGAATTGCTTTCGGGAAGCGGAACTGTGTACATACTGGTGTACCAACACTGGTATTTACACAACAGGCAGTAGCCCAAAACTCTACGGGGGAGATTCATCAAAACCTGTGCAGAGGAAAAGTTGCTGAGTTGCCCATAGCAACCAATCAGATCGCTTCTTTCATTTTGCAGAGGCCTTTTCAAAAATGAAAGCAGCGATCTGATTGGTTGCTATGGGCAACTCGGCAACTTTTCCCCTGCACAGGTTTTGATGAATCTCCCCCTATGGGTGGTAAGAGATGAGAGAAAAGCCTTGTTTTAACCTTTATTCATAGTGTAGATCCTTTGGAGGGGCAGATAGGCTCATTGATTGCAGACACACAGCCTTGGCTTTCTATATCTTTCTCCTGCACATAGCAAAAGCTAAGCCTTATCCCACTTCCTGTGTTCTGTATTGGTGTCTCTGTTACTAGAGATAAAATTCCCCTAACAACAAGCAATGAGCAGCTGAAGTTTACCAATACGTTAGAAATCACTTAGGTTATTAATTGGAGGGAAGTTGTTTGAAACAACAGTAACCATTTAGTTTGTCCATTTTTAAAAGCCACAAAACTGAATGATACCTGATATGACAGTTACTCTTTAAAGGGGTGCTCCATTGAAGTGAAGAAAAATAAAAATGCCCCAAATCCACCGCAATACCTGTTCTATGTCCCCTGTAGTTATCCAAGTGGTTTTGGCAGCTCCTTTGGCCCCTGTTTTCTTAAAATAATTTTTCCTTGCGTGCAGCCCAGACTACAACTCCCAGAAGTCAGTGCAGCTCTGTGTAATGGCTGCCAGTCAATTGCTTTCACTATCTGTGTGCAGTCAGCAGCACACACTGTACATGTCTTTTCTTTCAAACTATCCTTCCCCCTCAGCAATAAATCATGCTATGCTCTGAATGGCAGCATTCAGTGATAAGATCTACAGAAGGAAAAGAGCAGTGTTATGTGCTGAGGAGACTGAGAATCTTCACTGAGCTTCTTTCACAGACAAACTACTGATACAGGGAGGGGAATTGGAGGGGAGCTGTGGTTGTGAAGGCAGGAATCACATGGAGTTTGTCTTTGTGTAAACCCCTCACTGAGACCTAGCCCCTGCCCTCCTGCAAGACAAGCAGGATCTGAATGTGACATATTTCTCTCACTCCCTGCATGGATGTGACAGCTGAAAGAGGAAAACTGCTGTATATAGCTAATGAATGGTATTCAGACAAATAAATAGGTTGGTGAGAGGGAAAGGATGGGCTATGGGTTAAGTTCCCCCGGAGTACCCCTTTAACCCCTTAAGGACGCAGGACGTAAATGTACGTCCTGGTGAGGTGGTACTTAACGCACCAGGACGTACATTTACGTCCTAAGCATAACCGCGGGCATCGGAGCGATGCCCGTGTCATGCGCGGCTGATCCCGGCTGCTAATCGCAGCCAGGGACCCGCCGGCAATGGCCGACGCCCGCGATCTCGCGGGCGTCCGCCATTAACCCCTCAGGTGCCGGGATCAATACAGATCCCGGCATCTGCGGCGGTTCGCGATTTAAATGAACGATCGGATCGCCCGCAGCGCTGCTGCGGGGATCAGATCATTCATAACGCCGCACGGAGGTCCCCTCTCCTTCCTCCGTGCGGCTCCCGGCGTCTCCTGCTCTGGTCTGTGATCGAGCAGACCAGAGCAGAAGATCACCGAAAACACTGATCTGTTCTATGTCCTATACATAGAACAGATCAGTATTAGCAATCATGGTATTGCTATGAATAGTCCCCAACGGGGACTATTCAAGTGTAAAAAAAAAAGTAAAAAAATGTAAAAGTAAAAGTTAAAAAAAAGTGAAAAATCCCCTCCCCCAATAAAAAAGTAAAACGTCCGTTTTTTCCTATTTTACCCCCAAAAAGCGTAAAAAACATTTTTTATAGACATATTTGGTATCGCCGCGTGCGTAAATGTCCGAACTATTAAAATAAAATGTTAATGATCCCGTACGGTGAACGGCGTGAACGAAAAAAAATAAAAAAAAGTCCAAAATTCCTACTTTTTTAATACATTTTATTAAAAAAAAATTATAAAAAATGTATTAAAAGTTTTTTATATGCAAATGTGGTATAAAAAAAAAGTACAGATCATGGCGCAAAAAATGAGCCCCCATACCGCCGCTTATACGGAAAAATAAAAAAGTTAGAGGTCATCAAAATAAAGGGATTATAAACGTACTAATTTGGTTAAAAAGTTTGTGATTTTTTTTAAGCGCAACAATAATATAAAAGTATATAATAATGGGTATCATTTTAATCGTTTTGACCCTCAGAATAAAGAACACATGTCACTTTTACCATAAATTGTACGGCATGAAAACAAAACCTTCCAAAATTAGCAAAATTGCGTTTTTCGTTTTAATTTCCCCACAAAAATAGTGTTTTTTGGTTGCGCCATACATTTTATGATATAATGAGTTATGTCATTACAAAGGACAACTGGTCGCGCAAAAAACAAGTCCTCATACTAGTCTGTGGATGAAAATATAAAAGAGTTATGATTTTTAGAAGGCGAGGAGGAAAAAATGAAAACGTAAAAATTAAATTGTCTGAGTCCTTAAGGCCAAAATGGGCTGAGTCCTTAAGGGGTTAAGGACTGTGCATCCCACAATTCAGAATTCAGAATGCACCCCAGCCTATACAATCCCTGAGATTCATGCTGAATCTAAGGAATTGTATAGGTTGGGGTGCATTCTGAATCCACTGTATTGGGGACCAATGCCTGTGTCAACCCTGTTACATTATATTATACAGACTCTGGATTTCACTAGCTCAGATGTCTTTGCATTTTGAATCCAGATGATGTTTGCATTTGGCACTAGATTATAGGAATGACACATCCACATTCCCTTCATTCACTTCACAGACTATGCCCAAAACACTCCTTCCAAAGTTAGTAAGTCCATTTTTGACTTTGGTTTCTTGAGTTTAAGGTACTACTGTAGCTGCTGGTCACATTACAGAGCAAAATAATGCAATAATGTACAGAAAAAAATGGAATACAAAATAGAACAGATGAAAAAGATAATAATTTAGGACAGATTTGCTCCAATATGTTTCAAAGCACATTTTATTTACTAAACATATTTGTATGGGATGTTTAAATTTTCAATCTGCATGGAACTAGTGCCCAAGTCTAGACTGCAGTCAATTAACAGACAATGTATATGTCTACAATCCAATACTGGAGCTCCTGTGGGACACAGGCTTTTAATGTCTACACAGTTACTGTACATTTTAGAGAACTCAGCTCTGACTTGAGCAGTAATCACATAAGGAGAAGAATAATTATAATCCCTGAAGAAGTAAGTAAACATATATTAATGTATTTAAAGAAAGTAAATAAGGATGCGAGAAAATATTGGCCGTGATTCATTTTCTGTTACTTTTCCTGATTATCTGCAGATTTAGAAGCTTTTACTACCATTTTGAGCCTGCTGTGTTCTTCAATTAAGTCTCTGTTTTTCCTCTAGCAATAATATGAACCACACTTCATTAGGAACATGACCCTCATTCATCTGCAAAAACCTTTAACACAATAAGACATCCTTCTATCAGCTATGGAAAAAGACCAATAATAAATAGACCCTACAACTGTTTTCCCATATAGGTAAAGGTGAACCAGCTGGAAAACTAGTACATGTAGCATAGGGGTGGAAATATAATCTGGTCTAGGTTACCTACAGACTGAAATCAGCAATAGCTGTACCAATCTATCTGGTAGCTTACTCAAAAGTAGTGCAGACCTTATTTTACTCATAGACTATTGTCTAGACTGAATACAATTGTAGACACTTTAATGTTAAAACAAGTGTTTTCTAATTCATTGATTAAATTGCTCAAATGGTCACTGCTGTTTCAAGTGTTGCATAAATGAATAGTATAAGCAAATATTAAAAACTTTGTAATATAAGAAACAAAAAGACAAATTAGCAGCTGACTGAGGGATGAGGTTACACGCTGCCCATACAAGTCTATAGAGGAGCAAGAAGGGAGGTGGGAGGGGTAGTGAGTCAAAAGCCAACTGAAACTGAAAAAAAAAAAACTACACAAGAGCTTTGCTGTATTAGATCTTGCCAACAGAAAAATTTGCACAGATGTGAACAAAGGCTAAAAAAATCAGTTCTGGCTTGGACTTACAGTACTAGTTCAGCTTAGTGATCTATTAAAATGCATGTGACTATCTATGTTGTTTTGAATAGTGTTGACAAAGCTCATGACTTTTACTATAATGAAATCCATCCCTGTTTTAGAACAGATGGATTATAATAAAAAAAACTATCTAGAAAAAACATAACCTGTAACAAAGGTGTAATTTTTGCAAAGGTGCTAAGGAAATTACATATTGTCAGAATAACAAAACTGGATGTGGAAATGACTGTGGTCCTGAGTGGAATCGATTATTGGTTTCCTAGTAATTAAGACTGAAGACAATTTACATTTCCATCAAACACCATATTCCCCAGAACGGACTGTGATTATATATTCACTCTGCTACAATAATCCTCATGGAGACAATAACACAGAAGACACGGAGGAAACTGCAATTGGCTAAGAGCAGCCTCGGAGCTTAGCGAGAGGAGATCAGATTTTAGCCGGTGGTATTTCTGTGACTGTAACATATGTTATCATCATCATATAGACATTAAACGCTTCTAGTTATTACTGCCACTGTTATTGTAGAGAGAAAAAGGTCTGAGCAGCATATGGTAGATAAATATATTCACACTTCTCCATGTTCCATCTAGTATGTTATAGTTAAGTTGATCACTCAGACAGCACTATTAAAAGTTTGCAGATAAGACTAACACATTTAATGATGTTCTCTTAAAAACGGAAATTTAGCAGACGGCAAGGGAAATATTCAGATGATTAGAACTGTAAAACATTTAATTATTTGATGGCTTATACATAACATAAGTTATTTCCATAAAAAAAAAAAATTTAAAAAAATGGCTAAATGACTATTGGGGAGATTTATCAAAACCGGTCCAGAGGAAAAGTTGCTGAGTTGTCCATAGCAACCAATCAAATCGCTTCTTTCATTTTTGAAAAGTCCTCTAAAAAATTAAAGCAGTAATCTGATTGGTTGCTATGGGCAACTCAGCAACTTTTCCTCTGCACAGGTTTTGATTTCACCCTATGTCATCAAAAGTTATGGCAAAAAAGTTACTGGTGAATATGGAGGGACCCCATTGACTTTAATAGAGGTTGTAAGGGTTCCAGATGGTTTTTACTGTTTTGAATGGAAAAATAGAGCTACAGTATGTACTGAACCATTGATGGAAAAAATTTACAGAGCCTAATATTCTCAAAGTTTCATACATTTATATCAAATCTTAGCAGTGCTTTCACTTAGCTCCGCTAGAAGCACTAATAAAGATGCGGCAGCTCACCGCAGGCACTAGGACATGTACACACTTAATACGTGTATTATTTTAAATTGGATTACTACTATATTTATAATACAGCATATAACTATTTTAATAACATGAACTAAAGGATCTGTTTATGTATCTGATATTTCCTTTGTTCTGCTTTGTCACAACAAAAATAACACTGGTGCCAGATTCGTCACCTATCTGATTTAAAGGAATGTTGTGCCATTATCGTTATTTTTCTTTTTATGTAAATGATGTCCTTGGGGCATGGGCAGAGCTATTACCGGAGCTCCGGGCACCCCACGTGATCTTCTGATGGGCAGGCACTCCATCCGGCTCAGAGTACTTACCAGAGTACATCCGGAAGCGGCGTCAGTGTGAGGATGCACGAAGGCATGAAGGTGAATGAGGCTGAAGTGGCGCATGCGCCGTGTCGCATGAGCAGGGAAGGAGGCCGTGCATATTGATGAGCTGGGGGGAGCACCTGTCCGGCAGAAGATCATGTTGGGTGCCCTATCCTAGCTCCGCCCATGCCCCAAGGACCTCATTTACATAAAAAGAAAAACAGCGATAACGCCGCAACGGCTGGGCCATTCAAGACATTGCAAGTATAATTTTGATCAGTATCACTGGCACTAGAAGCCTGTATAACAGGTTAGTGTGGGTGATACTGATTACAGATTTCCTTTAAATGGCACCCACAAGGATCCCATAGACTGTAAAGGAGTATGTGAGGTGTCTTTGATGCAATTTACGCATATATATATATATATATATATATATATATATATATATATATATATATATATAAAAAAAAGCATTTTTTTCATTTATTTTATGCTATCCATACCCATTGGGTTAATCTCAACAAAACCTGCAAATTTTAGCAGAATTGGCTGATCTTCTAGAGGGGACTTTGTGACTCTCCCTCTACAGCAGATGTAAGGGAAGAGAAGAGATGGGCATTTTTAGATGTCAACATGCTTGCTCTTTCTGTCCTTGGAGTATATAAGCCACGTGAGAAAGGGTAACCCCCAAAACGCCTTGGGGCTATTTTATTGTTCCCCCTTTTTTAAATCTTAATATGTTTAAATAAAGCTGCAAGTTTTACAAGATTGCCTTTGTCCGGAGTGCTGGGATAATGTACCTTTCATAAAGGGGTACTACGGTGAAAAACATTTTTTGTTTTTAAATCAACTGGTACCAGAACGTTAAACAGATTTGTGAATTACTTCTATTAAAAAATGTTAATCCTTCCAGTACTTAGCAGCTGCTTTATGCTCCACAGGAAGTTCTCTTATTTTTAAATGTCTTTTCTGCCTGACCACAGTGCTCTCTGCTGACACCTCTGTCTGTCTTAGGAACTGTCAAGAGAAGCAGAGAGCACTGTGGTCAGACAGAAAATAAATTTAAAAAGAAAAGTACTTCCTGGGGAGCATACAGCAGCTGCTAAGTACTGGAAGGGTTAAGAATTTTAAATAAAAGTAATTTACAAATCTGTATAACTTTCTGGTACCAATGGAGAGAAAAAAAAAAGTTTTTCACCAGAGTACCCCTTGAAGGCTCCTTCTTTGAGTATATAAGCCACCACCAGAGGAGTCTGCTAGTAGCTTTGCCCCCTTTCCTTTCAGCAGCAAAACCAAGCATGCATGTATAAGGGGGATCAGGAGAGAAAGCTGTTGGCTAAATGAGTGTTTTTCCAGCAGCTGAAGTATATGGACAGGAAGGTTCTTCTTCAATCCCAACATTTTTAGCAGATATTTGTGATCATGTTTCCAAACTACTTAAAACATTTGTCCTCTTTGCCTGCACCGCAATTTTTCTGTATAGCCACAAGCTGGCATAAAAATAAAAAAAAATACTCACCTCAATCCCTCCTGCTGCTATGCCACTAGTGCCTGGTCCTCATTGATCAGCGTTTTCTGCTTTTGTCTCAATGCACAGGAAATGCTCTCTCAGCCAATTACTGGTTGAGGTGAGTCATTAGTTATGGCCACCAACTGGCAGAGTGACATTTTTTGCTTGTTGAAAGGGGAATAGCTCAGTTTGAGTGGCTAGAATTCAAGGTGCCTCGACAAGCAAAAATAGCCACTCTGCCAGTCAGCGGCCATTACTGTAATGGCCGCTGACTGGCAGAGTGGCATTTTTTGCTTGTTGAGGCACCTTGAATTCTAGCCACTCAAACTGAGCTATTCCCCTTTCTGGCTCATAGACAGGGGTTCCAAACAAAATAAAACCCTCTTTAATGTTTATATGCTCTGAAAGATCATATGGACAGGGGTTGTCTACATGAAACAACCCCTTGTAGAGTATACTATATCTTATGAAAGAAATCTTTTTTATTTTATGGCTTACAGCTAGTTTTAGCTATGACTGCATTTTTAGTGACTCAACATTGGGGATTGTACTATTTGTAATGATGGTAATAGCTATAATTTTGACCAGTGTTTCCCAAACTGGGAAGCTTTGGGTGTCTGGGAACACTGGGGCCATATTTACATTTCTGGAATTTCCGTGCAGAATTCCGCCTGAGATTCCGCAGCAGCAGAGTCCCATTATAATCAATGGGATTCTGCTGTGCTGTGCACATGACAGAATTTCTGTGCCATATGTTTCTGGTGCGGAAATTCTGATTTCCATGTCCGCAGAAAGAATGAACCTGTCCATTCTTTCTGTGGAATCCACACAGAATGCATTGCCCTCTATGAGATGGCGCATTTCTGTGCGGTCCTAGCACCTGCATAATATACCAGCACCCGCAGT
The DNA here is from genome assembly GCF_029499605.1 of Hyla sarda. NCBI lineage: Eukaryota > Metazoa > Chordata > Amphibia > Anura > Hylidae > Hyla > Hyla sarda. The sequence goes on along the minus strand of NC_079191.1, from coordinate 104,812,635 downwards.
CTGTTAAATGTCTGCATGGAGATTTTCCGTGCGGACATTCCAGATGTGTGAACATAGCCTGGGAGTCAGACCATGTTCAAACGACTGAATGTCCACAGAGAGAATCTCCATGCACCGGCACTAGTACCACACAGGAACGAGCCGTCTCATAGACGGCTATGCATTCTGTGCAGTGTCCGCAGAAAGAATGAACGTGTTTATTCTTTCTGTGGACATGATAAACAGAATTTTCATGCCGGAAACATCTGGCAAAGAAATTCCGCCGTACCCAGCGCAGCAGAATCCCACTGAATTCAACGGGACCAATGCAGAATCCGGCACCGAAATTTCGAGGTGTGAACATAGCCTAATAGTTTGGCAACAGACTGTAAAATGAAAGTCAATTGGTTGCTGCAAGCTTTTACATTTTTCCTAGATTTTTATTGCCGAATTAATAGTTTCCCGACATTGATTCTTTGATAAAATCATTATATTGCTTGAGTCTGCTGTTTTGAAACACAGTATGAAAGAAATGTATATGGTAAATGGAAGCATTGAAAGTAAATCAGGTAAAGCTAAATTATTAGACAGCTTTATAACATTTCAATTTCATGCTTGCTTTAAGAGTGGATAATGGGGAAGTAACATAAACATTTCACATATTGATTGTGCAATGAATAAAGGGAACACTAATAGCAGAGTCATATTCTATTAGTACATTTTAAGTAACTGCTTTGAAGAGTCTGCTCGCAGCCACATAGGAAGACGGGTCATGATGTCTGCTACCAAAAATCACAATATTTTATATTTTTCACCTTCTGTCCTTGTATAAATTTTTAATTTTTTTATTTTACATTATATTATGTTAACTATTTTAAATATTATTAGTATTCTTTACATTCTTTACAAGGCAATTGCAGACTGTTCAGAAACATGGCAGCGCAGTGAATGGTCAAGTAAAGCAATATTCTGATTTGAATATCCCCTATCCACAGGATCAGACCTTTCGAGAATGGGGCCTGATTCCTTTGTTTTTCACTGATCAGGGACTTGCACATTTGCACCGCCACCCCATTTATTATCTATGGAGCTGCCAAAAAAAAAGAGCTCTGTGCTCGGCTGGAAAAATTAGTCGGGGGGCCCGATCTGGACATTTCGGGAGGGGGGAGGTAGTTGACAGTCATGGGGGGAGATTTATCAAAGGATTTAGACTGCTTTTTCCCATCTAAATGTGTTGCACAGAAACTCGCAGTCTAAATATGTGCGACTTTTTTGCGACTTTTGCTTTAGAGGATTTTTAGAACATGATGCATTCTAGTCTATTTTAGACGGAAAAATGCATTGGTGCTGAATTTATCAATAGCGACTTTTCAGCGACAAGTCGCATCACCTGAAAGTACACTGAAATGTCAGACCATGATGGAGCAGGTTTTAATACAATCTAAAGCATAGATCCTGAAGTTTGTGTGCAGAATTTATCAAGAGCCGTGAGACTTTTGATAAATTAAGCGCACAATAGACCAGCCTAACCCTCTGTAGGTTGGTCTATATCAGTGTTTCCCAAACGCAGTCCTCAAGCACCCCCAACAGGTCATATTTTCTGGATTGCCTTAGTCTTTCACAGGTGATATAACTGTGGTGATGCCTGATTCACTGACCATAATTATATCACCTGGAAATCCAGAAAACATGACCTGTCGGGGGTGCTTGAGGACCGCGTTTGGGAAACACTGGTCTATATTGATGCAGGAAATAGACAACTTTGATAAATCTCCCCCCATTGTGTATACAAGCAGATACTCAACACACAGCTATCAATTATTGGTAAGGGGACAGGAGCAGGCTGGGAAGTGCTATCATAAATACAAATGAAATGTTATTATAAACATTATGAAAATAAAGAAGCATATTGTAATGACAGATCTGCCATAAAAGGCATCTGTCAGCTGACATTAGGACATGTATGATGTATTCTGAGATATACAGTATAAATTCATTGGTGCTTCTTCACCCAACAAGCAGCCTTCTAATCCTTCAATATTGAGGGCCATTTGTTTGTATGACCAGTATGCACTTGACCCTAGCCAAGTTCTTTAAACCCGTCAGATTAATTTTTATAATAACAATACAATAAGATTTTGAAGTTTTGAAGATTGCATAATAAATGAGAAACTGAAAATGTCACAGAAAATCTGGTCAGAATAAGTGGGTGGTCTTCTCAAAGAGAGGTTTTATTGTAATAATAAATATTTAAGATTTTATAGATGATGATAATCTATACAAAATAGTATAATAATATTAAAGGGCTTATTCAACATAAGGTGACTTTAGTAGACAGTAATGGACATGCTTAGGAAAGATCCTTGCTTGCCTTGGGGCTAAATGGCTATGTTGTGAGTCCTCCATAACACTGCTGTTTTCTTTTTGTGAAAGGGTTATTTCCTGTTGGAGTTCCTTCCCTTTAACTACAAGTCCCAGTATCCCTTGTGTGTAAATGTGAGGTCGCTTTTCTCTCTCCCACACATCAGCCACCCCACCTATTGCAGCATGTCTTGCATGTCTACTGTGTTTGAAACTACAATTCCCTGCAGCCCTGTGGAGAATGATCTCCCTCCCACAGGCTCCCTTTCAACACCTGACCTGTGATGTAATGTCTGGGCCACACTGTAAACTGTAACTCTCATTTTGTATGCTGCTAAAAATGAACATCCAGAGCAAAGATCACAAAAGATTGCAGGACCATCCATCAAACATCAAACTAACTTTACAAGCCCTGTAGAATAGTCAAATAAAAAAGAAATAATAATAAAAAATCCTGGACTACCCCTTTAATAACAATAATAATACACGACAAAGAAGTAACAAAAATATCTCCCTGCAGTACACTCCTTTCATAGTCTGGAGTGTACATGACAATCCAATTACCTAACTATTTATTGTACTAGCAGCAAGTGTCAGAGAAATAACCACAAGCATTACAGAGCTACTGAGCTTGTCTCTATGTTTCTTCCTTTATCATCTGCCCATTATTAGCATAGCCATAGCTTAGTCATTCTGCCCATTGGCACAGTAAGAAAAGTTGGATGTTTATCATTTTTTGCCAATAAACCCCTCATATGATTAATGACAATGCTTGTATAGGAGATGTGATGGATGTTTTATCGGTAGACAACAGCTTCAGGCACCAATGGGGTTAAGTCCAAGCCAGTAATAAAAACTAGGAAGTGCATACTGTGTAAACCCATTAAACTCACATTGTATCCCAGGCAGAATTTTGCTTCACTGAAAATTCATATTTATTTGTAGGGGAAGAGATCCTAATTATTCAATTCAAGATGAAAGAGAAGTGATGATGAAAATCCCAAGTGACATATCAAGAAAGTGAAGGTGACAAGATGACACCTTCTTTGTGTGTCTGCAGAAGACACGTCATTTGCAAGAACAGCAAAGTAATAAAAAAAGAATGACAGTTTATAGACACTTGTTATTTGAACTATTAGCAATGTTCGTTTTTCATTACAGTAATGTACCAGATTGTCGCTGGTTACGTTATCTAGGTTATTCTTTCACTCTATCAAATAGCAATATTACTTGTAATAAGCAGTGAATTAAAGTGAAGCTACACATCGGAACATCATTGACTGTCAATGACTATATTCATCAAAAATATTTAGCGTCTTTGCTACACTATTTATGAAAACAGCTTTTTCTGCTTATATATGATGTTTTTTATTCTGTGCCTTATAGATAAAATAAAACCCACTACTACATGCAAACCCTTAAATGGTAACTCTCATTCAAACAAATTTTTGCTATTGCACTCCTTATGGTAAATAAAAAATATTTCTAATATACTTTGCTTACAAAAATGAAGTTTTCTATGTTTTATTTGTGCTTAAAAAGCTCAAGAGCACATTTTCCCCCATCTCATACACAGCCCAAACACAGGAAATGCGGCCTAGAGTGCTGAGGGGGAGGGGGTGTCCACCCTCATCCAATCATAGCTCCTCTCACACATAACTGCTATATGCTGTTGGTTCGACCCCCCCCCCCCTCAGCACTCCAGGCTGCACTGCCTGAGTTTCGGTCCAAAGTCTGTGTATAAGATGGGGGGAAATGTACTCTTGAGCTTTTTTAAGCACAAATTAAAAAAAACTTCATTTTTTTTTAAACAAAGTATATTAGAAATATTTTTATTTACCATAAGGAGTGCAATAGCATTTTTTTTTTAAATGAGAGTGACCATTTAACAAGGAGCTGCTGATGGATCATAGGTGTAGTATAATTGTCCAAGCTAAAAAACCTGAATTCATGATTAACATGTGCGTATCAAAATTAACGTGAATAAATAATATTGTCATCAGGTATTCATGAATAAAGCCGGCTATTGGGGTACACACTGTGAATATATAATACTGTCATCAGGTATTCATGAATGAAGCTGGCTATTAGGGAATACTATGTGAATACCTAATATTGTCATCAGGTATTCATAAATAAAGCTGTCTGTTGGGGGATACTATGTGAATACATAACACTGTCATCAGGTATTCATGAATTGAGCTGTCTGTTGGGGGATACTATACAATACTGCCATTAGGTATTAATAAATGATGCTGGCTATTGTGGGATGAAGTAAATATATAATTTTCTCATCAATACTCTCTCTATTATTTCTATTATGGTTGAGAAACTCAATTTTGTCAAAATGTTGAACCCTTTGGGAAATACAATAAAGAATAGAGCTTGAAAATCATTCTGGGCCTCAAGGTCCAGCCAGACCCCAAAAAAGAAGTTCCCTAGCTAATCCTACAAGCATATTCTCCTCTCCGAGAAGCTGTATATAATTATGTCATCAGGTATTCATAAATAATTCTGCATACGGGGGATAATGTGAATATATAATACAGTAGAATTTCCCAATAGTGGACACTCACATACACTCGTCAGTAGCGTCACTCATCACTGCTGGCAGTCATTACTGCTCACGGCCTCTCAGCAAGTGCAGCACAGAGGATGTCAGGAGAAAGTCAAACCCGCTGAGAGCACCTGCCCCTGAGCCTGCTGGCCAGGTAAGAAGAACATCAGGGGGTGGAGGAAAGGAGGAAAGTGATGTGGCACAAGAGGTGAGGGGGGAATGATTTGACACAGGGCACAAGGGGAAAAAAGTGGCACAGGGGGATAGAGAGGGAATAAAATGGCACAGGGGATGAAATGGCACAGGTTGGATAAAGTGGGTAAAGGGGGGAATGAAATGGTACAGGGGAAGAAATGACACGGGTTGGTTAAGACAGGGTGATGAATTTGCACAGAGGGTAAGAAAGGTGGGAATGAAATGACATGGGGGGATTAAGGGGAAATTATGTGGCACAGGTAGTAATAAAGAGGGAGGTGATTTGGCACAGGGGGAATAAAGTTCCATGGGGGGATCAGAGGGGGGGGGGATGATGTGGCTAGCGGACATAAAGACATAGGAGACCACTGTCTGAACAGCAGTCTTTTGAAAGAAGCGATCTGATTGGTTGGTATTGAACAGGTTTTGATAAGTCTCCCCCTAGATATCTATGAATGATGCTGGCCATTGGAGGATAATATTAATATATATTACTCATCAGGTATTCATATATATAATGCTGCCTGTTGGATATATTTGAGATAATCACATCACCAACTGTAGGACATCACAAGTAATAAATACACATAATAAAAACAATAAAGCTGCAAGGATTCAATCCGTGATACATCCTAAGTAATCACAGCAGTGCTATGCAGTAATTCATGGACTTGTAGCCACAGTCTAGTAGTGAAACAAACTAAAACAAGAGAAAAACTATTTTTTAGGATGGGGTGACTACTGGAATTTTTGTCCATGGTGTTGATGGCCCTGCCAACAGCTCAGATGGAATTATAGCTATGCTATCCTTTACCCATAGACATAGAGATTTAGATTTCTGCTCTTACCTTGTATTTAAAGGAGTAATCTGGAGAAAAAAAATATATATTTTAATGTTTAAAACTGCTCATGGTGGCAGGAGTAAATAAAAAAAATCACATGTACTCACCTACTGCAAATTCCTCATAGATCCCTCCCTATTCTGACTGTAGGTCTCACTGAACTTTTTGTTTTTCACCACAACACATAGGAAATGCCTACTCAGCAACTCACTGGCTGCAGTAGTGACCTACATTGACCACATTTCCTATATGTCAGAATGGAGAAAAGGAGCGGTGGGACTGGGACGAGCAGGGGATTAGTGACACAGGAAGTACAAGTATTATTATTTACTATCAAAATATATATACAGTGTGCGCTGAGGGGGACTTAACTAATAATAAAGCGTACCTGAGTTGTATCAGCGTTCTTGGACTGTAAGACTGAGGTAGAAAAAAGTTGGTGGCTTTTCTCTACGTTGTCATGCAATGTATGGAGATCTCACAGATGATACTGCAAAGAGGGAGGGACAGTAGTAGTGACTGATTACTGTGCAAAGATAAAGGTATAATGGTAAAAATGTAAATAGTGATGCTGTACAGTAATCGGCAATATACCTCTACATCTACACAAGCAGAGCTGATGATGATGATGATGATGATGATAGTAACGGCAAGTGGCGCAATATTGTGGCTGATATACAGCCCGGTCACATGAACTGTGAGAAGGAATCAAACTTAGATTATAAAAAGCAATAGTCCAATCGCACCGCAAATGGTGCTCAAAGTTCCAAGACTGTCCGAGTTAGTACCTGTTTCTGTAGAAAAAGTTCCTGCTGGGAAATCCAGAGCTTCAGGAGTTGAATCTGTAGCGTGTGTGCAGTGGGAGTATCGCCCCGGCCGGTGGCGTCTCTACCAAGCTGCTCTCGGCTTCCAGGTTGCTCGATGTTCCTAGCAATAGTGACGTCACTATGGTGGCTGTGGAAGTCCAAAAATGCTCTCAACGCGTTTCGGAAAACAGACGGTTTCCTTCCTCGGAAGTGCCCCGAGGAAGGAAACCGTCTGTTTTCCGAAACGCATTTAGAGCATCATCATCATCATCAGCTCTGCTTGTGTAGATGTAGAGGTATATTGCCGATTACTGTACAGCATTACTATTTACATTTTTACCATTATACCTTTATCTTTGCACAGTAATCAGTCACTACTACTGTCCCTCCCTCTTTGCAGTATCATCTGTGAGATCTCCATACATTGCATGACAACATAGAGAAAAGCCACCAACTTTTTTCTACCTCAGTCTTACAGTCCAAGAACGCTGATACAACTCAGGTACGCTTTATTATTAGTTAAGTCCCCCTCAGCGCACACTGTATATATATTTTGATTGTATCTTCCTCCCTCAATACCTACCTACAGGGAAAGGTATTTCTAGTGTTGCAGCAGAGCGGGCATTCCATGAGATCTTTGGTGCAGCGCAAGTGAATTATATCCATATATTATTATTTACTCTAATTCTACCTTAACACCTGGCACCCAGGGCACATACCCTACCAGCATTCACCTGATGTGAAAAACTGAGCTAAACTGAAGGATTCTCTAATTTTCTGGTGGCAGAGGCCATCCCTAGGTTAACCTCTTAAGGACCCAGCCATTTTACACCTTAGGACCCGGCCATTTTTTGAACATCTTACCACTGTCACTTTAAACATTAATAACTCTGGAATGCTTTTAGTTATCATTCTGATTCCGAGATTGTTTTTTCGTGACGTATTCTTCTTTAACATAGTGGTAAAAATTATTTGTAACTTGCATCCTTTCTTGGTGAAAAATCCCAAAATTTTATGAAAAATTTTAAAATTTTGCATTTTTCTAACTTTGAAGCTCTCTGCTTGTAAGGAAAATGGATATTCAAAATATTTTTTTTTCTTTTCACATATACAATATGTCTACTTTATGTTTGCATCATAAAATTGACAAGTTTTTACTTTTGGAAGACACCAGAGGGCTTCAAAGTTCAGCAGCAATTTTCCAATTTTTCACAAAATTTCCAAACTCACTATTTTTCAGGGACCAGTTCAGGTTTGAAGTGGATTTGAATGGTCTTCATCTTAGAAATACCCCACAAATTACCCCATTATAAAAACTTCACCCCCCAAAGTATTAAAAATGATATACGGTCAACCTTTTAACCCTTTAGGTGTTTCACAGGAATAGCAGGAAAGTGAAGGAGAAAATTCACAATCTTCATTTTTTACACTTGCATGTTCTTGTAGACCCAATTTTTGAATTTTTATGAGGGGTAAAAGGAGAAAATGTATACTTATATTTGTAGCCCAATTTCTCTCGAGTAAGCAGATACCTCATATGTCTATGTAAAGTGTTCGGCGGGCGCAGTAGAGGGCTCAGAACCGAAGGAGCGACAAGGGGATTTTGGAGAGTACGTTTTTCTGAAATGGTTTTTGGGGGGCATGTTGCATGTAGGAAGCCCCTATGGTGCCAGAACAGAAAAAAAAAAAAACACATGCCATACCATTTTGGAAACAAGACCCCTTGAGGAACGTAACAAGGAATTAAGTGAGCCTTAATACTCCACATGTGTTTCACGACTTTTGCATATGTAAAAAAATAAAATAAAATTTCACTAAAATGTGTGTTTCCCCCCCAAATTTCACATTTTTGCTAGGGTTAATAGCAGAAAATACCCCCCAAAATTTGTAACCTCATCTCTTCTGAGTATGAAGGTACCCCATAAGTTGGCCTGTAGTGCACTACGGGCGAACTACAATGCTCAGAAGAGAAGGAGTCATATTTGGCTTTTTTAGAGCAAATTTTGCTCGGGGGCATGTCGCATTTAGGAAGTCCCTATGGTGCCAGGAGAGCAAAAAAAACCCACATGGCATACAATTTTGGAAACTAGACCCCTTGAGGAATGTAACAAGGAATAAAGTGAGCCTTAATACCCCACAGGGGTTTCACGACTTTTACATACGTAAAAAAAAAAAAAAAATCACTAAAATGGGTGTTTCCCCCCAAATTTCACATTTTTTCAAGGGTTAATAGCAAAAAATACCCCCCAAAATTTGAAACCCCATCTCTTCTGAGTATGGAGGTACCCCATAAGTTGACCTGAAGTGCACTACGGGCGAACTACAATGCTCAGAAGAGAAGGAGTCATATTTGGCTTTTTGAGAGCAAATTTTGCTCGGGGGGCATGTTGCATTTAGGAAGCCCCTATGGGGCCAGAACAGCAAACCCCCCCCCCCCCCCATGGCATACCATTTTGGAAACTAGACCCCTTGAGGAACGTAACAAGGCGTACAGTGAGCATTTACCCCCACATTTACCCCAGATCTTTGGAACAGTGGGCTGTACGAAATTTTTAATTTGCCCAGCCCACTGTTCCAAAGATCTGTCAGACACCAGTGGGGTGTAAATTCTCACTGCACCCCTCATTACATTCCGTGAGGGGTGTAGTTTCCGAAATGGGGTCACATGTGGGGTTTTGTTTTTTTTACGTTTGTCAAAACCGCTGTAACAATCAGCCACCCCTGTGCAAATCACCTCAAATGTACATGGCGCACTCTCCCTTCTGGGCCTTGTTGTGCGCCCCCAGAGCACATATGGGGTATCTCCGTAGTCGGGAGAAATTGCATTACAAATTTTGTGGGTCTTTTTTCCCTTTTACCTCTTGTGAAAAGTATAGGGCAACACCAGCATGTTAGTGTAAACAATTTATTTTTTTACACTAACATGCTGGTGTAGACCCCAACTTCACATTTTCATAAGGGGTGAAAGGAGAAAAGGCCCCCCAAAATTTGTTAGGCAATTTCTCCCGAGTACCGCGATACCCCATATGTGACTCTAAACTTTTTCCCTTGAAATACGACAGGGCTCCAAAGTGAGAGCGCCAAGCACATTTGAGGCCTGAATTAGGGATTTGCATAGGTGTGGACATAGGGGTATTCTACGCCATAGATTCCCAAACAGGGTGCCTCCAGCTGTAGGCTCCATTTTGGAAACAGTGGCGTACCAGACGTTTTTCAATTTTATTGGGGAGGGGGGCTGTGTAGGGGTATGTGTATATGTAGTGTTTTTTACTTTTTATTTTATTTTGTGTTAGTGTAGTGTAGTGTAGTGTTTTTAGGGTACAGTCACATGGGCGGGGGGTTACAGCGAGTTTCCCGCTGCGAGTTTGAGCTGCCGCGCAAAATTTGCTGCATCGCAAACTTGCAGCCTGATACTCACTGTAAGCCCCTGCCCATGTGAATGTACCCTGTATATTCACAGGGGGGGGGATCTCCAGCTGTTGCAAAACTACAACTCCCAGCATGCACAGTCTATCAGTGCATGCTGGTAGTTATAGTTTTGCAACAGCTGGAGGCACACGGGTTGGGAAACACTGAGTTAGGAAACAGACAATGTTTCCCAACCAGTGTGCCTCCAGTTGTTGCAAAACCACTACTCCCAAACATTCTCAGGCATGCTGGAAGTAGTAGTTCGGCAACATCTTTAGAGCCAGATGTTGCCGAACTACAACTCTCGGCATGCTTGGAGTTGTAGTTTTGCAACACCTGGAGGACTACAGTTTGCAGACCACTAATACAGTGGTTCCCAATCTGTGCCCTTCCAGATGTTGCAAAACTACAACTTACAGTATGCCCTTACTGTCCAGGCATGCTGGGAGTTGTAGTTCTGCAACATCTGAAGGGCCAGATGTTAAAGAACTACAACTCCCAGCATGCCTCGGCAGTAAGGGCATGCTGAGGATGTGTAGTTTTGCAACATCTGGAAGGGCACAGTGGTCCCAAAACTGTGGACCTCCAGATGTTGCAAAACTGCAACTCCCAGCATGCCCAGACGCCAAGGGCTGTCTGGGCATGCTGGGAGTTGTAGTATACAGGGTCCCAATACAGCAATGCATGTCGCTTTACGGCGATGTGCATTGCTGTAAAGGGCCCGACCGCGGCTGAAGATCCACTCACCTGTCGCCGCCGTCTTCGTCGCCGGGATCCGGGTCTTCAGGGTCTAGGTAAGTACCGGGGCCGGGCCCCAGCACTCCCCCATCCCCCACTGCGTCCTCCGGTCTTCCTCCCGTCCTCTCCGGACTTCAAGGGGCCGGGCAGGGCGGGAGGAAGTAACCGCCCCCCCCCCCCCCTGCGATTGGTCGGTTAACTAACCGAAGAATTGCAGGGTATAGAAGGAGGTGGCAGGCTTGCCACCTCGCTCCTATTCTTTAGCATGGTCCTGGCTGTCTGTGACAGCCGGGATCATGCGAAATTACCGGGCGGGCGGGTCCCAGAGACCCGATCAGCCCGGTATCGTCGCAGATCGCAATGGCAATTTACCTTGCGATTTGCATGGGGGGCCTACATGGCCCCCCTCGGCGTTTGCCCTGGATGCCTGCTGAAGCATTTCAGCAGGCATCCGGTTCCGCTCTCTGCCCGGCGCGTGGCAGAGACCGGAAAACGCCAGGGCGTATGGATACGCCCTGGGTCCTTAAGGCCCAGGGTGTGAGGGCGTATCCATACGCCCTGGGTCCTTAAGAGGTTAATTTACAATCTATCTGGGGCTAATGGAATATTGTATATTAAAGGGGTATTCCAGGCAAAAACATTTTATCCCCTATCCATGCCCCCTCTCATAGACATGAATGGAGGGGGCGTGGTGTGACGTCGCGTCCCCAGTCCCGGAAACCGGAGGTTTCCGAAATTGGAGATGCAGCTCCCGCATAGAATGTAGGTGCTGCAGGGAGATCACGGGGGGTCCCAGCAGTGCCCCCCCCCCCCGTGATCAGACATCTTATCCCCTATCCTTTGGATAGGGGATAAAATGTTTTAGCCTGGAATACCCCTTTAAATTTCTTCTATAGTATTACACTGCAGACTTTCAGGCCTAACTAGAGCAAAATTCAACAAACTTTCATCCACTGTCTCTTTCAGACAGACAACGTTATTTAATGGTACGAAAAAAGATATCAGAATGTTCTGTGCTTTTCAATTTGAAGTGGCTGATTTCTGTAATAGACTACAGTAAGAAAACCCTATAATCTAGAGCCTGGGGTAACAAGATCTCATTAATTTTGTGCCTGCTGTATTTTCCTTATTACTTATTAAGTCTTGACACTTTTCTTCTATTGAGCCACAAAGACAGACACAGCAATCGAAGATGTAGCAGTCAATTTTAACTAATTAAACCCTGGAAGCGCAAATGGAGAAAACAAAAGTTTTACTAAGTAAAAAAGGAACAGGAATTTAAGATTTCTGTTCTGCATTCTCCACTAAATGATTACCAATGAGTCTATCCTTATGTTGGCTGTTGTTACATAGGTAATAGAATGGCATTTAGGTTATAGACCCTAAAAATGATTGTACTATACACGTGTTTATCCCAAATTGTATTAGCAACATCCTTAAAATGTTGTCTTACTGTCAAAAGGAATAAACTTTTACAATTTACAAAAAAAAAAAAAAAAGCTGTATTCCAGCACTACTGTATATTAATAGGCATGTTACACACTACCAAAACAGAAAAAAAAGACTGCTAAAATATGGGGAAAATGGTAAACTGTAAGTCACAAAATACAAGTCAAGCAAGGGTGGATACATGACAAGTATTTTGTAGATCCAAATACAGTCATGGCCGTAAATGTTGGCACCTCTGAAATTTTTGGGGAAAAGAAATATTTCTCACAGAAAAGAATTGCAGTGACACATGTTTTGCTATACATATGTTTGTTCCCTTTGTGTGTATTGGAACTAAACCAAAAATGGGAGGAAAAAAAGCAAATTGGACATAATGTCACATCAAACCACAAAAATGGTCTGGACAAAATTATTGCCACCCTTTCAAAATTGTGGAAAAATAAGATTGTTTAAAGCATGTGATGCTCCTTTTCACTCACCTGGGGCAAGTAACAGGTGTGGGCAATATAAAAATCACACCTGAAAGCAGATAAAATGGAGAGAAGTTCACTTAGTCTTTGCATTGTGTGTCTGTGCCACACTAAGCATGGACAACAGAAAGAGGAGAAGAGAACTGTCTGAGGACTTGAGAACCAAAATTGTGGAAAAATATCAACAATCTCAAGGTTACAAGTCCATCTCCAGAGATCTAGATTTGCCTTTGTCCACAGTGCGCAACATTATCAAGAAGTTTGCAACCCACGGCACTGTAGCTAATCTCCCTGGGCATGGACGGAAGAGAAAATTTAATGAAAGGAGTCAATGCAGGATAGTCCGGATGGTGGATAAACAGCCCCAAACAAGTTCCAAAGATATTCAAGCTGTCCTGCAGGCTCAGGGATCATCAGTGTCAGCGCAAACTATCCATCAACATTTAAATGAAATGAAACGCAATGGCAGGAGACCCAGGAGGACCCCACTACTGACACAGAAACATAAAAAAGCAAGATTACATTTTGCCAAAATGAACTTGAGTAAGCCAAAATGCTTCTGGGAAAACGTCTTGTGGACAGATGAGACCAAGATAGAGCTTTGGTAAAGCACATCATTCAACTGTTTACCGAAAACAGAATGAGGCCTACACAGAAAAGAACACAGTACCCACAGTGAAATATGGTGGAGGGTCAATGATGTTTTGGGTGTGTTTTGCTGCCTCTGGCACTGGGTGCCTTGAATGTGTGCAAGGCATCATGAAATCTGAGGATTACCAACAGATTTTGGGTCACACTGTACAGCCCAGTGTCAGAAAGCTGGGTTTTCATCCAAGATCTTGGGTCTTCCAGCAGGACAATGACCCCAAACGTATGTCAAAAAGCACCCAGTAATGGATGGCAACAAAGTGCTGGAGAGTTCTGAAGTGGCCAGCAATGAGTCCAGATATAAATCCCATTGAACACCTGTGGAGAGATCTTAAAATTGCTGTTGAGAAATGGTGCCCTTCTAATAAGAGAAACCTGGAGCAGTTTGCAAAGGAAGAGTGGTCAAACATTCCGGCTGAGAGGTGTAAGAAGCTTATTGATGGTTATAAGAAGCAACTGATTTCAATTATTTTCTCCAAAAGGGTGTGCAACCAAATATAAAGTTAAGGGTGCCAATAATTTTGTCCAGCACATTTTTGGAGTTAGGTGTGACATTGTGTCCACTTTGCTTTTTTCCTCCCTTTTTTGGTTTAATTCCAATACACACAAAGGGAATAAACATGTGTATAGCAAAACATGTGTTACTGGAATCCTTTTCTGTGAGAAATACTTCATTTTCTTGAAAAATTTCAGGGGTGCCAACATTTACGGCCATGACTGTAGCTATCCACACATTTACACAATAACTAACACTATTCACTAATATTTATAGTGGTGATTTTGCCATAAAATGTTACTACTGTGAATACAAGTGCAATGTTAGAGACTGGGAATTTCTGCATTACCACATAGACAACATTACAATTTCTAGAAACAAAAAAAATTATATAACGGTTAGATAGTGTAGTTACCTGACATCAAAACATATTTTCTCCTAACTACTCCTAACACCCCTCTTGCCTTAAAAAAAAATTCTGAGCGTTAAAAAGCTCTGTATCATACCTTTTCTCTTGCTCACACTGTCTGAGCTCCCGGCAGAAGAAAGTGGGCGTTCCCCAGCAGGCGGAACGTCACTGAAGCCTTCAAGAGCTGTGTCTCGCCATGCCCCACATGCACTTCCTGAGTTTGGTCTCCTGCCTGGTCTAACTGTTTGACTTGTGCAGGGAACAGAACAGAGCCACCTAGTGGTTGCTTTTTCAATCACATTAAAAACATATAAAGGTTGAGAATTTTAAGAGCAAGTAAATAGCAAAGTGTCTTATAATTAAATAAGGAACAACATATTTAAAGTTTGGTTTGGTGACAGGTACGCTTTAAAGGCACCGGGGAAGATTTATCAAAACCTGTGGAGAGGAAAAGTGGAGTCGTTGCCCATAACATTAGATCACTTCTTTTCTTTCTAAAAAAAAAAAAGGCCTTTGAAAAATGAAAGAAGCAATATGATTGGTTGCTATGGGCAACTGCACCACTTTTCCTCTGAACAGGGTTTGATAAATCTCTTTTCCATATATGAAAACATATTTTCAAATATTGTAGTACAGAATTCTCAGTTAATAAAGGGAGGCCTCTGCTTAGGATCTTTATCACCTGTCCAGCATAGAAAGTAGGTACAAATGTATTTCTCGGTCTTGAGGACCTGTCCTGTATTATATAGCCAACATATGCATGTGAGTGGTCACTGTGCAATGAGGAATTTCACCTTTGGTAGTGCTTCAGAAAAATGAAACATTCACTGCCAGGTCTCCCCACAGATTACCAGGAATCAACCAGGAACGCTGTTTTCTTGGTCATGCAAGCTGTGTGACTTAGATTTCAGGTATGCTTCAAATCCCCTCCCAACATCCTTATGGGACTGTCAGCAGTTCTGATAACTCAAAACTACAGAAAGATTCCTTTTAAGCGTACGTTCACACGTACAGGATTTGTTGCATATTTTTGCTGCTTACATTTTGTTATGCAGCTTATTTTGCTATCCATCAACTTCAATAAGTAGCAAAATCAGCTGCAGAAAATATGCAGCAAAAATATGCTGCAGATCCTCTACGTGTGAACTTACCCTCAGTGTAGAACCAGAGGTACACTTTGTGATCAGTTTATTTCCAAGAGTCCCTTCTTTCAAGTAAGAATTGTCCAAAGTGGAGAAACCAATATAAAGACGTGAATTTAAAGATGAAGTATTCCTAATGGCGATGTCACATCAAGACAACCCCTGTACAAATGGCCGTTAGGAAATAGTAAATAAGAAAAATAACACTGTAGAATGGGGTCTTCAAGTGGGATCCCACTTCAAGAGCCAGAGTAGAGAGACACTTACAAGCACTGGTTATAGTAAAATAAATTCAAAAAAGAAAAAAAAATTCCTCTGGAGCAAACAGCAGCTTTTTTTCCCACTTGAGTACCCCTTTAAAGGCGTATTCCAGGCAAAACCTTTTTTATATATATATATATATATATATATATATATATATATATATATATATATATCAACTGGCTCCGGAAAGTTAAACAGATTTGTAAATTACTTCTATTAAAAAATCTTAATCCTTCCAATAGTTATTAGCTTCTGAAGTTTTCTGTCTAACTGCTCAATGATGATGTCACGTCCTGGGAGCTGTGCATGATGGGAGAATATCCCCATAGGAACTGCACAGCTCCCTGGACGTGAGTCATCAGAGAGCAGTTAGACAGAAAACAACAACTCAACTTCAGAAGCAAATAACTATTGGAAGGATTAAGATTTTTTAATAGAAGTAATTTACAAATCTGCAAGGTAGAGAAAAAGATGGCACTCACCCACTTCAAAGGACTTGTGAAGGTGACTTTAATCCGAACTAGTCATCCAAAAGTGCATGTGCATAGCAGTTTTCAGCAAACAGGCAGGTGAAGGCAGGCAAAAACACCGGGAGACCCAGCGTGCAGGTTACAGCTGTCTCGCACCTCCGTGCTTCATGAGACCGTTAGTACCACATTTACCAATCAAAGGGTAAATGAGCTGCCAGAAAAAACTGCTCTGATAGCTCTATGATTAAAGTGTGTTATCTTTTATGAGTTGATTCCTTTAAGGCACATTAACTCATGTTTCTGAAAAATCAAAATAATAAATCTAAAACTAACACCTTATTTTATCCTATTATCTGAACCTCTTTGCTTGTGCTACACTAATTCTCTGGAATACAATACCCCGAACCCTCAGACTTATACCCAACATCACTTTGCCTCCTTTAGAGACCTCTGGGTCTTGGAGCCATCTAAAGTGCAATATTTGGCAACCTAGCCCCCCCCCCCCCCCCCCAATGGTCTATGCACTTTAGACATTAAGAGATAAACTAGGGACTGGTTCACCATTCCTTTATGTATCCAATTTATAAAACATGGCTGGACCATTGTATTAATAAAGCCCTTTCTGACTATTGTCTCAACCCCATTGTAAGCTCTCATGGCAAGCAGGGCCCTCACTCCTCCTGTTTGAATATTTAGTGCATAATAATGTCTAATACTTGCCTTTATTTGTACCTTCAAACTTGTATAGTACTGTGGAATCTGTTAGTGCTAGATAAATAAATATTATTTTTAGAAATACATTTCAATTATTAATGTAAAAGTGAGTGATAAAGTATTTTTTTAATGATAAAATAAACATTTTCCATTGTGGAGAGCAAAGGATCAGTCCTCCCTCTTCCCCTACATGCTTCTCGTTCATCCTTAGGGTAGCCCATTGTGGTTAAATCCCAGGAAACTCCTTCAAGCACTTTCCCTAGACTGGCTGGTAAGGATCTCTACATCTCTATCTCTCCAATGGATAGGGAATAAGATGTCTCATCACGGGGGTCCCACCGCTGGGAACTCCTGCGATCTCCCTGCTGCACAAGACGTTCAGGTGTAGTGCCGGAGGCTCATGACATCACAGTCATGCCCCGGTCATGATGTCACAGCCATGCCCCCTCAATGCAAGTCTATGGGAGGGGGGGTGATGGCTGTCACGCCCCCTCCAATAGACTTGCCTTGAGGGGGCGTGGCCGTGATGTCTTGGGCAGGGCATTGCCGTGATGTCACAAGCCTTCGCCCCGCATTGCCAGTCATCCGGCATGGAGCAAAGTTCGCTCTGTGCACCGGATGTCTGAGGTGCCGCAGCTAAGATCGCCGGCTTTAGACTCTGTACTAATGGAATAGGGTTTTAGTTATTGCTGGCTATTTATTATCTTGTAAGTCATTCCCCACTATGTTTGGCCCAATTGATGGTGATGATGGGTGATGAAACATAAGCATGTTTTTAACACAGCTATTAAAGAGGTTATCCAGGAACAGAAAACAGAGCTAATTTATTCCAAAAACAGCACCACACCTGACCTCAGGTTGTGTCTGATAATACAACTCGGCTCCCTTCACTTCAATGGAACTAAGCAGCAATACCACACACAACCTGATGGCAGAGATGGTGAATTTTTTTTTTCTTTAAATCAGTTGAGTTATTTATTTATTCATTTGTTTATATTTAAATCCTGGAGAACACCTTTAACTTTTGGTGCACTCATACCCATTGGCTGGGACAGCACCAATTTTCTGCATGTGGTGTTATACTACAGATGGTTGAGCGGACCTGAAAAGTGACAACCACTGTTTTTAGTCAGAAATGTGATCACACAAGTTGTCACTCCTCTCCCCCATGGTTTTTAGCTGGACATATTATTAAAGGGGTACTCCCACCCTACTCCCATCCTAGACATCTTATCCCCTATCCAAAGGACCCGCAGTATTGCATGCGGCACCCACCTGTTTTTTGTGCGGAAGCGCTGGAGGGTCTGAGTCGCAACTACGGGAACGGGAGTCCATGATGCCAGGACTCCGCCCCATGTGATGTCACGCCCGTCCCCTCAATACAAGTCTATGGGAGGGGGCGTCACCCCCGAGATCAGACATCTTATCCCCTATCCTTTGGATAGGGGATAAGATGTCTAGGGTGGGAGTACCCCTTTAAGGTGGCCTGTCACATACCACCCAGAAAAGAACACTAACTGCTCATGTTGTAAAGTTTATTTGCCATCAATAATAATTAATACAATTGTAGTTTTTACTTTCCTGTTACCAGAGAGAAATGCAAAGTTACAATATTTTCCAACATACTATATATTCCACTATGGGCAGAATTGTTTGTACTGTGTGACATATATTGCCTTTGACAATATATATCCGGACTATAAAATAAAATGTCAAAACATTAGTCAGAGATTGCAACACATAAAGACAATAAGCACAACAGAAAAGATACATAAAAAATGTGTGCATCCTGAGGCATTTTGTGCTGTGGTACCACCCATGTTCATAGGCATTGTGAGAGTTGCTCTGTGTGCGTACAGAGGAATAAGACAGTAAAATGTTAACATATTGGCTATGAAGGTCACTAAAACAACCTTTATAGCATGACAGTTTTTATGACTACAGATATAAGAAGCTACTAAAATTAACTGGTACCTAATACATTTCGATTTTTAACCCTTCGAGACATTGATCTTAGCACTTAGCTCAGATTTCCATTGCAAAAGACACCGTGGTGATGAATAATTAATTTGTGGCAAGAATACAGGATAATATACAGCTTTGGTTAAGCATTAACACTCCTACTAAAGAGCTGAACAACTATAAAGTGAATTCATGGGATTTGCTCGTCGTCCCTGACGCCAGATAAAATCGGGACATTACCACTCCGCGTGGCGTGACTGCACTAAAAACTGTTGCTTCCCGTTGCTTGTGTGTTTTCATGCAGCAGGTATGAATTTATTTTCTATATAAATTTCTCTCATTACCAACAATCTCCATTAGGGTCTAGTAGAGCATGAAATAGTCTTTGCGAGATCTAGAAATGTTCAATGCTAAAAGGCTCGGAAAACATTATTTGGGTTTCCAGCATTTGAAATTATAGAGGAAACGGAGAAGACGATCACAGCCCAGAGAATAGACTCTATAAACTGTTCCGGAGATGAGCATTGCTCATCTGCGGCTGTTATTAAGCGCAATGTGCTATGTTGTTTGCCTAATGCATTCTTAAGACTGTATCGTGCTCATTGCACTGTAGAAAAGTGCCCAGCGATGCTAAAGGGCTGGAAGACAAAAACTTGAGTTTTCCTTAGCCAACCTATTCGAGATGGTTATCTGCTTGTTTTGCAGAACTGGTGCAGATCAGAGCCTGATTGAGTGCTTTTTCTTTGCAACAATAAAGCTGACCTAATTTCACTAGCCGAGAACCTATTCCTGTTCATCAGCCATTTTTAAATAGTCCCTTAGGGAGGACTAGTTAATAGATTTTAAAAAAGGCAATGTTGAGTAAATTCAATGCTGACAATAGCATAAAGTACTGTTAGGGATCATTTCAGTTCCTGTAATTTGCCGCTCCGCTGTCATTCTAAACATCTTCTGACATGCCCATTGGAAGTCACCTAAGCAGGGTTGTTTGTCTCAGCATTAGGTGAATAAATAGCGTGATAACATGATATGACAAATCAACTAGAAAAGTAAAAGGCAAGTCTAAAAGGAAAACTGTATTCCTGTTTTTCTTATTCATAGTATTTTGGTTTGTGCTAAAATAAGCAATTTTGGGGGGGGAAATGGAATGTAATAAAATAGAAAAATGTGTGTCCAACTAAAACAAATTTGTAAAACAAATTGTCACCTCATGTCTTTTAAAAAGTTCTCATTGCTGGAAGTTTTGGTGCAGAGACTCTCTCCGTTAACACATATAATGTCACTGTCATTTAATAAAAACTTTTAACATATCAGAGACATGTCAAAAATTTTGGTCCGACAAGGTCTGGGTGCTGAGACCCTCAGTGATCGCTAATATAAGTCGGGAGAAGCCTCCAGCTGGGTTTTACCTTGCCGTCTCCTCACTGCAGGACAGTGGCTCCATATCCTTTCAATTAAACATGCCTCCTACAGTTAGGCGACAACAAAGAGACAACCACTGAGTTTAACCCTTCACCTCACTCGTTCTACTAATAAGTGGAGGTCTCAGCATCCAGACATCAAACTATAAAACTTATGAGGGTAACACTTTAAGACAAGTCTATAGCCCTGCTTCATCATTCCTCAAAGGGTGTCTCCACTTTGGATAATCCCAGGGCTCAAGTACTGCAGGAACTCATGGGAATGGAGTTCCTGCACTTTTTCAACAGCAAGAACACTGTTCTCATTAGCAGTCCTGCAGGACCAGCCCTTGAGTAGAAATCTTGAGTGAGTTCCAACACTTTTTTCCCAGGATGTGACCCCTGCACAATCCCTTCTTGTTAGCTTGGTCTTCTTAAAACTGTCTGATACATTTTTACCTGCAGTGATCATCTGTAATCCATAGGAAAATCTTGTAATAAGTGTTCATTTCCCTGCAGTGCCACTACAGAAGAAACTAGGCCTTATACATTTTCCATACTTGTCGATAGCATAAGGACCCATGCTAGTGAGAATTTTTGACACGTCATTTGTTTTGTATGTCATTAGTGGTTAGTTACATATTTCGCCTATTTAAAGGGGTACTGACACCTCTATTCATGTCAGGAACCTGTCCTGCTCTGGACAGTTCCTGACATGGACAGAGGTGTCAGCAGAGAGCATTGTGTTCCCACTGGAAAGAACTACTTCATCTGCGGTATGCAGCAGCTGATAAGTACTGGAAGAAGTAAGATTTTTAAATAGAAATGATTTAGAAATCTGTTTAACTTTCTGCTACCAGTGTATTTGAAAACATTTGTTTTCCATTGGATTACCCCTCTAATCCATTAGAATCTGACTCCTGACTTGGATTGGGATGTTGGATCCTATCTAATGAAATTTTACCCAAATCCCTCTTCCCTTGTTGTTTTCTGTATCAGATATATTTGTTAATGAAAAAGAGCTAAATTAATCATCGCAGCATGAAGTGCCATCTTCTATTCTACTAGTTGTGCTAAGCTTGTAATCAAACACTTCTTTGGTAACTTAGCAAAACTTTTTTAAGACATGGGAACAAGGATATTTTCTTATACCTTACATTGTGAAAGCAATATCTGGTAAAATACAGATTAACAGAACAAGTTCTGAGCAGTTTTCATACCAGGTAAGAATTCTGGAGGATTTAAGCTTTGGACCCTGTAGAACTGTGTCAGCAGTTCTGGACTCTAATGCACACCAACAATCACTTTTATGTAGATGTTGGAAGTTGTAGTATCAAGCATACCGTAGGTAGTGGTGGATTGGTGGGAGTTGTAGTAGCGAGCAATCAGGCCAGCAGGCAGTGGTAGACTGGTGGGAGTTGTATTAGCAAAGTACAGTAGGCAGTGGTGAGAGTTGTACAGGGTGGGCCATTTCTATGAATACACCTTAATAAAATGGGAATGGTTGGTGATATTAACTTCCTGTTTGTGGCACATTAGTATATGTGAGGGGAGAAACTTTTCAAGATGGGTGGTGACCATGGCGGCCATTTTGAAGTCGGCCATTTTGAATCCAACTTTTGTTTTTTTCAATAGGAAGAGGGTCATGTAACACATCGAACTTTTTGGGAATTTCACAAGAAAAACAATGATGTGCTTGATTTTAATGTAACTTTATTCTTTCATGAGTTATTTGCAAGTTTCTGACCACTTATAAAATTTGTTGGAAGTTGTGGCAGCCAGTGGACAGTAGGCAGTGGTGGATTGGTGGGAGTTGTAGTAGCCAGTAGACCGGACAGCAGGCAGTGGGGGACTCTTGAAAGTTGCAATAGCCAACGGACAGCAGGTAGTGGTGGACTGGTGGGACCTGCAGTAGCCAGTGGACAGGACAGCAGGCAGTGATCGACTATTGGGATTTGTAGTTGCCAGCGGACCGCAGGCAGTGGTGGACTGCTGGGAGTTGTAGTAGCCAGCGGACAGTAGGCAGTAGTGACTTGGTGGAAGTTGTAGTAGCCAGCTGACAGGACAGCCGGCAGTGGTGGACAGGTAGGAGTCATAGTAGGCAGCGTACAGCAGACAGTGATGGAGTGGTGTGAGATGTAATAGCCACCAGACAGGACAGCAGTCTTTGGTAGACAGGTGCAAGTTCTAATATCCAGCAGACATCAGGCAGTGGTGGACAGGTGGGAGTTGTAGTAGCCAGTGGACAGCAGGCAGTGGTGGACAGGTGGGAGTTGTAGTAGCCAGCACACATCAGGCAGAAGTGGACTGTGTGGGAGTTGTATTGAACATACATAAAAATAATTAAAAACAAGGAGGAATCACAACAGAATAGGCAGCAGCCTGGGACATTTCATATAAGCATGTGCTATATACATATGGTAAGTACATAAATGGTGTGGTTGGTATAAAAATATACATATATATTTATAATATGTATGCGGCTAAGCCAGTATATTTTGCACAATAAGTATGTATATAAATAAATAAGCTTAGGCTACAAGCTATGTGTAAGAAGGTCACAATCAATGTTATATAAAAATAAGGTGCTACAAGTGCACAGAAGGTGCAAGAACTGCTGCAATGGAGAGAAGCCAAACAAAGTGTCAAATACCAACCACACTAGAAAAGAGAGTCTAGGGTCCCAGGATAACGCCACCCGACACGTGTTTCCGTCCTTAGACCTTCATCCGGGGGTGTTGGTATCCGAAGTAGACAGGGGTTATATAGTATAGAAGGGCAAATGAGAATGCTGGTAGCGTGATTAACAGAAAATTATATCACCTGCCTGGTCGGGGGGAAGAGCGCGTCCGTCCTGCTATGAATGCCAAAATTCCGGGTGCCGCACGCCTCACGGATGCCACGCGACAAGTCACATGACACCCCATACGGCAGCGTGTCATACACCCGGAAGCACAAAGCGGAGGCGCGCATCACACAGACCAGCACAGGAAACTCATGCGCATCATAGCAAGAATGCCAGTGACACCTAGTGGATATAAACTTTATTGCACTCAAGTTATATATAATGTGGAAATGGCAAAAGTGACATTATAATGTGACCATAATAAGACAAAAACAATAATATTTGTAACTAGTTCATGACATAATCTTATACGAATGGATGTGAATGTGTGAAATCATAATAATATTGAATAAACTTGATAAATGGGGAATAAAAATCAAATCCATTTATACACAAAATAAATAAATAAAGTGACAAGTGCAAGTGAAAAAGTGCAATACAAGTGAGCATGCAGTGATGGGTGACTGTTATATATGAATAAGAAAATAAGTTGATAAATAAATAAAAATTATTATAATTCAAAATAAAGAAGAGTGTGGCAAATACAGCAGACTGGAAGGAGCAGTGCACATGCACCTGCCAGTGTTGCCTTTTTATGGTAAAAACCATATATATATATGTATATATATCTATCTATATATATATATATATATATATATATATATATATATATATATATATATATATGTATGTAAACAGTGATACATATAAAAAAAAATAATACATTTTTCTCAAAAAGAGGAGGTTCCACAAGGCATTCTTAGAGGGTGTTCCAGCATGCAGCAGACAGGGTGGATGACAACTTGGCCCTAAAAGAACAAAAATAAATAAAAAGAGGAAGAAAAAATAGATAGACTATGCTTTTGACCGGATTGATTTTCTTGATGTATCAATACAACATGATAATAATGGAAATCTCCAGACTGATGTCTTTCGTAAAAAAAAACTGCTGTGAATACCTACTTACAAGCCTCCTCTTCTCTCCTACAGCATATGATAAAAACTGTACCGTATGGACAATATTTACGAGCCCAAAGAGTGTGCTCATCTGAAGAAAACTTTAAAATCCAAGCTGATGATCTACGAAAACATTTCCGAAATAGGGGCTATAGCAATCACAATTTGAAGCATGCGTATAATAGAGAAAAACAGCAATAACATTCAACTTCTCAACTTCTACAACCCAAACAGAAAAAGAATGAAGAGAACCAGGTACGCTATGTAAACAACTACCACACACACTGGTCTAGGATGAGACAGGTCATGGACAAATATTGGTCCATCCTTACAGTGGACCCTATACTTCAACACTATGTGTCCTCTAAACCTGCAATCACTGCACGGCGTGCAAGAAATTTGGCTGATGCTCTAGTTGAAAGCGAATACGCCCCTACACCATCCAACATTGCATTTGGAGCCAACAATTTGAAAGTAGGATACAGGCCATGCGGCCATTGTGTAGCGTGTCCTAATATCGAACATGCATTTGACTTCACAGATTCTTTAGGCCCGACGAAGCACTGATCTATTTTGTATTTTGTGAGTATGTTACTGCAATAAAGAAAAAAATAAAGAAGAATCATCGCCGATGTTTTTCCTTTACTTATGTTCTACGTTAAACCCTAATGCAATAGGCTGCGCACGCCTGTGGAAATACTATATGTTTGATTAAACCTAGAAAATACATGTTACTTGGCCTTAGTTGCCTATTCAACTTTCACTCTCAATGCCTGAATATTTATCTTAATATATAGGTCAGCCCACTGCTTTGTCAGCTTGCTTTGTAATGTAATGTAATAGCTTTTTTGAGCTCGTTCTGCAGTGCCAGGGATTTGTAGTGCACCAACTGGACACAGCAATAAGTCACTGAGATCAGCCCACTGCTCAACGCTTAGCTCAGCTTGCTTTTTTTGGATTTGTGAAGGCTTTCTGATATCAATTGTTCCTCTGTGCTCTCTCTCAGCTTTTGGAACTGTATGTCACATAATGCAAGCAATGATTGGCTAGCCTGAGGCCATGTGATCTTGCTGCTAGCAAAAGGTATGCTGGGCTACCCTGATGTTATCTTAATGTTCCTACTACTTCCACATTATTCAGTCACCATAACAGCATGTGTTTCTCGTCCCTTCTGCTAAAAATAGTGCCATTGTCAGGCTCAAGCAAGTTTGTCAATGTTTTAATGTTCAGCAACCTGCTTTCATCCCTAAGTTCTGGGCGAGACCAGTTTTGCCGGGCTCGGTTTTTTCATCTCTAGCAAGGAGTAGAGCTAGTAAAAAAAAATTACTTCTGCCAGCCACGTCCATTTCATTCGACAATATTTCCGGCCTGAAGGCTAATTCATAAACAATGCATTAGCCTGTCATTTGCTTGTCTATGCCAGGATCACCTGTCCACTTCATCCTTCACATTTACCTTCTGTCTTCCCCTTTGTGAATGACGGGCCTTTTTTTTTTTTTTTTTTCATAGACTGCCAAGTTGGAGAAGGAACCTGATATTGCCGCCAACAACTGAATCGCCTTTATCGGTCTTTTTAACGTTACAATAAACCCCTTTTTATCACCTACTTTTGTTTCAGGTACTTTCTATCAATAGAAATTACAATTCTCCTTGGCTGAACTCTAAACAATACCTTGAAAAGTGTGTTTTTATGTTCTCATCTGAATTCAAACGGTGCCCTAGTTTCATTTATTTGGGCTGCCAATATTTGAGATTAGACTTCAAAGCTCTCACTCTGTTTTGTTAAGCACTAAAAGAAAATCACACCAACAGCCCTCTGAATTGACTCCGCTTCCTACCCGCTCATTCATTTTGTTTTGCCAATCAAACCTAACTAGTCTATACCGGAGGAAGCGTTCTTGTGTTTTGGCTTTGGTCACTTGCCAGTTCTTAAATCCGGCAGCGTAAATGTTTTCCCCTTACAAAGCTGGTACCAGGGCTTTCCCACTGGGCTGCAACATCTATCTATCAAAGCTTGGGATATTTAATTTTACATTGAGCTCCTTTTTAATATTCAGCTTTAGCACCAGACAATTGGCTGGCATATTCCTGGGGATAAACA
Source organism: Hyla sarda (assembly GCF_029499605.1). Taxonomy (NCBI): domain Eukaryota; kingdom Metazoa; phylum Chordata; class Amphibia; order Anura; family Hylidae; genus Hyla; species Hyla sarda. Next base: position 104,786,422 of record NC_079191.1, on the reverse strand, counting down.
GGTATTAGCATCGGGTATATTTACCAAGCTGTCAGCTTCCCGGATTCCCTTTAAGAAAATGGATATATTATTTCTAATGATCGTTTAGGCAACATTATCAGCAAGCAAAATACATAATACAATAGCTAGATGCCTCTGGGAGCAATGAAACAGAATAAATGTGAATGTCTAAATGCCATAAAAACTGCACAGAAAATATGTGTGTGGTTGGAAATAGTCCGGGCTACGCTAGAAATCTGGATTTTGTTGGGATATTGTTCACTATAAGCTGTATATCCATCACATTCTTATAAAGTACTTTCATCAATTATTAAGGGAGGCAGTATGTTATACCGACGATATCAAGCCATTGTTTATACATTCACATTCAATTTCCTTTAACTGTTTCACAGACTCCGGGGAATGCTATAAATTACAAGTAAACCATAATTCTGGAAAATGTTGTCTCACTTCTATAGATGGAGTGATGGTTTTCATTATAAATGGTATATTTTTGTTTAAACAATTGTGGGGCAAGGTATGGAAGAAATGGAGAGAACGTGATGGTTTTTCCAACAAGAAACTATGGAAAATAACAAAAATGTGTTAACAACAATGCACTGTATTCTGTAGACGCTGCAGCTCATATGCTTCTCTATAAGTCCTCTATCTTATGTCTATCATCCCATTGACTGGACTGGTACACACAAGCATTAGATTGGGCCTGTATGCCGTATTTATTCAAACCAAGGAATAGAATACAAGTGCTAGGCATATGAATATAATCCGTGTTTGTGAGATTTATCATTCAGTGAATTCATGCATTTATGACATATCATCCATATGGAGCTCTGCTGAACAGGAGAAAAAGCAGGCCATGTATCTAGTAACAGAAAATTGCTATTGTCTTTCTTGGTGGTGTAGAGAGAGTTTACTTAGTATTGTTGAGATGAGACATCAAGGTCTATACCCTTTATATGGCTGAATGCTATTAGCTAATCAGGGAACTCTTATAATGAAAAAAAAAAACTATTAAATGTATAGTTATTTTAGAACTATGTAGGTAAATAGATGAAGGGGTTTGGAGTTGGTGGGTGCTACTAGCCAGGTTCAATAGTTTCTATTGCACATATTATATGATCACCTATCAATCTGAAAGCGATCCATGTACTACTAAATGTACTCTAAAGCAGTGTTTCCAAACCCAGTTCTCAAGGCACACCAACAGTCCAGGATTTTAATTTTTCCCTGTTCTATTCCAATGGAGTAACTGAAAAAACCCAGAATGTTGGTGTGCCTTGAGAACTGGGTTGGGAAACACTGCTCTAAAGCACAAATTCATGGCTGCCTACTGCTTTCCTTAGCAATGTCAACTGAATTTGTCACAGTCATCCCATGATTTACCTGTTACAAGTGAACCTGTCCTCAGACAAGAGGCTCAGTAGACTGTCTGTGGATTTACCACCGCCATCTAAGCCAAAACTGTCCCTTGGCATAAGCTTAAAAAGGAAGACTACTTAAAGGGGTACTCCACTGACCAGCATTCGGAACATTTACTTCTGAACGCTGTGTGTGCGCTGCCGGTGTCGGCCATGCCCCCTAAATGCAAGTCTATGGGAGGGGGCATGGCAGCCATCACGCCCCCTCCCATAGACTTGCACTGAGGGGGCGTAATGTGACATCCCTTGGGGGAGGGGGCGACCCCAGCAGCGCACACACAGCGTTCAGAACTAAATGTTCTGAACGCTGGTCAGTGGAGTACCCTTTTTAAGACCTGACTCCTCCCTCAAAAATACATGCTCCTGTTGGCCTCAATACTTCTGGAAACATTTATTTTGCTGAAGCCTCCATTGATTCTGGAGAGAAGTTCTTGGACTATGCATTGGAACTTATAGATTGACCACTGTAACATCTATAAATGGTTCCCAGGTCTAGGTCTAGTACAGTACTACATCTCACCTTCACCTGTTATGTTGTAAGAACGTTCTGGGGTTTTGTTTTTTCTTCAGATATATCCATATGCCACTCATCCAGTCTTGTTAAGTTTGCTTTGACTCCTTATGATGACATAACACATTGGAAAGCTAGGAGGCACCATCAGTGGCATTACAGGGTTTCATTACTTCTCCTCCTCTGCCTTCCTATACACTATAAAAATATGTAGAGGCTGTCTGCTAGTCCTCCACAAATGTTCTGGTCTAGCAGAGAGCCCACAATCCACAAAGCAGGGATTCTAAAGTTCATGAGCTTCACATGCCACCGGTTGGTAGATTCTCCACTGGGCACATTCCTCCATATAGTCAGGTCCTCCAGGGAGTGTATACGGCATCCATCCATCCAACAATACAAGTTGCTTTGAAAAGAGACTACCTTTGGTTTCTTAAGGGAAATGTGACTTATTGTCATTACCCTGCTCATTTATTGGAACGGATTCAGCTTATAAATAGGGCACTTCCAATAATAGCCTATAACTAGGTAACATCTTAAGCAGAACTTCATCTTAACATACTCATTAATACTACAGCATTTCTTCAGATTTATGATAGCCCCGGAGTAGCTGTTTAAATGACATAATGAGTGACAAAAAAAGAAAAACGGTCTTACCAATTAGGTTCTAATCACTTTCTTAATATACAAAACAATTGTCCTTTAAATTAGCTTGGGCTCCAGCCAAGAACATAAATAAAAACATGTATTTTCATCCATATCTCTAAGCACAAAGATAAAATTTCAACCCCCGAGGTCAATGTTAAATGATTCAATGGGACAATTACATTGCCTACCCCCGATATATCTTACTAAGTCCCTCCAGACAATTAAGTAAAAAGTTTGGTCTATTGCAGCTCTGTTACTGAGAGTAAAACATATTACCTGTATGCTCCATTAAACAGATGAAGTCCGATCCCACGTATTTAGAACAATTACCTCAAAGGACTTAATAAGACACCCCCCTGCTAAACTGAGATTGAAGAGAAGGATATATAAATGAGTTATGGAGAAGTGTTGCATTTTATTTGGTGTTAGCTATTAATAAAAGAGCACAATAAAAGCACCAATTCCCTCCCAGCTTACCCATTGTAGTGTATATCTGTATAGCCATTATTTATATACAATGTTTCTCATCTATCATGCTTGTATACCAGTGGATTGATGCTATAGTATAATAAAGGGATCTTGCATGTAGAAAAGAAACACATTGATTGCTATAAGGTAACCAATGATTTCTAGAAATAGGTTTCCAAATGTTCACCATTCCATAGTTTGGTAAAATTTGGTGTCTCCTATCCAAGAGGAGCGTGCAGAAACTCTCATCCAGAAGGCTGCATAGAAAAAAGGTGAAAAGATCCAACATTTCCAGAGGAAAAAAATAAACTTTTCTTCTTACATGTATTTGTTTGAAAACTTCTATTTATTGAGTTTAAACAGACATGGAAAAAACTGAGCAATCCAATCCAGAGTAATCCAATAAAAGCTGAAAACAACAGTTTAACAATATAATAGATGACAAAGTACCAATTAGGTATTTCGATCTCTACAAGTGTAAAGTGTTTCAGAATATGGGTCTTTTGGAGATACATTAGTAAAGCGAGGATATAACACATGTGATCTTTATTTATTACTTTGTTGGCTAAGAAAAAGAAAATGAAATTACTGAAAAGTCATTTAACTAACTAAAAGGAAGGGGTGGATTTGTAAAATGTGAAAAGCGAGAGGGGGGGAGGGGGGTAGTTAGAATTTTCTAAATTAGATCCACAGGACCAGATATTCCTGAATGTGGTGTGTAAATGGTGTTGCCATGTGGCTATTCCTCCAATCTATAAATATGGTCTACCCTAGCTATCCATTCACAGAGTAAGTGCTGATTTAGATATTCAGAATTTTGACTATAAGACCCTGGGTGCTGAAAGCAGAGTTCTTGAAAGTGGTTCCACCTAAAGGTAAACATTTCGGGGGGACATTTATCATTGTAGGTGAAGCATTTTTTACATCTTTTTTTTGTGTGCTGGTAATGTGTAGGTGCACCAAATGTATTAAATGGATTGAGGGCATTTGATAAATGTTGTGCAGATAGACATTTCCTGGAATTTCTCTGGTTTATGAGTTGTGCAAAATTTAGCAACTTTTTTTTTATCCTAGTGCGCAGATATTTGTGACTTTTCTACACATACATCAAAAAGCTAAGCCAAGTCCAGGCTGGTATATTTCTGCAACTTTTTTGCAAAAGTTGCAGTTCATAAATACATGACTACTGCACAGCAAATAGGATAAATGATGTACTGCAAGTCAACATTGTGAAGAATGTCTATTTGAAAAGTCGCAAAAAAAAAAAAAAAAAAAAAAAAACACTGCGCCTAAACTGCGCCAATGATAGAAACAAAACAGCTCTAAGTGCAATGATAAATGTCCCCCTTAGAGAACAAATATGGTTTATATTGTGGTGTTACAGGGACCAGAAATGTCAGATAATGTGCAGATGATACCTATGCAGTCTTTGATACAGTACAGCCATGGTGGTACTTGGTCAAGTTAACCACTTAGGGACCCCTGGCACTTAAGGATCCAAGGCATACCTGTATGCCCATGGGAATTTCGGTCCCCGCCGCGCACCAGGCGGGGACCGGACTGGGGTGACTGCTGATATCTATCAGCAGGCACCCCATGCAAACCCCTGGCGGGGTCCCGATCACTGTAAATCGCTGGCCAAATCAAACTGGTGATTTGTGGCGATTCCAGGTCAATCGGGTCTCCGAGACAGCCCCATTCACCCTTACCCAGCAGGAGTGAGAGGTGGCACTGGTGCCACCTCACGATCACGTGCTTGATCGGTCGGAACGACCTACCAATCACTGTCCTGCTGGGCATTCACACGGGCAGGATTACAGCCCCGCCTGTGTGAATGTACCTTAAAAACACTACACTACACTACACAAAATAAAAAGTAAAACACTGCATATACACAAAGCCCCCCCCCCCCAAATAAAAAAAAAAACGTCTTGTACAGAACTGTTTCCAAAACGGAGCCTCCAGCTGTTGAAAAACTCCCAGTATTGCTGGACAGCCACTGACTGTCAAGGCATGCTGGGAGTTTCGCAACAGCTGGAGACACCCTGTTTTGGAAACACTGCTGTAGGGTATTTTGGTGGCGGATGTAAATCCCCAAAATAGGCCTCAAATGAGCATGGCGCTTTCTCGCTTTGGAGCCCTGTCGTATTTCAAGGAAATAGTTTAGAGCCACATATGTGGTATTTCCGTTCTTGGGAGAAATTGCGTAACAAATTTTGGGGGGCTTTTTCTCCTTTTACCTCTTATGAAAAGGTAAAGTTGGGGTCTACATCAGCATCTTAGTGTAAATAAATAAATAAAAATTATACTAACATGCTGGTGTTGCCCCATACTTTTAATTTTCACAAGCGGTAAAAGTAAAAAAAGACCCTCAAAATTTCTCCTGAGTACAGAAATACCCCATATGTGGGTGTAAAGTGATCTGCGGGCGCACAACATGGCTCAGAAGTGAGAGTGCACCATGTACATTTGAGGCCTAAATTGGTGATTTGAACAGGGGTGGCTGATTTTATAGTGGTTCTGACATAAACGCAAAACAATAAATACCCACATGTGACCCAATTTTGGAAACTACACCCATCACGGAATGTAACAAGGGGTATAGTGAGCCTTAAGACCCCACAGGTGTTTGACGAATTTTCGTTAAAGTTGGATGTGAAAATGAAAAAAATATATTTTCACTAAAATGCTGGTGTTACCCAAAATTTTTCCTTTTCACAAGGGAGAATAGGAAAAAAGCCCGCTAAAATTTGTAATCACATTTCTTCTAAGTAATAACATATCCCAAATGTGGATGTAAAGTGCTCTGCAGGTGAACTACAATGCTTAGAAGAGAAGGAGCGTCATTGGAATTTTAGAGAGAAAATGTGTTTGAAATTGAAGGCCATGTGTGTTTACAAAGCCCCCATAGTGTCAGAACAGTGGACCCCCCCCCCACACACACACACGTGTGACCTCAAGGGGTACATTGATAATTCACGCCCCACGGGTGTCTTTTTTTTTTTTTGGAACAGTGGTCCGTGAAAATGAAAAGACCTATCAAACACCAGTGGGGTGTAAATGCTCATTGCACCCCTTATTAAATTCTGTGATAGGTGTAGTTTCCAAAATGGGGTCACATGTGGGGGGGGGTCCACTGTTCTGGCACCACGGGGGGCTTTGTAAATGCACATGGCCCCCAACTTCCAATCACATTCCAAACACATTCCAAACACATTCTCTCTCCATAAGCCCAATGGCGCTCCTTCTCTTCTGAGCATTGTAGTTAGCCCGCAGAGCACTTTACATCCACATATGGGGTATTTCCATAATCAGGAGAAATGGGATAACAAATTTTGGGAGGCTTTTTCTCCTACTACCTCTTGATAAAAGGAAAAATTTGGGGTAACACCAGCATTTTAGTGAAATTTCATTTTCACATCCAAATTAAGCGGAAATTTGTCAAACACCTGTGGGGTGTTAAGGCTCACTGTGCTATTCTGGAACCATAGGGGCTTCCTAAATGCAACATGCCCCCCAAAAACCATTTCAGCAAAATTAGAAAATTTTGGAGGGCATTTTCTCCTATTACCCCTTGTAAAAAATTTAAATTTGGGGGAAAACTAGCATTTTAGTCAATAAAAAAAAATATTAATTTACACATCCAACTTTAACAAAACGTTGTCAAACACTTGTGGCGTGTTAAGGCTCACTGTACCCCTTGTTACGTTCTTTGAGGGGGTGTAATTTCCAAAATAGTATGCCATGTGTTTTTTTTTTCTGCTGTTCTGGCACCATAGGGGCTTCTTAAATGTGACATGTCCCCCAAAAACCATTTCAGAAAAAATCACTCTCCAAAATGTCACTGTCGCTCCTTCCTTTCTGAACCCTCTAGTGCACCCACAGAGCACTTAACATACACATATGAAGTATTTCCTTACTCGAGAGGAATTGGGTTACAAATTTTAAGAAGATTTCTCTACTTTTGCCCCTTGTAAAAATTGAAAAACTGGGTCTACAAGAACCCAGTTTTTTCTCCTTCAATTTGCTGCTATTCCTGTGAAACACCTAAAGGGTTAACAAACTTTTTGAATGTTATTTTGAATACTTTTAGGGGTGAAGTTTTTTTAATGGAGTAATTTATGGGGTATTTCTAATATGAAGGCCCTTCAAATCCACTTCAAACCTGAAGTGGACCCTGAAAATTTTTGATTTTGAGAATTTTGTGAAAAATTTGAAAATTGCTGCTGAACTTTGAAGCCCACTGATGTCTTCCAAAAGTAAAAACATGTCAATTTTATGATGCCAACATAAAGTAGACATATTGTATATGTAAATTAATATATAATTTATTTGGAATATCCATTTTCTTATAAGCAGAGAGCTTCAAATTTTGGAATTTTTCACCAAGAAATTATGCAAGTATCTACAAAATTTTACCACTAATATAAAGCAGTATACGTCACAAAAAACATTCTCAGAGTCAGAATGAAAAGTAAAAGCATCCCAGAGATATTAATGCTTAAAGTGACAGTGGTCAGATGTGCAAAAAATGGCCAGGTCCTTAAGGTGAAAATGGGCTGGGTCCTTAAGGTGTTAAAAGGGTTATCCAAGATTAGAAAAACAGAGCTGATTTCTTCAAAAAACAGCACCATCCTGTCCTCAGGTCTTGTGCGGTATTGCAGCTCAGTTCCATTGAAGTGAATGAAGCCAAGTTGTAATACCACATACAACCCAAGGACAAGTGTGGAGCTGTTTTTGAAGAAATTAGCTCTGTTTCTCTATTACTGGCTAACCCACCCTTTTAAATTGCTATTAATATATATATATATATATATATATATATATATATATATATATATATATATATATATCAAAAGGCTGAATTGTGAGTCGCTCACCCTGTGCACGCCCACCTCGCCACCTGTGCCGCCTCCGGCTGCTCACTTGTGAAGGAAAGAACAAGGTCCGGCACTAGGTTGCAGATAAAAACTTCTTATTTCTTTATTTGAAGATTCTGCAGTACAGGGTAGAAAGTCTATCTACCCTGTACTGCAGAATCTTCAAATAAAGAAATAAGAAGTTTTTACCTGCAACCTAGTGCTGGACCTTGTTCTTTCCTTCATATATATATATATATATATATATATATATATATATATATATATATATATATATATATATGTGTCTATATATGTATATATATATATATACTGTATATATATATATATATATATATATGCTGTTTACACAATGCACATATATGTAGTTTACACAATTTACACAATACACATGCTTTATTATGGTCCTATTTTGTACAGAGCCATTTACATAGCGCACTTTTAGGTGTATAGGGTCTTTACTGTATCTCCATATGCCTCAGATTTTTCTATGTAGGTAGTATTTCTATGGTATTACTAATCTGAAGCCTACAGAAAAAAATAAAATATGATGTATTGCACCAACGGATTCTATATGTACAAAGCTAGGGAGGAATAGCTCTATAGGTACAACACCCAACAAAGCATTGTACAGCATGTGAGTACTGTATGGTGATAATGGCATCTATGGACTGTCATACTCGTTCTCTGTCATGTGCATGAGGTCTTAAAACAATGTTTTTTTTAGTAGGAAATGCTAATATTCTTGCCCTAGGGTTACTAATAAAGTGTTAGAAACAAAATCCAATAAAGTTTTTAAAAATATAAATGAACCCTTCCATACTAAAAGTTTAAATCATCCCCTTTTCCCATTTTCCAAATAAAAAAATCTTAATAAAATAAAAATAAACATATTTGGTATTAAGACAATATAGAAAAAGACCTCACTCACCCGATCAACGTGCACAGGTAACTTTATTCCGTAGGACATAAAACGTTGAACACAGGAGGACAGGCAGTCGGCAGGAACGCCGGGGAACAAGATGTGGGGTTACAGCTGTTTCACGGGAACACAGCCCGCTTCGTCAGAACAAAGCCCGCTTCGTCCGTGAAACAGCTGTAACCACACCTCTTGTTCCCCGGCGTTCCTGCCGACTGCCTGTCCTCCTGTGTTCAACGTTTTATGTCCTACAGAATAAAGTAACCTCTTCACGTTGATCGGGTGAGTGCGGTCTCTTTCTATATTGTTCCGATTCTGTCAAGCGATATGTGCCTTCTACACCAGCACCCCGACATAGCCCACACTGTTTAGTCTCTACCTATGCCTGGTATAGCGGATACCACATCACTCAGTATATTGCCTTCACCTGCATAGCAGTGCCTGACTTGTACTTTCTCTACTTGCTCAAAGTATATTTGGTATTAGCACAGTAAAAAGGGTAAACAGAATATATATATATATATATATATATATATATATATATATATATATATATACTGCTTAAAAAATAAAGGGAACACTAAGATAACACATCCTAGATCTGAATTAATGAACTAATTGTATGAAATACTTTCGTCTTTACATAGTTGAATGTGGTGACAACAAAATCACACAAAAATTATCTGTGAAAATCAAATTTATCAACCCATGGAGGTCTGGATATGGAGTCACACTGAAAATCAATGTGGAAAACCACACTACAGGCTGATCCAACTTTGATTTAATGTCCTTAAAACAAGTCAAAATGAGGGTCAGTAGTATGTGTGGCCTCCACGTGCCCGTATGACCTCCCTACAATGCCTGGGCATGCTCCTGATGAGGTGGTGGATGGTCTCCTGAGGGATGTCCTCCCAGACCTGGACTAAAGCATTCGCCAACTCCTGAACAGACTGTAGTTTAATATGGCGTTGGTGTTTGGAGCGAGACATGATGTGCCAGATGTGCTCAATTGGATTCAGGTCTGGGGAACGGGCAGGCCAGTCCATAACATCAATGCCTTCCTCTTGCAGGAAGAGGTCTAGCATTGTCTTGCATAAGAAGGAACCCAGGGCAAACCGCACAAGCATATGGTCTCACAAGAGGTCTGAGGATCTCATCTCGGTCTGAGGATCTCATCTCCTAATGGCAGTCAGGCTTCCTCTGGCAAGCACATGGAGGGCTGGGTGGCCCCCCAAAGAAATGCTACCCCACACCATTACTGACCCACCGCCAAACCGGTCATGCTGGAGGATGTTGCAGGCAGCAGAACATTCTCCATGGCGTCTCCAGACTCTGTCACCCTTGTCCTTAGGGTCATAATGGGCTCCGTCCCCAAGGAGTTAAAATATGGGACTTGATCATAGAATAAAAAAAAAATTCTCCACTCAAGGCCAGTAAAACAGCAGACACCTGACTGGAAAAACCCAACAAACCCCATTCAAGGTCAGTGGGACGCGTCAGGTCCTGTTGGTGTCCATTGTGCAACAGACCATCCAGATCCGTTGTTTGTCGCTAAAACGGAACTCTGCGACGGAGCTCCCTGACTAAAGCTTAACACTAATGTGAATTCAACCTTATGGCTAAAAGGCAAGGAGAAATGAATGCTAAATTTTATTTCCTAGACAGACTTGGGCAGATTTTGAATGGGCACTGTCAGAATCAAAAACATGTTGTACGTATTGGCAAAACATTAACCTTTTTAATATACTTCATAAAAAATGTATCTTCATTTTATAGAAATCATGGCTTATAAAAAAAAAAAAAAAACACTTGTCCCAGATGAAGCACAGGCATGGACAGAAAGTTGGAGTGGGACTAGCACTCTGTGCTCACTTCTGTCCTATCAGGTTTATGTGTGAAAACAGAGAGGAGGGGTTACAGACCAGCCTGCAGTTATTGGATAAGGCGACCCAGCACAGCAGACTGATGAGTCATGGTTGATGATGCATAGTGTGGGCAAGTTCCAGAGCAGAGGATGACAAACCAAGTGAGCAACAGAAAGAAGGTATTTGTGAGAGAAATATAGGTGCTAGATATAAAATTAATATGTATATGATCATTATTAGGTACTGAGTAACATTTTTTGAAGGTGGGGGTATGACATGTGCTCTTTAAGTCCAAGTGAGCTTACAGGTTTCATGATGATCAAGAAAAACCTGTTCTATATAGGGTAGGCAGCGGAGATCCACATAATAAGTCCAAAATACATTCACACCCTGCAAAAACAAAACCTTATAGCCTTAGCCTTGTCACTATTGTTCAGTTAAAAATGTTCTCCCTGATTTAATACCTCCATTAAAATGAAGTAAAATGCCTCAAGTCCTATACAATGACAATAGCAACCTTTTTCAGTAGTAGAAAGTATTAATTAGGTTTTACAATCTCAAAGAAATGAGGCGCACAAACCCATAAGACGCTGAACCGTACCTACTTCCAGCGTTTTATATAAATAGCATATGATTGTTATTAATGTGTTCTGACAGATTCCCCTCAAGTATGTAAAACCATAAGCTTATTAATATGCTAAAATCTCTTCATTTTATTAAATACTTACTGAACTAAGTCTCTGCTCTCTCAATGAACTTGTTATCCTGAAGTCATTTTTTATAATGTTTTTAGGATATTCAGTGCAAGGTTTTGAGTTTTGTTAATTAGTTTTAGACATTGACTTAAAGAGCCCCTTAGGTATAGACTCTTCTCAGATAATCATGGCGGTATGCGAGCCTTGGGGGTTTTAGACATGTTTTTTTATGGAGCTTTTGGCTAATTTTTGTGCCTTGCAGGAAATTGTAACTAGACCGGTACATGTCAATTAACCCCTATCAAATAAAATCACTCTCTACAGAGAGGTATGAACTGCTGAGGTGCATCCATTGTCAAGTCAATATATCGTAGATGGTAAGCTAATATAACTATAAAATATACATAATTCTAGGATTGTAATAGTTCATTTTTCTATATTGTAGCTACTATAGGGAAAATAAAATACAGGCTCAGTTGTTAGCACTGCTGCCTTGCAGTGCTGGGGACTTGGGTTCAAATCCCACTAAGGACAACAATAAATAAAGCATTATTATTATTATAATAACGTCAGCAGAGAGAACTGTGGTCATGATGTCATCAGAGAGCATTCCAAAAAGAAAATAATTTCCTCTGTAGTATTCAGCAACTAATAAGTACAGGAAGGATTAAGATTTTTTTATAGAAGTAATTTACAAATATGTTTAACTTTCTGCCACCCGTTGATTTAAAAGAAAAAAAGGTTTTCACCAGATTACCTCTTTAAGCTGCCTTCATACTTAAAGGGGTACTCCGGTGGAAAACTTTTTTTTTTATCAACTGTGCCAGAAAATTAAACAGATTTGTAAACTACTTCTAGTAAAAAATCGTAATCCTTCTGGTACTTATTAGCTGCTGAATACTACAAAGGAAATTATTTTCTTTTTGGAACACAGAGCTCTCTGCTGACATCATGACCACAGTGCTCTCTGCTGACATCTCTGTCCATTTTAGGAACTGTCCAGAGTAGCATATGTTTGATATGGGGATTTTCTCCTACTCTGCACAGTTCTTAAAATGGACAGAGATGTCAGCAGAAAGCTCTGCGTTCCAAAAAGAAAAGAATTTCCTCTGTAGTATTCAACAGCTAATAAGTACTGGAAGGATTAAGATTTTTTAATAGAAGGAATTTACAAATCTGTTTAACTTTCTGGCACCAGTTGATTAAAAAAAAAATGTTTCCACCAACATTTTCTGGGACAGTGGGTATGGTTTTCTGGGTACAACATTTTTGAAAGGAAACTTTTGGGACCTTAATATTTAGATAGCTCTACTTTGCCAAATATTTCTTTAACATCCAGTTACAAAAGTCAGAATAATCCAAGGAATTCCCAGTCTGTATTAGGAGTTTCCTAAATTGTACAAACACCTGTTAAATAGCATTGACTTTCAGGGAGAATGTTGGTGGTATTCAACTGGGATTTAAAATCTCAAAAAAAGAAAAAACTTACCGTATATACTCGAGTATAAGCCGACCCGAGTATAAGCCGAGACCCCTAATTTCAACCCAAAATCCCAGGAAAAGTTATTGACTCGAGTATAAGCCTAGGGTGGGAAATACCTCATCCCCCCCTGTCATCATCCAGACCCGTCATTAACATCCTCATCATCCCCTTGTCATCATCCCACACATCCCCCCTTCATCATCCCCTTGTCATCATCCCACACATCCCCTTATCATCCCACACATCCCCCCTTCATCATCCCCTTGTCATCATCCCACACATCCCCTTATCATCCCACACATCCCCCCTTCATCATCCCCTTGTCATCATCCCACACATCCCCCCTTCATCATCCCCTTGTCATCATCCCACACATCCCCTTATCCCACACATCCCCCCTTCATCATCCCCTTGTCATCATCCCACACATCCCCTTATCCCACACATCCCCCCTTCATCATCCCCTTGTCATCATCCCACACATCCCCCCTTCATCATCCCCTTGTCATCATCCCACACATCCCCTTATCATCCCACACATCCCCCCTTCATCATCCCCTTGCAATCATCCCACACCCCCCCCTTCATCATCCCCACCCCCCTTCATCATCCCCACACCCCCCCCCCCCCTTCATCATCCTCTTCTCATCATTCGCCCTCAGTGGTCTTCAACCTGCGGACCTCCAGAGGTTTCAAAACTACAACTCCCAGCAAGCCCGGGCAGCCATCGGCTGTCCGGGCTTGCTGGGAGTTGTAGTTTTGAAACCTCCGGAGGTCCGCAGGTTGAAGACCACTGCGGCCTTCAACATGCGGACCTCCAGAGGTTTCAAAACTACAACTCCCAGCAAGCCCGGGCAGCCATCGGCTGTCCGGGCTTGCTGGGAGTTGTAGTTTTGAAACCTCCGGAGGTCCGCAGGTTGAAGACCACTGCGGCCTTCAACATCATCCAGCCCCCTCTCACCCCCTTTAGTTCTGAGTACTCACCTCCGCTCGGCGCTGGTCCGGTCCTGCAGGGCTGTCCGGTAAGGAGGTGGTCCGGTGAGGAGGTGGTCCGGGCTGCTATCTTCACCGGGGGCGCCTCTTCTCCGCGCTTCCGGCCCGGAATAGAGCCGTTGCCTTGACAACGACGTATCTGCGTCGTTGTCAAGGCAACGTGACTATTCTGAGGCCGGGCCCGAAGCGCTTAGAAGAGGCCTCCCCGGTGAAGATAGCAGCCCGGACCACCTCCTCACCGGACCACCTCCTTACCGGACAGCCCTGCAGGACCGGACCAGCGCCGAGCGGAGGTGAGTACTCAGAACTAAAGGGGGTGAGAGGGGGCTGGATGATGTTGAAGGCCGCAGTGGTCTTCAACCTGCGGACCTCCGGAGGTTTCAAAACTACAACTCCCAGCAAGCCCGGACAGCCGATGGCTGCCCTGGCTTGCTGGGAGTTGTAGTTTTGAAACCTCTGGAAGTCCGCAGGTTGAAGACCACTGCGGGTGGGGGAGTTCACTCGAGTATAAGCCGAGGGGAGTGTTTTCAGCACGAAAAATCGTGCTGAAAAACTCGGCTTATACTCGAGTATATACGGTACTAGAAGATAGAAAGATCCTTTCCTTGAAGACTCTGTTTGGAAACCAACACCTTGACAGAGGTAAAGAACAATATTTAACCCTTTAAAGGGGTTATCCAGGAAAAAATGTTTTTAAATATATCAACTGGCTCCAGAGAGTTAAACAGATTTGTAAATTACTTCTATTAAAAAATCTTAATCCTTTCAGTACTCATGAGCTCCTGAAGTTGAGTTGTTCTTTTCTGTCTAAGTGCTCTCTGATGACTCATGTGTCTCAGGAACTGTGCAGAGTAGAAGCAAATCCTCATAGCAAACCTCTTCTACTCTGTGCAGTTCCCTAGACAAGTAGAGATGTCAGCAGAGAACACTGTTGCCAGACAGAAAAGAACAACTCAACTTTAGCAGCTGATAATTATTGGAAGGAGCAAGATGTTTTAATAGAAGTAATTTACAAATCTGTTTAACTTTCAAGGCAATATGAGTGCTCATTTTTTGTGGCGTGGTCTGTAGTTTTTATCAATTCAATTTTGGGTTTTATGTGACTTTTTGATCGCTTTTTACAAATGTTTTTAGGGTATACATAATGGCCAAAAATACAAAATGTTGGACTTTGGAATTTTTTTTTACATAAACGCCATTGTCTATACAGTTTAATTAACATTATATTTTTTATAGTTTGGACATTTACACACGCGGCGATACTACATATGTTTATGTTTATTTTTGTTTACATCATTTTTTTTTTATGGGAAAAGGGGGGGGGGTGATTCAAACTTTTATTAGGGAAGGGGTTAATTCCGATTTATTAACTTTAAAAAAAAAACTTTTTCACCATTTTTTAGTCCCCCTAGGGGACTATAATATGCAATCTTCTGACTGTATACACTGTTCAATGCTATGCCATAGCATACCATTGATCAGTGTTAACTGCGCTCAATTGCTCCAGCCTGCTGGGTCAGGCTCGAGCATTGCAGAAGAGATCGGACAGCGAGAAGGCAGGTAAGGGCCCTTCCACCATCCTCTAAGCTGATCGGGACACCGTTGTGATCTGCTGGGAATGCTTTTTATTTTTTCATTTTAGACGCAGTGATCAACTTTGATCGCCAGATCTAAGGGGTTAATGCAATGCATCACCGCAATCGGTGATGTCTGGCATTAGACACGGGTCCCGGCCATTGACAGCCGCTCCCACCGTCATAGCAGGGGCGCAGGGCATACAGGTACTCTGCGTCCTTAAGAGGTTAAAGCATTAATGTCATTAAAATATACTTTTGACATGTTGTCCAAAACCTCAGAAGTTAAGATCACTGTTTCGCTGTGTTCATGAGTAATAGCAGGCTAAAAATCATGGCAGTGCTCTTCATGCTTCTGCTTGCCGCCGAATTTAACTCTTTCACTCTATAGACTAATGGAATGAATGAGATATGATTAACCCCTGGGGAGCGAAGCACATGCTGCCGCACACTTTAGCTAGCTATTACACCCATGAGACCTGGTGCAATCTAAACTTTTCACATGTCTAGACAACATGTCCAAAGTTTATTTTAATGACACTAATGCTATAAGAATACTTTATAAATCTTTGATCCTAAAAATGACCATAGATATATAATCAGTGCTTGCACACTGTGATACACAGCATAGATTTCCAGGATTGGATTCAGAATACTTATCTTAGTACTTAGAGGGGGTGTGACCATGACATCACGAGCCTCTGGCGCTGCACCCGATGTTCTAAACAAATGCCGTGTGCAGCAGGGAGATCATGGGGTCCCCAGCGACGGGACCCAGCAATCAGACATCTTATCCCTTTAAGGGCATTACATCAAAATGTTCAGGATCTACTTACACCAATCAATACTTTAAACAATTTCTTCTAAGTTGAACCCCTCCTTTTTGGCTTAGCACACTGGTGCATGGACCTATTTACATGTTCTCCTATTGTCTTAGGAGTGCTAAAGTGGTTGTCCACATTGTTTAAAAGTGAAAGTAAAAATACTCCATACATCGCAGGGGAGCGGAGTATGCTGCCCGCTCCCCTGTTTAATAACTTCTGATCACATCAGGTCTCAGAAGTGAGATCCAGTGCGATCAATCCCTCAGCCCATGTACTACAACCCCCATCATGGAACAGTGTCTGTTTCATGATGAGGGTAGTAGTACAAACACTAATGTAGCCTCTCCAGCCACCGGCAGACTCCCGCAGCCGGGAACTACTTCTCCCATCATGGAAACAAGTCTGTTATGTGATGGGAGTAGTAGCAGTCCCTGCTGCGAGAGTCTGTAGGCAGAGGAGTTAAAACAGCCATAAAATAACGGTACCTGACGGATTTTATAACGGGTCTTAAAGGGGTTATCCACCATAAGGTGATTTTAGTATGTACCTGGCAGACAGTAATGGACACGCTTAGGAAGGATCTGCGCTTGTCTTGGGGCTAAATGGCTATGTTGTGAGATTACCATAATACTGTGGCTAGCTTTTTGTGAACTAGTATTTCCTGTTTGACTTTTCTTTTTTTGACTACAAATCCCACAATTCCATTTTCCTCCCTCCCACACATCAGCCACCCCACCCATTGAAACATAAATGAGCTGTATCCATTCAAAGACCTGTGGTTTTCAATCAGGGTGCCTACAGCTGTTGCCTTAGTTGCAGATTGATCTCTCTCCCACCAAGCGATCGCTCCACCCATTGAAGCAGACAGGCTCCCTGTAATCAGCTGATTAGTGAGTCAGGTCTCGGCCGCATTTCAAGCTGTGAAAAATCTGAGACAACAGTCATTATGTATGCTGGTAAAAATAAAAATTGGTGAGAAAATCACAGAAGAATTATGAGAAAACCGTCACACACAGGAACAGACACTATATTATGAACTACACTAGCTTTACAGCCCCTGTCCTATTTTTTGGTGAAGGATTGATTTATTTATTGTTTATTCACTAATTTATACACATAGATGTGCTGTATAATGACGCATCATTATATACATTATTAATGGCTTTGTATTGTCATGTATGCATACAATGGTTTTAGTCAGCCATAGGGAGTGGAGAGTCAGCGGTTGAAGTGGGGGCGCCTCCCCCGCTGTTAGGTAGGGTAAGATTGTGGATATAATAGGAGTGTTAGTTAGATTTTATAACCAATATTAATTGTACACATCCGAGTACCATTCTAACTCTATCTTACCCTATGACAGTCTCCTCCCCAAGGACTGAAAAGAAAGTACAGTCTGCAGTACGTAAGTGACATCTAACGTTATTGTTATACTGCATTGTTAATTTGTCTATACATATCTGTTAGTGTGGATACCTATGACATGTATAGCTTGATAAAGACCTTATTGTTAGGTCGAAACGTTGCATCATTCTGTATGTATTGGGATCAATAAACCACCTTCCTTGAATTTGGACACCAATACCGGAGTTCCGTCTTCCATTTCTTCTATTGGTACGTTTGCCTTGGTCAAGCTTGAGGATGGGCACCCACTAACCCTTGTAAGGGTTTGAACACTGTGCATCTCCCATCTTTTGTATTGGATTATGACATGTATAGATACTAGCTCTATGTGAGCATCATTATATATTTGCATTTACAGCAGGTTGCTGGATATTAAATAGTTGTAATACATTTTTAACAAGACATAATAAAAGATAAATTTTAATAGGGTATTGGTTATATAGTAAGTTAGCCCCTGTAGCATAGTCAAATAAAAAAAAATCCTGGAAGACCCCTTTAACGGATGAATATTCCCATTATTTTGACCGACATTATTCAGCCGTTAGGAGCCATTATTTCATTCATTATTATACATCCATTTTTTTTTATTATACAATACAGAATACTCATAAAAATTCGCTGAGAATTTATTTGGATCAAATTTTTTATTTATTTTTTAATTTGGCGAATCGGTCGAATGGAATTTTTCAAAAATTTGCTCATTTCTATTCAGACCCTCCAAAATGTAGTTTGCAACCTGCTCCTAATTTAAGACTTTCCTCATGTAATTGTGTCCCTCCCAGTAATATACCGGGGATATGAGTTCTGTGAGTCCAGGGTGCTGCTGCCTACTAGAGATGAGCGAAGTTACAGTGATTCGATTCGTCACAAACCTCTCGGCTCAGCAGTTGCTGACTTTAGTCTGCATAGACTAGTTCAGCTTTCAGGTGCTCCAGTGGGCTGGAAAAGGGGGATACAGATGGATACACGCCCCCTCCCATAGACTTGCATAGCGGGGGCGGGGGGTGATGTCACACGGGGGCAGAGTTGTGACATCACGATACTCCGGCCCCGTGATCGCCACCCGACTGTTTGTGAGCTGGCACCGCGGTGTGCAGCTTAAACAGGTTGGTGGTGAATACAAGATACCAGCGGCGGGACCCCCGTGTTAAGACATCTTATCTCCTATCCTTTGGATAGGGGATAAGATGTCTCAGGGCCAGAGTATCCTTTTAAACATGACAGCCTACCTGAGTATTGTTGCTGACCATGTCCATCCCTTTATGACCACTGTGGACCCGTATCTGATGGCCACTTCCAGCAGGATAATGCCCCATATCACACCTAAAACTGGTTTCTTGACCATTACAATAATGTCACTGTACTCTAATGGCCTCTACCTACAGTCACCACATCTCAATCCTACAGAACACCTTTGGGATGTGTGGGAATGGGAGATTTGCATCATGGATGTGCAGCAGACAAATCTGCGGCCACATGAATCTAAATGTTTTCAAGATCTTGTAAAAAGCATGCCACAAAGAATGAAAGCAGTTCTGATGGCAAAAAAGGGTTCAACCCGGTACTAGCCAGTAACTGTATCTCTACTCAATTCCTGCTGCTCTAACCTGTTGTCCACAAACGGGACTGCTTGTTTAATGTGACGGGTTCCCTTTAATGCAGCTATAGTGTGAACATATCTAATTCTCCTCAGCAGTGAAAAATGAACTCTATAATGTGGCATGCAATAAATTGTAATTTTCTAAGCACTGGTGCCCCTGGCCTTGTTTAATGACGTTACATTTTCATGTTACTTGTGTTTTAGCCTTTCAGGGGAAAAAAAAATACTTAACACCAACTATATAAATCACGGAGTCAGATAATTTGCAAGCTTTCAGGTGTTAATTACAATTTTAATGGCCATGATCTGAATTAAGCAGATGACTGAAAAATACAGGTCATGTACGTCTGCTTTTATTAGGCTGAAGGTGGATATGCGTTGATAGTTTAGCTGTCCCTTTACAACTAGAACTGGCTGGAGCTAATTTATCTCAACTACGCATCATCCTCAGAGCTCAGGTAAATCACCTGCTTTTTAAAAGCCATCAAGCTACAAAGGGAACATATTGTTAAATGTTGCAATATTGTAATTATCGTGCTTATACACTCAGAGCTATTTAACAATTCTCTCATGTACACTGATATTTAACTCATTTAAATGGGACATAATGATAGCTATTACTATGTGTGGTCTGCAGTCTTTAAAACAGCCTACTTTATTTATCATTGATAACAAATAGTACCGTATTTTTCGCCGTATAAGACGCACTTTTTCTTCCCCAAAACTGGGGGGAAAAAGTTGGTGCGTCTTATACGGCGAATACACCCCTATCGCGGCGGTCCCTGCGGCCATCAACGGCCAGGACCCGCGGCTAATACAGGACATCACCGATCGCGGTGATGCCCTGTATTAACCCTTCAGACGCGGCGATCAAAGCTGACCGCCGCGTCTGAAGGGAAAGTGACACTAACCTGGTTGTTCAGTCGGGCTGTTCGGGACCGCCGTGATTTCACCGCGGCGGTCCCAAACAGCCCGACTGAATAGCCGGGTTAGTGCTTACAGGACACCGGGAGGGACCTTACCTGCCTCCTCGGTGTCTTCTCTGTTCAGGGATCCCCTGTATGGCCGGCGCTCTCCTTCCTCGTCATCACGTTGTCGCGTATGTGCGTCGGCGTGTATAACGACGTGATGGCGGCGACGGAGAGCGAGGATACCCGGCCGGCAGCAGAGACGTTCTGGAGCGACGGGGACACGGTGACAGCTATGGAGCGACATCCAGGGCAGCGGTGACGGGTCCGGAGCGGCGGGGACACGTGAGTATTACCTCCTATGCAGTGGTCTTCAATCTGCGGACCTCCAGGTGTTGCAAAACTACAACTCCCAGCATGCCCGGACATGTCCGGGCATGCTGGGAGTTGTAGTTTTGCAACATCTGGAGGTCCGCAGGTTGAAGACCACTATTGGGTTGAAAATATTTTTTTTTTTTTAGATTTTGCAGCTATAAATTGGGTGCGTCTTATACGCCGGTGCGTCCTATAGGGCGAAAAATACGGTAAGTTCATTTTTATACATTTAAGGGATACTCCGGAGGGATTTTTATTTTATTTTTTCAAATCAACTGGTGCCAGAAAGTTAAACTGATTTGTATATTACTTCTATAAAAAAATATTAATCCTTCCTGTACTTATCAGCTGCTGTATGCTCCAGAGGAAGTTGTGAAGTACCTTTCATTCCGACCACAGTGCTCTCTGCTGACACCTATGTCAGTGTCAGGAACTGTTCAGAGCAGGAGAGTTTGCCATGGGGATTTGCTCTTACTCTGGACAGTTCCTGACATGGACAGAGGTGTCCTCAGAGAGCACTGTGGTCAGACTGAAAAGAACAACTTAACTTCCTCTGGAGCATACAGCAGTCGATAAGTATTGGAAGGATTAAGATTTTTTAATAGAAGTAATTTACAAATCTGTTTAACTTTCTGAAACCAAATAATTTTGTGAAAGAAAAAAAAAAAAAAAAAGAATATATATATATATATATATATATATATATAATGCATGGAAATGCATAAATATCACAAACAAACATTTAAAATTGAATTCAAATAAAAAAAATTAAAAAATGCATGAAAAATCCAGTAAGCCTAAATGGAAATGCCTACTGTCTCCCCCAGGGGTAGGTTTTTTAAGCTGTTCAATGCCAAACCATTTGAATGAATATGTTTAGAAGCCATAGATACATTACAATTTTTTGGTAAACATACTTGATGCAAATGCTCTGATATCTTCTGAGCCAACTTTGAGGCATAGGCTTGTACATCCAACATAACTAAGATCACAACTAGTAGACATTATCTTATATACTACATTTGATGTGTTACAATTAATAAATCGTAAAGTGAGTGCTTTACTAAGTCGATTCTACAGCCAGATTTAAGAATCCAATTATCTTCATATAAAACTGGTAAATACTTGTATATGATACCTTTTGTCTGAGGGAATAGGTGACTGTACAGTAACACCAATGTTGGAGATGATTCATTCTGCACATTTTTATGTCGATTATATTCCAACAGGTCAGCGCTGGATTTATTGTCAACAATGCATATTACTCTTCGCAGCATCCTCTGCAGATAACCTCTTTGGGTCATTCTCTGACAACAATCCATAGCCTCTCGTTCAAACAATTACTTTTGATCCAAGTCAATTCCCCTACCGGAATAGCTTTTATTGTATGGTTTGGATGCATGTTACTTGTGTAAAATATGGTATTGCCGACTGTTTCTTTGCAATAAATTAGTATAAATGCACACACGCACCTATTTGATCACTGTTTGCTAACCCTTTAACCTTGGGGACGAAGTCCATTTTCATTTTTGCACTTTAGTTTTTTCCTCCTCTCCTTCTAAAAATCATAACGCTTTAAATTTTGCACCCACAGACCCATATAAGGGCTTGTTTTTTGCATCACAATTGTACTTTGTAATGACATCACTTATTTTATAACAATCTGCAGAGAAACAACTTTTTGGGGCTTCGGCTTCTACAGTAAAAATGACACCTTATCTTTATTCTGTAGGTCCATACGGTTACAAAGATACCCAATTTATGTAAGTTTCATTTTATTTTACTACTTAAAAAATTATAACTACATGACCAAAATTAGTATGTTTAACCCCTTAACGACGCAGGACGTATATTTATGTCCTGCGACGGCTCCCGCAATATGAAGCGGGATCGCGCCGCGATCCCGCATCATATCGCGTGGGTCCCGGCGCTAATCAACGGCCGGGACCCGTGGCTAATACCACACATCGCCGATCGCGGCGATGTGCGGTATTAACCCTTTAGAAGTGGCGGTCAAAGCTCAGTCGGGCTGTTCGGGACCGCCGCGGTGAAATCGCGGCGTCCCGAACAGCTGATCAGACACCGGGAGGGCTCTTACCTGCCTCCTCGGTGTCCGATCGACGAATGACTGCTCCGTGCCTGAGATCCAGGCAGGAGCAGTCAAGCGCCGATAATGCTGATCACAGGCGTGTTAATACACGCCTGTGATCAGGATGAGAGATCGGTGTGTGCAGTGTTATAGGTCCCTATGGGACCTATAACACTGCAAAAAAAAGTTAAAAAAAAGTGTTAATAAAGGTCATTTAACCCCTTCCCTAATAAAAGTTTGAATCACCCCCCTTTTCCCATAAAAAAAATAAAACAGTGTAAAAAAAAAAGAAATAAACATATGTGGTATCGCCGCGTGCGTAAATGTCCGAACTATAAAAATATATCATTAATTAAGCCGTACGGTCAATGGCGTACGCGCAAAAAAATTCCAAAGTCCAAAAAAGCGTATTTTGGTCACTTTTTATAACATTAAAAAATGAATAAAAAGTGATCAAAAAGTCAGATCAAAACAAAAATCATACCAATAAAAACTTCAGATCACGGCGCAAAAAATGAGTCCTCATACCGCCCCGTACGTGGAAAAATAGAAAAGTTATAGGGGTCAGAAGATGACATTTTTAAACGTATAAATTTTCCTGCATGTAGTTATGATTTTTTCCAGAAGTGCGACAAAATCAAACCTATATAAGTAGGGTATCATTTTAACCGTATGGACCTACAGAATAATGATAAGGTGTAATTTTTACCGAAATATGCACTGCGTAGAAACGGAAGCCCCCAAAAGTTACAAAATGGCGTTTTTTTTTTCGATTTTGTCGCACAATGATTTTTTTTTCCGTTTCGCCGTGCATTTTTGGGTAAAATGACTAATGTCACTGCAAAGTAGAATTGGCGACGCAAAAAATAAACCATAATATGGATTTTTAGGTGGAAAATTGAAAGGGTTATGATTTTTAAAAGGTAAGGAGGAAAAAACGAAAGTGCTTAAGGGGTTAAAGTTATCTTCTGACCCCTATAACTTTTTTATCTTTATGCATACGGGGCTATATGGGGGCACATTTTTTGCGTTGTGGTCTGTAGTCTTTATCGGTACCATTATTATAAATTTTTTTATGGTATATGAAGTGACCAAAAATGCACAATTTTGAACTTTGGTATTTTTTGACGTGTATGCCATCAACTGTATGGTTAAACTACCTTTATTTTTTAAAAGCTTTGACATTTATGCATGTGATTATTTTTATTTTATTATTTTATTTTTAAAATGGGAAAAGGAGAGGGAATTCAAACTTTTATTAGGAAGGGGTTAATTCACTTTTATAAACTTTTAGCACTTTTATATGCTTTTAAAGAACTTTTATACACCTTTTTTTGGCCCTCATAAGGGGCTATACCATGAAATATTTTTATTGCATACAGTGATAAATGCTATGCTATAGCATAGCATTGATCAGTGTTATCGGTGCTCTGCTGCTCCATTCTTGGGTTAATGCCAAGAATCGGCCTGATCGCGGCGCCCGGCATTAACCCTGGGTCCTGGCTGCTGATAGCAGTCGGGACTCACCGGATTTGAAGCATGCTCAGCTTATGAGCGCGCTTCAAACCCTGGGAACTGGATGAGGACATACAGGTATGCCCTCCATCCTTAACCCCATAAGGACCGAGGGTTTTTCCATTTTTGTTTTTTGCTCCTTGCCTTTAAAAAATTATAACTCTTTCAATTTTACACCTAAAAATCCATATGAGGGCTTATTTTTTGTGCCACCAATTCTACTTTGTAATGACATCAGTCATTTTGCCCAAAAATCTACAGCGAAACGGAAAAAAAAATCATTGTGAGACAAAATTGAAAAAAAAAACGCTGTTTTGTAAATTTTGGGGGCTTCCGTTTCTACGTAGTACATTTTTCGGCAAAAATTACACCCTATCTTTATTCTGTAGGTCCATACGATTAAAATGATATCCTACTTGTATAGGTTTGATTTTGTCGTACTTCTGGAAAAATCATAACTACATGCAGGAAAATGTATACGTTTAAAATTGTCATTTCTGACCCCTATAACTTTTTTATTTTTCCGTGAATGGGGCGGTATGAGGGCTCATTTTATGCACCTTTTTTTGCCGTGTTATAGCTCCCATAGTGACCTATAACACTGCACACACTGATCTTTTACATTGATCACTGGTTTCTCATAGGAAACCAGTGGTCAATGATTCTGCCGCTTGACTGCTCATGCCTGGATCTCAGGCACTGAGCAGTCATTCGGCGATCGGACAGCGAGGAGGCAGGTAGGGATTCTCCAGCTGTCCTGTAAGCTGTTCGGGATGCCGCGATTTCGCCGCGGCTATCCCGAACAGCTCCCTGAGCTAACTGCTTTCACTTTAGACGCGGCGTTCAACTTGAATGCCTCGTCTAAAGGGTTAATAGCGCGCGGCACCGCGATCAATGCCGCGCGCTATTAGCCACGGGTCCCGGCCGTTGTTAGAGGCAGGGCCCGACCCGCTGTGACTCGGTGCCACGCCATAACCTTCAGCTGTGGCAAAATGACAACTCCTAGAATGCACTGAAAGACCATACATGCTGGGAGTTGTAGTTTTACAACAGCTGTAGGCACACTGGTGGGGAACCACTGAGTTAGAAAACAGACTCTAGCTCAGTGATTCCAACCAATGTGCCTCCAGCTGTTGCAAAACTACAACTCCCAGCATGTACGGTCTGTCAGTGCATTCTGGGAGTTGTAGTTTTGCAACAGCTGGAGGCACATGGGTTGGAAACACTGAGTTAGGAAACAGACTCTAGCTCAGTGTTTCCCAATCAGTGTGCCTACAGCTGTTGCAAAACTGCAATTTCCAGCATGGCCAGACAGTCAGGGATGCTGGACGTGTAGTTCTGCAATATCTGGCGCTTCAGATGTTGCAGAACTACAACTCCCAGCATGCCTGAACAGTCTGGGCATGCTTGGAATTGTAGTTATGCAACAACTGGGGAAGAACAGTTTGGAGACCGCTAAGTAGTGGTCTCCAAACTGTGGCCCTTCAGATGTTGCAAAACTACAACTCCAAGCATGTCCAGACTGTCCAGGCATGCTGGGAGTTGTAGTTCTGCAACATATGAAGGGCCAGATATTGCAGAACTACACGCCCAGCATCCCTGACTGTCTGGACATGCTGGGAGTTGTAGTTTTGCAATATCTGGAGGGCTACAGTTTGGAGACCACCGTATAGTGGTCTCAAAACTGTGCCACTTCAGATATTGCAAAACTACAACTCCCAGCATGCCCAGACTGTCAGTGCATGCTGAAAGTTGTAGTTTTGCAACATCTGGAGGACCACAGTTTAGAGACCACTATACAGTGGTCTCCAAACTGTAACCCTCCAGATGTTGCAAAACTACAACTCCCAGCATGCCCAGGCAGCCTTTGGCTGTGTGGGCATGCTGGGAGTTGTAGTTTTGCAGCTTTTAGAAGGCCACAGAGAAGATCACTTACTCCTTCTGCACGCCGCTCTTTCCGGCCGCTCCAACTGCTGTCGATGCCGTCGCCGCCGCTGGTCCAGGATGCCCCCACCGATCCCGGACCATGCTTCCCCTCACCGCACGTGTTCCCCCCTACTCTGCCCCGACTTCGATCGGTGGGCAGAGCAGGGGGGAAATGAACTCTAACCCCCCTGCAGCCTCCTGCCATTGGTGGTCAGCCTGACCGACCAATGGCAGGGGATAGGAGGGGGTGGCAACACTGCCACCTCGCTCCTATCCTTTAGGATGGTCGGAGCTGTCTCTGACAGCTCCGATCATGCTTATTTTCCGGGAGATCGGGTCAGCAGTGACCCAATTAGCCCGGATCGCGGGCAAATCGCTGGTCTGAATTGACCAACGATTTGCCGCGATCGCTGACATGGGGGGGGTCTCAGGACCCCCCTAGGCATTGCAACGGGATGCCTGCTGATAGATATCAGCAGTCATCCCGGTCCGATCACAGCCTGGCGAGCGGCGGTGATCGGAAATGCGGAGGGCGTATCTCGTCCTTAAGTGACGGGACGCGAGGGCGTATGCATACGCCCTCTGTCCCCAAGGAGTTAACTACCGGGACGCTAGGGTGTACCCGTCTGTCCTCCAACCCAATAGGTTACAGTTATATATCTTATCCCCTATCCAAAGGATAGGAAATAAGAAGTCTGATCGTGGGGGTCCCCAGTGGCAAGATCTCGGCTGCGGCACCCTAGACATCTGGATGACTGGCAATGCAGGGGGAGGATTGTGACGTCACAGTCACGCCCCCTCAATGCAAGTCTATAGGAGGGTGTGTGACGGGCATCACGCCCCCTCCCATAGCCTTGCATTAAGGGGGCATGGTTATGATGTCACGAGCGATGCTGCACCCAATGCTCTGAATGAACACCAGGTGCAGCAGGGAGATCGTGGAGGTACCCCCACGATCAGACATCTTATCCCCCTATCCTTTGGATAGGGGATAAGATGTCTAGGGGTGGAGTACCCCTTTAATGGTTATCCATTGGGAAAGTGTAAGGTAAAATTCCTTTTTACATTTTTGTTTTGATAAACTGTTGATTCCCCATTAATCGACAAGTGTAATTTACCTAGTTCACTCTCCACCAGCCCATGAAAATAATCCATGACGTCCACCTAGGAATGCAAGGGATAAAAATACGGGTTACTGGCAAAGAAGGAAAATGCTGACTACATACAATTAGAAACAGAAATCAGAAATAAAATCCTCCAACTCTTGCAGTGTGATCAAAGACATCTGTTCGGAGAAAGTGAGCCCACTATATGAATAAGTCTGAACAGATGCATGATCACAAGCAATCTGGGGTTGATCATCCTGAAAAAATAAAACTTCTTTTCATAGTTAAAGCCACGCAAATGTATTTATATCTAACAGGGTAGAAAAACCGAGTCCCAATCCTAACACATATTCCTGTTCAGAAAAAAATATAGTAATAGATAAGGTTAATAATATCCAAAATGAAATTAACATATATTTCTTTGTCTCCTGTGTTTCTTGCCCCCTATCCATTAGAGGGCATCCCAGGCTCAAATGAAGCCTTTTACTACCCTTGACCACCAGGATTATCACTATAAACCCCTTCATAAACCTAGCACTGAAAGAGATGGATTAATATATATAAATAAATATATATATATATATATATATATATATATATATATATATATATATATATAAGTATTCCAAGTGATGAGTGGCACCGTGTGGGATTCAGATCCCTGGATCCAGGCAGGTGCTCAGTCATATGTTGGACTTGACCGAAATGTCCCAAACAAGTATGCTTCCAAGAAAAATAGGGCGGCACTCCAGCGATCCAATATACAAAAATAACTTTATTCACCCAATAGTGAAGCAACGTTTCAACCTTCTCAATGAGGTCTTGAGAAAAACCTCATTGAGAAGGTTGAAATGTTGCTTCACTATTGGATGAATAAAGTTATTTTTGTATATTGGATCGCTGGAGTGCCGCCCTATTTTTATGCAGCTTTCTGCCTGTGAAATTCATCAGCAGACAGTTCATTCTGAGTGAAATGTATTGCCGAATATGGAAACCGGCAGCACCAAGGGGGTTCTAGCACAGACTGTTTCAGTCAGCACAAGACACCCTCAGAATCTCTGCCTGGAATTTTAGGCAGATATTCCGTAGGGTGCATAGACCATAGACCCTTTCACCTAATGCAGTAAAATAATATTGAGGGAACTTACATAAATTCTTCCAGTTTGGCCGCTTTTCCCACAATGTTGATTCAAAGGCTGAAAACATCCCCATGAGGGAGAAGCCCTTATCTTTATCTTAAGGGAAAAATCCCTCCCCTACATGGCAGTCAGAGTGAGTTACTATCAATAACCTTTTTCCAGTAATCTAGTAACTATAACTTGTACAATTTGTAGGCTGTAAGCTCTTGTGGGCAGGGTTCTCTCCCCATCTATATTGGTCTGCAATTTAGTCTGTGTTATGTTTATTGCTCATGCATTTGTTTTATGTACAGTAACCCTTATCAAATAAGTGCCCTGATACCAAGGGTGCTATATAAATAAATAAATAAATTATAATATTAAAGGTGTTATCCAGAAATAGAAAAACAGAGCTATTTTATATCAAAAACCTCTCTCTGTCTGTCTCCAGGTTGGGTGTGGTTCTGCAGCTCAGTTCCACTGAAGTGAATGGAGCCAAGTTGTAAAACCCAAAGTGGAGACAGATGTGGAGCTGTTTTTGAAAGAAATTAGCTATGTTTTTCTATTCCTGAATAACCCCTTTAATATTATTATTACACTCTAATAAGACATTCAGTCTTCTTTAAATTATTTCAATTGTCTCTGACAGACAGTTTACTAACCTCATGGCTCTTACAGTAAAGATTCCCTCTTCATAATGGTGTAGAAACATTCTTTCCTCTAGATACATTGGTTTCCCCCTTGGTATAGTTACAATCTTGAGTATACATAAATAATTTTGACCTTTTTATAGACCTTTGATTTATACAGAGATATTAGGACATCCCTAAGTTGTTTTTGGTGTAAGTTGAAAGATACTTTTGTTATCAGCTTTTCTATGTGTTAACTCCTTCTTCCTGGAAAACAGAGCAAAAGATCAGGATGCCCCCATCCACAGTAGATCCTCTGAAATGAGTTGTTTCGGCTCATTTAAATGTTATAGGGTCTACTTTAGAGTTTGGCATATTGCAGCATTAAAGGCATTGGACCGATTTTTATTCTTACTTTGTACTTCCTATGGTGCATTATGGTGCAAAAAAAAAGGTTTTTATTAAACATTTTGCTAACTTTCTCTGTTGTACTGTATGAGCTCTAATTTTTCTATATACCTGTATACAGCTGGTCTGTTACTTCCCCCCTGCTATCTTCTCTGACATACTGAGCCAAAACTCATCTATTCTTATCTATTCTTTGCCTGGGTAGCAGCTAAATGGTAGGAAATTTCTAATGAAGATTATTTAGAAAATTACTTTATATTACATTAAGAAAACCAAGCAACAGCTAAAACAAACAAACAAATACATAAATAAATGAATGCAAAAGTGTCCATTTGACAAAGAACACACTGATTTGTGCTTTCAAGTGAAGGTCTTCAATAAACAAAAACATTTCATCTTAATGAATTTTTGACCGCTACTTTGCAAGCATGTAAATAGACTGTCAAGGGGGTGGTCAGCACTGGTTTCAATGGGACAGAGTCGCCAACCAAGATAAATCTGCAAAAAAAATGCTAATGACCGGCATCAGCAATCAATCTGATGTCAGTCATTTAACCGTTTAAATGGCGTGATCAATAGCAACGGTGGCATTTAAATGGCAAAATGATAGGTGCTCAGGTGATCGGCACCCCTACAACGAGGCCTCCAAGCCTGTTATAGGAGATATGTTTGTACATGCTGCCTTGAGAAGAGCGAAGATTTACTGGGGAACAGATAAAAAATATATAGGTTTTAAAAATTTTGAAAAAAGCCCCTTCTCTGATAAATATACAAATAACTCTAAATAAAAAAATTATGTAAACAAATAAACATTTTGGTTATTGCCACATGTTTTGCTCATGCCTGTGGATTTGTAATAAGTTGTTAAGTACTGGAGTACCCCTTTAATTGCTAGTGAATAGAAGCCAGGGCAGGGGGAGAATGATGGTGCACTTTTTTTTTTTTTTTTTAAGTCGCCAATGAAATGGATATGTTACCCTATACAACCATTACTACTTCTATTACACAGTTTCTGTCTTTACTCCTCTGAGTATTGAGCCATCTGCCAGCCAACGTCACAATGTACGGTAGATTTACTGTATGAATATAGCACATACACTTCCTGCTTTCTCCAGAAAATTAGCCTGTAAGTCCAACACACACAAACTGGAGGATACATTTCTGCTTGCAGAAAAGTATTGTTTTAAGTCTAGGATTTTTCTTCTTTTTTTCCCTTTAAATAAAAGTAATGAAAAGAACATCTTATGTATTTCAGACCACAACATTTCTCTGAGCATTAAGTCAAGCCTTTGGCAGATGGTTTGCTGCTGGAAAATGGATGCGCTTGAAAGTTCATAGTTTCAGGAAAAGAAAGAACATGTAAGTTAGTCAGTAGAATTGGGCAGATGGCATTTCTAAAGAAATTGATTGGATGCCAAGGCTAATTAACAGAGCAATCTCTTTACCAAAAAAGGCTGTGTACATTCATCATAACTGCAAATGCTAACAAGCAAATAAGGCTGCCGCAGCTATGCCAGATACTGGATTCTGCAAGTCTAATGCAATATGAAATGAGATGGTCGAACGATAACAGAGGGTCCCAGTAAACAATACATATACGTAACGGGATAAATCAATAACATTGACACAGTGCAGAACCTTGCTAAAAGAAATAGCTCATCAGATGTGATATACTGCCATTATACAATGCCAGTCATTATTACCAGGATGAGAAACAAATACCTGCACATAAGCAGCCTTCCCAAGACAACAGGCAGATCAATACAACATATTATAACTCAAGTGTTTCCCACAGAGGGTTATGGGGTTACAGGCATTCTGTTAGCTTAATGGTAGTAAGTACTCTCACCACACTGTGCTGATATGATACACTGGGCCTTTCCCATCTTAGTGTCAGTCGAAGCATTGCCCTTGTCAGCTGTTCTTGCTTTATCTTCCCCATGCACATATAACACGACTGTCTAAATTAATAACAATAACTGTTTAACCCCATCAATGACACACTTATTTTAAGCCTTAAAGACCCAGAATTTTCGATTTTTGCATTACTGCATTCTGGGAGCCATCATTTTTAAATGATTCCCAATGATTCCATACGAAGGCTTGTTTTTTGCAGGATGAGTTGTAATTTTAATAACTGAATTTTCACTAAATATGTTAAAATGTTATACATTGAATAAAATCATCCACTCTAAACCCCTAAACAGCTCTGAAATGTTAAGGCATTTGTGAGACCTCTGAAGGTGACCTATGGTATCTGAAACTAAGACATCAGCAGTAGATTCTTTGCTCCTGTAAGTTGTGACTTCCAATAATAAGAATTTTTTTTTTTCAGAACTTCACACAAATGATTAATCTGATTGAGATCTGGAGACTTTAAAGGTCAAGTCAAAACATTAAACTCTTTGGGGGAGACTTGTGCAGAGGAAACTGATTCTTTTACTTTTCAGAGGCCTTTAAAAAGTTAAAAAGTGATCTGATTGGTTGCTATGGTTAACTGCACCACTTTTCCTCTGCACAGGATTTGATAAATCTATCTCTTTCTTATGTTCCTCAAACCATTGCTCAGTAACTGATATGACCAGGCCACCTTTATACCATTGCTCCATGGTCCAGTTATGATACCCACATGACCATCACTTTTGGCAGTGACAACAGTCAGCATTGGTACGCTACCGGACCTGTGTGGGGCTGAGGCAACAGGCAGAAATGCACTAAATGCTGACATAATTTTTTTTTTGCCATACTAAACAATAACTTGTTGGGTATTATGCCCCAAGATTATATTCCACCCATATCACTGGTTGTCCTATATTGGACCATTTTGGTAGATACTTCTACTGCATAAAAGGTAGATCCCACAACAACAACCATTTTGGAGATGTTCTGACTAGTCATTTAGCCATCACACTTTTTCATGATTGCTACAACACATCAATTTCATTAACAGACTGTTCACTTGCTGCCTAATATATCCCAGTAGAATTTATTTTCAGTAGAATACATTTTTGTTTGTTTTTTCCAGGATCACAGTTTGAGAACCACTGTTTCATAACTTGCATTAACTTTCATAGTGCTTTATTGGCAGTACTGTCACGGTATCATCACATTTTACAAAGATTTTGCAAGATTATGACATTTGTACCGCATTGTCAGTTATTTTCTGTAAACAAGAACGAAGTGCGTGGCACTGCATCAGTATTGATAAATAATTCCATGTGTGACTGCTTCAGTGATGTAGAGTAGTCTCTAGTCTCAGACATTTTTAAAGGAAGCCAGAATGCTCAACCAGTAGTCATCAGGGTGGTCCCTGGCTGCTTCTCTCTGCCCCACCAGCCTTGATTGATAGATGTTTACCTGGCTATTCCTGTACGGAATGTCCATCTGGAAAATATGGGTGGACATTGCGCACATATGATAGTTCCAGCAGGCGTTGGGATCGCTCAGAAATGTGCCATCTCATAGGTGCCAATGCATTTCCGATCTGCAGAAAAAATAGACATGGCTATTGTTTCTGCGTACACCAGATGTTTGCCGTGTGTACAGTGCGGCAGAATCCCATTGAAATCAATAGGAATCAGCTGCAGCAGAATTTCCAAATGGAACAGTCCTGTGGAATTTGGCTGGGAAATTCCGCCGTGTGAACATAGTCTTATAGGGAGAGATCTATCAATCAAGGCTGACAATCAGGGAGAAGGCGCCGGGGACTGTCCTGTTGACTCATAATTTATGTAGAATAAAACAGGTTCCCTTCAAATACAGAGATCAGAACGAAGCCTCATGCACACGTCCATGTCCTGATATGTTCAGTAATTGTAGTAGTGCACCACAGAGGTGATTTGCTTCTGGTAACTGCATGAATAGGAGAATCAGGAAGGTTGCCGTGTTCTGCTTAAGGTACATTATTAAAGGGGAGTGAGGAAAGAAAGCTCTGAATACAGCTAATGTGTACAGAATGCATAAAAAGGCAGCAGAATGCCACCTTAAAGCATTTTCAGAATTATTCATTGCATAGGGTCTGTCCACACTGGTATCATGGCTTCTGGTTTTACAAAATCCATGACCAATAACTTCTGATCAGTTTTTTTCTCCATTGAATAATAAGAAGTCCACTGGGATGCTTTTCTTCCTGGATATAAAAGCACAGCGTGCAATAGTATTCTGGCAGTCAACGAGCAACAGAAACCTAACATAAAAAAGGAATGCAAGTATGAACAGATGCAGAATCTAATAGACCTTCAGGATTATCCGCTTGCTGTACCTTGTATAGGGAGCCATTCTGACAACTCTTACAGTACAAAAGGCAGCCAGAGATATTAGATCGCTATCCCCCCATAGATAGCCATCAGCACTGAATTCCCCCTTAACCATACAGGATCAACAAAACCTGAAAATGTATTTGAATAGTGCTGGCGAGATGAATGCTTTGAAGAAAAGAACTGGCACCTGTGACACTAAACATGGATCACAATTTCAAACACTTAAGACGTTTTGAGCAGCATCTCGTCCCCTTTTTATAGCCTTTATGCATGACTGTCAGGCTGCTCTGATTATCTTTTGGAGGAACAGGATCAGATAAGAAAAACCCATTCTGTTCAACCTACATTTGCTCCACTTGAAGGTTGGCAGAGTCCAAGGACAAAAACTTTTTACACAACTTCATATGTAATCAATGTACAAAAAGGAAAAAGCCTTAGAACACATTCACACAAAGTTATTTATGTGCAGAGAAATTCTGCTGCAGTAGCTTCCCATTGTTTTCAATAGGATTCTGCTGAGCCATGCATGCCTCAAATTAAAATGTTATTCTTTCAGCAGAATCTGCTCACAAACGCATTCCTGTCAATAACAATGGCGCACCGAAAACCTGTCTGAGAGGTGCTTGCTGTGCACAGAATGTCAGCCTGGAATTTCTTCGCGATGATATTCTGCAGTGTGAATAGGCCCTTACTTTGAAATTTAACAAGAAATTTGGACCCGTTTGCTGACAGTGGGAGTGGATATCTCTTTGCTCTGCTCCCTCCCAGTGTAGTGTATGACCCAGCTGTTACTAGTGTGAGCTAAACTCCTATAAGTTCCAGACAGCTTGCAGTCTTTTCAGAAGATGAGCATTTCCATGCACACTGACAAGCAATACACACTCCTAAAATATTATTGATATGCAAAATTATTTCCCTTTGGTCATTTTATTATTTTCTTTGTATAGGTTCCACATGGCTGCTTTAGAGTTATATAAAATATGAACTTTGGGCACAAAACTTTGGAATTGTAAGTATGTTTATTTTTTGGCCCAAAATGGAAGTTTTTCGTGTGTATTTGTACCATATACTGTTCCACATGGCTGCAATAGAGTTATATAACACATGCACTTTAGGCACAAAGCTTTGCAAATGTCCAAGTGTTTGTGCAGACCTCATGACAAGGGAAAATGTAGATGCAGGAAAAGAATATGCCTTTGTATCGGTGCTAGCAGCAATGTCCAAACCTGAATCATTTCACCAGTAGATTTAATATCTCAAAACATTTATGAAAACACAGTAGAAAATGCATTTCGAGTGTAATGCTACACTCTTCCTCAGGTAAATGGTAATGCTACTGGACCTGAGAAAGACAAGTAGCATTACTCTCAAGTTCAGTTATTTGCTGTGCTTTAATCAATTTTTAAAATTATTAAAGGGGTATTCCAGGAAAAAAACATTTTTTTTATATATCAACTGGCTCCAGAAAGTTAAACAGATTTGTAAATGACTTGTATTAAAAAAAATCTTAATCCTTTCAGTACTTATGAGCTTCTGGTGTCCTCTCTGATGACACCTGTCTCGGGAAAAGCCCAGTTTAGAAGCAAATCCCCATAGCAAACCTCTTCTAAACTGGGTGTTTCCCGAGACAGGTGTCATCAGAGAAGATTAAGACAGAAAAGAACAACCTTGTAAACACACCAACACAGGTGGGCTCAGCACTAAATGCCACGGGGTGCAACCAAGTGCATCTATAATCAACATATGAACACAAGAAAGAAAAAGAGGACACACTATCTGATGCACACCCAAATAGATAAATCACATAATTTTATTAAATCATTAGACATGAAAAAGGACACAAACAATTAAAAACATCTAAAAAGGCCCACTGGCCAACAAAGAACAACCTTAACTTCAGAAGCTCATAAGTACTGAAAGGATTAAGATTTTTTAATAGAAGTAATTTACAAATCTGGCTGGGAGTTGTAGTTTTGCAATATCTGGAGGTCCGCAGGTTGAAGACCACTGACCACTAAAGGGATTGACAGACGGAGAGTTTACTCGAGTATAAGCCGAGGGGGGCGTTTTCAGCACGAAAAATTGTGCTGAAAAACTCGGCATATACTCGAGTATATACTGTAAATTTAATATTTAATATGGATATCTTTTGGATGAAGAGCATGTTCAGAACAGATCTTGGCTCTGGAGTATGGATGACTATTGATGCCAGTATCTTGAATTTTTTAAATTTTTATTATAACTCTGCATTGAAAAAAATATTTTTCCTTGAACCAGGCAATAGTGGGGGGAGGGGGGGGGGGACAATATATTTCAAGATATGGATGAGCTCACCATGAAATCCAAGTGCCCGTATATCCAGCACAACCGTTCCTCATGGAAGCTCGGATGCGAACACTGAGGCTAGGTCCTCAGGTGGATCAATCAATGGAGATGAAAGTAGACTTGCTAACATGACTAAGACTTGTTAGCAAGTCAAAACGCGTTGGTGCATTTCATTTGTGTGTTTTATTGTATTTTTTTGTTATGCTGCACTTGGATTTTAATTATCATTGGAATAAAATTGGATTTTACCTGCATTGGGAGCCGGAAGTCTACTTTCATTTCAATAGTGGGGTGGGACATCAAAACAACCCCCCATTTACACACAGAGAGCAGAATAAAGTCAACATGGATAAAATGAATCTTTATTATTCAAATGCATTAAAAGCAATACAAATGACTTTCGAATTAAAGGAACAGGATGACCATTCTGATTAAATATTACAAGTAACTGTAATTTACAGTACAAAAAAAGACAGTGGCTGTGCACATAAAAGCTTATTTACTGGTCATTTAAAAAAACAGTATTTTACAAAAAAAAATCACCCAACAACTACTAAAAATATGAAACTTTTGGAAATAATTGCTTTTCACGTACACTCCTCTCCCCGTAGGCTAATATTACTGCCCCAAATTGCTTGCAGAATGGTTTTTATTAGAATATTTGAATGTCGTCTATGGCATACACATCACATTTAGCGGAGTGTCGAGCAGATACAGACCTGCTTTGACTAGTAATCAGAGCTGGCAGTGTTTTCTTTTCTGTGGTTTAGCAATCACACAAAATGTTCAAACCCGTTCATCAGAAAAGGAGCACATTTAATTTTCAATCAGCTGATGTGATAAAACAAGGTTTCCCAGACTCGCGAATATTGCTTGGTACAGAGATCTCTGCACATTCACAGTTCAGAAAATTCCAGAGCACTGACTAAAGAGTAGGGGTGGGGGGGGGGCAACAAGGAATGCAGCTGTGCTAGCCATAAGATTAATAGCTACATATACTATGACGTTATAGCAACAAACCTGATATTTAGATTCTTATTTGTAGAACTTTGGAATGAAATTTCAAGTCTCATTAGTACTACATTTTGAGCATGAATAAAGGAAAGATTTAGAAATGGTTGTCAGTGATACTTTCCTCAGGCACAACAACAGAGCTGGCATTTAATCTTCTATATCTAAGGAGATGACTCTGTACACTCAGTGCCAGTCTAAACAGAAAAGCTGCAAAAACGGCAATATTTATTATTTAAAAAAAACATAAAAATAACTATACAGTTACTTAAACATTTAAAAAAGTGTCTACAATAAGTGTACACTATTTACAAATTGCTGACTATATATTTCCTTTACTAAGTAATATTTCATATACTATGTTAGGGTAGGGTCACACGTAACTGATCCGCAACATATCCACAGATGATTGACTCTAGATTGAGCCCTCTGCCTGTGTGTCTGCTCATAGCAGCAATCCGCTGTTACGAGCTCACAAACAGGGATCTGCGGGAATGTAGTTAACTGCGCATGCGCAGTTTTTAGTCACAGACAACGCGGTCGCTCCTCTGCTCCCTGAGCTAGGCAGAGAGTGACCACAATGTTCGAGAGTAAACTGCACACAAAATTGACTACAGTCGTGCAGATCCCTCTGTGTGCTCATAGCAGCGGATTGCTGCAACGGGCATGTACAAGCAGGGGGCTCACTCTAGGTCAGTCTTTGCAGATCCGCAGTGTAAAATACGCTGCAGATCCGTTACGTGTGTGTGACCCTACCTTCAAAGTCCCGGGGAATGGATAGACTCCTATTTAGAGTATTTGCTGGAAATTACAAGGAAAAAAAATCACTGAAGATCCACTTCACAAGGCTTTGCAAAAGAGAAGGTAGAGCTCATCTGCAAGGCCACAGAAATATAATCACGGAAACTAAAAGACATAGTAATAGGCATGGCCTCTTCTCTATGGCAGGAAGACATACAGCGTACATTTTATTTTTATGACATTTTCTTCTTTTATGTAGGATTCAATTGTCTGGAAAAAAAAACTCATTAAAGCAAAGGAAATAAAACATGGTGCGTTTTAAATCTTCAACACAGCATTAAAAGGTAATGAGTAAACAAACACTGCAAGTACTACGTTTACACATACAGCAGAAAGTTAAAAGCATTAGTGTAAATCGGCTACATGGAAATACATGATGGTTATGTGACTGCCGTTCCCACGACTCAGCAACCCAGTGGTCTCAAACTGTAGCCCTCCAGATGTTGCAAAACTCCAACTCCAAGCATGCCCAGACAGCCAACAGCTGTCCGGGCATGCTGGGAGTTGAAGTTTTGCAACATCTGGAAGGCCACAGTTTGAGACCACTGCAGTAACCCAATGGTTATGTGTTTCTGCTTATTATGGCTTCCTATTACACCCAAAGATTACGGTAATAAACTTCAATACTCAGGTGGGAGATCAATCACATTTATGAAACTATGTTAACCTCTAAATGTCTTGTTAATGTACTGAGGACAATTAAGTGTTATTAGCCCCAATCCTTCAGATGTGAACAAGCGCTTTGTATAAACCGATCTACTCAGGTCTTTCACATATGCATGTAAATGGTGTAGGCTCTTCTTGAAGGAGAAGTCTCATACCTGGAAGTACAGAAAAACGTATCCCCTATCCTCCAGGATTACAGTCTTAGGTCTTCTAGGACTGTAGCCACCTTTTCCCGGCAACTGAAGCACTTGGAAAGTTGAACTAATTTACTGTAAGTTCCCTCAAATCTAATCACTGGGGGTCCAACTGCTGGGGCCCTGGCTCTTCCCCAGAGCGGTGCGTCATGCCCCCTGCCCGAAGCGAGGGCTGCCACGCCCCCTCTATATATCTCTAAGGGAGAGCCATTAGGCCGGGGCTCTGGACAGAAGATAGCGGGAGGCCTCAGTGGTCAGACCCCCCGGGTCCACGACGACCAATCCACTTTCCAGGAAACTGTTCATCTAGGAATGCTCGGACCTGACACCCATAATGTGGTGGTGAACCATTTTGCTGGAAAAACTCAGGGAACGTGCCAGCTTCAGTGCATAAAGAGGGAAACACATCATCATGTAGCAATTTCGCATATCCAGTGGCCTTGAGGTCTCATTGATGAAGAATGGCCCCACTATCTTTGTACCCCATATACCACACCATACCATCAATTTTTGTGTTCCAACAGTCTTGGAGGGATCCATTCAATGTGGGTTAGTATCAGACCAATACCGGTGGTTTTGTTTGTTAACTTCACCATTCACATAAAAGTTTGCCTCATCACTAAACAAAATCTTCTGCGTAATCTGAGGGTCCTGTTCCAATTTTTGTTTTGCCCATTCTGCAGCACCTGAAACTACGGATACTGGAAGCCTGTGCTAGCATTTCTCCTGCGGTGTTGCTATCAGTGAGTGAAGAGTGGGAGAAGAGGGTTGCATTGACAATCCAACACAATGGGCAGCACATTGAACACATTTTATCAGTGGTCAGAGACTTGTAAATAACTCATGAAAGAATACAGTTACGTTAAAACCAAGCATATCATTGTTTTTCTTGTGAAATTCCCAATAAGTTTGATGTGTCACATGACCCTCTTCCTATTGATAAAAGAAAAGTTGGATTCAAAATGGCCGACTTCAAAATGGCTGCCATGGTCACCACCCATCTTGAAAAGTTTCCCCCCACACATATACTAATGTGCCACAAACAGGAAGTTAATATCACCAACCATTCCCATTTTATTAAGGTGTATCCATATAAATGGACCACCCTGTACATGTAGGCTGTACAATGTGTGTGTGTGTGCCAGTATGGACAACAGAGGAGATGCTTATATAACGGTTGTGGTAAAAATAGCAGAGAAGAAGATGTTCCATATACATAGTTACATAGTTAGTACGGTTGAAAATAGACACACGTCCATCAAGTTCAACCAGGGAATTGAAGGGTAGGGTTGTGGCGCGATATTGGGGAAGGGATGGGATTTTATATTTCTTCATAAGCATTAATGTTATTTTGTTCCAGGAATGTATCTAATCCTGTTTTAAAGCTGTTTATTTTTCCTGCTGTGACCAGTTCCTGAGGTAGACTGTTCCATAAGTTCACAGTTCTCATGGTAAAGAAGGCGTGTCGCCCCTTGAGACTAAACTTTTTCTTCTCCAGACGGAGGGAGTGCCCCCTCGTCCTTTGGGGGGGGGGGGGGGGTTAACCTGGAACAGTTTTTCTCCATATTTTTTGTATGGGCCATTTATATACTTATATACATTTATCATATCCCCCCTTAGACGTCTCTTCTCAAGACTAAACAATTGTAACTCCTTTAATCGCTCCTCTTAGGTAAGATGTTCCATGCCCCATATTAGTTTAGTCACGCGTCTCTGCACCCTCTCCAGCTCCATAGTGTCCCTTTTATGGACTGGTGCCCAAAACTGAACAGTATATTTTAGGTGAGGCCGTACCAATGCTTTATAAAGGGGGAGTATTATGTCCCTGTCCCTCGAGTCCATGCCTCTTTTTATACATGACAATATCCTGCCGGCCTTGGAAGCAACAGCCTGACATTGCATGCTATTCTGTAGTCTGTGATCTACAAGTACACCCAGATCCTTCTCTACCAGTGACTCTGCCAGTTTAATCCCCCCTAAGACATACGACGCATGCAGGTTATTAGTACCCAGATGCATAACTTTACATTTATCCACATTGAACCTCATTTGCCAAGTGGATGCCCAGACACTTAGTCTATCCAAGTCATCTTGTAACCTATACACCTCCTCTATAGACTGTACCATGCTACAAAGCTTGGTGTCATCTCCAAAGATAGAAACAGAGCTGTTAATACCATCCTCTATATCATTGATAAATAAATTAAACAACAGCGGGCCCAGTACTGAACCTTGGGGTACACCACTAATTACCGGGGACCAATCAAAGTACGAATTATTGACCACCACTCTCTGGGTACAATCCATGAGCCAGTGTTCAATCCAGTTACAAACTAAAATTTCCAAACCCAAAGACCTTAACTTACCTGTCAGACGTCTATGAGGGACAGTATCAAACACTTTAGCAAAATCCAGAAACACTATATCCACAGCCATTCCTCTGTCAAGGCTTCTACTCACCTCTTCATAAAAGCAAATTAGATTGGTTTGACAACTTCTATCCTTAGTAAACCCATGCTGGCTATCACTTATAATACTATTATCCCCTATGTATTCCTGTATGTAATCCCTTATAAGTCCTTCAAACAATTTACCCACAATGCACGTTAGACTTACCGGTCTATAGTTTCCTGGGGAAGACCTAGAGCCCTTTTTGAAGATTGGCACCACATTCGCCTTGCGCCAGTCCCTTGGCACAATACCAGACACCAGTGAATCTCTAAATAACACGAACAGGGGTACAGATATTACTGAACTTACCTCTCTAAGAACTGGCCAATGTCAGCTCCTTCTTCCTTAGTGTATACAGAACTAAAGAACCAATTCAGTAGCTCTGCTTTCTCTTTATCGCATGTGACAACCTCCCCATTATCATAATTAAGGGGTCCTACATGCTCTGTCCTTGTTTTTTTTTGTATTTATATATCTAAAAAATATTTAGGATAAGTTTTGCTTTCTTTGGCCACCTGTCTCTCATACCTACCAGCAAAACCTGTAAAGACTGCTCTACATAGTTTTAAGTCTACATGTGCAGTGTAAACCAATAACTCATTATCAACTGTTTTAACATGAATGTACTTGTGTCCAGAGATGTATTTTGGCATAAACACAAGAGTGGTTATATTTTAAAGTTATATTTAAAAAAAAAAAAAAAAAAAAAATATATATATATATATATATATATATATATATATACATACATATGAATCCTAGCTGCAGCTCCTCACACGATCTGTATTCACCAACAAAGTTTATTTGCAGTGTTCTTATTTACCACTAGCTGAGTACCCGGCGTTGCCCAGTTTTTCCTTCCTAATCCTTGTTGGGGAGGAAAAATCAAAGGACGAAGCTTTCGATTTCATATCCCATCCTGATATATATTGTTGTCACATCCCAACCCCATATCCTGTACCCATATCTCGACCACATATCACGTCCTCATATCCCGACCTCATATCCCCGTCCTTATGTCCCATCCTCATATCCCGTCCTGAGGTGGGACTGATTTGTGATGAAGATATTGTAAGCTGAAAATAGAAGGGAACATGGCTTTGTGGGACTGGGCATGATTTGCAAGCCACAAAAAGGGTAGATAATAAAAGGGGCGGGGCTTAACCCCTTGGGGACGGAGCCCATTATAACCCCTCAGGACGGGAGCATTTTTTTTGCATTAACCCCTTCACGACCCAGCCCATTTTCACCTTAAGGACCTGGCCATTTCTTGAACATCTGACCACTGTTACTTTAAACATTAATAACTATGGAATGCTTTTAGTTATCATTCTGATTCAGAGATTGTTTTTTCGTGACATTTTCTACTTTATGTTATTGGTAAAATTTCACTGATATTTGCATCCTTTCTTGGTAAAAAATCTAAAAATTTCATGAAAACTTTGAAAATTTAGCATTTTTCTAACTTTGAAACTCTCTGCTTGTAAGGAAAATGGATATTCCAAATAAATTACATATTTATTCACATATACAATATGTCTACTTTATGTTTGCATCAAAAAATTTATGTGTTTTTACTTTTGGAAGACACCAGAGAGCTTCAAAGTTCAGCAGCAATTTTACAATTTTTCTCAAGATTTTCAAAATCATACTTTTTCAGGGACCAGTTCAGGTTGGAAGTGGATTTTAAGGGTCTTCATATTAGAAATACCCTATAAATGACCCCATTATAAAAACTGCACCCCCCAAAGTATTCAAAATGACATTCAGTAAGTGTTTTAACCCTTTAGGTGTTTCACAGGAATAGCAGCAAAGTGAAGGAGAAAATTCAAAATCTTCATTTTTTAAACTCGCATGTTCTTGTAGACCCAATTTTTGAATTTTTACAAGGGGTAAAAGGAGAGAAATCACCCTAAAATTTGTAACCCAATTTCTCTCAAGTAAGTAAACACCTCACATGTACATGTAAAGTGTTCGGCGGGCGCAGTAGAGGGCTCAGAACGGAAGGAGCGACAATGGGATTTTAGAGAGTGAGTTTTTCTGAAAGGGTTTTTGGGGGGCATGTCCCATTTAGGAAGCCCCTATGGTGCCAGAACAGTGGACCCCCCCACATGTGACCCCATTTTGGAAACTACACCCCTCATGGAATTTAATAAGGGGTGCAGTGAGCATTTACACCTCAATGGCGTTTGACAGATATTTGAAACAGTGGACTGTGCAAATGAAAAATTGTATATTTCATTTTCACAGCCCACTGTTCCAAAAATCTGTCATACATCAGTGGGGTGTAAATGCTCACTGCACCCCTTATTAAATTCCATGAGGGGTGTAGTTTCCAAAATGGGGTCACATATGGATATTTATTGTTTATGTCAGAACTGCTGTAACAATCAGCCATCCCTGTGCAAATCACCTCAAATGTACATGGCACACTCTCCCTTCTGAGCTTTGTTGTGCGCCCCCAGAGCACTTTGCGCCCACATATGGGTTATCTCCGTACTCGGGAGAAAATGCATTACAAATTTCGAGGGTCTTTTTTCCCTTTTACCTCTTGTGAAAATGAAAAGTATGCGGCAACACCAGAATGTCAGTGTAAAAAATTTAATTTTTATACACTAACATGCTGGTGTAGACCCCAACTTCACCTTTTTATAGGGGTTAAAGAAGAAAAAGCCCCCCAAAATTTGTTAGGCAATTTCTCCTGAGTACGGCGATACCCCATATGTGGCCCTAAACTGTTGCCCTGAAATACGACAGGGCTCCAAATTGAGAGAGCGCCATGCGCATTTGAGGCCTGAATTAGGGATTGCATAGGGGTGGACATAGGGGTATTGTACGTCAGTGATTCCCAAACAGGGTGCCTCCAGCTGTTGCAAAACTCCCAGCATGCCTGGACAGTCAATGGCTGTCCGGCAATACTGGGAGTTGTTGTTTTGCAACAGCTGGAGGCTCCGTTTTGGAAACAGTAGCGTACCAGACGTTTTTCATTTTTATTGTGGAGGGGAGGGGGGCTGTGTAGGGGTATGTGTATATGTAGTGTTTTTTACTTTTTATTTTAGGTTAGTGTAAGTGTAGTGTAGTGTTTTTAGGGTACAGTCACACGGGCGGGGGTTCACAGCAAGTTTGCTGCTGGGAGTTTGAGCTGCAGCGCTAAATTTGCACCATCTCAAACTTGCAGCACTGACTGTAAACCTCCGCCCATGTGAGTGTACCCTGTACATTCACATTGGGGGGGGGGAGGGGGGGTCAAAAATCCAGCTGCTGCAAAACTACAACTCCGAGCATGCCCTTTGGCTGTCTGTGCATGCTGGGAAATGTAGTTTTGCAACAGCTGGAGGCACACTGGTTGCAAAACACGGAGTTAGATAACAAACTGGTGTTTCGCAACCAGTGTGCCTTCAGCTGTTGCAAAAACTACAAATCTCAGCA
Organism: Hyla sarda; assembly: GCF_029499605.1. Lineage (NCBI taxonomy): Eukaryota > Metazoa > Chordata > Amphibia > Anura > Hylidae > Hyla > Hyla sarda. The sequence continues at coordinate 104,741,936 of NC_079191.1, read as the reverse complement.
TGCAGTGACAGCAGAAGGACATGCTGGGACTTGTAGTTATGCAACAGCTAGAGGCATGCTGCTACAACTCCCAGAATGCCCTTTGGCTGTCCGTGCATGCTGGGGGTTGTAGTTATGCAACAGCTGAAGGCACACTGGTTGCAAAACACTTGAAAGTTTATTACTTAACTTAGTGTTTCCAAACCAGTATGCCTCCAGCTGTTGCAAAACTACAACTCCCAGCGTTCATGGTCTGTCAGTAGATGCTGGGAGTTATAGTTTTGCAACAGCTGGAGGCACACGGGTTGGGAAACACTAAGTTAGGAAACAGACAATGTTTCCCAACTAGTGTGCCTCCAGTTGTTGCAAAACTACAACTCCCAGCATGCCCAGGCATGCTGGAAGTTGTAGTTCAGCAATATCTGAAGGATCAGATGTTGCCAAACTACAACTTCCAGCATGCTTGGGCAGCCTGGTATGCTGGGAGTTGTAGTTTTGCAACATCTGGAGGTCCACAGTTTGGAGACCACTGTATAATAGTCTCCAATCTGTGCTCTTCCAGATGTTACAGAACTACAACTCCCAGCATGCCTGGACAGACTGAGCATGCTGAGATTTGTAGTTTTTCAACATCTGGAAGAGCACAGATTGGAGACCATTATACAGTGGTCTCCAAACTGTGGACTTCCAGATGTTGCAAAACTACAACTCCCAGCATGCACAGAAAGCCAAAGGCTGTCTGGGCATGCTGGGAGTTGCAGTTTTGAAACTCCCAGAGGCAGCGGTGAGATCGCTTTACGGCGATCTCACTGCTGCCAATGAAGATGCCGCCCTGCTGCTGGAAACTCACCGCCGGGGACGCACCACCGCCGAGACCGCCTGGAGGACGCCACTCACGCCGGGACACCGCACGGACGGGTAAGTGACGCCGGGTGACGGGTAAGGGACACTTAGCAGAGCGGTGTGTGTCCCGATCCCCGTGGTCAGGACTCACACACCGCACTGCTAAGTATTCTCATAGCGAAACGCTGCTATCAGCTAGTCAGATTTGACTATCTGATAGCAGCAATCGCTGGGGGTGATAAAACCCCCCGTGGTCGCATGGTAAGATGGCTGGCTATCAGTGATAGCCACCATCTTACCGGGCGCTGCGGGATGCCGCGAGTAGCGGCAAAAATGTTCATGACGTACCTGGTACGTCGTGGGTCGGTAACACCTTCCCACTCATGACGTACAGGTATGTCATAGGTTGGGAAGGGGTTAATAACTCTGGAATGCTTTTACTTATAAATTTGATTCCGAGATTGTTTTCTCGTGACATATTCTACTTTATGTTAGAGGTAAATTTACATTGATACAAAATTTCAGGAAAAATTTGAAAATTTAGCATTTTTCTAACTTTGAAGCTCTCTGCTTGTAAGGAAAAGGGACATGTAAAATAAATTACATATTGATCCACATATACAATATGTCTACTTTATTTTTGCATCATAAAGTTGACATGTTTTTACTTTTTGAAGATATCAGAGGGCTTCAAAGTTCAGCAGCAATTTTCCAATTTTTCCCAAAAATTTCAGAATCAGAATTTTTCAGGGACCAGTTAAGATTAGAAGTGAATTTGAGGGTCTTTATGTTCTATAATGGACCCCATTATGAAAACTGCACCCCTCAAAGTATTCAAAATGACATTCAAAAAGTTTGTTAACCCTTTAGGTGTTTCACAGGAATAGCAGCAAAATGGAGGAGAAAAATCAGAATCTCAATTTTTTACACAAAAATTTTATTGTAGCCCCATTTTTTTCATTTGTAAAAGGTAAAAATGCCCCCCAAAACTTGTAATTCATTTTCTCTCGAGTAAGGAAATACCTCATATGTGGATGTAAAGTGCTTTTTGGGTGCACTAGAGGGCTCAGAAGGGAAGGAGCGACAATGGCATTTTGGAGAGTGAATTTTGCTGAAATGGTTTTTGGGGGGCATGTCACATTTAGGAAGCCCCCATGATGCCAGAACAGTAAAAAAAAAAAAAAAACACATGCCATACAATTTTGGAAACTACATCCCTCAAGGAACTTTACAAGAGGTATAGTGAGCCTGAACACCCCACAGGTGATTGACAAACTTTCGTTAAAGTGGGACATGAAAATGAAAAAATTGTTTTTTTAACACTAAAATGCTGGTGTTACCCCAAACTTTTCATTTTCAAAGGAGTAGTAGGATAAAATTCCCCACAACATTTGTAACCCCATTTTTCTCGATTAAGGAAATACCGCATATGTGGATGTAAAGTGGTCTGTGGGTGCACTAGAGGGCTCAGAAGGGAAGAAATGACATTTGGCTTTTGGAGAGCGAATTTTGCCGAAATGGTTTTTGGGGGGCATGTCACATTTAGGAAGCCCCCATGATTCCAGAACAGTAAAAAAAAAAAAAAAAACACATGACTTACCCTGTACATTCACATGGGGGGGGGGGGGGGGTTGCCCCAAACCTTCAGCTGTGGCAAAGCTACAACTCCCAGAATGCACTGACCGACCATACATGCTGGGAGTTGTAGTTTTCCAACAGCTGTAGGCACACTGGTGGGGAACCACTGAGTTAGGAAACAGACTCTAGCTCAGTGATTCCAACCCGTGTGCCTCGAGTTGTTGCAAAACTACAACTCCCAGCATGTACGGTCTGTCAGTGCATTCTGGGAGTTGTAGTTTTGCAACAGCTGGAGGCACACGGGTTGGAATCACTGAGTTAGGAAACAGACTCTAGCTCAGTGTTTCCCAACCAGTGTGCCTACAGCTGTTGCAAAACTACAATTCCCAGCATGGCCAGACAGTCAGGGATGCTGGGCATGTAGTTCTGCAATATTTGGCCCTTCATATGTTGCAGAACTACAACTCCCAGCATGCCTGGATAGTCTGGGCATGCTAGGAGCTGTAGTTATGCAACAACTGGGGAAGAACAGTTTGGAGATCGCTAAGTAGTGGTCCCCAAACTGTAGCCCTCCAGATGTTGCAAAACTCCAACTCCAAGCATGCCCAGGCATGCTGGGAGTTGTAGTTCTGCAACATCTGAAGGGCCAGATATTGCAGAACTACACGCCTAGCATCCCTGACTGTCTGGCCATGCTGGGAATTGTAGTTTTGCAACATCTGGAGGGCTACAGTTTGGAGATCACTGTATAGTGGTCTCCAAACTGTGCCACTTCAGATGTTGCAAAACTACAACTCCCAACATGCCCAGACAGTCAGTGCATGCTTAAAGTTGTAGTTTTGCAACATCTGGAGGACTACAGTTTAAAGACCAGTACACAGTGGTCTCCAAACTGTGGTCCTCCAGATGTTGCAAAACTACAACTCCCAGCATGCCCAGACAGCCTTTGGATGTCTGGGCATGCTGGGAGTTATAGTTTTACAGCTTTTAGAAGGCCACAGTAAAGGTCACTGCAACCTTCTCCACCGCCGCTCTGATGATGCCGCCGATGCTCGGAGATGCCGCCGCCGGTCCGGGTAAGTCGGCCATTCTGACCGACCAATGGCAGGATGCCACCTCGCTCTTATCCTTTATTTTACTGGCGATCGGGTCACCAGTGACCTGATTGGCCCGGATCGCCACAAATCGCCGGTCTGAATTGACCCCCTAGGCATTGCCACGGGATGCCTGCTGATAGATATCAGCAGTCATTCCGGTAAAAATCACCGCCCGGCGAGCGTCAGTGACCGGAAATGTGGAGGGCGTACAGGTATGCCCTCCGTCCTTAAGTGAGTTACAAAGACCTAGAAGAGCCTTCCCACTTAGTTAGTAATAACAGTCATGACAATAAACAATAATAACTGAACAAGGAAATAAATGTTTTTTTTTTTTATATGCTACACCCAAGTGATCTAAACACCTGCAAAATACACTCTTTAGAAAGACAAAAGGGTGGGAATGCAGCAGTGTTGTCATGGCTCGTGAAAACAGAATTACCGGTGAGTAATTACCAGCTTTTCCCATCGCCATAACAGCAACACCTGAGAGAATACCAGAGACCAAGATTAGGGTGGGTTAACAGTTTGGAGAACCTTACGACCAAAGGATAAATCAGAACAGCTCCCCACGTCCAACCTATAGTGGCGAGAAAAAAAATTGTGGGGAGATGACCAGGTGGCCGCCTTACAGATTTGGTCTATCGAGGCCCCTCTCCACTCAGCCGAAGAGGATGCAACTGCACGGGTGGAGTGAGCCTTGAGACCAACAGGCCAGAAGAGACATATGACAAACAAATAGCTTCCCTGATCCATCTAGCTATGGTGTCACTTCTAACACTGTTACCTTTATTCTGAGCAGTGAATTGGATAAAAGGCTATTTGAGTTCCTAAAATCTTTTGTTATTTCCAAATAAGAAAGAACACACCTCCTTACATCCAGCATATGAAAGGATTTTTCCCTATCATTTGCTGGATTGCTACAAAATGAGGGTAAGACAAATGAAAACTAGATACCACTTTTGGCAAAAATGCTGGGTCAGTCCTAAGAACTATTCTGTCATCTAGGATACAAATGTATGGTTCATGGCAAGAAAAATTTGCTATTTCACCTACTCTACAAGCTGAGGTAACAGCTACCAGGAGAAAAGTCTTCAAAGTCAGGTGTCTAATGGAGAGAGGAAACTGGCTCAAAGGGTTCACCACATAACATGTTGAGAACTAAAGTTAAATTCCAAGGAGGAGTTTTAGGGATTTTTGGAATCTGGAGTGAACAAAGATCCTCAGGCTGATACTTGTACTTTGAGAGCAGCCAACTTAAGTCCTTTTTCTAAACCTTTTTGAAGAAAATCCATAATTGATGCGATATTGGGTTTGTCAAAGTCCACCAAGGATGGCTTTACACAACTTAAGTAAGCCTTCCAGATCTTGAAGTAAATTGCCGAGGTCACAGGCTTCCTACTTGATTGTAATGTAGAGATTACTGAATCCGATAAACCTTTGTTTCTCAGAACTACCCTTTCAAACGCCATTCAGTTAGGTGCAGACTGAGTATCTGGATGGAATATGTGACCCTGAAACAAGAGATCCGGCTGTTCTGGTAAGACCCAGGGGTCTGTTAATGACATCTCCTGAAGGCAGGAAAACCATGCCCTGCAGGGCCAGAATGGAGCTATGAGAATAACCCTCTCCCTGTCTTCCCGAATCTTTTCTAGAACTCGCGGTATAAATGCTAGTGGAGGGAATGCATAGCTCAGACTCTACTTCCAATATTGGGACAGTGCATCCACTGCTGTAAGGTTCTTTGAGCGGGACAGGGAGAGGAAACTGCTTCACTTGGCAATTCTCTCTGGTGGCAGAGAGATATGAGGGTAGCCCCAAAGTACACAAATTTTCCTGAATATGTCCTTGTTTAGGCACCATTCTCCCTGATGGAGACCATGTCTGCTCAGATAACGTCTGCCTTGGTGTTTAGGGAGCCCTTTAGATGAACCACTGATATTAATGCTAGATGTTTTTCTGCATAGGAGAGGACCTGGGAAGAGAGAGACATCAGGTGAGGGCTATTAGTTGTACCCTGTCTATTTATAAGGGCCACAGCAGTTGAATTATCTGAAATAATTTTAACATCTTTCTGAGAGATAGTGTGTCCAGTTGTCTGCAGAGCACGAAGGACTGCCTGTACTTCCAGTTCTTTATAATTAGAGGACTCACACTGTAAAGAAGATTCCCAGGGCCCTTGAAAATTTTGGCTACCAACATGAGCTCCCCAACCCCAAGGACTAGCATGAATTGTAACAATAGTGGGGTGCATAATCCCCCAATCTAACCCTCTTGATAAGTTTTTCCTATCCTGCCACCAAAGGAGAGACACTAGAGTTTCAGGAAACAGAATAAAACACCTATCAAGATCTTCAGGTGACACATTCCAGATATTTAGAAGCTCAGCCCGACGGCAGCGGGAATGAAATTGAGCCCAGGGCACTGTAGGAAACGAGGCTGTAAACAAACCTAGTAAACACATTTTTTTCCTAATGGTAATCTGAGGGGTACTCCTAACTTCTTCCCCAAAATTTATGATTTTATCAATTTTACTCTGGGGAATGATTTCTCTTGTACAGAATCTAAAATAAAGCCTAAGAACACTTTTTGTTGTGTTGGGGAAGGAGACGTCTTCTCCCAAAATTCACTATCCAGCCCAGTTTTTCAATAATTTGTAAGGTGCGAGAAACAAAAGACTGTACCTTTGAAGCAAAGTCTGCCACCAGGAGAAAATCGTCCAGATATGGGATGAAGATTCCCTCTTCCTCCCTTATGTGTGCTGCCATCTCAGATACTACTTTTGTGAAGATCCTTGGAGCCACTCAGATCACAAAGGGAAGGACACAAAATTGAAGATGCATTAGGTTGGGGCCTAGGTGCACAGCAATTCTTAAGTATTTTTGAAAGTCCGGATGTATGGGTACGTGGAAGTAGGCATCCTTTAATTCCAGTGAGGCCATGAAAAAGTTTTTTGTAAGTAGATTTACAGTTGATCTCAGGGTTTCCATTTTGAATCTTTGGTATTCTATAAATCTGTTTAGAGGTTTAAAATTTAAAATTACCCGAAAGGTGGTGTTGTTTTTTTTAACCAGGAATAGTGTGGAATAAAATCCTTGACACGCCTGACCTGATGGTACTTGTACTAGAACCCCTTTTTCCATTAACAGAAGAACCTCTTGTTCTAATGAGATCTGACCTATTGACCCAAAAGGACTTTTGGTTATTACAAAGCAAGTGGGTGGAAAACTGCAAAATTCCCAGCGCAGGCCGTTCTGAGTGATGTCCAGAACCTGGGAACTGCCTGCTATTTTTTGCCATGCTGGAAAGAAACTTTGCAGTCTGCCACCCACTCGCAGGACCTCATCATTGAGACACTGGCTTTTTTTTAGGAGGTTTGGGGATGGTTAAACATGAGGCCACTGTTCTTTTTGGAAATTTCCAGCGCCCAGATTGACCTCTTCCTCTACTCTAGCTGTTCCCTTGGTACCTTATTTTGGATGTTAGAGGCTAACTGATCTGACCAAATTAAAACAGATCTGGCCACAGAAGTCCCCGCTACATTAGGCTTTAAGGCTACTCCTGAGGCGTCCCATGTTCTTTTAAGAAATATATCCATTCTCTTATCCATTGGATCTTTAAGGGTCCCAAGGTCATCAAAAGGAACAGATCCCTTTTTGGAAATTTTTGGAGGGTTTTAGTTTCAGTGTCAGCAAATGGATATTTTCTCTTTAAAGCTTTAGGTATAAAAGTATTTTTAACAGGGTTCTCCCACTCCCTAAGAATAACTTTAGAGATAACTTTATGTATAGGAAATACCCTGTATTTTTTAGAATCAAGACCCTCAAACATAATATCTTGAATTGACCTTGGTGCCCTGGGCTCCTCCATATTCAGAGTGGAACATACAGCTTTAACTAACTGATCAGTGTCCTCAAAGGAAAATAATGCTTCCCTGAGGAGTCTTCTTCTGACTCCTCTCCCGAGTCCGCCACATATGGCACAATAATACCCTCTTCTTCAGAGTCAGATTGAGTTAAAGGGTATTCCAGGCAAAACCTTTTTTTTAAATAAATATATCAACTGGCTCCGGAAAGTTAAACAGATTTGTAAATTACTTCTATTAAAAAATCTTAATGGAAAAACCTTCAGTTTACGCCTCTTGATGTAATCCCCCGTGGATTTCGAGGTGTGTTTAGGATCATTATCCATTTGTAGAAACCATCCTCTCTTTAACTTCAGCTTTTTCACAGATGGCATCAAGTTAGCATCCAAAATTTGCTGAAATTTTATTGAATCCATTTTTCCTTCTACTCGTGGGATGTTCCCTGTGCCACTGGCTGCAAAACAACCCCAAAGCATGATTGATCCACCTCCATGCTTATCAGTTGGACAGAGGTTCTTTTCATTAAATTTATGTTCCCCTCTTCTCCAAACGTACCTTTGCTCATTCCGGCCAAAAAGTTCATTTTAACCTCATCGGTCCACAGAACTTGTTTACAAAATGCATCAGGCTTGTCTATATGTTTATTTGCAAAGTTCAAATGCTGATTTTTATGGTGAGGACATAGAAGAGGTTTTCTTCAGATGACTCTTCCATGAAGACCATATTTGTACAAAGTATATCTTTATAATGGAATAGTGTACCACAACTCAGTTGTCTGCCAGATCTTTCTGGAGGGATTGTGCAGTCAAACGTGGGTTTTGAATTGTTTTTCTCACAATCCTGCAAGCTGTTCTGTCTGATATTTTTCTTGGTCTACCAGATCTTGCTTTAACTTCCACTGTTCCTGATGACTGCCATTTCTTAATTACATTCCGAACAGAGGATATTGACATCTGAAAACATTTTGCTATCTTCTTATAGCCTTCTCCAGCTTTGTGAGCGTCAACTATTTTCAGTTTCAGATTTCTAGACAACTGCTTAGAAGAACCCATGGTGCTGATTGTTGGGGCAAGGTCAGATGAGTCTGGGCATTTAAAACCTTTGAGATTGACATCACCTGGTCTTCCCAGATGATGATTGAGAACCATCCATGACACTGACAGGTCTCAGCTTTGCAAAGGGGGCAGTGCATGCTATAATTTCTACAGGGTGCTCAAACTTTTGAAGATGCCATTTTTTTGTTTTCTGCTATTTTGAAAGTGTAAATGATGGAAATAAAATCTAACTTTTGTTGACATATTATAAGAATGTCTAATCTGTAATTTGATGCCTTTTGGAGATTTTTCCATCTTTCCTTGGCTTCTTTATGCACATTAATACAAATTTTTACCTGGGGTGCCCAAACTTTTGATCCCCACTGTACATTCACAATTTGTTTGTCTTTTTGGAAGCTTTCCTAGGTGCATCATCATCTTATCCTGCTGAAAATAACCAAAAAGACAATAATTTAGAAAACAACATAGATAAAATACACTCACTCAGGAACCGCTGGTCCCGTAGATGGCGTCCTTGTAGATGAGTCAGATGGAGTACGCTTTGGGTTGTCACCGCTGGTACTCATGCTGGATGTACAGGAAAAATCCCCCACTCCAATGCTGGACAGGTATGGAATGACTGGCCGGCTCACAACAGGAGACAAAATGGCAGAAAAAAACCTTCCTTTTAAATCTGCTGCCTCCTGCACGCCGGAGGCCCGGTGTGTGACATCACATCCGCCCCCTTTGACCTCCTCCGCAGCGTTACTATATCGTACCATTATACTGGCCGCAGCTGCCTCGCAGCTATCCGTGCACAGATGCTGGGATCCTCCGACAGCCCAGCCGCAACCAGCCTGCATACTAGCGGCGTCGGACATAATATTTAGTAAGTCAGCGCAGGCTGCTGGTGGAGAGGAGAGGGGGAAGGTGCGGGAGATTTAAACATGAGGAAAAAAATGTGAGCCTAGCTCCTACACCGAGGGGCCCAGCATAAAGCATCCCACAGCCATTCTAATATCTTAGAGCCCCACTTGAGACAGGGCTCCTTCTCCAGGCTTCCCATAGGGACAGGAAGCCACTTGAGGCGGAGGAGAGGAGTCCCTCTCTAAGGTGGTGCTGTCATGGCGATGGGGAAAAAAAAAAATATATATATATATATATATATATATATATATATCATATATTGTCTTACATTTTACATCTATCCATTATGACTCCAGTGTGTTTTTTTTCTCCCCTTTTCCAACAGCTATCACAGCTCACTTGTCTCCCTCCACTGACTAGCATAGAAAATAGTCCCTCACACATAGCCCAAGAAAGCTCACTAATGCATGGGATCTAAATTCAATAGGGAGGAATTGCTTATGTGCTACATATTTATCATACCAACACAGGGGTTTGATCAATTTGGAGCACACAAGCAAAACACAAGTCGCAGTTGAGACTTTTGTGAGACTACTTTTACGACTTTTTCAATTTGCTCCAGGAGTTTTGTACTCCCTGGAGTTTACTTCCAACTTTTTTAAAGGGGTTTGCGACTTCCTTTTGTCTACATGCGACATTCACACATCATAAATATCTGACCACTGCAAAGTGAAAACTTAAAATTGCTTAGATAAGGTTGTTTGCAACTTTTTTTTTTTCTTACCCACAAAAGTTGCACAAAAAGTTCTTAGCACAGAGGGAGCAAAAAAAAAAAGAAAAGAAAAGTGCTCTAAATACCGATAAATGTCCTGCCAATTAATTTTCTTCTCCACTGTTCCCCACGAGTATTTTCAATATTTGTGTTTCATTTATGTATTTTAATCAGCCTCTAAATGTTAAATGAAAAATAGATTCATTTTTACTAGAGATATATTTCTATAAATTTCTCTGTAGTACTATTTTCTGTATTTTTATATATACAGGCTTTATGGGGGTGCACAAAGGACATACAGAGGTACAAAGGTATCAGTACACCTGGTGAGATGAATTTTAGAGTAAATATACATGATTTAATAGGTCAGGGAAAATTTATATTAAACAATTTGTGAAGCTAATGTCACTGAAATTGGAAAAATCCTGGATGGAAATCGATGTCTTAGCAGACTGTTCAGGTTTGCCTTGCTAGGACAATTCCCAGATGTTTTCATGGTGCTTTAATAATAAATCAAAAAATTTATTCATTCCTTACTGTTCTAGAAATCATGAAGTGAATTCCTGGTGAACCTGTGATAAATAGTTTTATACACAGCAGCTAAACTGAGGAGACAAAGCACCAGCCTTAACCCCTTAAGGACCAGGCCAATTTTCACTGTAGGACCAGAGCGTTTTTTGCACATCTGACCACTTTCACTTTAAGCATTAATAACTCTGGGATGCTTTTACCTTTCATTCTGAGTCAGAGACAGTTTTTTCGCGACATATTCTATTTTATGTTAGTGGTAAAATTTTGTCGATACTTGCATCATTTCTTGGTGAAGAAAATTCCAAAATTTGATGAAAGAATTGAAAATTTGGCATTTTTCTAACTTTGAAGCTCTCTGCTTATAAGGAAAATAGACATTCCAAATAAATTATATTTTGATTCACAAATACAATATGTCTACTTTATGTTTGCATCATAAAGTTGACATGTTTTCCCTTTTGGAAGACATCAGAGGGCTTCAAAGTTCAGCAGAAACTGTACAATTGCTATGACTTGCATTGATGGGACGGGGTGTGACATCACACGGGGGCGGAGTCGTGACATCACGGACTTCGGTTCCCGTGGTCGCGACCCAGACCCTCCAGCACTTCCGGACAAGAAACAGGTGGGTGCCGCATGCTATATTGCGGGGGTCCCCAGCGGTGGGATCCCCGCACTCAGACATCCTTTGGATAGGGGATAAGATGTCTAGGGGTGGAGTACCCCTTTAAGTGGTTGAAGTGAATAAATTATTACTGATGGGATTATTACAGAAGGTAAAAAGGAATGCATGTATAATGTGACATAGGAGAAAAGTATTTTTTACATGTGTCGGTCTTTAATAAATACACAATTTTAAACAAATCTTTGATATGAACCTTCTGCTTTAAACACAAGTCAAAAGGAATTAGGCTTGCTGGAAGCTGGCATCTGCCATTGCTACTTTCATCAAAGTATTTCAAAAAGTAACTTGCCTAAGGTTTTTTTTTTTTTATCAGCTCCCTTAAAAAAACAAAATATCTTATAGCTCATATAACATAGAAAGACCAGCTTATGCATGGAGACCGTATACACCTGAGGGAGAGAAAACTAGACAAAAAAGATAAGCAGAGCTTCCCATAGAGAAGTATTGTAGTGCAAGGTGTTGCAAGTATTATTAGATTCACAGAAAAAACACTAAAACATTAAACTTTAATAATTATCCATTTAAAACGGACCCAAGGGACTTTACACCAGAGTATATCCTCAATCAGAATATGATAAGTATCAGCTTTCCTTTTATATACATCATGTGAGAACCTATCGGATTTTCTTTTTGGCTGAGCATATTGGCTTTAACTTTCTGTGTTATGTGCTAAAACCTGAGATCAATTCACATACAGAGACGGAATACAGAGACGGATATATGTGTTTTATTATATGTGAGTTAATTCCTATACAATATGCAGATACTATATAAGTGATATCAGGCCAATTGTGGTTTTGAGGTGGTCTGCGATATTGACAGCTTGGTATTAGTGATCGAATCTCTGACCAACTATATATATATATTTTCTGCTATTCCTGTGTATGATATTATATATTTTCTACAACTTGTGGATTACTTACCCTTATACACCAATATTCTTCTATCCCTCTGTATGATATCTCCATCTCCCATACAAGAGTATTAGGTGGCAGGACGCATCCACATTTAGGGTGCGTTCCCACAGGGCGTATACGCAGCGTATTTGACGCTGCGCAAAATGTATGGCAGCAGCGGGAAATACGCTGCGTATCCCTTGCTCACTATACACACAGAGCTTTCCGGCGGCAGCCCTATGTGTGTAGTGAGTTTTGGAGGTGGGGCCGCGCGTCACAGACACGCCGACACACGGCCCCGCCTCCAAAACTCACTACACACATAGGGCTACCGCCGGAAAGCCCTGTGTGTGCCCTCTGGAGCAAGGGATACGCAGCGTATTTCCCGCTGCTGCCGTAAAATTTGCGCAGCGTCAAATACGCTGCGTATACGCCCTGTGGGAACGCACCCTAAATAAGTACCCCCCATTGTAGGATTAACCTAGGTGGTAACACCGCATATCCTCTACCTGAGTATCCACTACTCGCCGATGGGTATATAAATACAAATAGCCTAGGGTATCCAATCCCTATCCTATAGCCAGACAGGGCTCCCCAGTGAGATAGTGAGACTCTTTCCCATCTGTGTTAGATAAGGGCACTCTAGGGACGGTCTAGCTTTAGGTTCCGGAGCGGGGCCGCCCTTATCAGGGCGTTCACTTCGCCTAGCGGCAGGAATAGCTGTAGGGTGGTTATAGGGTAAGTGTTAAGTAGTGGCCGCACGCACCAATTGGCCTATACATTTCCCTATAGCACCCTGTCCCATCTTTTCCCTACCTTTGTACCCACCCTTAGGTAGGTATTCATTTCACAATATTATCTGATTGAGCAATACTCTGAGTGTATTTTTACTATATCTTTTGTAAGACTGCATTTATTACCCATCATTGGGACTGTATGCAGCAATATATATATTTTTTCTATTTTTCAAGTTTTCTTTGTGTGTTGGCCACAGGATCTATAATGGATCAGTTTTAAATGGATAATTATTAAAGTTTAATGTTTTAGTGTTTTTTCTGTGAATCTGTTTTGAGTACACTAAAATCCTATTACATACGGTGACTTGTTGCTGCAAGTATTATTACATTGAATAAACTGCTCACCTTTGGTTGTTGTATTTTCCAAGACACAACTTATAGCACATTGAGGTATATAAGTATTACCATAAGGTAATGCCATAGCCACATCGAAAGAGAGGTTGTCACCTTGAAACGTGTCTGTGCACCTTGGTCATCAATAAATATCTTTAAATACGACCTGCTTGGATCAAGTCCTTTTACAGTGGATCATGCCAGGTACCCGGTATTTTCTACACTCCTTTACCTACACCTGAGGGAGAGAACAGGCAGCTTATAGCTTATGGTACAGTGTTCCAGCAGGTGCTTCTGAACACAGAAAACAGCTCCCTGTACCGTAAAGGTATACACTGTGTGCTAGCTACTAGAGATGAGCGAACTTACAGTAAATTCGATTCGTCACAAACTTCTCAGCTCGGCCGTTGATGACTTATCCTGCATAAATCAGTTCAGCTTTCAGGTACTCCCGTGGGCTGGAAAAGGTGGATACAGTCCTAGGAGGCTCTTTCCTAGGACTGTATCCACCTTTGATAAATTTGCAAAGCTCACATAAGTAAAAACAGTAAATCGCTTTTGAATGCCATTTTTTAGCACACAAGCAAAAACAAATTACTTCAGAACACCAATTTGTAACCCCCACCTAAAATCGCAGCTGTGAAAAAAAAAAAAATGTTCAAGAATATATATAGCAAAAGATAGTCGCAGCACTCCCCAAAATTTTTTTTGCGACTATCTTTTGCTATATATCTGGATTTGAGCATGTGACCTGGGCCAACTAGTTGCCTGCACCCAGCTATTTTTTCCTTCCTTATTTTTTTGTTGCGATTTTTTTGTATACACACACACACACACACACACACACACACACACATATATATATTTTAGCACATTTTTATGTATATATATATATATATATATATATATATATATATAATCACAAACATATATATATATATATACACATATATCATGTTTTTTAAAGATAAGTTTTATAAACATTTTTTTAAATTTACTTAACAGGCTTAGTAGTGGAAGCTGTCTAAAAGGCTGAATCCATTACTAAGCCGGGGCATAGCGTTAGCCCCTAAAACCAGCTAGCGCTAACCCCCAATTATTACCCTGGGTGACCGGAAGTGCTGGTACCAACAGACCCAAAACAGCGTCCAAAAATTGTGCCCCTGGGCCTAGGCGGTAACAGGCTAGCGTTATTTAGGCTGGGGAGGGCCAGGAATAATGGTCTTCGCCCACCCTGGTAATGTCAGGCTGTATCTGCTTGGTTGTATCTGGCTGAGAATAAAAATGGGGGGAACAACATTTTCTTTCTCAGCCAGATACCTAGTTCTTTGGGGGCTAATGCCCCGGCTTAGTAATGGACTGCATCTATAAGCTTTCACTACTAAGCCAGTAAAGTAAAAAAAAAAAAAAAAAACTCACAAGCACTCAACCATTTTATTAACAGGAAACAAAACACAGATCTGAAATGAGAAAAAAAAAAAAAACACAGAAAAAAGGTTAGTACATTTATGGTCACCTGCCCGCGTCGCACGACTACAACTACCAGCATGTCCTCACTGTAAGGACCAGCTAGGAGTTGTCATGCGACGGCAGCTGGTGGGAGAAGTCAGGGAAGCCTTTCACCCGCTCACACATGTCCTGCCGCCTGTGCCGAACGACTACAACTCCCAGCATGCCCTTGCAGTAAGGACATGCGGGGAGTTGTAGTTGTGCGGCGTCAGCGGGAGATGTGCGGGTAGATTGCAAGCTTGTCACCCGCCAGCGCTGCACCACTACAACTCCCAGCATGTCCTTACTGTAAGGGCATGCTGGGAGTTGTAGTAGTGCGGCATGGGCGGGTGACAAGGAAGCCAGGAAAGCAGGCTGGTGCTCTGCTCCCTGGATTCCCAGTAGGGAAAATGAAGTTACGGCACGGTTTCCCTCTGGCAGCTGATTGGCCAGGATGTCTGGACCAATCACAGGTCCGCCCGGGAAATGTGAAGTTACAGTGCTGTAATTTCATATTCTTGTCAGCCGCTCCGCTCCCCAGCCCCCTGCCCGCAAGCTGTTGGGACTACAACTCCCAGCATGTCCTCACTGTAAGGGCATGCTGAGAGTTCTAGTCCTGCAGTAGCTAGCGGGTGGGTGGTAGATGTGAGCAGCTGGCTGGGGAGCAGAGCTTTACAAAAAGTCGCACTTGCGACTTTTCGTGCAACTTTTTGTAAAGCTCTGCTCCCCGGCCCCTCACCCACATCCACCACCCACCCGCTGGCTACTGCAGGACTAGAACTCCCAGCATGCCCTTACAGTGGTGAGGACATGCTAGGAGTTGTCACCCCAACAGCTTGCAGAAGGGTGGTAGATGTGAGTGGGGGCCGGGATGGTGAGCTGCGCAACAAGTTGCACAAAAAGTCGCATCTGACACTTTTTTAAATGCTGTCAAAAGCAAGTTTGTAAACCAGGTCTGACCTGGCTTACACTTGCGACTTTTTTTGCTCATGTGTGACTTTCGCACTTGATAAATTCCTGACCACTGCAAAGTGAAAACTGAAATTTGCTTAGGTATTTTTGCTTACCCACAAAGTCGCACAAAAAGTTGCTCACGTGCAACTTTTTGTGGGACTTTTGTAAGCCAAAAAAAAAAAAAAAAAAAAAAAAAAAAAAAAAACCCTCTAAATCTCTTGATAAATCTCCTTCATGGAGTTTACAGTTTCTACATAGCCTTACTTTTATACACGAGTTGGACTAAACCTGTCCATCTGAGTACATACTTCTGCTCTGCCAAATATAAATTACAAACAATCTCCAAAGTGGAAAATTAATAGGATCTGCCAACAGGGGGGGGGGGTAACTTTACTTTTCTTCATAAGGAAATGTGTTTAAACTGCAACAACTGTAGCACTAACCTGTTTATTGATAGTTTTTCTCCCACTAAAAGGGGAAAAGCCAAAAATAAAAGGATTAAGACTATAAACTTAAAGGGGTACTCCTTTATGCCTGATCACGGGGGTCCTGCCGCTGGGGACCCCCATGATCTTCCGCCGCACCCCGTTAGAATCAGTCCCTGGAGCGTGTTCGCTCTGGGTCTGATTACTGGTGATCACAGGGACGGAGCATAGTGACGTCATGCTCCACCCCCTCAATGCAAGTCTATGGGAGGGGGCGGAGCGTGACATCACACGGGGGCGGAGCCATGACATCACTATGCTTTGTGGTTGAGATGGACGCCTTCAGTGGTTCTGGAAGGCGCTAAAGGTGGGTGCTGCATGGTATATCACGGGGGTCCCCAGCGGTGGGACCGCCGCGATCTGACATCTTATCCCCTATCCTTTGGATAGGGGATAAGATGTCTAGGGGCGAAGTACCCCTTTAAGGTAGTACTCCAGGATTTCTTTTGCTAATATAGTTCAGTATATGCTATTAGAAGCTAAACAGGTTTGCAGGAATCTGACCTGCAAACGACATTCTTTAGAGAAAAGGACAGCCACCTAGCAACAGCTTATGGGTATGGGTAATTGAATGCATATTCTACATGTAATTACAGGGGTGGGGCTTCACAAACAAAGTCCTGTCCCCTCATTACTTTTCAGAGGCTATTACTTATTCATTCACTAGATATGTTGGAGTTTTGTGCTGAAAAAGGGACAGAACTATTGTGCCTTCTGTACAGTAAGTTTATGTGCTAATAAATGCACTTTGTTCCAAATAGTTTAAATGGGCACTGTCACCAACTTTTTTTTTTATATGTTGTAGTACTTATGTACTACAACATATCTCTAATATAGCTTATTATTTTTCTTTTACATGTTTTAATTTACATTTGAAAACCGTCCACTAGGGGTCTCCCTCCTAGTGGCCAGCTGCAGCCTGGTGTGACGTCACGCCGGCATCGGTCCAAATCTAGTCAGGCTGTGCTCGCTCCCTGCCAGTCAGACAGGGGTTGCGCGTCAGGGTTCGGGTAGCGGTGTTCGTGGGTGGGTGGGGCGTTTGGGTTTTCGGCTTGCGCCGCGGCCATGGAAAAATATTGTTTTTAACACAGGGTGCCTCCAGCTGTTTCACCACTACAACTCCCAGCATGTCCTGACAGCCAATAGATGTCAGGGGAAGCTGGGAGTTGTAGTGGTGAAACAGCTGGAGGAACCCTGTGTAGAAGAGCCCTGGGCGGATATGTCGGCCCCAGCAGGAATCAGTGACGTCGTTCCTGCTGCGGAAGTCTGCCTGGTAGTGAGCACACTACAAGGCAGACAAAAGGCCTTTTTAATAT
Organism: Hyla sarda; assembly: GCF_029499605.1. Taxonomy (NCBI): domain Eukaryota; kingdom Metazoa; phylum Chordata; class Amphibia; order Anura; family Hylidae; genus Hyla; species Hyla sarda. The sequence continues at coordinate 104,724,419 of NC_079191.1, read as the reverse complement.
AGTAAAAAAAAAAAAAAATTTAAGGCAGGGAGGGGGTTAGGGATAGATGGACAATAGGCAGGGACAGAAAAAAAAAAATATATATAGGATGGTGGGAGCTACTCTAACTCCTTAAGGACTTAGGACATATGAATACGTCCTAAGTCCTGTCCCTGTCTATAATGCGGGGTCCCGGCGGGACCCCGCATCATAGCGGGATGGTCCCGGCACCTATTCACAGCCGGGACCCGTGGCTAATCGCGCGCGGCTGCGATCGTTCGGCCACGTGCTATTAACCCTTCCGATGTGGCACTCAAAGCTGAGCGCCGCATCGAAAGTGAAAGTAAATGTTTCCTGATGCCCCGATCAGCTACCCGGGAGAGAAGAAGGTCCCTACCTTCTTCCGTCGGCATCCCGACTGATTGCTCCATGCCTGAGTTACAGGCTGGAGCAATCAACCGCCGATTACACAGCTTGTTGCCATGCAACCGCAAGGCAACAATCTGTGTATGCAATCAGCCATTGCAAGCTCATAGGTCCCTATAGGAGCTATGAGCTCGCAAAAAAAATAAAAAAAAGGGTAAAAAAAAAAAAAAAGTTAACCCTTTCGGGTATTTCCTTCTGAATTAAAAGTTTTAATCACCCGGCATTTCCTAGTAACAAAATAAAACAGTGTAAATAAAAATAAACATATGTGGTATCACCGCATGCGGAAATGTCCGAATTATAAAAATATACTGCTTTTAAAACCACCGTTCAATGGCTTACGTGCAAAAGAATTCTAAAGTCCAAAATAGCGCATTTTCGATAATTTTTTATACCACAAAAAAGTGAAAAAGTGATCAAAAAGTCTGATCAAAACAAAAATGGTACCGCTAAAAACTTCAGATCATGGCACAAAAAATGAGCCCTCATAGCGCCCTGAACACAGAAAAATAAAGAAGTTATAGGGCTCAGAAAATTACAATTTTAAACGTATACATTTTCGTGCATGTAGTTATGATTTTTTCTGAAGTAATACAAAATCAAACCTATATAAGTAGGGTATCATTTTAACCGTATAGACCTACAGAATAAAGATAAGGTGTCATTTTTACCAAAAAATGTACTGCGTAGAAACGGAAGCCCCCAAAATTTACAAAATGGCATTTTTTCTTCAAGTTTGTCGCACAATTATTTTTTTTGCCGTTTTGCCGTGGATTTTTCGGTAAAATGACTAATGTCACTGTAAAGTAAAATTGGTGGCACAAAAAAAAAGCCATAATACAGATTTTTAAGTGCAAAATTGAAAGGGTTATGATTTTTTAAAGGCAAGGTGGGAAAAAACGAAATTGCAAAAACGTGAAATCTCTCAGTCCTTAAGGGGTTAATTAAATGATATAAAATATGGTGTAACCACAATTTACATCCTGACTAAGGCATACTGAACCACCAGTGCACATAATAGTCAAAGAGTATAGGGGGAGATTTATCAAAAACCTGTCCAGAGGAAGAGTTGCTGGGTTGCCCATAGCAACCAGATTGCTTCTTTAATTTTTCAGAGGCCTTTTCAAAAATGAAATAAGCGATCTGATTGGTTGCTATGGGCAACTCAGCCACTTTTCCTCTAGACAGGTTTTGATAAATCTTCCCCATAGTCTTTGTTGTGCTGTAAGAAATATAACATCTTCATACTCCATCATCGGTTACACACACCTAAAGCTGGGTTCACATCACGTTTTTACCAATACGGGACCGCATACGGCTGGGGGGAACTAAAACCTTGCGCTCCGGTATCCCTGCCATATGCCCCCCATATGTAATTCATTTAAATGAGCCGACCTGAGTGAAACACTGACTTTGGTCGGCTCAATTTTGCCCCATATGCAGTTTTCCACCAGACCTCAAACCGTGGTCAACTACGGTTTTAGGTACGGTGGGAAAGCCGCATACAAGGCAAAAACGAGCCGACCTTAATCAGCATTTCACTCCGCTCAGCTAATTGAAATTAATTACATACAGGCGGCATACGGGAGCACAAGGTTTTAGCTCCCCCCAGCCGTATGCGGTGCCATATTGGTAAAAACGGGACGTGAACCCAGCCTTACATAAGTAAATGCAGTTAGAGTAATGACAGGCCTAAAAGTGGGAGGATGGGATGTGGTGCTGCTGCTGCTAGGCGGCTGATCTTTCCCTAGACCACTTGTAGTGATTTGGAAAACATTTGGTGCAATTCTGTGGTAAAAATCTACAGAATTTGCTGCTCTACCTTGGAGAACATCTGTATCTGAAGCCAGCAGAAAAATTCTAAGAAGGGGAACCTGAGTGGCCAGAGTTTCACCTGTATTGTTTTGTTATGATTATGGGAAGACCATGGCAAAAACTGCAACATGTGAACACAGGCTTGGGGGAGGTGTATAACTACAATATAGCTGGCATTCTGCCAGGAGGCATCTTATAAGTCATTTAATAATGCAGTCCAGTAGTTTAAGGGCAGATTAAAGAAGGTATGCCACATTACTATGCCTCCTATACAAGCATTTCCAGGTTCTGTTCACACCTCACTAGAGCCTTTGATTAGAGATATTGAGAAAATATACTATTCAAGGTCAGCATAGCAGGAAAGCTGAGCTTCTTTCCTTCCTTAGAGGATACAAGTCACTGTAGTCACTGATGAGATTTGAAAGGTAAGGTCCAAATTTCAGTTTTACCAGGAGTGGTATAAAATGAAAACCTGTGAGTCCTTCTGAATGAAAAAAGTTATAACTTTAGATATGTTAAAGCCCTTGTGGAATACTTTAATAATACACGATAGGGTGACAAAACTCATCGGTAACGGGCATTATGTAAAGGTTTGAAAACATTTATTCTCCTGAAGTAACCTGTTGTGCACACATTTTGCCTGTCTTGTATCATTTCTTTTATGACAACTGTAAGCAGCGACAGCAGCGTACCCTATATTAAAGTAGTAAGTAAAATTTGAAAAGGAGGGAAGAGGTCAAACATTTTAAGAGATACCCAATAATGACTAAATTTTAATGTAGAACAGGATAACATTTACAGCATAAATCAAAGCCATTACAAAATTATTATTAATAAAAATAAAAAAAAAAGACAGAAAATATGGGAGTCCTGCCCTTTAAATAAAAAAAAAAAATACAGTAATCTTTCCATGAATGCTTTCAACTGGAAACAGGACGCAACATAGATAAGATCCCAAATAGAACTCAAGAGCCAGAAAATGGAATTCTCCACATAAAAATATGAAAATAAGCCTTTAAAACAGGCCAGCGGTCTTAACTTGAACTTTCCAAGTAAAGGCATCAGCTTCACAAAAATTGTGATACCAATGTAATATGTCATGTCAACTACTTTTTGACACATGAATAATCAATTAAGCTACCAAAGTCTATTATCCCCAGGGACCTGGAGATCGGCACGTGATCTTTCTCTCAGGTAACCAGAGAGAAATCAATAATTCCAGAAGTTTTAATTAGATGAGAACATGTACTGGGATGATAGTAAGGGATTGTATACCACACTGTGCCACCTCAGGTCAACCCCTTGGCACATGTAGCTCCTCTATTTAGAAGTTAGGTCGTCTGAATATACAATCGTAATTGAAACCTGTACGTGCTCTAACTAATTAAACCTTCCATTGATTAAAGAGGGAAAAAAAATAATCCAAACACAGTATGGGCTACCTCACATTATTACTTAGTTGTGCAAGGTATTCTCTTAATTCCTTGGCAGCTTTAAATCTGCCATATCTTTTCTTTGGGTTCGCACATTCGTCCAACAGTGTCCCAAGGTGGCCATCTTTGGCAACTTCTGCTGGAGGGTCGTGAAGAAGGCCACCAGAAGTTCCACGCCACATGGCATGTCTAGATAGCAGGTTCTGGCAAATGGCATAATAGTTATGGTCCACAGTAGTGCGAGAGCAAAGAGTTTCTTTTGAGAAAGAAAGGCATGCTTCTTTGTCACAGTCATCAAACTTGCTTTCATACCACACGTCCCAGTTTTCAGGTTTATCTGAAAAGAACAATTTGAAGATTTAGTGGAAAAGATTTCTTGAGAAACAAAACTAGTGGTTAAGATGCATCCAAAAAAAACAGGACATAAAAGGACTTAGAATAGACTTACATTAGAATTTATAATATCCAAAATTTGGTGGATAACAAAATAACAATGTTCTGAATACAATTCATTACTTCCCCAAGGAAATATTTAAAATGGTCACCAGTTCAAACAAACTTTGCAGTCCAAGTGACTAGGAGACTGCATTTATGCAATCAAAAAAAGGCTTCTCTCCTTTTATCAAGGTTAGGCCTAGTTCACATCTGCATTAGGAGCTCTGTTCGCTGATTCAGTTAACATTATGAACTTCAGAAAATTTAAAACCGAATGTGCAGGATTTTTTTTTTATCTTCTTAAGTCCAGCAAGATAACAGACATCTTCTAGAAACCCAACACACCCTATTCAAAGTCAATGGTCAGTTGTATCCATTGTGACACTGCCCACCCCAATTTTCAACACATATAACTGAGCTCTGTAATGCTGATGTGAACATAACCTTACTATGCACCTTGACAGACTCATTTACTCAGCTCAAACCTGTTTACAATACAGACTCTAAGATCAAGACATACAGAAGTGATAATAGAAAAAAGAAAAATGCTAGTGCTTGTGTACACACAGAACATCTTATACTGAAAAGTTACCTGTAACAACTACACTTCATAGACCTGCCACCAGTCCTGACATGTCCGTTAAGGAAACAATTGTAAGAAATCATTCTGAGAATCTTATTGTAAGGCTGTCTTCACACAATGCAATATATGACAAATGACTGAAATTGCGATCCATAATAAAATTTGCATAATGATAAAAATACACATTTTTTACTGTTAATAAAGTCACAGAAAAACTCTGCATTGCACTTTTCTTGTGTTATTCCTCTTAAAAATAGGAACATAACAGCATAGGGCATAAGTGTCTGATCGCAGGTGGTCTGACCCACTGGGAGCCCTTGCCATCTCCTGAATGTGGCCCAGCATAAGTGCTTTTCCCCTGGGCACTCCAGTCCTCACCTTCGGAAATGCACTTTTCCTTACCATCAGTGAAGGTCCACTAAACTGATCACTAGGAATCCTGTCTCAGCCAGTGATTGGCCGAGTGGGCTGTCATTCCTGTTCACCACAAATGCGTCTCTGAAGGTGGTGGCTGGGGCACTCAGGGGAGAAGTAGTAACTAGTGAGTTGAAAGGGCAGAGACTAGGCATGTTCAGGAGATTGGAAAGGGCCTCAATAGTTTGATCCCCCACAATCAGACACTAACCCCTTATGCGGATCCCCCTGTGGATAAGAGGTTACGTTTTGCTAAACTGTAGAACCCCTTTAAAGTCACTATTTTCTTGTCTGGGTAGAAAGTTTCTACGACTGTATGAAGAGCACCTGTACCACAAAGAAGGCCATAAAACTAAAAATTACTCCATTTTGACATGGAAGGTCTGGGGGGGTTTATTTAGAAATTAAAAAGACACTAAAACCATCCTGTAAGCATCTGAAATAAATCACCTTGTGGGTATATAGCTGGCTTGTTGTTTGGCTTTAAATGCAGAAGGAAAGGTCTTTGCAGCATCAAGCCATCTTAAAGAGTGAGCCACAAGCCACTTAATGCAGGAGCTCTAAGCTCTTCAGGGGTAAGAGGAATGGCAAGAAAAAGACCGTCATTGTACGACTATGCCCTATGTTTACACTCATGTTCCTTTAAGTAGCTGGAAATAAGTCTGAAGTGGTATAGCGTAAATGGAATAAAAGGCATTATTTCATCTGAGCTATACATCTCAGAAATGTAATTACCCCAATATAAAAGCCGCACATGTCCCACTGATTAACTAGATCAGAAATTAAATTAAAGTCGAGCATTCTGGAATATTCCCCAGACTACTTTCCAATATCAGCAAATATATTGCTCCAGCTCACTTAGTTTTCTTAGAGATTTCAACACAGAAAGAGCAAAATAAAAGCAGCAGCCAACATCACAAAACATGGTGCCTAGACTATGTGGAGGAAAACCTATGAATCACTGTAGAGACTTCACCAATCAATCATGTGTGTCTATAGAGGAACAGGTGCTGAACTTCCAGAACAAGATAAATATGGGCACGATTCAGAAGCAAGCTGACAAGATATTATCTGGCTGGCTTTCCTGACACTCAGCGGAAGCCGCTTGATTTTGTGCCGCTTGTCTATTTCTGCATGTCAATGCTTCACTTCTAGATGTCCGAAAATAACAACCCAATGTCATTTGTGCATTACTCACCTCTGATCAACCCACTGGGGGATATGGAGATTGTGGTTTAAAGGGAACATGTCAGGTGTCTAGTGCCCCATAACCTTATAGATGTGGAGAACAGCATTCTGTCAATGTCATGCTCCATGCGATTCCACAGTTTCTCAGTAAACAGTAAATTAGCACTCGAACCATAGGATAATTGTTGATAGCTAGTTACAGAGGAGTGAATGCAACCATTTCTAGTCATGCTTGATGCACCCTCCTTGCCAGGTTGGCATGACTGAGCGGCAGGAAATTTCAATAAAGCTCTGGATGATAATGTTAAACTAGGTGAGAGGAGGGCATAGTAAGCATGGTTAGAAGTGGGTACATCTCTCAATGACTAGTTCCTTATTGGACAATCATTTCCATTCTTCCTGGATTCTATGCAGTCATAAGTTAAAGGGGTTAGTGGGAATCAAACTCGGCATCCTTGATCAGCAGACTGAAGAAGCTATGACACTGCTTTACCCATACCGGTTTAGCAGGCAAAGGTCTGTACATTTTATATTGGCTATGCCAGGTACTGCAGCTCAGTCTCTCATTTAAAGCATACCTGTCATTTCAACAAACTTTGTATAGGTCAATACTACAAGTAAATATAAGAATCTTTGTAATATACCTTTTGATAAAAAAATGTTTATCTTGCTATAAATAATTGTCCCCCTCTCCTGTTAGAATGTATTCCACTATGAAATCTGCATAAAATTACAAGCAAGAAATTGGAGGGGGGGTGACAGTGAACGCAGCCGTATAGCAGAATGATAATACAGGCAGCTCTGAGTAAGAGACATCACCCCAGGGCTTTATGCACAGTCTCAACTACCAGGCTTTACCAGTTGCAGCTGAATAAGGCTGAGCAAAAAGACATAGAAGTGCAAGATCGACTCCTGGGCAGGCAATGTATGGAAGATACCATTGACCTTAAACATTAGGAGAACTGCAAATCATAGATGACATATACAAGTTCTATAATGACCAAAAATGCTGCTTCTACTCATGTACACACACAAAGCAGCTTATCCTGAAAAGTCAGCAGAAATGAAAGTTATGCTTTAAAGTTTACCTGTCAGAGCCAACAAAATTTCTTCTTTTTAATATATCACTCAGTACCTAATCCTGACCATGTACATATTTTTATGTGTCTAGCACCTTTATTTTTTTTTAATTACACTTAATTTAGCTCACTAGTCTGAATTCCAATCAAAGGGAGGGGGCGTGGCCTCACTGTGCAGGTCTCCGCCCCCTCCCTCAGTATACTGTCTGCTCACATCTCCCCTAGCATTAGCAAAACTACAACTCCCAGCTTGTCTCATTCACAGTAGCGGGACACAAGCTGACAGTGGGAGGATTTTTCCTCCAGCTGTGAGCCCTGCACTCACAGCTGTCAATCAAGGAACTGTGTCCATGACATAGGTGATGACACATGGACACAGCAGGACTAGTATGTGTCCAAGCAGACGGGAGGGCAGGTATTTAACTGGCTTTTTCATTATGAAATACTAAAAATGTTCTAATGAAAGCAATTGCAAAACCTATTGGTTATAAATGCTTTACAACATATCAAAAGTTTTTGTATCCAACAGTGTCCATTTAAGTGAGAGGTGAAACATCATTCAGAGATTCCAAAATGTATGGTGAACAACCAAAAGGTATGATGACACTGTGGCCCCTTCGATTGGCAAGGGTGTTATGCTTAAATTCCCTAACAAGAAAGCACAGACACTCAAGACTTCCTGAAATTTGTTGTGGAGAATATCTACATGGCAGCTATGAAATAATTGCTCTGCCTTCCTTTGTTTTTTTTGCGTACTGGAGAAAATAAACAAGAAACTTACTTTGCTTAATTAACTTTTTATCGGCTACTAGGACATTCTCTGCATCAACAATGATTACTTTCCCATCTCGAGGTCCAACAGCAAAGTTGTCGAAGCTGACATCTAAGAGGTAAAGTGCAAAGTCAAAGTCATTGTTTGTGAGCTGTTCAGCAATCTCCATTAACTGCCATGCAAGGTCCACTCTCTTTTCCCACGGAGCATTAAAGAAACTCCAGAGCTCTTCTCCTACGTAATTCACAGCAACCATTCTGCCGCACGCTCCCAGGTATTTAGCAAAAGGCCAGCCTTCATCTGATGGGAAACTCTGGGGAAGAGAGACAGTGATTAGGTTAGACATACAACTACTGGTGGTAAGTCATTTAATAAGAGAGGATATATGTGGGGTGTAACAGTACATGACACATCCACACGTTATAAGTAAAAAAAACATTAAAAAGATAGGATGGGGCACTATAATGACTGCACTCAATCCCATGAAGCAGCACAACCCATGGAAAAAAATAGAATCTGCCAACTTAGAAAATCTTCATACAGCTTTTTTACTTTATAGCAAACACAAATCATATACAACAAACTATTTGCTGAACATTCTGGCTTTATGAAACCTTCATAAAAAAAAAAAAAAAGGTGAATTTAAAAACACACACACACACGGGTGCCGCCACTTACTCCTGGATGTATTTTGCTGCTACTTTTATCTAGTTTATAACATTTTTTTTCAATGAAACTACATGTTTTTGTGTGTCATGCATGTTTTTTTTCCTCCTAAATTCTATGTCGGTTAAGGTCTATTGACTCGTATGGGATTATTTATTGTTTTCAGCATAAAAGTCAGTCAAATTTACTAGGGATGCCATACTATTATAATATGATGCCTCACAGGTAACAGGGATAAGGGGTAACTTTCCATTACAAACACCATTAGGAATCTGTTGCCAGCACTTGAAGGGAGGCCGTAGAGGAGGTGGTTGTATTTTCAGCGTGACAGGTTCTCTTAAAATATACAGTACAATAAACAAGAACATTAAAGTGCAATATACCTTTATTGCTTATACGGTATATGTAGACTTAGAAGCATAATGCGAACACAGCCTTAAACAAGTGTTTGACCCAATTTCATAAAACAATCGGTTCATCACAGAACACTCATTCAGAAAATCTATTGGAATACTGTGTTAAAAACACTTGTTGTAGCTTTAAGAGCTCTTTAAAACAGCTTAAAAGAATAAAACATCTTTTCTAGGACAAAAAGAAATCCATCACCATAAATTAAAGATTTTAGGTTTTTAATTCATTAGAGAGTAACACAAAGCGAACCGTGTTTTATTAGATACTGCCATAGTGGGAAACATGGCAACGACACTTAAAGAGGTACTCCGGTGAAAACCTTTTTCTTTTAAATCAACTGGTGCCAGAAAGTTAAACATATTTGTAAATTACTTCTATTAAAAAATCTTAATCCTTCCAGTACTTATTAGCTGCTGAATGCTACAGAGGAAATTCCTTTCTTTTTGGAACACTGATGACATCACGAGCACAGTGCTCTCTGCTGACATCTCTGTCCATTTTAGCAACCGTGCATAGCAGATGTATGCTAAGGGCAGCATGGTGGCTCAGTGGTTAGCACTGCTGCCTTGCAGTGCTGGGGCCTTGGGTTCAAATCCCACTAAGGACAACAATAAATAAAGAGTTATTATTATAATGACGTCAGCAAAGAGCACTGTGCTCGTGAGGTCATCGGCGAGAATTCCAAAAAAAAGAATTTCCTCTGTAGTATTCAGCAGCTAATAAGTACAGAAAGGATTAAAGGGGTACTCCACCCCTGGCATCTTATCCCCTATCAAAAGGATAGGGGATAAGATGTTAGATCACTGCGGCACCCCGCCATCATTACTGCGCAGAGAGAGTTCGCTCTGTGCGTAATGACTGGTGATACAGGGGCCGGAGCAGCATGGCATCATGGCTCCGCCCCTCATGACATCATGGCCCGTCCCCTTAATGCAAGTCTATGGCAGGGGGCATGACGACCGCCACACCCCCTCCCATAGACTTGTATTGACGGGGGTGGGCCGTGACATGACGATGCTCCAGCCCCTGTATTGCCCGTCATTACGTGCAGAGCGATCTCGCTCTGCGCAGTAATGATAGGGGGGTGCTGCAGCGGCGGTCCCCAGGGTCCCCAGCAGCGGGACCCCGGCGATCTGACATCTTATCCCCTTTTCTTTTCTATAGGGGATAAGATATCTAGGGGCGGAGTACCCCTTTAAGATTTTTTAATAGAAGTAATTTACAAATCTGTTTCACTTTCTGGCACCAGTTGAGTTAAAAGAAAAAAGGTTTTCACCGGAGTACCCCTTTAAGATACATTTTTGTGAGTGAGGACAGTAGCAGAAGGGTTGCGTAGTAGTATCACCATGGCGTGTTCTTATGGGTCCAGGATGTTTGCATAAGAAGAAATGAGATCCTTACAATGGAAGCTAGTGATCACGTTATTTTTTATGTTTAACAAAATAGCACATCTATTAGGAAAACAATTGCCGAGGGTGTGCCCAGCTCAGCCAATCACTGCAGGAGTCACATTTGGCTTTGGGGGGACACAGTTTTCTTCATTACAGAACATGCACAGCCACCTGTTAGTCTGGGAGACCCCATCTTATCTGTAATGCCTATTCATTCATTATGCCATCTGAATCTAAGAATTTTGTCTTCAGAACAACGAAAACAACATTTAAACCCAGTGATTCTGCAGCACTGGAATAACTGGAAGTGGAGCTGAGATCTACAGACTGATGGCAGGCACAGACCCTAAAAGGGGGGGCAGGCACAGAATTGGTACAAAGATGGGCAGCAGAATTGGCAAGAAGCAATGGAAAGGTGCAAAGAAAGCAATAAAAGCCTAGAGAGCAACAGGAGGCACTAAGCTAGTGAAATAAAGTTTTAGTCTTAAATTCAGGGACTATATTTCCCTGTTATTCCCCTCAGATAAAGATACACTAAAATACATAGGAATAAATCACCCACAACAGCCCAACAACATGAACACTTCAGACCAGGACATAAATAAGCAGAGCACAGGTACAAATGAAGACCAATTCGCACAGTTGACTGACCATAACTTATAGAAAGTTTATATTCTCTTATAAAGGGACCAGAAGCCTACATACTGTATACTGTAATGCATTTGTGAATTTTGGCAGTACTAGAATCTATAACAAAATACAGCACACAGCAAGAAGCCATTCACATGCTGCAGAAAAGTCTGCCCACTCAATGTATGCAAACCAACGAACATCTCCAATGAGTACCGTGTTTCCCCGAAACTAAACCCTACCCTGAAAGTAAGCCCTAGCAGTATTTTCAGGGTGGGCTGCAATATAAGCCCTACCCCGAATATAAGACATAGGCCAGGGGTAATCAACTGGCGGACCACGGTCCAGATCTGGACCGTGGCCACCAGTAATGCCCATAGACCCGACCCCCCCCCCCCCCCCATCCCCGTCCGCCCTTCTTTGGCTGGTCCCATATCTCAGTGTTTTCCAACCAGGGTGCCTCCAGCTGTGGCCAAACTACAACTCCCAGCATGCCCGGACAGCCTTTGGCTGTCCGGGCATGCTGGTAGTTGTAGTTTGGCCCCAGCTGGAGGCACCCTGGTTGGGAAACACTGCCATATCTAACTATCTATCCTACAATACCGTACGGAAGCTGCAGCGGGACCTCCTTCTGTTGCTTAGCAGCCGGGGGCATCCTCCACACTGCTACAGCCCCCCATCCTCCACACTGCTACAGCCCCCCATCCTCCACACTGCTACAGCCCCCCATCCTCCACACTGCTAAAGCCCCCCCTCCTCCACACTGCTAAAGCCCCCCCCATCCTCCACACTGCTAAAGCCCCCCATCCTCCCACAGCCCCCCCCCCCCCACCATAAATAAATAAGCCCTAGTGCGTTTTTTGGGACTAAAATTAATATAAGACCCGGGCTTATTTTCGGAGAAACACGGTAGTATCAGGATCAAGTAATGTGCTGGAACTCTTCAAAGGTAAAAGGATTTATTACCCATCATGCAACAAGTTTCGAGGAAGACCACTTCATTAGGCATATCCTATTCCTGATGAAGCGATCTTTGGCAAAACGCATTGCATGATAGGTAATAAGTCCTTATACCTTTGAAGAGTTCCAGCACATTACCTAATCCTGATACTACTCATTTGAGGTGTTTGTTGGTTTGCTATCTATTGCATCAGGAGCGACTGCAGGTTCTCGCCTGTCTTCATTTGCACACGCTTTTACCATAGTTGTACATGGCTGGTACAACCACCGTTGGTGAGCACTATTCTATCACCTCTATGCGCATATACGTTATGTATGTATGGACACTTGTCTCTCTTAAATCCAAATATTAACCTTAAATCCAAATATTAAAAACAGCTTTAAATGGAGACTTCTAGAGATAAGGCTCTGCTCTTATGCACAGCGGCCATGTTCACTTTAGTGAGGTTGTATATACAAGTGCAGGATTAGTTAGTCACATGAGATTTTAATGCGGCAATACTCAGGAGATGCAAAGGACGTCACTATCCCTATAAAAGGCAACTTTCATACACAGCTCCCTTTCAAGTGCTCGTCTCCAGACAATGTATTAATATTTCATCCTCGCACTTCGCTCCGTTTCATAGATTCTTTCGCTGGTGCTCCAGTTCGAAAGCAGACTTGTTAAAACATGCAGTCAGTCTTTACTCTTACTTTTCATCTTGATCTCATTCCTCAGTGCACAATCCTGTATGCCTACAATCCTCAGTAATATTGATGTAAGGAGGGGAAAAAAAGCTGTAATAAAACTTCAAAGATATTGGATTTTTTTTTTCTTCCAAGGGTCTGATTCAGCCTTGATCACAAGAATCTCCAAATAACTACTTAAGTCTTTAACACAACATAAAAAGATGCACTAATCCACTTATTACAAGTATTTGTGGGAATTGCTAATACTGTTAATTGTTGTATCTAAGAAGCTAGCAAATGTGAGAACATAAAACACCAGCTGAAGTATTAGCTGGACTATTAACCACCATAAACATCCATAAGTACATTAAATGGGAAAGGTCAGGAGGTGCTGCCATTTCAGACTGGGTTGTGTACAAAGGCTGCGAGGATAAAAGCTGCCTGCACAGTAGGGATTTACAACAACAGTGTTCTGAGAGACTTGTTCATGGTTGGTCTGTGAAGGTTGTTCCTTTTGGAAGACAAAGTCAGAAGTTAAAACAGCACACTACTGATCAAGCTCTAGCACGCAGTTTCCCAACCGGGGTGCCTCCAGCTGTTGCAAAACTACAACTCCAAGCATGCCCAGACAGCCAAAAGCTGTCCAGGCATGCTGGGAGTTGTAGTTTTGCAACAGCTGGAGCCACCCCGGTTGGGAAACTCTGTGCTAGAGATTGATCTTTGGGCTGGTATTATATTAATAGTCTACACATCTATTTGGTGCGGACAATTTCCCAACCTCAGCACCAACAACAATGAACAAAGAAGCCAACATCAGATCGACTGATACAAACATTTGTGCCTGCCGGTCAATGGGGGGAGATTTATCAAAACCTGTCCAGAGGGAAAAGCTGCCCAGTTGCCCATAGCAACCAATCAGATCACTTCTTTCATTTTTAACCCCTTAAGGACCCAGGGTTTTTCAGTTTTTGCATTTTAACTTTTCCTCCTTTCCTTTAAAAAAAATCATAACTACATTTTGCACCTAAAAATCCATATGATTGCTTATTTTTTGCACCACCAATTCTACTTTGTAATGACGTCAGTCAAATCTATGGCGGAACAGAAAAAATAATAATTGTGAGACAAAATTGAAAAAAAAAACATGCCATTTTGTAACTTTTGGGGGCTTCCGTTTCTACCCAGTACATTTTTTGGTAAAAATGACCTTCTCTATTCTGTAGGTCCATACGATTAATATGAGACCCTACTTATGTAGGTCTGATTTTGTCGTACTTCTGGAAAAAATCATTACTACATGCACGTGGCGACACCACATGTTTATTTTTATTTACACAGTTTTTTTTTTTCTTTTTAATGGGAAAAGGGGGGTGATTCAAACTTATTAGGGAAGGTGTTAAATGATCTTTATTCCCTTTTTTTTGCAGTGTTATAGCTCCCATATGGGGCCTATAACACTGCACACACTGATCTTTTACATTGATCAATGGTTTCTCATAAGAAACCACTGATCGATGACTCTGCCGCTTGACTGCCCATGCCTGGATCTCAGGCACTGAGCAGTCATTCGGCGATCAGACAGCGAGGAGGTAGTTAGGGACCCTCCGGCTGTCATGTAAGCTGTTCTGGATGCCGCAATTTCGCCGTGGTGATCCCGAACAGCTCCTTGAGCTAACCGACATTGTTTTACTTTGACTTTAGACGCGGCGTTCAAATTTGAACGCATTTAATGGTAATGCAATCTTGTTTTTTGGGGCGTTTTCCATGGGTCCTTTTTAAGATCAATAGTGTGTGAATCTCTTGTGAGTCTCACCCTACACACATGTACACATACACATGTTCAAGGGTAAAGTCTGCTGTGAATCTACATCAGTGTTTCCCAACCAGGGTGCCTCCAGCTGTTGCAAAACTACAACTCCCAGCATGCCCGGACAGCCTTCGGCTGTCCGCGCATGCTGGGAGTTGTAGTTTTGCAATAGCTGGAGGCACACTGGTTGGGAAACACTGATTTACATCAATATCTACACGGAACACAGATTTTGTTGTGAATTCACCATGGATTTACAACAAAATATAATGGCAGAGAAAAAAATCCTGCATGCAGACCCAAAAGGAGTAATTTTGTCAGAAGAAGAAAGCCTGTTTATAGTATAAATTGTAACTGGCTCGACACTGCAGCTTTTTGTTGTATCTACAGTATGTCCAGGGAAGCAGCTGCCTGCCCAATGGAAAGCAATATGCTGTGGGCAGATTGTTCTCTCCTGGAAGAACGGTTTTCTGGAGCAATATAGTTAGTATAGCATTAATTACAGGACATTGTAAACCAGACCGGACCTCATATATGGATCTCGAGAAAACATTAAAACAAACATAATAGGATTTAAATAAGAAAAAAAATGATAAGAGATTGTAGAGAGATGAAAGAGCAAACCTATAACTGCTGTCTATGTAACCCTTTCCAGAACGTTCAAGAAATTCTATAATTTACAGACAGAACTAATCACAAGACAATCCTTACAGCGCTCTCAGACTCCAGAGGTTTTAAATACCATATAGGCAAAGAAGACTTTGAAAGCCCAATGTACTAGTCTGTAAAAGGGTTTTTCATGACACTGACTATCAATATTTGACCGCTGGGGGTCCTGCACTAAGAACCCTGACAATGTGCTATTTAACAAAGCTGTAGCACCCACATAATTAAGAACCAAAGCAGCCAGCTCAGTACATTGTGTAGCAAGCCATGGTGGTTACTGCAGCGAAGAGACAACAACACTAAGTACAGAGCTGTCTACTCCAGTCTCCATATGTGGGCGCTCTGACAAGCTGATCGGCCAGGGATCAGGTATTAGACCCCCACCTATTAGATATTGTTTGGCTATTCTGAAGATAGGCAGTCAATGAAAAAGTGCTGAAAACCCTGTATAAAGGCAACCTGTCACCATAACATTGCGTTTAAAGCTACCTTCATAAAAGAAAACCCATAAGATAGTACACCAGTCTCCCAATCCACCTGAACATATGAACATTCAATTAAAACCCACCACCATGCCTGACCCTTCTCTCCCGATATCATTTATCGAGGGGGTGGGGGGATCGAGTGAGGTTGAAGGCTCTCATATACAAGACAGGTCTGGCCAACTTTTTTCTAATCTGCACGCGATCCTTTATTCCCAATTGATAATTATAAGAATGACCTCATATTAGGCCTCCTTTACATTGCCGTCAGGCTCCACTATGCCAAGCTCCATCCGCAATTCCGTCAATTTAAGAGGAGAAATAAAAATAGTGCATGTACTTAGGGCTGGGCAGTATACCAGTTCATACCGAATACCAACATTTTGAGGCTGCACGATATGAATTTTTCCTATACCGCAATACCGGTTTGGCTCCTCAACCTCGGGAATGAATTATCAGCCCAGCGCAGTGCTGTCCCCACATCGGGAAACTAATCATATGTGACCCACCACCGCTGTTCTACTCCCCCCAAGTCATGTGACCCGCCAGTGCTGTTCTGCTCCGCCCCAATTAATTATCAGCCCAGCTGGGTACTACTCATATGTCACCCACAAACACTGCCCTCCTCCTCTTTGTTGGGGGCCGCCGGCGCTGGAACTCCCTGTATGCCAGTGGTCTCCAACCTGCGGACCTCCAGATGTTACAAAAACAACAACTCCCAGCATGCCCGGACAGCCAACGGCTATCCGGGTATGCTGGGAGTTGTAGTTTTGCAACAGCTGGAGGTCCGCAGGTTGGAGACCACTGCTGTACGCTGTATCCGGGACATCGCTCCGGCCGGTGATAGGCTGACGGCTGTCCGACGTTCCAGTCCCAGCGTAAGGCCGACGTAGGTGAGTTAAAGTTTATTTTCTTTATCTTTTGCAGCCCGGGCATAGGGATACAGCGTACAGCAGTGGTCTCAAACCTGCGGACCTCCAGCTGCTGCAAAACTACAACTCCCAGCATGCTCGGACAGCCGTAGATGTGACAGCATGCTCGGTGTAACCGCCATAGGTTACAAAAATACCGTGATACACATATTTGGTCATACCGCCCAGCTCTACATGTACTATTTTATTTTCTTCGCTAAACTCTAGTAAACTAGCAGATCTGGGGAACCCCATTCAAGTCAATGGGATGCGGCGGGACCTGGAGTCAGTTGTGTTTTGACCCATTTTCCCATTTTTGGGAAGAATAATTTATACCGGAAACTGCCCAATGAATATGTTCTCTGGGTGTTGTGGGGTCTTTGAGTGCCCAAACCATCCTGGTATCAGCTTTAGCGTCTGTGTAATGGGTATATTCGATTATGACAGGGACAAATGTGGGCGACAGAAACATGCAAACAACACTGAGGAATGTGTGACTGTTTACAATGCTACAGGGAGAAATATAAATGGATAATTATGGAAAAGACAGCTTTCAACATATTCAATATACAAGCTCTGTGCCATTACTGATATTTGAGCATTTTTAATTAATACCCATCCTAGTCACCGATCCTGCAGACTCAATTACAGTAGATTACATGGTGCAGATTGCAGATCAGATATTAAAATAGACAAAAAAAAACCCTCTAGGACTCCAAGTATTAAATAGCTAAGAGTTTACATAGCCGGCCATTAATACGATAAAGTGCAGCGTGGAGACTGCCAAAAGACAGAAAGGAAATTCCCAACTATCGCGTAGACTTTTAATGAGATTACTTCAGGGGAAAAATGGAAGCCGTTAAAGAGTTGCCAGAACGCAGGGTGTGGACAGGCACCGATCCATCAGGACCAGCAGAGTGACAGGCAGAAACAGAGCCGCCATCTTACTAATCCATTACAAGTAACATTTGTTCCAAAATAAATGCAGTAATAAGTAGGAAGCAATGCTTAAGGTGAAGGTAGGGCACTGGCGGGCACATTAACATCTAATCACAGAAGCTACTTCATCTTTATGTCTGTCAGTGGAGAACAACCAAATGTAGCAGCATCAAGGTTACAACTCAAATTCAAGCTTGTCACATCTATGGCAGCAATATGGAGGTCTACCAAGATGGTGGTCTAGCTGCTGCAAAGCCAATTGGGAATTAGGACACCTATTAATCTACTACAGTGCTTTCCAAACTGTTTCTCCAGCTATTGCCAAACTACAAATCCCAGCATGCCCAAACAGTCAAAGGCTTTTTATGCAGAAGGAAATTCTCAGTATATCACATGTTCATATTGATATTTCCACAGAAGTCAATGCATGTTCCCTTTTTGCACAGTTCACATTCTATACATTTGTTCCTTTTTTTCCCATTCATAGTAAATAAAAGCAGCAAAACAGGTAATTCTATGAACAAATATGATAAATACAGAACTAAAAAAAAATAAAAAAAATTAGACATCTGTATACAATCTATAATGTCATACAGAAGTGTGAATGGGGCCTAGCAGTCCACTATTATCCCGTAAAATCCCAATGGTTCCTGACAGTATTTTCAAAGAGCAATGATGTGCCTGCTCATCCATGTGACTACTGCAGCCAATGATTCACCTTTTCACTAGCATGTGCAGCAGCTGACGACAAGCCGGGCCCTGGGCACCGTCCACAGTTCAAGTATTTTGTCTCTGCACAGTGACAGGCAATAGCTGCAGGGACAAACCAACTTTTTTTTTACCAACAAGTTTACAAATTAATATATGTTACAACTATACATGTTATGATTATATATACAGTTTTTGCAAATAGGAGGTACACTTTAAATCAAGGAAACCTAATAATGTTTAGATTACACACACACACACATATATATATATATATATATATATATATATATATATATTAGTACTGATATGTATTAGTCATGAAACAATGCTACTGTCAACAAAGCAGATGTGACCCAATAAAGCTGTCTGGGCTGCTCTCCCCCTATTCACAGCACAGGCACTTCACTTAAATTATTAGGTGTTTCTTCTCAGTCACGTTGACAGTTTCCTCTTCCGCAGTCTCACACCTCAAAGCTCTAGTAAAGAGCAGCCTTAAATTGTATGTGCGGCCCCATGTAATATACGCAAGGCTAGACAAACCATACTGTCCCATCAGAAATGCACAACGTCAAAAAAACAACAACAGATTAGTGTATTTCAGGAGGTAATATACAAAATGATAACTATGCAAGGGAACTTTTCCTGCCTCCTAAAAATCCCCACAGCATTCGGACCGTCAGAATCCTGGTTTACCTGCCACCTACAGCAAGAAATCCAAGAGAAATTGAAAACTCCACAAGCTCACTACGTAACTTGACAAAACAAGAGGATTGGTTGCAGGTGTGCAGCAGATACACAAGAGGATTAGCACAAGGGTTAATCCTTAGTTTCCATCAGAAGTGACGTGCCACTTATTCCCGTGGTGGGTTTTTTGTTCAAATTTTCCCTTACATGTAAATAAGGTTGAAGGATGTTGCTTGTTCAGATTCTGCCAAATAACCTTATTGTATTAAAAAAAGGCTTAAATTAGATTGTCTTACAGGAATCTAAATTGACTCAATTTAAGATCTGCAACTTTCTAGTATACTGCACTTTTTTCTTTTAACCCCTCATTTCCAAAATAAAAACTCTCAAATGAAGGTAAAATGCATTTACCCTGTATTACGGGTTTTGTTACTCAGGATTGTTGCACAACATTTTGTTAAAATAATCATAACAGTAGAGAAAATACACAGCCAAGGTGTTGTAAAAGAATGTGGAGGAACCCAATTGATACAATGTGAATGCAGCAAAGAAGAAAATAACGGAGCACTCACCACTTTAGATACTTTAGACAGGTACTTTTATTTCTTTCAGTACATATTGACAGAAATATAGGGGCAGGGAGGGTGGACCAGATCTTGTGCGGGGGGGGGTTCAGGTGATCACACGGGGCAACGGTCCGTATCGCGCTTCCTCACATTTTGCTGTTGGTTACATACGTGAAGCACCATCTGAATAGACAGCTTACGCCAAGTACATGACAGACTATATAAATAACGCACCTGTGTGAATTGCAAAGGTAGTAGTGCCAGGAAGTTCTGTTCTTTGAGAGTGGACCCAATTGGTAAATCTTGTCTATTATGGGTTCAATGCTTTGGTATAACAGTACTCAGTCTTGTAGTAGTCAGTGATTCTTAGGCCTCATTCACATCTGCATCAGAGGCTCTATTCAAGGCCTCCATTAGAGACTATTTAGGGCTAGAAAACTGAACTGTCCATTGTACAATGGACACTGACTGATCCCATTGACTTCACTGGGCCAGTCATGTTTCTGTCTGGTGTCTATTTTGCAGGGTTTGACCAGCCAAAAAAATAAAAAAGAATTACTGCTTGCAGTCTGGTCAGAGCCTGCCGAATAAACGGATTGTGTGACAGAGCACCCCGAAGCTAGCTCCCACGCAGATGTGAAGTCTTACTCACCCCTGAATCACTGCATTAGAATATTAAATATGTAACCTACAACAGACACATGGGGACGGCTTCACTGCAGCACTCCTTCACATCTAGGTCTGTATTTTTACCTCTCCACATGAGGGATCCAGAACTTTACTTAAACACAGGAGGAAAATACCTTTGACAGCTGTGTTTAGTTAGAGCTTACATGAAACAAAAGCTCTCCCAAAGAGCATGTAATGTAAATGCAATCCACACCCCGCTCATTGCCAGGACAATTAAACCAAATGAATTAATCCATCAGAATATAATGCAGACGTCTTCCCTCTGAGAGGACACATCTCCTGAACAGACAACTCTGGGGTAGAAAGGTCTGTTCAGAATACCCCACCATCACCTATCACACACTTCGGTTCACAATAAAGCAGTTTAAGTATAGTTAAATGTTTACTTTGATATGAACCTACATTTTTAGGGGGAAAAAAAAATTAGGGCTGCACAATTTGTGGGAAAATGTGCAATTACCTCCATAATCGTAACTATTGTGATTTTGACATGCAATTGCAATATAATAAAATGGTGAAATCCTCCAATTCCATGTCCAATGTCCCCAATTCCATATCCATCCCAAAAATGTATTTGTCCCCCCACGTGTCACATCTTCCCCATTAAAGTTGTGCTTGGGAGTAAGGAGAAAAAAAATCCCTCATAGGTCAGCCACAGATCCCATTCTCCTCCATGCAGTCCGGTATCTTCTGGGACTTACAGGACTATCCTCAGCTTGACGCATGACAGCCACTGATTGGCTGAGCAAAAAAGGTCCTGAAACCGGCTGGTTGTAGGGAGCACAGGGAATATACCGGGACTGCACATAGGAGAGCGGGATCTGCGGCAGACCTACGGGGACCGGAGAAAGGAGAGCCTCAGATTGTTTAGCTTTCTTCTGCGCCCCTATTACTAATTAGAACATTGTTTCCCAACCAGGGTGCCTCCAGCTGTTGCAAAACTACAACTCACAGCATGCTCAGACAACCTTTGGCTGTATGGGAATGCTGGGTGCTGTAGTTTTGCAACAGCTTGAGGCACCCTGGTAGGAAACACCCACTTTGCATTTGAATTTCTGCAGCGGCCGAGACCCTGCGTGCGTAACATGGTGCCGGGGGATCTCAGGGGGACATATCGCTGTTTTACAATTTGCAAAAATCATGATTCTACTGTAATAGATCGTGCAGCTGTAAAAAAAATAAATAAATAATTGAAAAATATATAATGTATGCTCCTGTGGAAGTTGAATTGTTCTTTTCAGTCTGACCACAGTGCTCTCTGCTGCCACCTCTGTCCATGTAAGGAACTGTGCAGAGCAGGAATGAATCACTATAGAAAACCTCTCCTACTTTGGACAGTTCCTGACAAAGGTGTCGGCAGAGAGCACTGTGGCCAGTCTTGAAAGAACTACACAACTTCCTCTGGTAATACAGCAGCTAAAAACTGAAAGGAGATGTTTAAATAGAAGTCATTTACAAATCTGTATAACTTTCTTGCACCAGGTGATTTGAACACATTTGTTTCCCACCGGAGTACCCCTTTAATTAAAACAGCAGACAAACAAAACAAGCTAACAAAAAAGGTGAATACAAATCCAAGATAACCACTACTGCTAATCCTGTAAGAGAATGACATCTTCATTTGCACCACCAGGGTCTTCATTATAAATGGGGTTCCAGAAATAAGTTATGGATTAAGTGACAGCTGTACGGTGTATTACAGAAGTTAGCTGGTAAACCAAAGGCAGGACACCATGCTTTAATTATTCCAGTCTGTCAAATATACAGAGGATAATCTCTTCTCAGAACGGGGAGATCTCAGACAGCAGATGTCAAAGATTTGTACATTAGCCATAAAAGCTGAATCAATCATTTCCCGATGCTGCAGAATTGTCAAGTGCGAGCAATTATAGGCAATAAACTCCGGGAAATTATGCAGATTGCAGATATCCGAAAAGCTTCGTATACAAGACAATTATGTGATTTTTTATTTTTTTTAGAAAACCAAAAAGATTTCTAAGAAGAAAAAAAACAAAATCATCATAACACTTACATGCTACCTGAGAACTTCTACTAAGGACCACTTCCAAAAGAAAACAGTACTCCTAAAGTGCTCAGCCAAACTACAGTAGGGCAAAAAGGTATTTAGTCAGCCACCAAGTTTACAAGTTCTCCCACTCAAAAAGATGACAGAGGCCTGTAATTTTCATCAACTAAGAAAAAAAAATCCATAAAATCACTGATTTTTAAAAAATTAATTAGCAAATTATGATGGAAAATAAGTATTTGGTCATTAACAAAAATTAATCTCAATTTGTTATATACACTTTGTTGGCAATTGCCATTTTGAGGAAGGAGGTATGATCCTCCGAAACGAGTCTTTTTGGTATTTAAATAAATATAGCGCTTCCTAGCACTTTCATCTCGATCTGGCTTCCACCTGATTCTTCCGATGTTGTGAACAGCGCCTTCTGACAAGGTTTATGTCCCTGTACTCTGCATGCTTTGTTGGCAATGACAGAGGTCAAACGTTTTCTGTAAGTCTTCCCAAGGTTTTCACACACTGTTGCTGGTATTTTGGCCCATTTCTCCATGCAGATCTCCTCTAGAGCAGTGATATTTTGGGGCTGTCGCTGGGCAGCAAACATTTTTAACTCCCTCCAAAGGTTTTCTACAGGGTTGAGATCTGGAGACTGGCTAGGCCACTCCAGGATCTTGAAATGCTTCTTATGAAGCCACTCCATTGTTGAAGCAACTCCTTTGTGTTTGGGATCATTGTCATGCTGAAAGACCCAGCCACATTTCATCTTCAATGCCCTTGCTGATGGAAGGAGGTTTTTCACTCGATACATGGCCCAATTCATTATTTCCTTTACACGGCTCAGTCATCCTCTGAAAAACAGACCCAAAGCATGATGTTCCACCCCCATGCTTCACAGTAGGTATCATGTTCTTTGGATGCAACGCCGCATTCTCTCTCTCTTCCAAAACACAAAGTTGAGTTTTTACCAAAAAGTTCTACTTTAGTTTCATTTGACATTCTCCCAATCCTCTTCTGGATCATCCAAATGCTCTCTAGCAAACTTCAGACAGGCCCAGACATGTACTGGCTTAAGCAGGGGGACACATCTGGCACTGCATCATTTTAGTCCCTGGCAGCTTAGTGTGTTACTGATGGTAGCCTTTGTTACTTTAGTCCCAGCTCTCTGCAGGTCATTCACTAGGTCCCCCCGTGTGGTTCTGGGATTTTTGCTCACCGTTCTTGTGATCATTTTGACACTACGGGGTGAGATCTTGCCTGGAGCCCCAGATCAAGGGAGATTATCAGTGGTCTTGTATGTCTTCCATTTTCTAATAATTGCTCCCACAGTTGATTTCTTCACACCAAGCTGCTTGCCTATTGCAGATTCAGTCTTCCCAGCCTAATGCAGGTCTACAATTTTGTTTGTGTCCTTCGACAGCTCTTTGGTCTTGGCGATAGTGTAGTAGTTTGGAGTGTGACTGAGGTTGTGGACAGGTGTCTTTTCAAACAGGTGGTGACATTAATACAGGTAACGAGTAGAGGACAGAGGAGACTCTTCAAGAAGAAGTTACAGGTCTGTGAGAGCCAGAAATCTTGCTCGTTTGTAGGTGACCAAATACTTATTTGCCACCATAATTTGCGAATAAATTCTTTAAAAATCAGACAATGATTTTATGGATTTTTTTTCTCATGTCTCTCATAGTTGAGGTATACCTATGATGGAAATTACAGCACAATTGGTGGCTGACTAAATACTTTTTTGCCCCACTGTAATTATATTAGGACTATCCTATACAGAATTCGGCAGTTACAAAATACCATTATAGTCTATGGGATTTTTACATAATCCGTTTTAACCAGTCATAGCCCGTTAATAAATGATGTTATTTTGTGATGTGAGAAAGTAATGGGATAAAGAGTGCATGCACTATTTCTCCTGTTGATTTCTCCCATCACAAAATAATGTCCGTTATTAATAACTGGCTATGACTGGTTGAAACGGGTAAAAAATCCCATAGACTATAATGGGATTTTGTAATGGCAGTTTTTAATGGTTTTGTTAACTGGTTATTATAATGGATTTTTAAAACTGAGAATTCCATAGTGTGAAAGCAGCCTAATGTGTATGATGACCCCAAAATCAGGCAAAGGGATTGGGCAGCTGCTTTTCAACACACAACCTTTTTGTCATCAGGGAATATGTGCCACAAGGTTGATAAGCCACCAGAGGGGAGTATGGCAGCAAACTTCCCCCTGTCCACACTGGAAAGACATCCATGTCAGGCAGACCTTACCAATCTCAAGCTGGGATTACCAAACCTCTTGACTTCATAGAGCAGTGGTCAGGCATGTGCAACTCCTGCTCCATTTATGGTGTATGGGACTGCCCAAGACCTAAGCGCTGTACTATCAGCAGTCCATTAGACCATGAATGTCATGGTAGTACACTCTCTCCATTCTAATGGGAGACTGAAAGGACTGTGATTCTACCCCCCCTGCCATAGACTTGTGCCCTATTCTGTCAGAGAACATCTACTATATAGCTGGTATGTAGCTATAAAGGAATGCCTTGCACTGGTGTACAGCCTCCTGCAAATTGCCTTGTCTTCTGCATAAGATATCAAAAGAGGTTAATCCACCTGGCCTAAAGGCAGCCATACAAACTGGATGTAAGTCGATGGTTGAACACACTAAAAATGTAGTCCAGTTTGCAGGCAGCAGCAGCATGTTACAGAGCAGGAACTGCTGAGCAGATAGATATAGTTTCGTGGGAATTATTCCAGGATAATTTATTTGCGTAAACTCTTGCCCATTATGAATCAAGTAGACAATTGGGTGGTACTACTATGATTGATGGCTCGTTTATACACAGATAGTTATCAGTATGGCAGCGTATATGACTACCTAGTCCAAACCAAGCCGAGATTTACATGAACCAATGATCAAGTTATACTGGATCATAACTATAATAACCCTTGCATTTTCAAGGTGAGCGATTGCTATTAAAGAAAAGTCACATCTTTGATGCAGTCATACACATTTGTATCCATATTGGCCATTACAGTTGCTCAATCTAGCCATCCATGATCAATAACAGACAAGCAATTTTGGAATGTTCCAAGGAAGGTCTGCATTGGTCGCCTAAAACTATTGTTTGTTGTTGATGCTATGAACTTTCATTTGGGTTGAAATCAGCCTTTTTTAAATCAACTTTAAATAGGCACTGTCAGATTCAAAAGTGCTAAATTTTGAACAACTTTTTCTTAAAGCGTACCCATCAGATCACCCAAAAATAGAAAAAAAAAAAAAAACGTATGTTGCTCAGTATCTCATCCTGATCATGTACATATAATAATTGTGTGTCTATGACCTATATTTCTTTCAGAATTAGCTTTATTTCTGAACTACATTAATGTTGTCGACTAGAAGCAGAGTGGCGACTCCCTCCCTCAATCTTCTCAGTCACTGGCCTCCAGAGTGAGCATCTGTAACCCTTTCCTTCCTGGTTTTAGGCTACACACACACACACACACACACACACACACACGTTTGCTTACAGCTTTGAGTTGTAGTTTTGCAACAGCTGGAGGCATACGATTGGTAAAACTCAGATTTACAGTAGTGTTGCTGCAGGGTGTGTCCCTCCTACTGTTGCAAAGCTACAACTCCCAGCATGCCCACTCATCATTTGGCTGTGCAAGCATGCTGGGAGTTGTAGTTTTGCAACAGATGGAGGCATATGATTGTAGTCCCCTGTATTAGATACACACGCACACTGACTTCATTTATTCATTTACATGCACATTACCTAGATAACACAGATTTGCACATACATATATATATACACATACACACACACACACACACACACACACACACACACACACGGACACTTTTTAAACAAAAAATCCTCTAGTCCCCATCTTCAGTCCCCCCCACGCCCCCTTCTCACACCAGGAGTCTGAAGTAAACACAGACAGTGAGGGAGCCGATCACAGCAGCTTTAGATCTGCAGACCTGTCAATCATGGAGTGTGTCCATGACGTAGGTGATGACGAGTGGACACAGCCGGCTGGTATGTATCCCAGGAGGCAGTTTTTGACTGTATGAAATAGACATTTTTTTAACGAAAGCAATTGCAAAACCTATTGGTTTTGCATGCTTTACCACATATCAAAAGTTTTTATATCCGACAGTGCCCATTTAACCCCTTAAGGACTCAGACAATTTTATTTTTAAATTTAAGTTTTTTCCTCCTCGCCTTAAAAAAAAAAATCATAACTATTTTATAATTTTCATCCACAGACTAGTATGAGGGCTTGTTTTTTGCACGACCAGCTGTCCATTGTAGTGCCATCCCTCACTTTACCATAAAATGTATGGCGTAACCCAAAAAATTCTGTGTGGGGAAATTAAAAAGAAAACCGGAGTTTTTCGTTTTCACGCCGTACAATTAACGGTAAAAATGACGTGTTCTTTAATCTTTTGGGTCAATACGATTAAAATGAAACCCATGATAACACACTTTTCTATTACTATTGCGCTTAAAAAAAATAAAAAAATCACAAGCTTTTTAACCAAATTAGTACGTTTAAAATCCCCCTATTTTGAAGACCTATAACTTTCATTTTTCCGTATAAGCGGCGGTATGAGGGCTCATTTTTTGTGCAGTGATCTGTTCTTTTTATTGATACCATATTGCTTATATAAAACTTTAAATAAATTTTTTTATCAATTTTTTGGGGAATAAAATATTATATTAAAAAAAAGCAGCAATTTGGGACTTTTTTTTAACGTTAACACCGTTCACCGTACGGTATAATTAACATTGTATTTGAATAGTTTGGATATTTACGCATTCGGCGATACAAAATATGTATACATTTTTTTTACGCTTTTTGGGGGGTGAAATAGGGAAAACGGGACAATTTACGTTTTTATTAGGGGAGTTTTTTTTCTGTATTGATCACGGCATCTGAGGGGTTAATGGCGGACATCCGGCGATCGCGGATGTCGGCCATTACCGGCGGGTCCCTGGCTGCTATCAGCAGCCGGGACCTGCTGCGCACGACCTGAGCATCGCTCTATGATGCTCGCGGTTATGTATAGGATGTAAATGTACGTCCTGGTGTGTTAAGTACCAGCTCACCAGGACGACGTACATTTACGTCCTGTGTCATTAAGGGGTTAATTATATTAAAAAGAATTTCCTTTTTATAGAAGTCACAGCTTAAACACCACTAGGGCCCTCCTCCCCATTCAGAACATAACCCTGTCCGGCTGCAGCATCATCTTTGTCCATGCTAAAGCATGTCCAGTCAGTGTGGGCAGGACTAGCACTCCTCTTACTCCTGTCCTATCAGCCTGCAGCATGAATACAGAGGAGGGTGTTACAGAGCAGCCTGAAGTGATTAGATGAGACCTAGTACAGCACAGCAGACTCAAGGAGAAAGATGAATCATGCAGAGTGAGGATGGTAAACCAAGTGAGCAACAGAAAGAAGGTATTTGTGAAAGTTCATGATCATGATAAGGTGCTGAGTAACATAATTTGGGCTTTTAGTGGGATATGACAGGTACTCTAATGTGCAAATAAGCAAACATCCCTGGGTAAGGCTAAAAATGCCCAAACTGGTCACTGGGAAAGAAAACTGTCATTTTAAGATTATTCTATCACTAACATTTTCTATCAAATGTAAAGGATTTAATAGTCTGTAAAGATATTTAAGTCTTAAAACTACTAACAATATAAGAAGGGAAGCATCAAAACATTCTTTACGGGAATCTATGAACTCAGAAGACAAGTCATGGGAAAGATTAAATCAAATTACAAACATCAGTGATTGGTACAATTTCGTAAGCAGCGCTACTTTAGTATAAATCCGTACTACAAATAGCTGACAAGATAAGCTCCAAAATCGCCTCAGTACGTACAGTAATCCCACACTGCATAGACTTGCTAGATTGTTCTGATCACTTTCTTCTAAGCTGACAATCCTGCACATTAACAATCTATATAGGAGGAGGCTTGTGTGCTAATGTTATAGAATTATGATATAGATCCTGCTCCGAAAGGCAAAGCAAGTCAACAACCATATGGCCAAGATACTATCCTACAGTGTATGCCATTAACTATTTACCAGTAACCAATAATCCTGATTATAGCAACAATAAGCAACTGGGAAAAAAAATAATTACTGCAGTGAAAAGTAACTTTTCCCCTATCTACAAAATAGGATATAAGTGGGAGCTCCGACCGCTGGGACCCCCAGTGATGATCTGAGCAGGCTCCGGATCTGAGCAGGCTCCGGCTCTGAGAGGAGCGCATGCTGGGGTTGACACGCAATTCATTTATTCTCTATGGGAAAACCGAATAGACCCGAGTGCTGTACCCTGGCATGTCCGGCACTCCCATGGAAATGAATGGAGTGTGTGCCGGCCGCAGCAAGCGCTCCTCTCAGAGCCAGGGCCTGTTCAGGAGATCACAGGGGCTCCCAGCCAAAGGCTGTCCTGGCATGCTCTGAGTTTTAGTTTTGCAACAGCTGGAGGCACACCAGTTGGGAAACACCATTCTATATAGTCAATGTAGAATACTACTGCTGCTGAATACAACTGCATACACAAAAGTGCAGAGTACTAGGGGAATTTAAAGGAGTAGTCTAGGGAAGACTACTCCTCCGTCATGCCCAGGGTTAAAAAAACTAATAAAATATCACTCACCTTCTGCTACAGCTGATCAGTCCTCCAGTCAGTCTTCTTCCTACTACTTCTGTGCACACGGAAGTAGAAAGAAGACAGATTGGAGAACAGATCAGCTGTAACTGCGCTCCATGGGAACGCAGGAAGGTGAGTTTTTAATTTCTTTTTCAGCCCGGGCACGATGGAGAAGTAGTCTGCACTAGACTACTCCTTTAATGTACACAACTCTACAATGTGAATGATGTCTAATAAAAGGGGAAGATCAAAAAGTGAAGTTCAAAACATAACCATTAGGCCCCTTTCACACTACAGGTATCATCCTGTAAAAATCTCCGCTATTACTCCCAGCAATAATTCCTGAAAATGGCCGTCAAAACATCCCATTCATTTTTAGACCAGCCTTTTGCATCAGACATGCCCATTTTTACTAATGTCCATTATTTTTTCCCAGCACAAAAGACTGTGCATGCACTAATTTTCGGTCCGGCAAAAATAAGATCTTCACAGGGGAGGGCTGGCTCCTCACAGCTCTGCCTGCTGCCTGAACCCTCTGCCGGCTGCTATTGGTCGGACGATCATCCGACCAATAGCAGCGTTCCTGGGGCGGGGGGGAAGAAATCGCCACCTCCCCATAGTGCTGGGCGGTATACCAGTATGAACCGGATACCGTTTTTTCTTTCACGGTATGGATTTTTGCCCATATCACTATACCGGTCGGGCCCCTCCCCCACCCTCCGGATGAATTGTAGAGCCCAGCGCGGCGCCCTCACTTGTCCCAGGGTGCTTCCATGGCCCGATTCCGAGAGCGGATTCGGGCCACAGAAGCTAATTCATTAACTGTGTCCCCCTGCTGCGCCTGTCAGCCAGTGTCCCTGCGAGCACGATCAATCCCCACCGCTAGCAGGATGCCTGTGCCCACTAGCGGTGTCACAAGAATGCCGAGCGCGGCTCCGTCAGCTCTCAGGGTACGGGAATAGATTTAAAAGCCTTGCGCGCAGCACTACGTAAATAGTGTAGGGCTAACATAGGCAGCGCTAGGAGCCTAGAGTTAGCCCTACGCTATTAGCGTAGTACTGCGCATGCGCAGTACCATATTAGCTGCGCGCGAGGCTTTTAAATCTGCTCCCGTACCGAGAGCTGACAGGGACAGGGAACAGAGCCGCGCTCAGCATTCTTGTGACACCGCTAGTGGGCACAGGGACCCCGCTAGCGGTGATGGTAGCGATCGTGCTCGCGGGGGGCACATTTGACACCGCGAGTGGGCACAGGGACCCCGCTCGCGGGGTGGGGACAGGCGGTAATACCGTGATAAAAAAAAAAAATACTTTGATATTAATTTTAGGCCATACGGCCCAGCACTACCTCCCCATAGATACATGAGGTGATCGGGGGGGTGATCACCATGTATCTCCGGGTCATTGGGTCACGTGACCCATATGACCGAAATCGCTGCAAATTGCCAGTGTGAATTCACACGCCCTGGTCCTTAAGTACCAGGGCGTACCTGTATGCCCTGGGTCCCTAAGTGGTTAAGCATTTAGCCAGAAGCACATGCAGCACTATTTTTCCTCATAAAATTTGATAAGGTTTGCAAATGGGAACTAAACAGAACCTCCTTCACCAGTGTTAACACAGTTACAGCTTAGGTCTTTCTATATTTAAAAGCTATGTATTATTTATAAAAAAAAAAAAAAAAAAAAGCAAACAATGTAATATGGATCTAAACACTTGTATCAACATTTGGGCAGGTAAAAATTACTCACCATGGCACCCCTGCCATGATCTCTAAACCACTGCCTAGGTTGGTTTCTTAGCTGGTAGAAGATTTTTCAGTCAACTCGACTGCAGGTCCATAGACATGAATGATTCATACATGAAGCGTGGCATTCTCATGTCCTGCTCATATGTAAGGGAAAGGATTCCAATTACATAAGAGCACTGCTGCTTCCCATTACTGAGTATGCCTAGACCAGTGTTTCCCAACCAGGGTGCCTCCAGCTGTTGCAAAACTACAACTCCAAGCATGCCCTGAAAGCTGAAGGCTGTCCGGGCATGCTGGGAATTGTAGTTTTGCAACAGCTGGAGGCAACCTGGTTGGGAAACACTGGCCTAGACTGTCCCCATCTCATATTCTAAGAGACAGGGTCCTGGTTGCTTGGAGGAGCTGTTGTTGTACATGTGCAGACTGGAAGGGAGGATAAGGATGAGCAAAAAAAAAAAAAACTATAAACTTGCACGGCAACCATAATGGACACAGAAGGTGAACGTTTCCAAGAACATTACCAGAACACTATTTTGTAACTTACAGAAATGAAAAAGAAATAGCCCTCTAATTGGGGAAAGCATTACAGTATAAATGAATGTGTCGAGTCTACTCCTTTAACCCCTTAAGGACGCAGGACGTAAATGTACGTCCTGGTGCGGTGGTACTTAACGCACCAGTACGTACATTTACGTCCTAAGCATAACCGCGGGCATCGGAGCGATGCCCGTGTCATGCGCGGCTGATCCCGGCTGCTGATCGCAGCCAGGGACCCGCCGGCAATGGCCGACGCCCGCGATCTCGCGGGCGTCCGCCATTAACCCCTCAGGTGCCGGGATCAATACAGATCCCGGCATCTGCGGCAGTGCGCCATTTGAATGAACGATCGGATCGCCCGCAGCGCTGCTGCGGGGATCCGATCATTCAGAACGCCGCACGGAGGTCCCCTCACCTTCCTCCGTCCGGCTCCCGGCGTCTCCTGCTCTGGTCTGTGATCGAGCAGACCAGAGCAGAAGATGACCGATAATACTGATCTGTTCTATGTCCTATACATAGAACAGATCAGTATTAGCAATCATGGTATTGCTATGAATAGTCCCCTATGGGACTATTCAAGTGTATTGCTATGAATAGTCCCCTATGGGGACTATTCAAGTGTAAAAAAAAATGTAAAAGTAAAAAAAAAAGTGAAAAATCCCCATCCCCAATAAAAAAAGTAAAACGTCCGTTTTTTCCTATTTTACCCCCAAAAAGCGTAAAAAATTTTTTTTATAGACATATTTGGTATCGCCACGTGCGTAAATGTCCGAACTATTAAAATAAAATGTTAATGATCCCGTACGGTTAACGGCGTGAATGAAAAAAAAAATAAAAAGTCCAAAATTCCTACTTTTTTAATACATTTTATAAAAAAAAAATTTATAAAAAATTTATTAAAAGTTTTTTATATGCAAATGTGGTATCAAAAAAAAGTACAGATCATGGCGCAAAAAATGAGCCCCCATACCGCCGCTTATACGGAAAAATAAAAAAGTTAGGGGTCATCAAAATAAAGGGATTATAAACGTACTAATTTGGTTAAAAAGTTTGTGAATTTTTTTTAAGCGCAACAATAATATAAAAGTATGTAATAATGGGTATCATTTTAATCGTATTGACCCTCAGAATAAAGAACACACGTCATTTTTACCATAAATTGTACGGCGTGAAAACGAAACCTTCCAAAATTAGCTAAATTGCGTTTTTCGTTTTAATTTCCCCACAAAAATAGTGTTTTTTGGTTGCGCCATACATTTTATGATATAATGAGTTATGTCATTACAAAGGACAACTGGTCGCGCAAAAAACAAGCCCTCATACTAGTCTGTGGATGAAAATATAAAAGAGTTATGCTTTTTAGAAGGCGAGGAGGAAAAAATTAAAACGTAAACATTAAATTGTCTGAGTCCTTAAGGCCAAAATGGGCCGAGTCCTTAAGGGGTTAAATATCTACACATATACCTGAACAAATGCACGAGGCCAATGAACAGATTATCTCTGGTAGTTAACTTTTTCAGGTGTAGCGCTTTCTGGGCTATTAACGTGTACTTCTAGACTTAATGTATTCCTGAAGGTGTGTTCACACGTTCAGGTTTTTAATTGCAGTTGTTGAACGCAAGGCGGGGAATTGATTTGAAGAAAGGAGATGTCGCAGTCTTTCCTTTATACATTTCCTCCTTTTATGAGCTCTTCCTGGCTTTGTACTCAATAGTAGCAGTTAGAACTCTGAATGTGTGAAGACCATAAACTTTCTTATGGCATGGCTGTAAAAGTTAAGGGAATCCCTCATCACTTCCATGCTGCCTGGATAACGAGTGATCGAAGAAGTCCTTGGTGTCTTCTGTCTGCCCCAAGGCGGGAGAAGCCAGTGGGGACCACCCTGATCACCATGATTAAAGCATAAAAGTAATGAGTTTCCCATTGAGTCCATGTAGGGAAATATCAAAAGTCCATATTGGACTGTTTTTGGTCAGTTCTGCAAGTTTCTATGCTTTATTGACTGAAGAGCATAACACGTGCCCCATGCAGTACTTACCGATCTAAATGCAAATATGTTAATCTAACTATAGCCAGGTATTGTCTCAATTTAGTCTAAGGACAGCATTAAAAACTTACTACGAGGCCATTAATAAATTTACTATATCATTAGTCCTCGAGCACACTGAAGTGCTTATGGCTCCTCCTCAAGCAGCCATAATGGGGCTCCCAATGTAGTACATTGGAACCTTTCCTACAGTTCCTTTTGAAAACTGTTATTTGACAAAGTTACTGCTCCATAAGCATGACAAGGTGGAGCGTGCAATGTTATTTGTGCAGAGAAAAGGGGATAAACATAACCTGAATGTTAGACCGGTCATCTACTCCCAAATGAACAGCACTAGTACCTGGTGTTTTGTAAACAGCTTCAGATATGAGAAAAAATACTATACAACCCTAAACCTCTACAATTTTAACGGGCACTGTTATTTGGAAAAACTGAAGGGGCTCGAGAAGTTGTGACATTTTGTATTGCATTCCTGATATCAAAAATGTTTATATAAGCAATATTACCCAATACTTGTTGCCACTTCGGGGGAGATTTATCAAAATCTGTCCAGAGGAAAAGTTGCTGAGTTGCCCATAACAACCAATAAGATCGCTTCTTTCATTTTCAGAGGCCTTTTCAAAAATAAAAGCTAGCTGATTGGTTGCTATGGGCAACACAGCAACTTATCCTCTAGACAGGTTTTGATAAATCTCCCCTTTGTGTCTAATGAAAGAGACCGTGTATTCTGCTGCTCTATGTTTTTCTCGGCCCCCGGCTGCACGAAGACAAAATACAATAAGTGTGTGTGGACAAGCAGGTCTGTGTGCAGGCTCCTGGCTTGTCAATCAGCCTGCTGTGTGAGCCTGGGGCACATTACAGAGCCTCATGCAGAGGACTGAAGGCAAGGCTGCAGTGAGGAGAAGCACAGCCACATTTCTTTCCATACTCCACTACCACAAGACTGGAGTAAGCTTCTGAAATGTGTGTACATATTTATATGGGATATCTGTCTTTACATACATAATGAAAGAAAAAGACAAAGACAGATATGAAATAGATCAGTGTTTTCCAGACAGTGTGCCCCCAGCTGTTGCAAAACTTCCAGTATGTACGGACAACCAAAGGTTGAGGGGGGGGTCTGAGTGATCATACAAAGGATAGGACATTTCTGACATTATAAAAGGGATTTTGAATGCCAAATTAATGGCATTATAACAAGATTTGCCATCCAACCCTTTTATGATTGTGGGACCACTGATAGGTACCCCACAGTACTGTGCTTGCTGTTTTTCCCCTGTACAGTTGGCTTGTCAATGGCACTGCTCTGCCAGAAATGATAAAGAACACAGCTCTACAACAGTGCCATATGCCCTGGCACAGGTTTATTCTCACAATCAGTGGGAGTTCCAGAGATCCATCCCCATCCTCAACCTCAACCAATAAAATAAAAAGTGATGGCACACTCCTGCATTATGTCATCACTTTATGAAATGAGGAAAACCCTGTTGTGTAAAATTCTAATTGCGGTGAAACTCGATTGGGGGGGGGGGGTTAGAGAGGAAAAAAAATTATATATATTTATTTAATTTATTATACACACATTTATGTACAACATACATCTGACTGGACAGAAAAGCACAACACATTTAAATATATTATTGGCTACTTCAAGGAGTAAATACTCAGCACAATGGCATGGATCAACATGAAATTACAGCAGCAGCGGAGTCTATGGAGCTCATCCTATAAAGTATCCATCAAGTTAAAAGCTCTAACCAGCCATCCACACAAACGGAGACAGATCAGTGTGAGACAGCACTACTGGGAATATGTGGCAGGTCTGCACTGAGCTCCATGTACGTCCTGAGCCCAGGATCCTTGTCTGGGATAGAAGCTGCAGGGAATTCAGACGCTGCAGAGTTACTTACTGCAGGAAATAAGGAAAAGCTATCCAGCCGTCTTCTCATATTAGCCTCTTTATGCATCTCTTAGCAGCCAATCCTAATGGTAAAGAAATTGATACTTGTACATTATGTAGCCTTACTACAGTCACATGTAACATTTCCTCTAGTAAAGGGTATCACTCGGGGACGTGTAAAGGAATTACAACGCTATAAGAAATCTGTCTCCTATACATAAATATCACTTTGTAGGAGAAACAAAAGCTCTTATGAAACCTGGACCTTATCCCAGCTCTCTCTCATAATATATATATATATATATATATATATATATATATATATATATACACACACACACCGTATATACTCGAGTATAAGCTGAGTTTTTCAGCACGATTTTTCGTGCTAAAAACACCCCCCTCGGCTTATACTTGAGTGAACTCTCCGCCTGTCAATCCCTTCATTAGTGATCTTCAACCTGCGGACCTCCAGATATTGCAAAACTACAACTCCCAGCATGCCCGGACAGCCATCGGCTGTCCGGGCATGCTGGGTGTTGTAGTTTTGAAACCTCTGGAGGTCCACAGGTTGAAGACCACTGCGGCCTTCGTTATCATCCAGCCCCCCCCCCCCCCTCCGCAGGAAGTTAGGGTGAGCTGGTCCGGGCCATCTATGCTGCCGGGACCGTCCGGTGGGGAGAATTAGTTGTTGCGGGCTGTCCATTTTTCACCAGGGGGGCCTCTTCTCCGTGCTTCGGGCCCGGCGCCCCGGACTAGTGATGTTGCCTTGATGATGACGCACAGGGACGTTCATGCGCAACGTCCCTGTGCGTCGTCATCAGGGACGTTGCGCATGAACGTCCCTGTGCAAAACAAGGGGGGGGGGGGCTGGATGATAACGAAGGCTGCAGTGGTCTTCAACCTGTGGACCTCCAGAGGTTTCAAAACTACAACACCCAGCATGCCCGGACAGCTGATGGCTGTCCGGGCATGCTGGGAGTTATAGTTTTGCAACATCTGGAGGTCCGCAGGTTGAAGACCACTGATGAAGGGATTGACAGGCGGTGATGATGAAGGGGGGGGGGGATGATGACGGGGGGCTGATTACATGGGGGGGATGATGTATTTCCCACCCTAGGCTTATAGTCGAGTCAATAACTTTTCCTGGGTTTTTGGGGTAAAATTAGGGGCCTCGGCTTATACTCGAGTATATACGGTGTGTATGTGTATATATATATATATATATATATATATATATATATATATATATATATATAAATAAATAGAGAGAGAGAGAGATAGAGATAGATTTATCTATCTATATATACATACACACACACACACCTCAAACTCTTATGCTTCAGACTTGGAACTGCTCAGAACTGTCCCACTGATAAACTGGACAGTAAGATAACACTTCAAAACCCTGTTCACAAACTGTAGAGGAATGGTCTCCAAACTATAGACCTCCAGCTTTTGCAAAACTACAACTCCCAGCATGCCAGTGCAGCCAACGGCTGTAGAGCAGTTGTCTCCAAACTATGGACCTCCAGCTGCTGCAAAACTACAACTCCCAGCATGCCCGGACAGCCTTTGGCTGTCCGGGCATGCTGGGAGTTGTGGTTTTGCAATAGCTGGAAGGTAACAGTTTGAAGGCCACTGCTATTGGAGACTCACATCCGATGCATGCCCCAACAAGTAGCCGATCGTTGCACAAAAACCACAACAAAATCATTAAGCATTTATTTTGTTTGTGAGATGTCACATGCAAGTAATCCACACTGTAGAAATATCCCCCCATCCAATGTGAACACAGGCTTAAGGTATACAAAATCGGCAACCTGGAAGAGAGCTGGAAGCTACAGCCACCTACACCTCCCAGATCCCCTGCGATGTGAACCGTATTGAAGCGTTCCAGCACTAAAATAGTGAATTAAAGAGAAGTTAAAGCGACCCAGCACTGCCATCTACTGCACTGGTACCATCCCAATAAGTTTACATACAGGAATGTCACACTGCCTACTGCCAAGAATAGCCTGGGTAAGCAAAGTCATGGGATCTTTACTGCCAAAATGATACATCGATAGAAGAGCAAGGAAACCAGACCGGGTTCTAAATCACATGTATCATAACACTTGCTACATTCTGTCCGTGAGCAGAGTAAATATTTTCATATCTATAAACACTGGAAAGAAACAAGAGCACAAAGCTGATTTATAGAGCAGGATTTCCCAGTCAGTATGCCTCCAGTTGTTGCAAAACTACAACTCCCAGCATGCCCGGACAGCCGAAGGGAGTTATAGTTTTGCAACAGCTGGAGGCAGGATTGAAGACTGATAGAGAGACGATCAACAGACCGTTTTAAACACAGACTGAAGACAGCGGGGGACACATTTAAACTTTTTTTCTCCAGTGTTTTACATGAGAAAGATCCAAGGTTTACACTCGTCATGCCACTTGTGCAAAAGTGGGTGTGGTGATGTAAAATTTTAAATTTTTTTCCCCAGTGTGAAAAATCTATTTTTTGTTTAATCGATTACTGAAATATAAATAATTGGCAAACGATATAAAAAAAATAAAATAAATTAATATAATATATATATATATATACACACATATACATACATATATATATATAAATACCGGAATAGTTGCAGCACTCCCAAAATAATGCATGTGGGTGCCAAGCGTCCTAGGTCTGATTGAGACCTCTTAAGATATCCAACGAAGAAATGGCGCAGCACTCCAAAGATGTATCCAAAAAAAAAAAAAAAAAAAAAAAAAAAAAAAAAGTTTATTCACCACATGTTACCAACAGCAACATTTCAGCTCCACACTAGAGCCTTTTTCAAGCATGTTGAGCTGAAACGTTGCCGTCGGTGAATAAACTCATTTTTTTGGAGTGCTGCGCCATTTCTTCGTTGGATATATATTTAAAAAAATGTTTACGGTGACAGCCCCTGCACTTGTATTTAACCCCTGGAGATGTTTCATTCACAGTTATCGCTTGTCTGGGCACTAGTAATCATGGAATATTACCCGAGGTGCTTCCCACAGAATTTTCCGGGATTTACAATTTGGCGCCAAACGTGCAGCGAAAATGAGCTCTCGCATATTATCAAAGCAGCACAAAAAGGACCATTAAAAAGGCGATAAAGAAAAAATATACGTGATTGATATTGCTGTAACAGGGATTAGTATTTTTTTTAAGAATGTCCCCAGGTAACTGTACTAGTGTGTACACTTGGGATCACCATGCTAAACACTAGTGCACTCTCTTCAGGATCACTCACATGAACTGGTCTGCCCAGCAGTGAGTGTGGCTCACAGTGTATTTGTTACTCCAGTATTGATCCCCTGTCTATGTTGGAATGCTGTAGTTACAGCAGGGCACGGAGGAATTGACAGCAGTGTTTTTTTTACCAGGGGAAACAAGATCCTTCATTCACAGACAGCGGGGAGCTGTGTGCAGGACATGTCACCGCCATCCTGTCATCACGTCGCCCATGCTGTAACACTGAAGACCATTAACGGGCCCCGGGGTCAGACACACACAGGAAGATGCTCTGATCTTCAGCACACAACGCCGCCATTCACTGGAACTAGAGACAACCCAGTTGTGTCATACACAGCCCAGCATGCAGACTAGGGAATACGCAGATGCCGGATACTAGAACACACAGCCACCAGTGAGGGGCGCTCTACACTGATAGGATGAATGTTGGATCTAATAACTAAGTCGCTGCAGATATAGGAGACTCCCAGTCAAGGGCATTAAGTAGAAGTCACTAAAACAGAACAAACCATGATATCTGGAGAACATGTGGAGAGTGAATAGGCAGAGAACATACAGGGGAGCATTACAAGGTATTATACTGATGTCTATAGATCCTAACACGTAAGCTCATGCAGCAGTTTTCCCAACCATTGTGCCTCCAACTGTTGCAAAACTACAACTCCCAGCATGCCCGGACAGCCTTCGGTTGTCCGGGCATGCTGAGAGTTGTAGTTTTGCAATGGCTGGAGACACGCTGGTTGGGAAACACTGATATAATGTAGATCAGCTGCTGGCTGTCTGGGCATGCTGGAGGTTGTAGTTTTGCAACAGGTTGGATAGCACTGGTGCAGAAGACTTATAGGAGCAGTCCTGTGACAGATAACGGCAGTCACTAGTTACCATTCAATTCATAGAAGTCAGTATAGCCAGGGGGTAGAAGACTGGCAGGTACCCAAGTCGAGGCATGACCTAATGGCTGGCAAGAAGATACTGGTATTTGTAGGAATAAGTGCAGGTTGCTACAGAGTAAACACAATGGCATTAAACTCTGGATTATACATGGGAGGAAACAACAAAAAACGTGGTCTCAAATGGCTGGAGGTGCTCAACCCCAAATGCAGTTGTGCATTTATACTGGGGGAGCAGATCCTGCCCTTGTAGTCCATTGCTAGGGGCGATCCCCAGCATAAAAATGCATACAATGGGGGATGCCTGCAGCGGACTACAAGTGCCACAATAGAATCCTACACCAGATAAACGGTGTGGATGTGTAACAATTAGAATAATATAATAATAATTATACATGGGAGGACCCAAGCCCTGACCTCAAAAGCTGAACAGGAGCAGGAAGTATAGCCAGCCTCAAAGCGGGCATGTAATCTGTGCACACTGGTATTGTGGCTTTAAGTGATTCATAACATAGGAAGGATCCATTCGAACGTCTTTATTCAATATATATATATATATATATATATATATATATATATATA
Source organism: Hyla sarda (assembly GCF_029499605.1). NCBI lineage: Eukaryota > Metazoa > Chordata > Amphibia > Anura > Hylidae > Hyla > Hyla sarda. The sequence continues at coordinate 104,684,417 of NC_079191.1, read as the reverse complement.
TTTCTAACTAGACAAAGCAGTGTAAGAAGATACATTTTTCACAAAAATCTTATCAGAGCTCAAGAGACCACTAAATGCCAACAATAGTTTAGTGCCAGGCACTAATCCACACAGACATCTCCACATACTAAAGGTGCCCGCAGACTAGACAGCTGGCATCTAAATAATCCTTTCAGTGACAGCTCTGTATTCAGATGATGGGTAAACGTCAGGACCCGAGGATGGTAACATTGTCTGATGCCATATTACCAATGTATAATTCATACCAATCCAGTGCCATGTCTTACCCGCCAAGAAGCCAACATCACCGCCATCACCATTCCTCAACTTTCTAACAATTCACAGGATCATCACAACCAGGATCAGACGGCATTGCTTATAATAGAGCGGTTATAGGACTCAGATTGCTGGGACTTGTACTTTCACAGCTGCTTGGACAAGACCTGAACATTTCTAGTTGTATAAGCTGGGACTTGTAGTTCATTAGCTTAGATGTGTCAAGCTGGGATGTTGTCCCTCTGCTGGGAAGCTCCAGATTTCTCAGCTAGACATGACAAGCTGGAGCCTGCAGATCCACCACAGGTAGGACGCTGCATGCTGGGACATGTAGTGGGAAACAGAGGCTGAACACACAGTAAGCATGCAGGGTCAGGTTAACTACAACAGAAGGACTTCACATGTTTGGGCAACAAGTTACCTAGCAGCTGCAAGCTCAGATGGATAGCTGCTGGGACTTGTGGTTCTGCAGTATCTGAGCAGGAAGCATGCATTATTAGGACATGGAGTTTCTGGAGCGTTAGGTAGCTACATGCTGGGACGTGTAGTCCCAATGCAGTTGGACTACATATACATGCTGGGAACAGTAGTTCTATGACAGCTGAAGAGACAGGATACAAGCTGGTGTGTGGATTTCTGATAGACGAGTAGAGTGGATGGTGGGGGCTAGTAGTTCTGCTATAGCTGAACAAATGCTGGGGCTTGTAGTGCTACGACACGGTACACGCTGGGGCTTGTAGTGCTACGACACGGTACACGCTGGGGCTTGTAGTGCTACGACACGGTACACGCTGGGGCTTGTAGTGCTACGACACGGTACACGCTGGGGCTTGTAGTGCTACGACACGGTACACGCTGGGGCTTGTAGTGCTACGACACGGTACACGCTGGGGCTTGTAGTGCTACGACACGGTACACGCTGGGGCTTGTAGTGCTACGACACGGTACACGCTGGGGCTTGTAGTGCTACGACACGGTACACGCTGGGGCTTGTAGTGCTACGACACGGTACACGCTGGGGCTTGTAGTGCTACGACACGGTACACGCTGGGGCTTGTAGTGCTACGACACGGTACACGCTGGGGCTTGTAGTGCTACGACACGGTACACGCTGGGGCTTGTAGTGCTACGACACGGTACACGCTGGGGCTTGTAGTGCTACGACACGGTACACGCTGGGGCTTGTAGTGCTACGACACGGTACACGCTGGGGCTTGTAACGCTACGACAAGGGACATTGTTTACAAACTTTAGATATATGGCATGAACATGCTGGTGCCTGTAGTTCTACAAGCATGGACATGCTGGGGCTAGTAGTTCTAGGACAGGCACATTAGTTTTATGAAAGGCACATGCTGGGACTTGTAGTGGTATGGCAGGGCCACATGTTTAGTTCTCTGGAATGGACACGATGACACTTCCAGTTCTATGGCATAGCCATTCTTCCATGAGAGAAGAACACGTTTGAACTTTTAGTTCTATGACAAGGGGACGTATTCAAGGTTTTAGTTGAGACATGCTGGGGCTTTTAGTTCTATTGGGGGAGGTGGATGTTTAGAGGCTTTGGTTCAATGGCATCGACAAGCTGGGGCTTTTAGTTATGACAGGTACACCCCGAGACTTGTAGTCCTATGACACGCTAGGGGTACACGGTGGGTCTTGTAGTTCCATGACAGGGGCACATTCATGGGTTTTTGGTTGTATGACAGACCTGGTGGGGCTTGTTCTATGACAGACATGCTGGGACATGTAGTTCTATTATAGGGGTACTCAATGGGGCTTGTAGTCCTATGACACGAGTACACGCTGGGGCTTGTAGTGTCATGACAGGAGTACACGCTGGGGCTTGTAGTGCCATGACACGAGTACACGCTGGGGCTTGTTGTGCCATGACAGGAGTACACGCTGGGGCTTGTTGTGCCATGACAGGAGTACACGCTGGGGCTTGTTGTGCCATGACAGGAGTACACGCTGGGGCTTGTAGTGCCATGAAACGAATACACGCTGGGGCTTGTAGTGCCATGAAACGAATACACGCTGGGGCTTGTAGTGCCATGAAACGAATACACGCTGGGGCTTGTAGTGCCATGAAACGAGTACATGCTGGGGCTTGTAGTCCTATGACTGGAGTACATGCTGGGGCTTGTAGTCCTATGACAGGAGTACACGCTGGGGCTTGTTGTGCCATGACAGGAGTACACGCTGGGGCTTGTAGTGCCATGACAGGAGTACACGCTGGGGCTTGTAGTGCCATGAAACGAATACACGCTGGGGCTTGTAGTGCCATGAAACGAATACACGCTGGGGCTTGTAGTGCCATGAAACGAATACATGCTGGGGCTTGTAGTGCCATGAAACGAGTACATGCTGGGGCTTGTAGTCCTATGACTGGAGTACATGCTGGGACTTGTAGTGCTATGACAGGAGTACACACTGGGACTTGTAGTGCTATGACAGGAGTACATGCTGGGACTTGTAGTGCTATGACAGGAGTACACGCTGGGGCATGTCGCTCTATGACAGACATGCTGGGACTTGTAGTGCTATGACAGGAGTACACGCTGGGGCTTGTAGATCTATGACAGGGGTGCACGCTGGGGCTTGTAGTCCTATGACAGTACACGCTGGGGCTTGTAGTCCTATGACAGTACACGCTGGGACCTATAGTGCTATGACAGTACACGCTGGGACTTGTAGTGCTATGACAGTACACGCTGGGACTTGTAGTGCTATGACAGTACACGCTGGGACTTGTAGTGCTATGACAGTACACGCTGGGACTTGTAGTGCTATGACAGGAGTACACGCTGGTACTTGTAGTGCTATGACAGGAGTACACGCTGGTACTTGTAGTGCTATGACAGGAGTACACGCTGGTACTTATAGTGCTATGACAGGAGTACACGCTGGGGCATGTCGCTCTATGACAGACATGCTGGGACTTGTAGTGCTATGTCAGGAGTACACGCTGGGACTTGTAGTGCTATGGCAGACATGCTGGGACATGTAGCTCTATGACAGGGGCACCCTGGGACTTGTGGTTCTCAGACAGGAGGCGGGAAAGTTCCCGGTCACTGACCTGCAGCACCAGCGGCTCGGGGTTGAAGGCCAGGGTGAGCAGCAGCTGCATGCGCTCGGTGTCCTTGAGGTTCTTGAGCAGGAAGCTCCCGGAGTCCTTGGTCTCGGCATAGCGGCGGACCACCCTGTCCAGTAGCCGCTGCGAGGGGCAGTGCACCAGGTCGGACCAGCCCTCCACCACGTCCGGGGTGAGCAGCCGCACGTCCCCGTTGAGGCGGGCGAAGTCGGTCTTGTACATGGCCTGGAGCAGGTCGCAGCGGGGCCGGCCGGTCGCCCTCTTGCAGATCCGCTGGTCCAGCTCTTGCAGCTCTTGGTTGGAGCCCAGGCGCTTGAGCACGACGCGGCGGCTGCCCTCCCGGGGCTCCCCGTACTGCGCGAAGTGCACGTTCTTGACGTTGAAGAAGTCGAGGAGTCGCAGGCGGCCCCAGCCCTCGAAGCTCAGCTGCCCGTTCATGAACTTGCGGCACCAGCTGGTCCCGAAGCACGCCGGGCACTTGTTCAGGCTCAGGAACCGGCGCTCGGTCAGCTCGTTGCGCTGGAAGGAGGCGAGCAGGGAGTGTGTGTTGAGCAGCATGACCACCAGCAGGCTGGCCGCGAACAGCAGCTTCACGTAGCGGTACAGGCGGCCGAACTTCAGCGAAACAAGGCGCAACATGGTCCCGCTCTCACTTCAGCCTCCCTCCCGGGGAAAGGAGGGGAGCGGCGGCCGCTGAAGGAGCACCGGCGGGGCCAGCTCGTAGCCGAGGCCGCTAACAGTAGATACTGGGGTCGGTATAGTCTCCCCCGCTCACCCCCCCGGAGCCGCGTCCTCCTCGGTCCCGCTCACACACAGCTCTGAACTTACTGTATATAGAGGCGGCTCCGGAGCCAGCAGGCGCGCGAGGGGGGGCGGGGCCCAGCTTTGTAACTGAGGGGGGCGGTGACCTGTTTGGTCATGTGACCGGGTAGGTGGAGTGACGTGACTCTCCACCACCGCCATATTGGGAGGAGCAAAGTGTGTTTTTCTGTTTTTTTATTCTTATTACAAACTAAGCGTAACTGAAAGGAGGCGGCGCCAGGTAATTAACCATTCAGAACACAGCTTTCTCATCCGCTGTACTCTTGTTATGTGGCGTGCTGGGACTTGTGCTTTGGAGACCACGGCAGGGACTGCTGGGAAGTCTTGTCCACCAATGAGAAGTTACTGCAGGTTTAGTCAAGGATTTCCTGTACATTAAACCAACCTGGTTTAATTTTACATTCGTTTTATATATTGGCTTTAGATATATCATTGATAACATGTCTCATAAATACAGAATACACCCTCAACCTGTAGCTCTCTGGTGTATTGCCTTGTATCTGTTCTCCTCTCTCTCTCCAGCAGATTGCCTTGTATCTCTTCTCCTCTCTCTCCAGCAGATTGCCTTGTATCTCTTCTCCTCTCTCTCCAGCAGATTGCCTTGTATCTGTTCTCCTCTCTCTCTCCAGCAGATTGCCTTGTATCTGCTCTCCTCTCTCTCCAGCAGATTGCCTTGTATCTGTTCTCTATCTCCAGCAGATTGCCTTGTATCTGTTCTCCTCTCTCCAGCAAGATTGCCTTGTATCCGTTCTCCTCTCTCTCTCCAGCAGATTGCTTGTATCTGTTCTCCCGTCTCTCTCCAGCAGATTGTCTTGTATCTGTTCTCCTGTCTCTCTCCAGCAGATTGTCTTGTATCTGTTCTCCTCCCTCTCTCTCCAGCAGATTGCCTTGTATCTGTTCTCTCTCTCCAGCAGATTGCCTTGTATCTGTTCTTCCCTCTCTCTCTCCAGCAGATTGCCTTGTATCTGTTCTCTCTCTCTCTCTCCAGCAGATTGCCTTGTATCTGTTCTTCCCTCTCTCTCCAGCAGATTGTCTTGTATCTGTTCTCCTCTCTCTTTCTCCAGCAGATTGCGTTGTATCTGTTCTCTCTCTCCAGCAGATTGCCTTGTATTTGTTCTTCCCTCTCTCTCTCCAGCAGATTGCCTTGTATCTGTTCTCTCTCTCTCCAGCAGATTGCCTTGTATCCGTTCTCCTCTCTCTCTCCAGCAGATTGCCTCGTATCTGTTCTCCCCTGTCTCTCTCCAGCAGATTGTCTTGTATCTGTTCTCCTCTCTCCAGCAGATTGCCTTGTATCTGTTCTCTCTCTCTCCAGCAGATTGCCTTGTATCTGTTCTTCCCTCTCTCTCTCCAGCAGATTGCCTTGTATCTGTTCTCTCTCTCTCCAGCAGATTGCCTTGTATATGTTCTTTCCTCTCTCTCTCTCCAGCAGTTTGCCTTGTATCTGTTCTCTCTCTCTCCAGCAGATTGCCTTGTATCCGTTCTCCTCTCTCTCTCCAGCAGATTGCCTCGTATCTGTTCTCCCCTGTCTCTCTCCAGCAGATTGTCTTGTATCTGTTCTCCTCTCTCCAGCAGATTGCCTTGTATCTGTTCTCTCTCTCTCCAGCAGATTGCCTTGTATATGTTCTTTCCTCTCTCTCTCTCCAGCAGTTTGCCTTGTATCTGTCTGTTCTCTTTCTCTCTCTCTCTCTCTCTCTCTCTCTCTCTCTCTCTCTCTCTCTCTCTCTCTCTCTCTCTCTCTCTCTCTCAGTATATGCTTTTACTAACTGTTTACTGTCTGACACAATGTTTTGCAACCAGGGTGCCTCCAGATGTTGCAAAACTACAACTCCCAGCATGCCCGGACAGCCAAAGGCTGTCCGGGCATGCTGCAAGTTGTAGTTTTGCGACATCTGGAGGCTCCCTGGTTGCAAAACACTGGTCTGAGATGTGTGTTACTCACCCCCCCTCCCTTATCTTAGTGTGAGTAGCAGATTGCCTTGTATCTTTTCTCCCCTGTCTCTCTCCAGCAGATTGCCTTGTATCTGTTCTCCTCTCTCTCTCCAGCAGATTGCCTTGTATCTGTTCTCTCTCTCTCCAGCAGATTGCCTTGTATCTGTTCTTCTCTCTCTCTCCAGCAGTTTGCCTTGTATCTGTCTGTTCTCTTTTCTCTCTCTCTCTCTCTCTCTCTCTCTCTCTCTCTCTCTCTCTCTCTCAGTATATGCTTTTACTAACTGTTTACTGTCTGACACAGTGTTTTGCAACCAGGGTGCCTCCAGATGTTGCAAAACTACAACTCCCAGCATGCCCGGACAGCCAAAGGCTGTCCGGGCATGCTGGGAGTTGTAGTTTTGCGACAGCTGGAGGCTCCCTGGTTGCAAAACACTGGTCTGAGATGTGTGTTACTCACCCCCCCACCCCTCCCTTATCTTAGTGTGAGTAGCAGTTGTATTGTAGGGAATCTCTCATGAAGACTATTTATAAAGTTGCTTAATCTTGTGTTCAGAAAACAAATCTTAAATAGAATTCAGTGTAAACTGGTTAATAGCCCTTAAAGGGAACCTGTAATAAGGCTAAACTCTATGGGGGACATTTATCATTGAGTTTACCCCTTTTTCTTGTGAATTTCTTTTACACAGTGACTTTCATTGCATCTTTTTTGGGCGTCTTTTTTTGATATTTTCCGATGTTCTCTACGTGCTCGTGTACCGTAGAAAGAAAAATGCTTTACACGCTTATTTACTATTGCACATTTTTTTGTTTAGATATTAAAACTTTGCGCAAAGGCACCAGATGTTGCGTAAATATAGAACACCGAGGAGTGTCCACGCACCAAGCACGTATTAGCAAAATTTATCAACAAGCTTGCGCACGGTTGATAAATTTTGCACAGACATGCAAAACATAGAAAGCACTGACATGGTTTAAATGATTTTTTACCTCACACCGACATTGATAAATCTCCCCCCTGTATAACTACCAGCAACACGTTATACTTCAGGGAATCAGGTCCCCTACTATACCTGGACGTCCCAACAGCTGACCACAGAGGGCGTGGCTTTTTCACATCTTCCCTGACAAGCCAGCTGATTGAAGAAATCTGTGGCCCATCTTATGTTTTGCCGCTCTTACGTTCAATGCGTTTACCACCAACTTAAAGCGCAACTGTCATCAAATCTGGGCCATATAACCTACACACAGCCTCTGTACTGTGCGCAGATTGTGTATTACGCAATTTTGTTGGAAGCCACACACAGTCGGATAGGCGTGGCCGGGGTTCGCAATGCAATGTATTGCATTGCACGTCAGCTCTGGGACCGCTGTGTGATTGACACACAGGTCCCAGCGCATGCGCCCCTTTGCTTATCCCCAGTGTCACCGGAACAGCAGGAAAGAAGAGGATATCGGGCAGTATTAGATATTCAGTAATAATAAAGGTGGACATCTGAATAAAGTTTTTTTGAACAGCAGAGCATGACGACATGCCACAGCGCGCATAATCGAAGGGGCGCATGCATTGGGACCTGTGTGTCAATCACACAGCGGTCCTTGTGCTGACATGCAGGCGTGACGGTGGCGGGGCATTGCGAACCCCGGCCACGCCTATCTGACTGTGTGCGGCTTCCATCAAAACTGTTTTTTGGGGTAATAAAGAAGGTAAAAACACTGCCTAATGCACAATCTGCACACAGTACAGAGGCTTTGTGTAGGTTATATGGCCCAGATTTGATGACAGTTGCTCTTTAAGACTGCTGAGATCATGTGACAGTCGGGAACGCATTAATTTCAGGCATGGCGGAGCGTACAGATGGGCCGCACATGTCATCAGGGGGCTGACTTGTTAGGCAAGATGAGAAGAAGCCAAGCACCCTGTGATCAAGTGTTGTCTAGGGGCCAACCATAGACAAGATGAGCAGAAGCCAAGCTGTTGTCTCGAACCAAACAGGAAAATGGGAAAGGTACAAGATGACAGTAATCCATAAAGGACAAGAATGCTGAACTTCCACATGAACCATCCCATATAGGTAATTCAAGCACATTGACGCCAATCATAACTTGGCATCTGGGGATACAGGTTAAAAGTTCAAAACAGCCTGGAATACCACTTTAGAGTATTAGTCATACCAAAGGGACAGACAGGCGTCCTGCACTCACCCCGTAAGATCTGGTTATTCAGCTCTCATCTCTGGCCGCTTCTCCGGTAGGGACTTCAAATACAGTGTGGAGCGCTCAGAGGCGACTGCCGGCAGTTTCACGCATAGGAATGTGCTTCATCCGGCCTCCTTGGAACCGCCTGCAATCGCCTCTGAGCGCTCCACACTGTCTTTGATGGAGTACGGACTGTTTTTAATGATATACCTGTACATATACCTTGTTAAATTTCATTAATCCGGATACAATCTGATAATCCAGCACTTGTTTGCGTTGCAGTGCTGTAATATAAAACCAAATTCACACAGGGCAGTGTATATTGTTGAATGCCTTTTTCTGCATAGGAGTATGAATTTTACCATTCTGTCTTTGGTCAAAAAGAAAAGGCAATAAACAAATGTATCACAAAACTCAGCAAACAGCAATGTCTGGCTATACTGTAGCAGCTTTTGGGCTGCTAGTTTTTAGGGTAGGGTCACACGTAGCGTATATGCTCCGTATTTACATTTGATTTTGTGTCTCCTTTAGAGTATAGTCACGGTGCCTATTGGACGCTGCATATTTCAGTGCTAGCAAAGTCTATGGGTGTCAATTATTACTCTCATAGAGTTTGCTAGCACAGAAATATGCAGCACCAAATACGGAGCATATACGCTACGTGTGACCCTACCCTAAAAACTATCAGCCCAAAAGCTGCTACAGTATAGCCAGACATTGCTGTTTGCTGAGTTTTGTGATACATTTGTTTATTGCCTTTTCTTTTTGACCAAAGCCAGAATGGTAAAATTCATACTCCTATGCAGAAAAAGGCATTCAACAATATACACTGCCCTGTGTGAATTTGGTTTTATATTACAGCACTGCAATGCAAACAAGTGCTGGATTATCAGATTGTATCCGGATTAATGAAATTTAACAAGGTATATGTACAGGTATATCATTAAAAACAGTCTGTACTCCATCCACGCATGGGCAGCAGGAAAGCTTTACAGGAGATTTTTTTTTTCAGGTCACTGCTGCTGTTACTAATGGAAGTGAAGCCATTAATAGAAATATATTCCCTAATGTATTTTGTGAAACACCTTAAAAGCTGAAGTTACTTATTAAATCTAGGAGGTGACTTTTATTCCTCCTTCACACCAGGGTATTGTATGGTCTGGATTCAGGAAAGGAGCCCAGAAGAGCCCAGCAGGGGGCCTCCATTACTGCATCCTCCTTGTACATCTCCATAATACCAATTAACTGGACTTCGGCTAATGTACATTCTATTTTTACTGAGTCACACTAATAACTAAACATAGTTTTATAGTTAGTATGGTTGAAAAAAGTACATGCCTATCAAGTACCACTAAGAAGGAAAGGAGATGCATGAAGGGAAGGGGATGTGTTATTTCTGCATATGCATTAATGTTATTTGTTCTAAGAAAATATGTTGTGTTTTGTGTTCCTCAACCTTTCCTGCCTGCTGTGACCAGTTCCTGAGGTAGACTGTTCCATAAATTCACAGTTCTTATAGTAAAGCAGGATTGTCACCACTGAATACTAAACCTGAACTGATTACCAGATTGATAAATTGCCCACTTGTCTTTTGAGTGGGTTTTAAAGGGGTACTCCGGTGAAAACCTTCTATTAAAAAATCTTAATCCTTCCAGTACTTATTAGCTGCTGAATGCTACAGAGGAAATTCCTTTCTTTTTGGAACACTGATGACATCACTAGCACAGTGCTCTCTGCTGACATCTCTGTCCATTTTAGCAACCGTGCATAGCAGATGTATGGTAAGGGCAGCATGGTGGCTCTGTGGTTAGCACTGCTGCCTTGCAGTCCTGGGGACTTGGGTTCAAATCCCACTGAGGACAACAATAAATAAAGCCTTATTATTATTATTATAATAACGTCAGCAGAGAGAACTGTGCTCGTGATGTCATCAGAGAGCATTCCAAAAAGAAAAGAATTTCCTCTGTAGTATTCAGCAGCTAATAAGTACAGGAATGATTAAAATTTTTTAATAGAAGTAATTTACAAATATGTTTAACTTTCTGCCACCAGTTGATTTAAAAGAAAAAAGGTTTTCACCGGAGTACCCCTTTAAAACCCAATCAAAAGACAAGGGGGCAATTTATCAATCTGGTAATCAGTTCAGGTTTAGTATTCAGAGGTGACAATCCTGCTTCACCGGAGTACCCCTTTAAGCCAGTTTTCCCAGTATCTTTTGTGGAATTTTTTTTTTTTTTAAATCAACTGGTGCCAGAAAGTTAAACAGATTTGTAAATGACTTCTATTTATAAATCTTAATTCTTCCAGTATTTATCAGCTGCAGAGGAAGTTGTATAGTTATTTTCTGTCTGACCACAGTGCTCTCTGCTGACACCTTTGTCCGTGTCAGGAACTGTCCAGAGCAGGATAGGTTTGCTATGGGGATTTGCTCCTACTCTGGACAGTTCCTGACATGGACAGAGGTGTCAGCAGAGAGTACTGTAGTCAGACTGTAAAGAACTACACAACTTCCTCTGGAGCATACAGCAGCTCATAAGTACTGGAAGTAATTTACAAATCTTTGAGAACTGCGAGCACTCACCAGGTATGCATATCAGGAGCTTCTTTATTCATATTCAGAACAGTCGGGTTCACATGCAGGGGAGCAGAAGGATCAGATGCGGAGTATTGGAGCTGGCGACGGACCGTCTGTGCGCCGAGGCGCTTCGTCGCCAATTTTGCAACTCTGTACTGGTGCAGACAAGGATAAATAACTCCCATTGTGTCCAAGTCAGCTTTGTAACTTAAGCATGTCTTCCACAGACTGTACTGTGCTACAAAGGTGTCATCCTCTATATGCGTACGTTCACACGGGCCGCAGACCCTACTGACTTCAATAGGGCTTGCGGCGGATTTTCCTCAGCAGAAATTCTGCAGCGGAAAATCTGCTGAGGACAACCGCAAAGCCCCCTTTCAAATATGCAACGGGAAACCCGCAAATAAATCCGCTCGTATGAACGTACCCTATCGGTGTTTCTCAACCAGGGTGCCTCCAGCTGTTGCAAAACTACAACTCCCAGCATGCCCGGACACCCAAAGGCTGTCCGGGCCTGCTGGGAGTTGTAGTTTTGCAACAGCTGGAGTTGCCTGATTGATAACCACTGCTCTATATTATGAATAAATAAGTTAAACAAAAGTTAAACTGAACCTCGGGGTACACCACTAATAACCGGGGACCAATGAGAATAAGAATTATGGATGCAACATGGAAGATCGCAGTACATGACTGGTTTATCTGCTCATTCATCTGCTTCCAGATTAACTTGCTCTTCAGTTATAGAAACAAATTTAGGTTAATGAAAATTTCTGTATACTTGAACTCTGTTTACTCTAAAACTTGGTCAATATTTGGTCTTCATATTGGTCAATATTTTAGCCAGAACCAAGAGTTTGTTTAAAAACACAGATAGTTTTTTTTTCAGTGTTTATTCCAGTTCTGGTTTTGGCTAAAAATTCTGACCAAAATAACCTCTAAAAAGAAATCCAAACACTGACCAAAGTGCTACACATTAAAGAGGTGCTCCGGTAGAAAAGGTTTTTGTTTTTTGTTTTTCTTTTTTTAAATGAACTGGTGCCAGAAAGTTTAACAGATTTGTAAATGACTTCTATTAAAAAAAAACTTTATCCTTCCAGTACTCATTAGCAGCTGTGTGTTACAGAGGAAATTATTTGCTTTTTTAATTTCTTTTTTGTCTTGTCCACAGTGCTCTGTGCTGACACCTCTGTCCGTGTCAGGAACTGTCCAGAGGTGTGCATAGGTTTGCTATGAGGATTTTCTCCTGCTCTGGACAGTTCCTGATACGGGCATCAGGTGTCAGCAGAGAGCACTGTGGACAAGACAAAAAAACAAATTCAAAAAGAAAATAATATCCTCTGTAGCATACAGCTGCTAAAACTGGAAGGATAAAGATTTTTTAATAGAAATAATTTACAAATCTGTTTAACTTTCTCGCACCAGTTGATAAAAAAAAAAAAAAAAAAAATTCCACCGGAGTACCCCTTTAACCTATCCTACCATCATGGCTTTCATTTATAGCAGAGCGAAGGCAGCATTTACATCTAATACCTTAGGCAGTGTTTCCCATCCAGTGTGCCTCCAGGACCCCATTGACCTATATTAGGGTCCACCAGGTTTCCATTACTTTTTAACAGCAAGAATAGTGCACAGACTACTCCTTTTATATAAAATACCGTAAACCCTCATGGAAGCACACAAAAATGTGAACAGAGGCTTAGTTGCCAAATAAATTTGTTCAGGACCAAGAAAAAAAAAGGGTCTAATTTATGATTCCATGGGCTGAATGGTATTCTAGCTCAGCCTTATTCACTTGAATAGGGCTGCGCTGCAATACCAGGCACAGCCCGTGAATCGGGGTGGTGCTGTTTCTAGATAAAAAGAGACTTTTGTTTCTAATTACAAGTAACGCTCTCTATCTGTATAGATGTGTATGTAAGTGTCGGCTCAGCATTTCATTAGACACCTTGCACTGGTCTCCTTTGTTTTGCAGTACACAATTACTTTACAGGGTATAATACATTATATTAATTTAGTGGCTGTATGGAGGAGAGTAATTGTTGTCCTGTTTTAATCTCACTAACAGGGCTAATGAATTGACAGCTCGCTTGTAGTAACACCCGCGCCACTCCGCTCACCCATTAACAACAAAGTGTAATTACCAGGACTTCAGCCAATAAAGCTTTACATCTTTCGCCTAATAATCTGTAGAGTTACACCAGTGTTTTTTTTTTTTTTTTTTTTTGTGAAATATGGTTTCTATAGGATGACACTCAGAATGGCTTCTCCTTCTTGCCCAAAGAACTTGGCTATTTACTGCCTGGCTATAAATCCATTCTGGAGCCTTTTGTTCCTTGATGCTGTTCTGTTCAGGAACCTTGTTCAACATGACAGATCCAGGCTTCACTGAGCAGACACAATGCAAACACGTGGAAAATCTTACCAAGGAGCTCACAATCACACAAAAGGGAGCGGCACAGCCTTCTGCGCACGGATTGGCGGCTGGAAGCTGGAGATTAGAGGCCTTTACGCTGCACAGGATGAGAAACGTCTTCATATTTTATTTACCAGCTTTCTTGTGTGGGATTTTGCACCTGGCGTCAATAAACCGCCGCATCCTTTTTAATAAAATATAAAAGCAGTTACTGAAGTTTACATTAAGATCAGCGTAAGATCTACTACACTAACAAAGACGTTATTGAGACATTTATAGATCTGGGGTTTTAATTGATGTTTTTTCAGGAGACGCCGGGACTTGTAGGATGGTTTGTGTCTCTTTTTATTAAGGATCTGCATACAATTCTTCATGGATGCATTCCAAGAAAAGAAACACAGCAGCTCCTGTAGCCCCCGAGATAAGTCAATGCATTTTTGTATTTCTTTGGACTAGAATTGGGATAGACTCATATGTTATCGTCATGTCACAGTTTTTGCTGCAATTCTCCTCAAATCACAGCGAAAGGGCATCATGACTGTGATGTGGGAACAAATCCTTTCTTTTCTCCAGAATCCACAAATGATCCTCAATAATAAGACACGTGACAAATGCATCAGACTACCTTGTGGATATGAGAAACGGATGATTTATTTAGAACAATTCATACAGATATGTATAAGAAAAATAATATATTATAAATATATTTAGAAAATAATATAAATAATCTTTATATAGAACCGACATATTCTAAATAAATAGGAGCAATGCAAGAGGAGGGGGCATGATCACAAGAGCTTACAATCTATGAGCAAATAGGGATGATACCAGAGGAGTTGTGCTCATGAGAGCCTACACTCTGAGAAAATAAGATGGCTACTGGAAGACTGAGGGCCCTGATCACAAGAGCTTGCAGTCTATGAGGAAATATGGGGAATACAAAAGGAGAGAGGGTCCTGAACACAAGAGCTAGCAATTTATCAGTAAGTTGTGAATTCAAATAGAGAAAAAAAATAGACATGATCGCACATCCACAATATGCACCTTGGTCTAAGGCTTCTCAGCAACAATTATTAAACTAACAGGTCATTAGTGTACTTAAAGGAGAACTCCAGACCATAAAAATTGTCCCCCATAGTGCCGGCAGTAAAAAAAATTAAGATGTACATACCTTCCTCCGCTCCCCCGAGGCCTCCGGTAACCGGCTCCGGTCTCCGCCGCAATCCACTTCCTGGTTGCCGGTGGTCGGATAAATCAGCCAATCACCAGCCGTAGCGCAGTCCGACTGGGCCGGCGATAGGCTGAGCGGCAGTGTGAGAACGCTTCAGGGCACAAAATTCTTCACTTCACCGGCACCTGCGGCCGGGGCCGAAAACGTCACACTGCCGCTCAGCCTATCGCCGGCCGTATCGGACTGTGCTGCGGCTGGTGATTGGCTGATTCATCCGACCAACAGCAATCAAGAAGTGGATTGCGGGGGAGACCGGAGACGGTTACCGGAGGCCCTGGGGGAGCGGAGGAAGGTATGTACATCTTTATTTTTTTACTGCCGGCACTATGGGGGACAATTTTTATGGTCTGGAGTTCTCCTTCCCTAGCATAAAATGGCTCCACACTGAGTGGTGACCATTACCACCCCAACACCAGTGCCCACAGGGGGAACGACTCACTATAAGAGCAGCCCCAATGCCAATAGTGCTGATCAAGTAAAAAAAAAAAAGGAGAGGATAAAAAATACAATGTAAAGTCAAATAGAGAAAAAAACTAAAAAAGTCGCACATCCACAACATGCACCTTGATCTAAGGGTTGGGGGGAGCAAAAACCGGGCGCTCTCATATCCCAGCCGGACCTGGCCCATATCTAATTAATTTCAATTTGACTCCAGTCGGCACATGTTTCCCCCTTATCTGGTTTTCTGACAGGACCTAAAACTGGTATGCCGCGGTTTTAGGTCCTGTCAGAAAACCGGATCCGGTTGGCTCATATAAAATGAATTAGTTATGGGCAGGGTCCGGCAAGGGATACGGGAGCGCCTGGTTATCGCCTCCCCCATCAGGATTCTGCAGCCGTACAGTGAAAATGTGGTGTGGACCTACCCTAATGCTTCTAAGCAACATTTATTAAACTAATATTAAACTAATTGTTAGTGTACTTTATGATCATGAAGTGCAAGCCCACTACAGACCAATCTAAAATATAATTTTTTACATTATTTTGTGTATATTAAACCTTTAGGTTTCTATGCAAACTGTATGGAAGTAGATGGAAATGCAGGCAGTCTCAGTGCTTCAGTATGATGTGTCTGTAGGGAGCCATATTATGGAGATATTCTCCCCTAGACACAACAGCATACAATGAAACATTGCATTATTTTTTCTATTGAATTCATACGGAGGAATATGAAATGAGAGGCATACAGAGGAAATGTCAAATAAAGTAAAAATAAAGATGGGGTTTTTTTTTGCAACCCAAATTTATGGCTGCTCTGAAATCTATCTACAGATCCATGGGTCTGGTTACTACATATTACTGTGCCATTTTTTGCGTGTAGGACTGTGTGCACATCTGCACTGGGAATTTGGGTTTCCTGTTCTATCTCAAAGGGAATGTATCACCTAGATTTTTTTCCTGAGAGACAGATACGGAAACCAAGTTTTTTTCTAATCTGTTTTTATTTTCTAATTTTAACTTTTTGAATACTTATTTTTTTGTGCATTTTTAGAGGCTGCCATCATGCCTGAGCGGTTTTTAGCAGCATTTAGTGATATGCTTTACAGCAGGGACTATGGGCATATGTCACGATGCCGGCTGGCAGGTAGTGGATCCTCTGTGCCAGAGAGGGATTGGCGTGGACCGTGCTAGTGGACCGGTTCTAAGCCACTACTGGTTTTCACCAGAGCCCGCCGCAAAGCGGGATTGTCTTGCTGCGGCGGTAGTGACCAGGTCGTATCCACTAGCAACGGCTCACCTCTCTGGCTGCTGAAGATAGGCGCGGTACAAGGGAGTAGGCAAAAGCAAGGTCGGACGTAGCAGAAGGTCGGGGCAGGCAGCAAGGATCGTAGTCAGGGGCAACGGCAGAAGGTCTGGAAACACAGGCAAGGAACACACAAGGAACGCTTTCACTGGCACTAAGGCAACAAGATCCGGCAAGGGAGTGCAGGGGAAGTGAGGTGATATAGGGAAGTGCACAGGTGAACACACTAATTGGAACCACTGCGCCAATCAGCGGCGCAGTGGCCCTTTAAATCGCAGAGACCCGGCGCGCGCGCGCCCTAGGGAGCGGGGCCGCGCGCGCCGGGACAGAACAGACGGAGAGCGAGTCAGGTAGGGGAGCCGGGGTGCGCATCGCGAGCGGGCGCTACCCGCATCGCGAATCGCATCCCGGCTGGCAGCGGAATCGCAGCGCCCCGGGTCAGAGGACGTGACCGGAGCGCTGCCGCGGGGAGAGTGAAGCGAGCGCTCCGGGGAGGAGCGGGGACCCGGAGCGCTCGGCGTAACAGTACCCCCCCCCTTGGGTCTCCCCCTCTTCTTAGAGCCTGAGAACCTGAGGAGCAGACTTTTGTCTAGGATATTGTCCTCAGGTTCCCAGGATCTCTCTTCAGGACCACAACCCTCCCAGTCCACTAAAAAAAAATTTTTCCCTCTGACCTTTTTGGCAGCTAAAATTTCTTTGACCGAGAAGATGTCCGAGGAGCCGGAAACAGGAGTGGGAGGAACAGATTTGGGAGAAAAACGGTTGAGGATGAGTGGTTTGAGAAGAGAGACGTGAAAGGCAT
This sequence comes from Hyla sarda, assembly GCF_029499605.1. Taxonomy (NCBI): domain Eukaryota; kingdom Metazoa; phylum Chordata; class Amphibia; order Anura; family Hylidae; genus Hyla; species Hyla sarda. Next base: position 104,667,335 of record NC_079191.1, on the reverse strand, counting down.
TAGGGATACGAAGAGAGGGAGGAAGAAGAAGTTTATAAGAGACAGGATTAATTTGACACAAAATTTTGAAAGGACCAAGATAGCGTGGTCCCAACTTGTAGCTAGGGACACGGAAGCGGACATATTTAGCGGAGAGCCATACCTTGTCTCCAGGGGAAAAAACGGGGGGAGCTCTTCTTTTCTTATCCGCGAACTTCTTCATGCGTGATGAAGCCTGTAAGAGAGAATTTTGGGTCTCTCTCCATATGATGGAAAGGTCACGAGAAATTTCATCCACAGCGGGCAGACCAGAGGGCAAGGGAGTAGGGAGGGGGGGAAGAGGGTGACGGCCGTACACCACGAAAAATGGGGATTTGGAGGAAGACTCAGAGACCCTGAAGTTATACGAGAATTCGGCCCATGGGAGGAGATCTGCCCAGTCATCCTGGCGGGAGGAAACAAAATGTCGCAAATAATCACCCAAGATCTGGTTAATCCTTTCTACTTGTCCATTGGACTGGGGATGATATGCAGAAGAAAAATTTAATTTAATCTTGAGTTGTTTACAGAGAGCCCTCCAGAATTTAGACACGAATTGGACGCCTCTATCCGAGACAATCTGCGTAGGCAACCCGTGAAGACGAAAAATGTGTACAAAAAATTGTTTAGCCAACTGAGGCGCAGAAGGAAGACCAGGAAGAGGGATGAAATGTGCCATTTTGGAGAATCGATCAACGACCACCCAAATAACAGTGTTGCCACGGGAAGGGGGTAAATCAGTAATAAAATCCATACCAATCAGAGACCAAGGCTGTTCGGGGACAGGCAGAGGATGAAGAAAACCAGCGGGCTTCTGGCGAGGAGTCTTATCCCGGGCACAGATAGTGCAGGCTCGCACAAAGTCCACAACATCCGTCTCCAGAGTCGGCCACCAATAGAAGCGGGAGATGAGTTGCACAGATTTCTTGATACCCGCATGACCTGCGAGATGGGAGGAGTGACCCCATTTGAGGATTCCGAGGCGTTGGCGAGGAGAAACAAAGGTCTTTCCTGGAGGAGTCTGCCTGATGGAGGCAGGAGAAGTGGAGATCAGGCAGTCAGGTGGAATGATGTGTTGCGGAGAGAGTTCAACTTCTGAGGCATCCGAGGAACGAGAGAGAGCATCGGCCCTAATGTTCTTATCGGCAGGACGAAAGTGAATCTCAAAATTAAATCGGGCAAAGAACAGAGACCACCGGGCCTGGCGAGGATTCAGCCGTTGGGCAGACTGGAGGTAGGAGAGGTTCTTGTGGTCGGTGTAGATAATAACAGGAGAACTTGATCCCTCCAGCAGATGCCTCCATTCCTCAAGTGCTAATTTAATGGCTAGAAGCTCTCGATCCCCGATGGAGTAGTTCCTCTCCGCTGGAGAGAAGGTCCTAGAGAAAAAACCACAAGTGACAGCATGCCCGGAAGAATTTTTTTGTAGAAGAACAGCTCCAGCTCCCACTGAGGAGGCATCAACCTCCAATAGGAAGGGTTTGGAAGGGTCAGGTCTGGAGAGGACGGGAGCCGAAGAAAAGGCAGACTTGAGTCGTTTAAAGGCGTCTTCTGCTTGAGGAGGCCAGGACTTGGGATCAGCATTTTTTTTGGTTAAAGCCACGATAGGAGCCACAATGGTAGAAAAATGTGGAATAAATTGCCTGTAATAATTGGCGAACCCCAAAAAGCGTTGGATAGCACGGAGTCCGGAGGGGCGTGGCCAATCTAAGACGGCAGAGAGTTTGTCTGGATCCATCTGTAGTCCCTGGCCAGAGACCAAATATCCTAGAAAAGGAAGAGATTGGCATTCAAACAGACATTTCTCAATTTTGGCATAGAGTTGGTTGTCACGAAGTCTCTGAAGAACCATACGGACATGCTGGCGGTGTTCTTCTAGATTGGCAGAAAAAATTAGGATATCGTCCAGATATACAACAACACAGGAGTATAACAGATCACGAAAAATTTCATTGACAAAGTCTTGGAAGACGGCAGGGGCGTTGCACAGTCCAAAGGGCATGACCAGATACTCAAAGTGTCCATCTCTGGTGTTAAATGCCGTTTTCCACTCGTCCCCCTCTCTGATGCGGATGAGGTTATAGGCGCCTCTTAAGTCCAATTTAGTGAAGATGTGGGCACCTTGGAGGCGATCAAAGAGTTCAGAGATGAGGGGTAAGGGGTAGCGGTTCTTAACCGTGATTTTATTAAGACCGCGGTAGTCAATGCAAGGACGTAGGGAGCCATCTTTTTTGGACACAAAGAAAAATCCGGCTCCGGCAGGAGAGGAGGATTTATGGATAAAGCCCTTTTTTAGATTCTCCTGGACGTATTCGGACATGGCAAGAGTCTCTGGGGCAGAGAGAGGATAAATTCTGCCCCGGGGTGGAGTAGTGCCCGGGAGGAGGTCGATAGGGCAATCATAAGGCCTGTGAGGAGGTAGAGTCTCAGCTTGTTTTTTGCAGAAAACATCCGCGAAGTCCATATAGGCCTTAGGGAGACCGGTTACTGGAGGAACCACAGAGTTACGGCAAGGGTTACTGGGAACCGGTTTTAGACAGTTCTTGGAACAAGAGGACCCCCAACTCTTGATCTCCCCAGTGGACCAATCCAGGGTAGGGGAATGAAGTTGAAGCCAGGGAAGTCCAAGGAGAATTTCCGAGGTGCAATTGGGGAGGACCAAAAGTTCAATCCTCTCATGATGAGATCCGATGCTCATAAGAAGGGGCTCCGTGCGGAAACGTATGGTACAGTCCAATCTTTCATTATTTACACAATTGATGTAGAGGGGTCTGGCGAGACTGGTCACCGGGATGTTGAACCTGTTGACGAGAGAGGCCAAAATAAAATTTCCTGCAGATCCAGAGTCCAAGAAGGCCACTGTAGAGAAGGAGAAGGCAGAGGCAGACATCCGCACAGGCACAGTAAGACGTGGAGAAGCAGAGTAGACATCAAGGACTGTCTCACTTTTGTGCGGAGTCAGCGTACGTCTTTCCAGGCGGGGAGGACGGATAGGACAATCTCTCAGGAAGTGTTCGGTACTAGCACAGTACAGGCAGAGGTTCTCCATACGGCGTCGTGTCCTCTCTTGAGGTGTCAGGCGAGACCGGTCGACCTGCATAGCCTCCACGGCGGGAGGCACAGGAACAGATTGCAGGGGACCAGAGGAGAGAGGAGCCGAGGAGAAGAAACGCCTCGTGCGAACAGAGTCCATATCTTGGCGGAGTTCCTGACGCCTTTCGGAAAAACGCATGTCAATGCGAGTGGCTAGGTGAATAAGTTCATGTAGATTAGCAGGAATTTCTCGTGCGGCCAGAACATCTTTAATGTTGCTGGATAGGCCTTTTTTGAAGGTCGCGCAGAGGGCCTCATTATTCCAGGACAATTCTGAAGCAAGAGTACGGAATTGTACGGCATACTCGCCAACGGAAGAATTACCCTGGACCAGGTTCAACAGGGCAGTCTCAGCAGAAGAGGCTCGGGCAGGTTCCTCAAAGACACTTCGGATTTCCGAGAAGAAGGAGTGTACAGAGGCAGTGACGGGGTCATTGCGGTCCCAGAGCGGTGTGGCCCATGACAGGGCTTTTCCGGACAGAAGGCTGACTACGAAAGCCACCTTAGACCTTTCAGTGGGAAACAGGTCCGACATCATCTCCAGATGCAGGGAACATTGGGAAAGAAAGCCACGGCAAAACTTAGAGTCCCCATCAAATTTATCCGGCAAGGATAAGCGTATCCCAGGAGCGGCCACTCGCTGCGGAGGAGGTGCAGGAGCTGGCGGAGGAGATGACTGCTGAAGCTGTGGTAGTAACTGTTGTAGCATAACGGTCAGTTGAGACAGCTGTTGGCCTTGTTGCGCTATCTGTTGTGACTGCTGGGCGACCACCGTGGTGAGGTCAGCGACAAGTGGCAGAGGAACTTCAGCGGGATCCATGGCCGGATCTACTGTCACGATGCCGGCTGGCAGGTAGTGGATCCTCTGTGCCAGAGAGGGATTGGCGTGGACCGTGCTAGTGGACCGGTTCTAAGCCACTACTGGTTTTCACCAGAGCCCGCCGCAAAGCGGGATGGTCTTGCTGCGGCGGTAGTGACCAGGTCGTATCCACTAGCAACGGCTCACCTCTCTGGCTGCTGAAGATAGGCGCGGTACAAGGGAGTAGGCAAAAGCAAGGTCGGACGTAGCAGAAGGTCGGGGCAGGCAGCAAGGATCGTAGTCAGGGGCAACGGCAGAAGGTCTGGAAACACAGGCAAGGAACACACAAGGAACGCTTTCACTGGCACTAAGGCAACAAGATCCGGCAAGGGAGTGCAGGGGAAGTGAGGTGATATAGGGAAGTGCACAGGTGAACACACTAATTGGAACCACTGCGCCAATCAGCGGCGCAGTGGCCCTTTAAATCGCAGAGACCCGGCGCGCGCGCGCCCTAGGGAGCGGGGCCGCGCGCGCCGGGACAGAACAGACGGAGAGCGAGTCAGGTAGGGGAGCCGGGGTGCGCATCGCGAGCGGGCGCTACCCGCATCGCGAATCGCATCCCGGCTGGCAGCGGAATCGCAGCGCCCCGGGTCAGAGGACGTGACCGGAGCGCTGCCGCGGGGAGAGTGAAGCGAGCGCTCCGGGGAGGAGCGGGGACCCGGAGCGCTCGGCGTAACAGCATACTCTACAGTAGACAGGAACTGTTACATTTAGATAAATTGGAAACACTACTGGGCATTCTCTGTGACCTTTTTAGAGATCATTTTGCAGGGAGGGGTGATGATGATTTCAGCTGTGAATGGTGGTGGACCCAGTGTTACCCTCTACTGGTAACCTGACCAACTTTTGGCCATTGCCACCATTCCCTCTTGAGAAAGCTGCGGAGGCGGTGAAACATGTAGAGGCGGCAATTGTGTGTATTTTTAAGCGACACCAGAGTGATCCTCAAAATAGGCAGCCACTGCAGGGCTACCTAGTACTCGAGAGGATATTGGTCCTGTTTAACGCACTCACTGCTATTTTTGGATCACCTGGTTGTCAGTTTTAATCCTTTTGTTGTTGGGAATTATCTTTTAACATTAATTAAAGGGTACCTCTCATCAAATAAACTTTTGATATATTTTAGATTAATGAATGTTGAATAACTTTCCAATATCATGTTAATGAAAAATATGCTTCTTTCTATTGTATTTTTCCCGATCCGTCCTGTCAGCAAGCATTTCTGACTCATGCTGGAGTCCTAAACACTCAGAGCTGCCAGCCTGCTTTGTTCACAGCCAAACAGGCTGTGAACAAAGCAGGCTGGCAGCTCTGAGTGTTCTCCTTTGTGAACAAAGCAGACTGGCAGCTCGCAGTGTTTAGGACTCCAGCATTAGTCTGAAATGCTTGCTGCCAGGACTGGTAGGGAGACCCCTGGTGGTCATGTCTTCAAAGTGGAAAATTAAATAGAAAGAAGCATATTTTCTAATAACATGCAATTGTAAAGTTATTCTGCATACATTAATCTATAATGTATCAAAAGTTTTTTTGATGAGAGGTACCCTTTAATAAAAGTTATTTTTTAAGGGGTAAGCAATAGGGGTTTATACCCCGGGCTTCGGCCTTGGGGTTTAGTTATTGAGTTTGACCCTCTACTGGTGTCACCTTTTACTGTACGCCTGAGAAGATAGGCATTACTGGGACATGATTTGTACAAAACAGGAAGTCTTAACATAGTTTTAGACCTAGTGGCCAAAATGTAAACTGAAAGATTTCAGGATTATTATAACATATAGATAGCAAAAAAAAAAAAATAATAATAATTCCTAAAATTCATAAGAAATATATTAAATAGGCACTGTCGTTTGCTAAAACTTTTTATATAATGTAGATAATAACATTATATGTATATTTGTATTTTACTTTGGTTAAAAAATGTGTATATTTTTGGGTAAAACAATGATCCTTACTTCCACTGTCCAGAAGACTGTCTTGTCTCTACAGCTATTGCCTGTGTGTCTCAGCTGGGACAGAATACAGGCAGTGTGGTGGCACAAGCAGAGCTCTGTTCATGTCAGTTAACCTGCTGCGTGAGCCTGGGGCGTGTCACAGAGCCTCAGTGCACAGAGCAGCCAGTTTCCAGTTCTGAAGAGTGATGGAGAAAGTTCCCACAAGAGATGTGAGTGCAAGCAAGGTAATACCCCCTCCTCTTCAGTGAACTGCATGCAGTGTGAGGACCATAATCAAGGGAATTAGGTGCCATAAAAAGATGAAAAACACAGGAACAGCTCCAGGTAACATAGCAACATAGTTCATGAGGTTGAAAAAAGACCAGAGTCCATCAAGTTCAACCTATAACTCTAATGAGTCCCTACTGAGTTGTGGAACATCTGTGCTCCGGCCGGCCATGAGCGCTCTCTGCTTATGTCCCCATTGCGCCCGCATGTGAATCCCAGCCTGTCACTCCCCTCCCTCATCTTCCACCTCTCCATGTCCTCACAGCCCCGGCGTGCGTGCCCCCCGCCTCCTAGGACATGCCCGCCGAAGTTCTTTCACTTAAAGGGCCAGTACTCAATTAATCAAGTGTCTACACTTGTTCTTAAATATCAGCTCCTCCCTTGTTTCCCTACCAGATCTTTGGTTGCCTAGTGTCATAGTGTAAGTCCTGTGTCCCTTTTACCATGTACCTGTTCCTTGCTACCTTACCTACTCTGCACCTGTGTTACCTGCCCTGACCTTCTACCATCTTGCCACGTCCTGCCAGTCTCCTTCTGTGCCACACCACCTCCCAGCTACCTGTGTGGACTATCCGTGCCAGGGATAGCGACCTGGGTGCCGCCTGCTGCAGCAAGATCATCCCACTTTGCGGCGGGCCCTGGTGAAAACCAGCTTAGACTCCGCTCCCTGGCACGGCTCATGTTATCATCCACACTGGCCCAGAGGACCCACCACCTGCAGTGACCCTGTTACATTATGCGCTCCGGCCACACACGTTGGCCGTGAGCGCATGGTCCCCTTACCTTCTGCTGCCGACGCGGCTGGGAGCTGGGAGCCCCAGTCTGTCACTCTCCGGGTGTTTCTCCTGCTTCTCTGCTCCGGAGCTTTAAGATTTAAAGGGCCAGTATGCTCATTAGTGTAATCCACCTGTGGCTCATTTATAAATTCTTCCACCCTCCTCAGTTCCCTGTCGGATCTTTGTTGCATTGTGCCTTTGAGAAAGCATTCCTCTGTATTGCCTTGCCATGTATCAGATTTCTTGCTCGTGTTACTTGACCTTGCTCCTCTGCCGCCTGCCTACAGAACTCCTGCTTTGCTTTGACTACGCTACTGTGCCGCTTGCCCTGACATTCTGCTATCCAGACTATGAGCTGCCTTATCCCCCCAGTGCCTAGCATCTCCTTAGCCGCCTGTGTGGTCGAGCCGTGCCAGGGGTAGCAACCTGGGTGCCGCCTGCAGCAGCAAGTCCACCCCGCTTTGTGGCAGGCTATGGTGAAAGCCAGCGGCACCTTAGACTCCACTTTTTGGTACAGTCCGAGTCATCTGCCACACAAGTCCAGCGGATCCACATCCACCGGGGTTCCTGTCTTCAGAATCGTGAGTGTTACAGACCCATTTCAAGTTGATCCAGAGGAAGGCAAAAAACCCTCATACTCAAGGTAAAAATTCCTTCCCAACTCCAAATATGGCAATCAGAATAGATCCCGGGATCAACCTTCTGTCTGTAGATCAAGAATCCATAACCTGTAATGTTATTATTCTCCAAAAATGCATCCAGACCCCTTTTAAATTCTTTTACAGAGTTAAGCATGACCACCTCCTCAGGCAGAGAATTCCAAAGTCTCACTGCTCTTACAGTAAAGAACCCCCGTCTGTGCTGGTGTACTAACCTTCTTTCCTCAAGACATAGACGATGCCCTCTTGCAATAGATACAGTCCTGGGTATAAATAGATCATGGGAGAGATCTCTGTGAGGTCGTCTGATATATTTATACATAGTTATTAGGTCTCCCTTAAGCCTTCTTTTTTCTAAACTAAATAACCCTAATTCTGATAATCTTTCTGGATACTGTACCCACTTATAACATTCTCCCCTAGCCCCATCCTTCTCATTTTATGCACCAGCCTTTTATGTGGCACCGTACCAAATGCTTTGAAAAAAATCCACATACACGACATCCAGCGATTTCCCTTGGTCCAGTCTGGAGCTCACCTCCTCATAAAAGCTGACCATGTTAGTTTGACAGGACCGATCCCTCATAAACCCATGCTAATATGGAGTCATACATTTATTTTTATCAAAATAATCCAAAATAGCATCCCTTAGAAAACTCCCAAACAATTTACATACAACAGAGGTTAAACTAACAAGTCTATAATTCCCTGGGTCACCTTTTGATCCCTTTTTAAATATTGACACCACATTTGCCATGCGCCAGTCCTGGGGAACAGTCCCTGTTACTATAGAGTCCCTGAATATAAAAAATAGGGGCCTGTCTATTACATTACTTAATTCCTTTAGAACACGAGGGTGAATGCCATCTGGACCTGGTGATTTGTCTATTTAGATTTTTTGTAGTCGGCACTGTACTTCTTCCTGAGTTAGACAGGTGACCTGTACTGGGGAGTTTACCTTATCTCGCTGTATTTCACCTGGCATTTCATTTTCCTCGGTGAATACAGTGGAGAAGAATTTGTTTAATATATTTGCTTTTTCCTGATCCCCGTTTATAATTTATTCCTCATCAATTTATAAAGGGCCTACACTTTCATGTTAAAACTTTTTGCTATTTATATAGATAAAGAACATTCTGGGATTACCTTTACTCTCTTTGGCAATTAGTCTTTCTGTCTATTTTTGCGGCTTTTATCCGTTTTTTTTACATATTTTACATTTTTCTCTATAGCTTTTTAATGCTTCTTCACTGCCGTCCTGTTTTAGTAGTTTAAATGCTTTATTTTTGTCATTTATTGGCCCCTTAACATTTTTATTCATCCATATTGGTTTTCATTTATTCCCATAAGGTATATACATCTTACAGTGAGAATTTAAGATATTTTTAAAAGTCTCCCATTTAGTGGCAGTATTCTTGTTTTTGAGGACATTATCCCAATTTATATTGTTAAGGGCTTCTCTGGGTTAATCAGTTCATTGTTTTTGTGGCCCCTCGAGAGATTCTGCTATTGAAGAACAAGTTATAATGTATTATATTATGATCACGATTCCCGCGATATCCCTCTACCAGCACATTGGTTACTCAGGTCTTTTGGTTAATATTAAGTCTAATAGGGCGCCCCCTCTGGTTGGGCCCTGTACCATTTGGGACAGATAATTGTCTTTAGCTATAGTCAGAAACCTGTTTCCTTTATGAGATTCACAGGTCTTAGTCTCCCAGTTTATATCAGGATAGTTAAAGTCCCCCATTATTACCACATCATTCTGATTTTCTGCCTTGTTTATTTGCCTCAGTAATTGATCTTCTGCCTCTACCATTATGTTTGGTGGCTTATAGAATAGACCTATCAGAATTTTTTTATTTTTATCTCCATATATTTCTACCAATAATGACTCCACTTTATAATTTCCCTCCAATATATCCTCCCATAGTGCGGCCTTCAGACTCGATTTAACATAAAGACAAACCCCTCCCCCTTTCCGTTTTTTCCGATCCTTCCTGAATAGACTATAACCCTGTATGTTGACCGCCCAGTAACAGCTATTGTCCAACCAAGTCTCTGTTATTCCCACTATGCCATAATTTTCCTCAGACATCAACCACTCCAGTTCCTCTGTTTTATTGGACAGACTTCTGGCATTAGTCAACATGCAATTCAAAGGTGTATGTTTTTTTCTTCCTATGATGCCTATCCCTATTAACTCTTCTATCCCCTCCCTCCTCTCCACCCCCAGGTACCTTAATAAGTCCCCCCTCTCTGTCTAAACTATCTCAGGCTTTTTGATCGCTTTTATAAATTTTTTCATGATATAAAAAGTGACCAAAAATACGCTATTTTGGACTTTGGAATTTTTTTGCGCATACGCCATTGACCATGCGATTTAATTAACGATATATTTTTATAGTTCGGACATTTCCACACGCGGCCATACCACATATGTTTATTTTTATTTACACTGTTTTTTTTTATGGGAAAAGGGGGGGTGATTCAAACTTTTATTAGGGAAGGGGTTAAATGACCTTTGTTAACTTTTTTTTCACTTTTTATTGCAGTGCTATAGCTCCCATAGGGACCTATAACACTGCACACACTGATCTCTTATGCTGATCCCTGCAAAGCCATAGCTTTGCATGGATCAGTGAGATAGGGGCTTGATTGCTCAAGCCTGTAGCTCAGGCTTGGAGCAATCAAACCCCGATCGGATGCTGCGGAGACAGGTAAGGAGACGATCGGTGCCGCGCGCTGTCAGCCCAGGGTCCCGGCTATGAATAGCAGCCGGGACCGACCCGGTGTGATAAAAACAGGGATCGGTTTTAAACACCGGGATCGGGGTCAGGGCGTACAGGTACGCCCTGAGTCCTTAAGGATCGGGGATGCAGGACGTATGCATACGCCCTGCATCCCCAAGAGGTTAACGTCCCTTAATTTTTAGTCCCTCTCACTTTTATACTTCACACTCTTGTATACAGACACACAATCACTAGCTCAGACCGTCACTTAGTATACTTTCTTTTATAGTTACCAGACACCACATCTCTCATTCACTGCCTGGAAGTGAATGCAAAGGTAAAAAAAATAAGCCTGGAGCATTTGTTTTTTTAATCTGCTGACAAATATGCTTTAATATGACATAAAAACCTGATTTAAACAATAGGTCATTTTCTGACAATACATCTTCTTTAAAGTGGTGCTCTAGCGTTTGAGAACTTTTCCCCTATCCACAACATATGGGATAAGTGTCTGATCACGGAGATCCGACCACAGGGATCCCCCACGTTCTCCAAAACGGCACCCAAATTTCTCTGTTGACATGCCCATCTTCATGAATTTTCTCTGACAGTGCCAGAGATACAAGGTGCCAGAGTACAGCGCACATGTATCTCTGGTGCTCCCATAAAGGTTGCATAAAGGAGATGTGGCGACCCTGCACTTCATTTGCAGGGAGATTCAGGCGCCTTTCTGGAGATTGCAGGGAGTTCCAGCAATCAGACCCCACGTGATCACACACTTATCTTCTGTACTGTAGAAAGGGGATAAACTATCAAACACTGGAGTCCCCCTTTAAGGGTGCTTTCATATACAGCGTTTTTCTGAAGAATATTGCTTTTTCATTCCATTCTTCATGACATTTTTTGTCTCCAGATGTTACATTAATGTCTATAGTGAAAAATGAAACAAACTACCAATATAGAATTTTAGTTTTTGGCATTGTTGGTTGTCAGTAGTGAGTTTTTTCCCCAAAACACAGCATACTCTGGGCATGGCATTTTCTTGGCATTTTTTCCATAGTCTTCTGTATTGGGCTTTAAAAAAAACTCTGGCGTTGTAAAATGTGTTTATTCATGCTTTTTAAGACATTAGAAAAGAATAGTGTGTGAAGGAGCCCTGAAAAATTAATTACCAGACATTACTGCATATATTACCATCAAACATTTCTTGGCTGCAGTATTATGTTATGTATATCCGCGTGTGATGTAAAAATCCACCTAATCCTAACACACACCAGGCTGCTTGGTGCTGATGAAATTAAGGAGAGACAAACTGTGCTCCTTCTCGGCACTGAATCCATGCCGAGCCTGCTTTCAGAGACTTCATTTAATCATATTTTATTTTCACAAACCATTACACTTTTGAATAATTATCCTCCAAACACTTTTACATACGACTTTTTTTTAATTTTTTTTACCATTGTGCCATTTCTGTTACTTTTTATTATTACCGTATATATCCTAAAGATAGTTGGTATCTCCAGAATAGGTAAATATAATGTGTATTGTTGCCTTGTCAAGAATAGTTGCATGCACCATATGATTTGCATTTTTTTTTGCTTCCGTTTATGCTACAAAATGTATATTCTGAGTGATAAATGTGAGACTTTCAAGATGTAACCAGTTATTGGGATTATTGGTACTTGTTACTCTTTATTTAACACTTCATGCACTAATAAATGCAGCCAATGAATGTGAGATGAGACCACCTTGTAGGGTCCATGAGATTTGGTCTACATTTAGTTGGTGCAAGAGCAACCAAATTTGTCAATAATCTTGTGCTGTGATGATGCCCAAGTATCAAAAGTACTTTTTATTTTCATGATGATCCTTTAAATATAATATTCAATTCCATATGCCATGTAATCATAGGACCCCTCTTCGTTAGTCATAACAGACATAAAGAGTAGCTCTCACTCTGGGTGACCTGATCCATCCCTGCATTACATGGTTGGACATTCACTTAAACATAATGACTGACCAGTACTCCCTCTGCAAATAAAATATATAGCAAGATGTGGCTTTCATCAGAAATAATGTGATCACAGAGGTTAAAGATACAATATGTCATGGGCAACAGAAGTGAATCTGCTGTGCCAGCCAGTTGGCCTGATTTTGGGCCACTCCCAAGGGCATTGTTTTAGCTCCCTGATATTCACCCTTTAACCCTCTCCTGTGGGATTTGGTCTTCTCTTTGGGGACTAAGAGGTTGCCACCTATGGGAGTAGTCTTGGAATAGGTAGCAGCCAAGACACGCCAGTGCATCACACTGACTGAACAGGTAGAGACAAGTCTGAGTATTGGCCAATGTCTTGAGCTGGCTTCGTACTGCCCTGATCAGACACAGGCAAACAGGTTAAGGTGGGCAGCTCAGGTTCATAGTCAATAAAACTGGGTCATGCAAAGGAGCAAGTACGTGGTACAAAGGATCAAACACAATAACAGGAGCACATGTTGAAAACATCTTTACTGGGACATAAGGAATATTATTGTTCCATCAACTTAGTGAGAGTAAAGCTGTCTGATATAGGTGGTACTTGTTGGGGGTTGATTTTGGTTGTTTACACCCTATAGAGAGAACAGGAAACTGCAGCAGGAAGAGACAATATTTGAGCAGAGGGGGAAGAATGGACCGGAGCACATGGATGACAGGTAGCCCAGTGTCTGTGTTTTGGGACAGAAAAGCTGGTGGGAGTGCCCCATTGGCACAACAGGCTTGTAGGAGCGCCCCTATACCAATCAGCTGATAGCTGGTTTAGCTTCTACTAAAATAATTATAATTAATTTGTTTGCATGATCATAACAGTTATTGCCTGGTCTAAATTAACAAAAAAGATCAATGGTTTACAATAAAATAATTAATCATTGATAAAAATAGATGATGCATACATAACAATTATTGTTATCATTAATGGCACCAATTAATGTAAATGTCACTTGTTCAACATGTACAATATATTTCACATATCGTCAAAAATACTGAACATCAAAAAGATTTTATTGATGGACATGCTCCTGTTTTGTCTCATCTGCCCAAAGGAAAAGCAACAATGGTTCTGGGAGAATGTCCACTGGACAGATAAGACAAAACTGGAGCTTTTTGGCAATTCACATTAGCTCTATGTTTGCAGACTTAAAAGTGAAGAATTAAAAGAAAAGAACACTGAGGGAAATATTCAAAAATTACTGTAATATGTGTTACAGCAATATTGATCACACTTTTTTTCTTCTCACATTTTCATAGGTCCCTTTTGCCGCTTTGAAAATATGTGAGTTCAATTTCACGCCACTTTTTGAGTATTTCGCACCACTTTTTTTTTTTTTTTTGCACCAAAATTGTCTGAGTCAGGCTCTAAATTGTAAATCTAGAAAACTTCTGAGGGGAACAAGCTAATCTCCACCTAATATTCCATGATTACACTATTAGTGCCAAGAAAAGTGACAGCTGAATGGATGAAATACGTCTGAAGGCGAAGACTAGAGGAAAATAGATATAGGTATCAGTATTGATCACAGTGTCTAAAGTGTTAATGGCAGACATTAGTGTAATCACTGCTTTCCGCTATTAGTGGCTGGTCCCAGGCTGTCCGCAGTCTATGAATCAATTTTAATTTGTCAAAATTAATATGACTGCTCGCTGCATCCAGCACGGGATATCTTGAATCTGTACAATGAAAACTCAAGACTTTCAAGACCTCCTTGACCAAAATGTGCTGCCCAGTGAAAGGAAGATTGGTCTCAGTCACAGGTCATGGGTCCTTCAACAGGATTATGACCCAAAACAGAATGCTAAAAACACCTAAGAGGGGTTAGAAGCAAAACATTGGACTTTTCTGAAGTTGCCTTTTATGAGTTCTGATCTGAGTCCTATGGAAGAAGCTGAAACATGGGTCTGGAGAGGATACTCTTAATACCTGAGACAGCTGGTGAAGAATATTATGAGGAGATGGCCAAGATACCTGGAGACAAGTGCAGATGTCTTATTGAGACTTACAGAAATCTCAGGATTACAGCGACTGCCCCAAAAGGTTGTGTAACAAAATATTAAATGTATACTCCAAAGGGATTTTTTTTTTAAATCAACTGGTGCCAGAAAGTTATATAGATTTGTAAATTACTTCTGTATAAAAAATCATTATCCTTCCAGTACTTATCAGCTGCTGCATGCTCCAGAGGAAGTTGTGTTGTTCTTTCCAGTCTTACCACAGTGCTCTCTGCTGATAGGCGGTCCGTGTCAGGAACTGTCCTGAGCAGGATAGGTTTGCTATGGGCATTCACTCCTGCTCTGGACAGTTCCTGACATAGACAGAGGTGGCAGCAGAGAGCACTGTGGTCAGAATGGAAAACACTACACAACTTCCTCTGGAGCATACAGCAGCTGATAAGTACCTGAAGGGTTAGTATTTTAAAGTAGACATACTTACGAATCTCTATAAGGGTGCAATCAGATCGTCTATTTTAAATTAGCTGATCTGAGTCAGATAGTGACTCTGGTCGGCTCATTTTTGCCCTGTATCCAGTTTTCAGGGCCGACTGAAAACTGTGGTATGCAACAGTTTTCAGTCTGACCACAAAACTGGATATGGAGCAAAAATGAGCTGATCGGAGTCACTATCTGACTCAGGTCAGCTCATTTACATAATTGAGTTTCAACGCTTGTCGGGCTGGGATACGGGAGCGCCCGGTTTTTAAATTTCCCAGCCGGATCCAGCAGCCGGATCTCACAAACGTGGTGTGAATGAAAACTTTATGGCACCAGTTCATAGGAAAACCTTTTGAGTGCCACTTTACATTCAGGGAACCTTCATATTTGTCCAGGCCAGTTTTATTATTTTGTTTTTATGATTCATTTGAACCACAATTTAAAAGCAATATCTGATTTTCATTACCGTATATACTCGAGTATAAGCCGAGTTTTTCAGCACGATTTTTCGTGCTGAAAACACCCCCCTCGGCTTATACTCGAGTGAACTCTCCACCCGCAGTGGTCTTCAACCTGCGGACCTCCAGAGGTTTCAAAACTACAACTCCCAGCAAGCCCGGGCAGCCATCGGCTGTCCGGGCTTGCTGGGAGTTGTAGTTTTGAAACCTCTGGAGGTCCGCAGGTTGAAGACCACTGAGGCCTTCGACATCATCCAGCCCCCTCTCACCCCCTTTAGTTCTGTACAGTACTCGCCTCCGCTCGGCGCTGGTCCGGTGCTGCAGGACTGTCCGGTGGGGAGGTCGTCCGGTGGGATAGTGGTTCCGGGCTGCTATCTTCACCGGGGAGGCCTCTTCTAAGCGCTTCGGGCCCGGCCCCAGAATAGTCACGTTGCCTTGACGACGACGCAGAGGTACGTTCATTACCAACGTACCTCTGCGTCATCCTCAAGGTAACGCCTCTATTCTGGGCCCGAAGCGCTTAGAAGAGGTGCCCCCGGTGAAGATAGCAGCCCGGAACAACTATCCCACCGGACGACCTACTCACCGGACAGTCCTGCAGCACCGGACCAGCGCCGAGCGGAGGCGAGTACTGTACAGAACTAAAGGGGGTGAGAGGGGGCTGGATGATGTCGAAGGCCGCAGTGGTCTTCAACCTGCGGACCTCCAGAGATTTCAAAACTACAACTCCCAGCAAGCCCGGACAGCAAGCCCGGACAGCCGCAGGTTGAAGACCACTGAGGGCGGATAGTTCACAAGAGGATGATGAAGGGGGGGTGTGGGATGATGACAAGGGGATGATGAAGGTGGGTGGGGATGATGACAAGGGGATGATGACAAGGGCATGATGAAGGGGGGGTGTGGGATGATGACAAGGGGATGATGAAGGGGGGGGGAGGGGATGATGACAAGGGGATGATGAAGGGGGGGAGGGGATGATGACAAGGGGATGATGAAGGGGGGGTGTGGGATGATGACAAGGGGATGATGACAGGTGATGATGATGAGGGTCTGGATGATGACAGGGTGATAATGATGAGGATGTTAATGACGGGGGTCTGGATGATGACAGAGGGGGATAATGTATTTTCCACCCTAGGCTTATACTCGAGTCAATAACTTTTCCTGAGATTTTGGGGTGAAATTAGGGGCCTCGGCTTATACTCGGGTCGGCATATACTTGAGTATACACGGTAGTTAACTTTTGGTAAATTTTTATTCATTATTATTTTTGCTAAATTCCAGATATTTCAGAGAGCATTTTGGATTTTTCTGTCTTTAATGGAAGAGTACCAACAATTATGTCCATGTCTGTGTGTGACACCTATTGTAGCACTCAAGGACGCTATGAATGACACAATGAATTCAAATCAAAACAGAATGACCATGGATTCAGGAGTTTGTCTGGCGCAGAGAGGAACCATCAGGCAGCCAAGTAAAATCAATGGATTTATTGAATGCATTATATATTATTCAATAGCATTCAATAAATCCATTGATTTTACTTGGCTGCCTGATGGTTCCTCTCTGCGCCAGACAAACTCCTGAATCCATGGTCATTCGGTTTTGATTTCACTTTTACCCAGGAGGGCTGCAGTGGACCTTCTTCTACATTTCTTCTGCATTTTACCTTGTTGTGTGTGGGCGCACAACCAACTTTGGTAAGCGGCTTGGGAATTACCGTCCCCTACCCCCACTAACAAGATCTGCTGATCCCGCACATGAGGCGCCTTCCTCCCTCTCTCTACAATGAATTCAAAGAAAATCTAAGAAACAATCCTTGTGTCTCAGGCCTGCATCAGGCATAACACCGTATATTAGTCTGGATTCAAGGAAAAAGTTGAAAGACAAGTAAGAATGGAAACACAATAGATGAAAATACATAAAACTAAAGAGACATCCATTTTAATTTATACTTACTTCATTATTTCACATTGGCTTTTCCTTGAGACCATCATAAAACTAAAATCTGGGATGTGAAAGTGACATGCCGACATAAAATCTGACACAACGTTAAATCACATTTATTCAATTCAAACAGAAATTGTCTATAATGCATCTAATTTTCATTACAGTCGGGCAGAGTTGTAATCATTATTTACGTTAGTTATGAGAAACACATAAAAGGTGAATTGCATTTGTTTAAGTCGTGTACTCCATTTATCATAGTCTGTGAAAATTGTGTTAAATTACTTTGCTGCTCTGTTGGATTTAATAATTTTCATGGTAAATTAGAGCAACAACAGGTTCACCAACAGCATTTTAACACCAGAATAATGAGACATTGACATAGTCCATAACAGAAGATCTTCCTTCCATGAAATCCAAGAAAAATAGTGGACAGAGAGAGAACAATGAGTCATTGGCTCCAAGATTGAAGAGGTTTTGTAGATTTAAAGGAGTTGTCCACGAAAAAAATATGTGTGTGGTTTCATAATGCAAAATAAGCAACTTACTAAGATAGTGTTATTATTTAAAGAACTTAGTGCAATATAACTCATCCCCCATCTGAAGGATATAGGACAATCTATAGATCCCGAGAGGCGTGTCTGCCGCAGCTTCCTGCTGGGGACAACACAGCGCTTCCTGCAGACTGTCACAGCCTTGTACAGGAGATTGCGGGGGACAGCCCCCCCCGCGATCTATAACTCATATATTGTTACGCCGAGCGCTCCGGGTCCCCGCTCCTCCCCGGAGCGCTCGCTACACTTCCCTCACTGCAGCGCCCCGGTCGGTTCCACGGACCCGGGGCGCTGCGTTACCACCTCCGGCCGGGATGCGATTCGCGATGCGGGTAGCGCCCGCTCGCGATGCGCACCCCGGCTCCCGTACCTTACTCGCTCCCCGTCAGTTCTGTCCCGGCGCGCGCGGCCCCGCTCCCTAGGGCGCGCGCGCGCCGGGTCTTTGCGATTTAAAGGGCCACTGCACCGCTGATTGGTGCAGTGGTTCCAATTAGTGTTTACACCTGTGCACTTCCCTATATCACCTCACTTCCCCTTCACTCCCTCGCCGGATCTTGTTGCCCTAGTGCCAGTGAAAGCGTTCCTTGTGTGTTCCTTGCCTGTGATTCCAGACCTTCTGCCGTTGCCCCTGACTACGATCCTTGCTGCCTGCCCCGACCTTCTGCTACGTCCGACCTTGCTTCTGTCTACTCCCTTGTACCGCGCCTATCTTCAGCAGCCAGAGAGGTTGAGCCGTTGCTAGGGGATACGACCTGGTCACTACCGCCGCAGCAAGACCATCCCGCTTTGCGGCGGGCTCTGGTGAAAACCAGTAGTGGCTTAGAACCGATCCTCTAGCACGGTCCACGCCAATCCCTCTCTGGCACAGAGGATCCACTACCTGCCAGCCGGCATCGTGACAGTAGATCCGGCCATGGATCCCGCTGAAGTTCCTCTGCCAGTTGTCGCTGACCTCACCACGGTGGTCGCCCAGCAGTCACAACAGATTGCGCAACAAGGCCAACAGCTGTCTCAACTGACTGTTATGCTACAACAGTTACTACCACAGCTCCAGCAATCATCTCCTCCGCCAGCTCCTGTACCTCCTCCGCAGCGAGTGGCCGCTTCTGGAATACGACTATCCTTGCCGGATAAATTTGATGGGGACTCTAAGTTTTGCCGTGGCTTTCTTTCCCAATGTTCATTACACTTGGAGATGATGTCGGACCAGTTCCCCACTGAAAGGTCTAAGGTGGCTTTCGTAGTCAGCCTGCTGTCTGGAAAAGCCCTGGCTTGGGCCACACCGCTCTGGGACCGCAATGACCCCGTCACTGCCTCTGTACACTCCTTCTTCTCGGAAATTCGAAGTGTCTTTGAGGAACCTGCCCGAGCCTCTTCTGCTGAGACTGCCCTGTTGAACCTGGTCCAGGGTAATTCTTCCGTTGGCGAGTATGCCGTACAGTTCCGTACCCTTGCTTCAGAATTATCCTGGAATAATGAGGCACTCTGCGCGACCTTTAAAAAAGGCCTATCCAGCAACATTAAAGATGTTCTGGCCGCACGAGAAATCCCTGCTAACCTACATGAACTCATCCATCTTGCCACTCGCATTGACATGCGTTTTTCCGAACGGCGTCAGGAGCTCCGCCAGGATATGGACTCTGTTCGCACGAGGCGTTTCTTCTCCCCGGCTCCTCTCTCCTCTGGTCCCCTGCAATCTGTTCCTGTGCCTCCCGCCGTGGAGGCTATGCAGGTCGACCGGTCTCGCCTGACACCCCAAGAGAGGACACGACGCCGCATGGAGAATCTCTGCCTGTACTGTGCTAGTACCGAACACTTCCTGAAGGATTGTCCTATCCGTCCTCCCCGCCTGGAAAGACGTCCGCTGACTCCGCACAAAGGTGAGACAGTCCTTGATGTCTACTCTGCTTCTCCACGTCTTACTGTGCCTGTGCGGATGTCTGCCTCTGCCTTCTCCTTCTCTGCTGTGGCCTTCTTGGACTCTGGATCTGCAGGAAATTTCATCTTAGCCTCTCTCGTCAACAGGTTCAACATCCCGGTGACCAGTCTCGCCAGACCCCTCTACATCAATTGTGTAAACAATGAAAGATTGGACTGTACTATACGTTTCCGCACGGAGCCCCTTCTAATGTGCATCGGATCTCATCACGAGAGGATTGAACTGTTGGTCCTCCCCAATTGCACTTCTGAAATCCTTCTTGGACTTCCCTGGCTTCAACTCCATTCCCCAATCCTGGATTGGTCCACTGGGGAGATCAAGAGTTGGGGGCCCTCTTGTTCCAAGGACTGCTTAAAACCGGTTCCCAGTAAACCTTGCCGTGTCCCTGTGCTTCCTCATGTAACCGGTCTCCCTAAGGCCTATATGGACTTTGCGGACGTTTTTTGCAAAAAACAAGCTGAGACTCTACCTCCTCACAGGCCTTATGATTGTCCCATTGACCTCCTCCCGGGCACTACTCCACCCCGGGGCAGAATCTATCCTCTGTCCGTCCCAGAGACTCTTGCCATGTCTGAATACGTCCAAGAAAATTTAAAAAAGGGCTTTATCCGTAAATCCTCCTCTCCTGCCGGAGCCGGATTTTTCTTTGTGTCCAAAAAAGATGGCTCTCTACGTCCTTGCATTGACTACCGCGGTCTTAATAAAATCACGGTTAAGAACCGCTACCCCCTACCCCTCATCTCTGAACTCTTTGATCGTCTCCAAGGTGCCCATATTTTTACCAAACTGGACTTAAGAGGTGCTTATAATCTCATCCGCATCAGAGAGGGGGATGAATGGAAAACGGCATTTAACACCAGAGATGGACACTTTGAGTATCTGGTCATGCCCTTTGGTCTATGCAACGCCCCTGCCGTCTTCCAAGACTTTGTTAATGAAATTTTTCGTGATCTACTATACTCCTGTGTTGTTGTATATCTGGACGATATCCTGATTTTTTCTGCCAATCTTGAAGAACACCGCCAGCATGTCCGTATGGTTCTTCAGAGACTTCGTGATAATCAACTCTATGCCAAAATAGAGAAATGTCTGTTTGAATGCCAATCTCTTCCTTTTCTAGGATACTTGGTCTCTGGCCAGGGACTACAAATGGACCCAGATAAACTCTCTGCCGTCTTAGATTGGCCACGCCCCTCCGGACTCCGTGCCATCCAACGTTTTTTGGGGTTCGCCAATTATTACAGGCAATTTATTCCACATTTTTCTACCATTGTGGCTCCTATTGTGGCTTTAACAAAAAAAAATGCCGATCCCAAGTCTTGGCCTCCTCAAGCGGAAGACGCCTTTAAACGACTCAAGTCTGCCTTTTCTTCGGCTCCCGTGCTCTCCAGACCTGACCCATCTAAACCCTTCCTATTGGAGGTTGATGCCTCCTCAGTGGGAGCTGGAGCTGTCCTTCTACAAAAAAACTCTTCCGGGCATGCTGTTACTTGTGGTTTTTTTTCCAGGACCTTCTCTCCGGCGGAGAGGAACTACTCCATCGGGGATCGAGAGCTTCTAGCCATTAAATTAGCACTTGAGGAATGGAGGCATCTGCTGGAGGGATCAAGATTTCCAGTTATTATTTACACCGATCACAAGAACCTCTCCTACCTCCAGTCTGCCCAACGGCTGAATCCTCGTCAGGCCAGGTGGTCTCTGTTCTTTGCCCGATTTAATTTTGAAATTCACTTTCGGCCTGCTGATAAAAACATTAGGGCCGATGCTCTCTCTCGTTCCTCAGATGCCTCTGAAATTGAACTCTCTCCTCAACACATCATTCCTCCTGACTGCCTGATTTCCACTTCTCCAGCCTCCATCAGGCAAACTCCTCCAGGAAAGACCTTTGTTTCTCCACGCCAACGCCTTGGGATCCTCAAATGGGGTCACTCCTCCCATCTCGCAGGTCATGCGGGCATCAAGAAATCTGTGCAACTCATCTCTCGCTTCTATTGGTGGCCGACTCTAGAGACTGATGTGGTGGACTTTGTGCGAGCCTGCACTATCTGTGCCCGGGATAAGACTCCTCGCCAGAAGCCCGCTGGTTTTCTTCATCCTCTACCTGTCCCCGAACAACCTTGGTCTCTGATTGGTATGGATTTTATTACTGACTTACCCCCATCCCATGGCAACACTGTTATTTGGGTGGTCGTTGATCGATTCTCCAAAATGGCACATTTCATCCCTCTTCCTGGTCTTCCTTCAGCGCCTCAGTTGGCTAAACAATTTTTTGTACACATTTTTCGTCTTCACGGGTTGCCTACACAGATCGTCTCGGATAGAGGCGTCCAATTTGTGTCTAAATTCTGGAGGGCTCTCTGTAAACAACTCAAGATTAAATTAAATTTTTCTTCTGCATACCATCCTCAATCCAATGGACAAGTAGAGAGAATTAACCAGATCTTGGGTGACTATTTACGACATTTTGTTTCCTCCCGCCAGGATGACTGGGCAGATCTTCTACCTTGGGCCGAATTCTCGTATAATTTCAGAATCTCTGAATCTTCCTCCAAATCTCCGTTTTTCGTGGTGTACGGCCGTCACCCTCTTCCCCCCCTCCCTACCCCCTTGCCCTCTGGTCTGCCCGCTGTGGATGAAATTTCTCGTGATCTTTCCACCATATGGAAAGAGACCCAAAATTCTCTCTTACAGGCTTCTTCTCGCATGAAGAGATTCGCAGATAAGAAAAGAAGAGCTCCTCCCATTTTTTCCCCTGGAGACAAGGTATGGCTCTCCGCTAAATATGTCCGTTTCCGTGTCCCGAGCTATAAGTTGGGACCACGCTATCTTGGTCCTTTTAAAGTTTTGTGTCAAATTAATCCTGTCTCTTACAAACTTCTTCTTCCTCCTTCTCTTCGTATCCCTAATGCCTTTCACGTCTCTCTTCTTAAACCTCTCATCCTCAACCGTTTTTCTCCTAAATCTGTTCCTCCCACTCCTGTTTCCGGCTCCTCGGACATCTTCTCTGTCAAAGAGATTTTGGCCTCTAAAAAGGTCAGGGGAAGAACTTTTTTTTTAGTGGATTGGGAGGGTTGTGGTCCAGAAGAGAGGTCCTGGGAACCTGAGGACAATATCCTGGACAAAAGTCTGATCCTCAGGTTCTCAGGCCCCAAGAAGAGGGGGAGACCCAAGGGGGGGGGTACTGTTACGCCGAGCGCTCCGGGTCCCCGCTCCTCCCCGGAGCGCTCGCTACACTTCCCTCACTGCAGCGCCCCGGTCGGTTCCACGGACCCGGGGCGCTGCGTTACCACCTCCGGCCGGGATGCGATTCGCGATGCGGGTAGCGCCCGCTCGCGATGCGCACCCCGGCTCCCGTACCTTACTCGCTCCCCGTCAGTTCTGTCCCGGCGCGCGCGGCCCCGCTCCCTAGGGCGCGCGCGCGCCGGGTCTTTGCGATTTAAAGGGCCACTGCACCGCTGATTGGTGCAGTGGTTCCAATTAGTGTTTACACCTGTGCACTTCCCTATATCACCTCACTTCCCCTTCACTCCCTCGCCGGATCTTGTTGCCCTAGTGCCAGTGAAAGCGTTCCTTGTGTGTTCCTTGCCTGTGATTCCAGACCTTCTGCCGTTGCCCCTGACTACGATCCTTGCTGCCTGCCCCGACCTTCTGCTACGTCCGACCTTGCTTCTGTCTACTCCCTTGTACCGCGCCTATCTTCAGCAGCCAGAGAGGTTGAGCCGTTGCTAGGGGATACGACCTGGTCACTACCGCCGCAGCAAGACCATCCCGCTTTGCGGCGGGCTCTGGTGAAAACCAGTAGTGGCTTAGAACCGATCCTCTAGCACGGTCCACGCCAATCCCTCTCTGGCACAGAGGATCCACTACCTGCCAGCCGGCATCGTGACATATATAACTCTATAAATTATATTGCACTACAGCTCTCCTTTAAAGTATAATTCACAGATGAAGCAAAATCAATACCCTGCTAACAATATCGGTTCACAGAAGGGGTAAGGACATATAAAACATAACGTTTAATCGTGCTAGTAAAACAACAGAATCCCCACTGACATACAAACAACAAGGAAATGGATCAAAGAGGCCCAGAGGCCACAACTAGCGATAATAGTTGGAGTCAAAAAGTTCAGTGGCCTGAGTAAGAATAACAAGTGGGGTGACCGGGAAAATGTGGAGACCAGGTGGGGTGGGACTCGGACCCTAATATACCCTGCCAGGGGAGATGTAGTGCCCACTAGCCCTGCTCGCTCAGGGAGCTGTCGGGGCACTCGTCCTTGGAAGGACGACCCCTGCCCCGGTCTATCCCTTGGTCAGCCCCTAAACTAGAACAAATGTAAAGCCCGCCCAACGCGTTTCCCCCAAGTTAATGGGTTCATCAGGGGCTCCAGGGCAAACAAAAAAAGGGGGTTAATACTGCGTTACCGAATGTAAACAATAATACATAAGGTGCAAAGCAAAAAGTGCAAGCAAAAAATCAATAAATAGGCCAGCAACGTGCAACAATAATAATGATGAAGTGCACTAGTTAGAACCAACACGTGAACAAAGTCCACAAAAACAAACACAATTCCCTTAGAGCAAAACCAAAGGAGAAAGTGAAATAGATGTGCTGGTTACCCAGAGCAGAGCCCTGCTACTGGGTTTGACTCACGTGACCACAGTAGCGGTCGGCGAGATGTCGAGAACTGCAGTGGCAGAGTACGCGGTAAGTGCTATTTAAGGATCCCAGGTTCACTGATGTGACCGACGGGATACAGACGCCATAACCGCGTACTCTGCCACTGCAGTTCTCGACATCTCGCCGACCGCTACTGTGGTCACGTGAGTCAAACCCAGTAGCAGGGCTCTGCTCTGGGTAACCAGCACATCTATTTCACTTTCTCCTTTGGTTTTGCTCTAAGGGAATTGTGTTTGTTTTTGTGGACTTTGTTCACGTGTTGGTTCTAACTAGTGCACTTCATCATTATTATTGTTGCACATTGCTGGCCTATTTATTGATTTTTTGCTTGCACTTTTTGCTTTGCACCTTATGTATTATTGTTTACATTCGGTAACGCAGTATTAACCCCCTTTTTTTGTTTGCCCTGGAGCCCCTGATGAACCCATTAACTTGGGGGAAACGCGTTGGGCGGGCTTTACATTTGTTCTAGTTTAGGGGCTGACCAAGGGATAGACCGGGGCAGGGGTCGTCCTTCCAAGGACGAGTGCCCCGACAGCTCCCTGAGCGAGCAGGGCTAGTGGGCACTACATCTCCCCTGGCAGGGTATATTAGGGTCCGAGTCCCACCCCACCTGGTCTCCACATTTTCCCGGTCACCCCACTTGTTATTCTTACTCAGGCCACTGAACTTTTTGACTCCAACTATTATCGCTAGTTGTGGCCTCTGGGCCTCTTTGATCCATTTCCTTGTTGTTTGTATGTCAGTGGGGATTCTGTTGTTTTACTAGCACGATTAAACGTTATGTTTTATATGTCCTTACCTCTCCTTTAAAGTAAGCAGATCCCTAACTTGTGGCTGTGGCTTCTTTCTGTAAGCTGGGATGTCACGTCACAGCCTGAGCAGCTCTGCCCCCCACTCCCTTCCCATAGTGTCAGCACCTCATTGATGTAAAGGAGAGAACTCATATAAACTTCATTGCTGATTAGATAAGGCAGCAGGGAGCCTTGTTATTAGTTGTCATCATGTGCCTTTCTTGCCTGATAACAGTTAAAGATGCACAATGCTGTGACTGATAGAGCTGACACTCGGGGAAGGAGGGAGAGACTATGGCTCAGGCTATGATGTCACAGCTTATAGGGAAAGCACAGCTGGAGTGATTAGAATTGGGGTGAGATTAGTAAGCTGATTTATTTTACATCTTGACACAGGACAACCCTTTTAAAGAGGGCTTGTTGTATTTTTTTTTAGACTTGTCTGCTTTAGTAAATACTTCTATTCTTCAGGAAATAACAATTATAGAACTCTTGTCCAAAAACTCTACTTTGTTCTCTGGTGTTACTTTTGGAAATGTATGACTTAATTGACAACTAGGTATAACCATTCCCCTTGACAAAAAAGATGCTGCCTACACAATGACATTATCAGGGCTGTTTATACAGTATAAGGGTTTCGGGATGCACGCTACTGACAAAATGGCAATACCCAGTTGTCAATTAATTTATACATTTCACGCCCCCTCCTATAGACTTGCATTGAGGGGGCATGACCGTGATGTCAGGAGCCTCCGGCGCTGCACCCAATGCTTTAAACGAATGCTGGGTGCAGCAGGGAGATCGCGGGGGTCCCCAGCAGCGGGACCCCCACAGTCAAACATCTGATCCCCTATCCTTTGGATAGGGGATAAGATGTTTAGGAGTGGAGTACCCCTTTAACCCCTTAACGACCACGGACGTAAATGTATGTCCTGGCTTGGTGGAACTTCGTGCACCAGGACGTACATTTACATACTGTGTATGACTGCGGGCATTGGAGCGGTGCTCGTGTCACACACGGCTGGTTCCGGCTGCTGATATAAATATAAACATGCTGCTGTTTTTATAAACATATTTGGTATCGCCGGGGGCGTAAATGTCCAATCTATCGAAATATAATGTTAATGATCCCGTACGGTGCACGGCGTATATGTAAAAAAAAAAAAAAATCAAAAAATGCTGCTTCTTTGTCACATTTTATTCCCAAAAAAATCTATAACAAATTATCTAAAAGTTGTATGTATGTAAATGTGGTGTCAATAAAAAGTGCAGATGATGGCGCAAACAATAAGCCCTCATACCACCCTATATATGGAAAAATGAAAAAGTTATAGGTGGTCAAAATAGGGCGATTTTAGATTACTGATTTTGTACAAAAAGTTTTAGATTTTTTTTAAGTGGTACAAAACTATAAAAGTATCTAGCCATGGGTATCATTTTAATGGAATTGACCCTTAGAATAAAGAACACATGTAATTTCTACCGTAAAGTGTACAGTGTGAAAATGAAACCCTCCAAAATGTGCAAAATTGTGGTTTTCATTGCCTGCCACCTCTTACTATCCCCTGCGATTCCTCGGTTAGCTAACCGACCAATCGCATGGGGGGGGGGGGGGTTACTTCCTCCTGCCCTGCTCGACCCCTGGAAGTCCGGAGAGAACGGAAGGAAGACCGGAGGACGCGGCGGGGGGCGGGGGAGTGCTGGGGCCTGACCCCGGTACTTACCTCGTCCCTGAAGACCCGGATCCCGGCGGCGGAGGCGACAGGTGAGTGGATCTTCGGCGGCGGCGCGGGACCTTTGCAGCAGTCCAGACCGCCGTAAAGCCATCTGGACTGCTCCATCTGGTCCCCTTACACTACAACTCCCAGCATGCCCAGACAGCCCTTGGCGTCTGGGCATGCTGGGAGTTGCAGTTTTGCAACATCTGTTGGTCCGCAGTTTTGGGACCACTGTGCCCTTCCAGATGTTGCAAAACTACACATCCTCAGCATGTCCTTATTGTCCAGGCATGCTGGGAGTTGTAGTTCTGTAACATCTGGCCCTTCAGATGTTGCAAAACTACAACTCCAAACATGTTGGAAGTTGTAGTTTGGCAACATCTGGCTCTAAAGATGTTGCCGAATTACTACTTCCAGCATGCCTGAGAATGTTTGGGAGTAGTGGTTTTGCAACAACTGGAGGCACACTGGTTGGGAAACATTGTCTGTTTCCTAACTCAGTGTTTCCCAACCCGTGTGCCTCCAGCTGTTGCAAAACTATAACTACCAGCATGCACTGATAGACTGTGCATGCTGGGAGTTGTAGTTTTGCAACAGCTGGAGCCCCCCCCCCCCCTGTGAATGTAAAGTGAGTATCAGGCTGCAAGTTTACGATGCAGCAAATTTTGCGCGGCAGCTCAAACTCGCAGCGGGAAACTCGCTGTAATCCCCCTGCCCGTGTGACTGTACCCTAAAAACGCTACAATACGCTAACACAAAAGAAAATAAAAAGTAAAAAACACTACATATACACATACCCCTACACAGCCCCCCTCCCCATCCCAATAAAAATGAAAAACGTCTGGTACGCCACTGTTTCCAAAATGGAGCCTCCAGCTGTTGCAAAACAACAACTCCCAGTATTGCCGGACAGCCGTTGACTGTCCAAGCATGCTGGGAGTTTTGCAACAGCTGGAGGCACCCTGTTTGGGAATCACTGGCGTAGAATACCCCTGTGTCCACCCCTATGCAAATCCCTAATTTAGGCCTCAAATGTGTATGGCGCTCTCTCACTTCGGAGCCCTATCGCATTTCAAGGCAACAGTTTAGGGCCACATATGGGGTATCGCCGTACTCGGGAGAAATTGCCTAACAATTTTTGGGTGGCTTTTTCTCCTTTCACCCCTTATGAAAAGGGGAAGTTGGGGTCTACACCAGCATGTTAGTGTAAAAAAAAAAATTTTTTTTACACTAACATGCTGGTGTTGCCCTATACTTTTCATTTTGACAAGAGGTAAAAGGGAAAAAAGCCCACCAAAATTTATAATGCAATTTCTCCTGACTACGGAGATACCCCATATGTGGGCGCAAAGTGCTCTGGGGGCGCACAACAAGGCCCAGAAGGGAGAGTGCACCATGTACATTTGAGGTGATTTGCACAGGGGTGGCTGATTGTTACAGCGGTTTTGACAAACGCAAAAAAACCAAAACCCCACATGTGACCCCATTTCGGAAACTACACCCCTCACGGAATGTAATTAGGGGTGCAGTGAGAATTTACACCCCACGAGTGTCTGACAGATCTTTGGAACAGTGGGCTGTGCAAATAAAAAATGTTGTACAGCCCACGGTTCCAAAGATCTGACAGACACCAGTGGGGGGGTAAATGCTCACTGTACCCCTTGTTACGTTCATCAAGGGGTCTAGTTTCCAAAATGGTATGCCATGTGGGGGTTATTTTGCTGTCCTGGCACCATAGGGGCTTCCTAAATGTGACATGCCCCCTGAGCAAAATTTGCTCTCAAAAAGCCAAATATTACTCCTTCTCTTCTGAGCATTGTAGTTCGCCCGTAGTGCACTTCAGGTCAACTTATGGGGTACCTCCATACTCAGAAGAGATGGGGTTGCAAATTTTGGGGGGTATTTTCTGCTATTAACCCTTGCAAAAATGTGAAATTTGGGGGGGAACACACATTTTAGTGAAAAAAACATTCTTTTTTACGTATGCAAAAGTCGTGAAACCCCTGTGGGGTATTAATGCTCACTTTATTCCTTGTTACATTCCTCAAGGGGTCTAGTTTCCAAAATGGTATGCCATGTTTTTTTTTTTTTTTTTTTTTTTTGCTGTCCTGGCACCATAGGGGCTTCCTAAATGTGAAATTCACCCAAGCAAAATTTGCTCTCAAAAAGCCAAATATGACTCCTTCTCTTCTGAGCATTGTAGTTTGCTCGTAGTGCACTTCAGGTCAACTTATGGGGTACCTCCATACTCAGAAGAGATGGGGTTACAAATTTTGGAGGGTATTTTCTGCTATTAACCCTTGCAAAATTGTGAAATTTGGGGGGAAAAGTCGTGAAACACCTTTGGGGTATTAAGGCTCACTTTAGTCCTTGCTACATTCCTCAAAATGGTATGCCATGTGTTTTTTTTTTTTTTTTTTTTTTTGCTGTTCTGGCACCGTAGGGGCTTCCTAAATGCAACATGCCCCCTAAAAAACCATTTCAGAAAAACGTACTCTCCAAAATCCCCTTGTCTCTTCTTCGCTTCTGAGCCCTCTACTGTGCCCGCCGAACACTTTACATAGACATATGAGGTATGTGCTTACTCAAGAGAAATTGGGCTACAAATATAAGTATACATTTTCTCCTTTTACCCCTTGTAAAAATAAAAAAATTGGGTCTACAAGAACATGCGAGTGTAAAAAATGAAGATTGTGAATTTTCTCCTTTACTTTTATGAAACACCTAAAGGGTTAAAACACTGACTGAATGTCATTTTGAATACTTTGAGTGGTGCAGTTTTTATAATGGGGTCATTTGTGGGGTATTTCTAAGATGAAGACCCTTCAAATCCACTTCAAACCTGAACTGGTCCCTGAAAAATTGGGAGTTTGGAAATTTTGTGAAAAATTGGGAAACAGCTGCTGAATTTTGAAGCCCTCTGATGTCTTCCAAAAGTAAAAACACTTCAATTTTATGATGCAAACATAAAGTAGACATATTTTATATGTGAATAAAAAAAATTATTTGGAATATCCATTTTCCTTACAAGCAGAGAGCTTCAAAGTTAGAAAAATGCTAAATTTTCAAATTTTTCATCAAATTTGGGGATTTTTCACCAAGAAAGGATGCAAGTTACCACAAAATTTTACCACTCTGGTAAAGTAGAATATGTCACGAAAAAAAACATTCTCGGAATCAGAATCATAACTAAAAGCATTCCAGAGTTATTAATGTTTAAAGTGACAGTGGTCAGATTTTCAAAAGGTCCTAAGGTGTAAAATGGCTGGGTCCTTAAGGGGTTAAGGAGTTAATAATATAGTTAAAAAAAAAACCTTCACATTATAATACAAAATTCTGTGTGATGGAAACTGTCGCTAAAAGATTTTTCTGTAGTTTAGTTCAGCAGCTGGTGTATTTTACCTCTGTTAAAAAGGAATATTCATTTTCTATATTCATAGTATTACATAAATACATAGCCTCCACACTGCCTGTGTGCGCTCACAGTGTTTGCTAAGTTCATTATCTGTAACCTCCGTACTGCACTCCACTTTGTTTTGAGGAGGTTAACCAAGTCTCTTGGTTTAGTCAGTACATCTGGAAAACAATTTCCTATCATTAGACATGCAGTACACATACGTATGCTGAGAGCATGATTTTTAGATATCATTGACAAGCACTGAACTGCTAGACGTGGGCCAATTACAAAGGGTCAGAACAGCCTGACTAGCAGAAAGGCAACTGCCTAAAGAGAAGGATTTCATCTGAATATTAGCATACAATATAATACAATGACTGGATCAGGTGACTCTTCACAGGTCCTGTGACCCGCGTAGCGCGATGCATAATTACATAATTGTAGCATTAACACAATTGCAGAGAATTGCTTTCTGCTTCTGCCTTGTACGGTTCAGAGTGACACGCGGCTGTCTTAAAATAGTAAGATGTATGAGAAGAGCACTTGGGATCATGGCTCTTCACATGGTCTCTTAAAGCACAATTTACTTGAATCAATAATCATTATGATTGACACATTTCAAAATGCAAAAAGTCATCAATGTTGAAGGTGTTATCCACCATAAGGTGATTTTAGCACTTACCTGCCTGCAGAAATGGACATGCTTAGGATGGATCCATGCTTGTCTTTGGGTTATTGTTGTGAGATTATCATAACGTTGTGGCTTTCTTTTTGTGAACTGGCTTTTTCCTGTTTAAGTTTACTCTTTTACTACATATCCCATAATTCCACTTTTCTCCCTCCCAAACATCAGCCACCCCGCCCAGTAAACCACACACGAGCTGAATTCCATGCAAAACACCAGTACGTTCTAACCAGGGTGCCTCCAGCTGTTGCAAATTCCCTGTGGTTTATCCACCCATTGAAACAGAATAGGCTCCCTGTCATCACATGACTAGTGAGGTAAGTGTCTCAGCCGCACTGTATCCAGGGAATACCTGAGACAGGAGTCATTTTATATGCTGTTAAAAATTGTGAGACCAACCATCAGAGACAGGTACAGACACTATAATATGAACTACACTAACTTTGCAGCCCCTGTAGCATAGTCAAATAAAAATAATTTCAGGAATACCCTGTTAAAGCTGGATTTTACTTCCCAAACCATTTCTTTTTATAAGGTAAAAAAATATTAATTATGTTGCCCCCGGCCTAATTGAATTTACTCCTTAGACCCCCTTCCTAATTGAATGTACTCCTTAGACCCCCTGCCTAATTGAATTTACTCCTTAGACCCCCTGCCTATGGGTGTTTAATGCATCTCTGTCCCCAGTATCTGCACATGTAGTGATGATATACATGGTCACCGATAGCGGCATTTGAAGTTATATCCTATACAGATTCCTATATGACTTAGGAGAGCCTGGCTCAGTTATTATATTGGGTACTAAAACTGAAGCTTGTAGTACTTTCTACTTCTGACAACTGGACCATAGCAGCAATTTTCTCTGGACAGCTCAGACTTCAGCTATGACCTAGTTGACCACAGTGGGGATCACCTGCTAGGTAAAAGAAGCTTTGAGGTAAGGGGGCTTCCTTCTATCACTCCTTCTTTCACTACTAATGTACTTACATTTGGTTCTCTCTTTTATTGGCAATTTGAATTCTTCAAAAGGCAGCTTGGGGTGCCACTATAGCTCACTACCAAAAAAAAAAACTGTTATATGTTGCTCAGTATCTCATCCTGATCATGTACATATCATTGTGTCTATGACCTGTATTTCTCACAGAATTAGCTTTATTTCTGAATTACCTTAATGTTGTCGTCTAGAAGCGGGGGGGGGGGGGGTCCCTTTCTTTTCAGGTGATAACCCCTCCCTCACTCTCCTCAGTCACTGGTCTCCGGAGTGAGCATCTGTAACCCTTTCCTTTCTAGTTTTATGCTATACACACATACTGTGTGCTTACAGCTTTTGCAAAACTACAGCTCCCAGCATGCCCACACATCCTTTGAGTTGAAGTTTTGCAACAGCTGGAGGCATATGATTGGTAAAACTCAGATTTACAGCAGGCTGTGTTCCTCCTACTGTTGCAAAACTACAACTCCCAGCATGCCCACTCATCATTTGGCTGTGCAGGCATGCTGAGAGTTGTAGTTTTGCAACAGCTGGAGGCATATGATTATAGTCCCCCTGTATTAGATACACACACACATTGGCCCTCATTTACTAAGAGTGGAGTGTTGGTTTGTGTTTCTTTTTTGTGTTTCTAACCTTTTTTTCACTTGATATTTACTCTCACTTTTCCCTATATTTTTAGTCTCAGGGCAAAATTCTGTTGCACGGTAAAATCTGTTGCATTCATAAGGCTAAGTTTCTACTTTTTTTGGGGGGGGGGAGAGGCGGAAACGTTAAGAAAAATGACATGTGGGTTTGAACTTTGGCGTTTTTGCTGGTGGTTTTTATTCTTTTTTGGACTTTAGCAATCCAAAAAAGTGATGGAGATACCATTAAAAAACAAAAATAAAAAAGATACAGTAGTGAAGGAAAAAATTGTATCTAACGAAATTTAGCTTTTTTTATTACAAAATTTGTATTAATTTTTAAACAGGGATCAATTTATGTGTGCGGGTGGGGACCTAAAAAGGTAGCCGACAATAATAAAATGTAGTGTGTAATAATGTAATGTAGTGGTTCCAGCCAATCAGAACTCTCTGTGTGCTATATTAATAGGTGTATATATACGTCAGTAAGGGGACCATAGAAGAGGAGGATCACAGCGGGTGTCAGGAGTGACATAGGCTGTGATCTTTCCTTGACTGCAGGTACTACTACTCCCAACATGGAGCACACTCTGCTCCATGCTGGGAGCTGCAGTACCTGCCTTAATAGACAGCTCACAACAGGTTTCAAAAGTTACACTCGCTGCGATCTGTCTATTAATGCAGGTACTACAGCTCCCATCATGGAGTAGAGTGTGCTCCATGTAAGAAGTAGAAGTACCTGCAGGTAAGAAAAGATCACAGCGGGTATCACTCCTGACACCCGCTGCGATATTCCTGTCTATAGCAGAGATGCGGAGCGGCTCTATACAGCGCTCGCATCTCTGCACTATACTCCGGCTGGCCACTCACTCATTCATATTTCCCTCTGAGAGCGGTGATTGGCTGCCATTATCTGGCCAATCCCCACTCTGGGCGGAAAATATGGATGAGTGATGTGAATTTCTATTCACATCACTGTCCGGAGTACAGAGCAGAGATGCGAGCGCTGTATAGAGCCGCTCCACATCTCTGCTATATTATGGACGATCTGTAGGTACTACTACTCCCAACATGGAGCACACTCTGCTCCATGCTGGGCGCTGTAATACCTACATTAAAGGAAATGTCACATGTTTGCTCCCGCACTATCCACAGGTACTGATGGATAGTGCGGGAGATGCTGATTCATATGATCCCTACCTTGGCCGGATTCGCGATCTTAGTTTTATTATATGTGGAAATCTGGCTGAAACTGGCATGGGTGGGGTTTCTGTAGCTTAACTAACACTGATGTCAGTGCCGCCCATCCGCAGCGCCACCCACCTATGAATATACATCCCCCCTCCCTCCAGTTAGGAGCGGCAAAGAGTACAAAAAAAAAAAAGTTTAATTACAAGTAAGAATCGCTTCAAAAAGACGAGGCAGGCAAAGGAACAAACAGCCAGAGAATTTACTCTACTTTCTGAAACTTTATACATGCTTTAAAGTGTCAAGTTTTCTTCCCAGAAAATTCACATGATTTTTGGAGTGATTTTCCGAAAAGACGAGTGATTTTGGATGAAATGTAGGCAACACGCCCCTTTTCCCGAAAACAACGCCCATTTTGTCGTTTTTTTTTCACTCAGAGTGATTCAGATTCTGTTGGTTTTTTTCTGTTGCACATTCTGTCGCAGACAGAATTTAGTCGCAAAACCCGACAAAAAGAGTCGGAATTCTGTTAATAAATGAGGGCCATTGACTTCATTTATTCATACACATGCACATTACCTAGACAACACAGATTTACACACATACATATACATCCACACAGACATATACATGCAGGGACACTTACTTTTTAAACAAAAAATCCTTCATTCAGTCCCCATCTTCAGTCACCAGCTTCTTTCATCATCTGTTCATAGGCAGCAGTGTACTCCTCCACCCCCATCTTCTCCTCACATGAGGAGACTGTGAAGTAAACACAGACAGTGAGGGAGCCGATGACAGCAGCTTTAGATCTGCAGACCTGTAAATCATGAAGTGGGTCCATGATGTAGGTGATGACAAGTGGACACAGCCAGGCAGGTATGTATCCGAGGAAGCAGGGAGGCAGTATTTTGACTTGCTTTTTCAGTATTTTAATGAAAGCAATAGCAAAACCTATTGGTTTTGCATGCTTTACAACATATCAAAAGTTTTTATATCTGAAAGTACCCATTTAAATAATGTGGAACGTTAGCATGAATTTATACCTATGGTGCAATATATGTGTTTTAGTGGTTGCACTTAACTAAATACCCCAGCTGCTTCACCCAGGAGCATGGGGCTACTTAGACTTTGTGAAAGGGGCATGAACATTGGCCCATATTGTACCCAATGCTTGACGTGCCATTTGTGTTTTTGGTGACCCACGGTGTATAGCGGGACCATGGGGTGTAGTGGTGTTGGTGGAGGGGCAAGATGGTATTAACCCCCGAGGCAAGGTGTTGTTAACCCCTAATGTTAGTGACGCCAGAGTGGTTTATGGGTAACGGAACCACATGAACTGTATCTCCCCTATTCCCATGGCTAGGCAGTGAAAGGAGAGTCCACAACCAGTTATTGTTTAGCAGAGGCTTTACTGAGTTTAGATAGATGGTATTATATTCACAGCTAGGCCAGAACCCCAGAGAGGTGGCCAGGAACACAGAAGGACCTCACAGCTTGCTGGGACCAATTAGATTGGTAATAGACTTTAGATAATTATCTTGAAGCTTGACTTTATTCTGGACTTGACTATGGGTAGTGACAGCAGGCATAGACTTTTGACTTACTGGAATGACTGTAGATTTGAGGCCTTCCAGGTGCTGGTCACTAGCACTGAGCTATCTGGTGTTTGCTGGTCTCAGTAACGTGATGGAAGATAGAGAATTTTAATGGCAGCCCCATTATTTAGAGGAGGGCTGAGCCAAAGCCCATTGGTCAAGCTGTGGGTCATAGGTTATGCTGGAGCTCTCTGGGTAACATAATGTGATAAAAATAGCATAACATGTGATGTTCCACATGTCCTTCAGATATCTCACAGGTCCTTTAGACTAGCTATACATTTATACACTGACTATAATCCTAGGACAATAAATGACACTTATAATAACAGCAGGGGGGACACTGCAGGAGAGCCCCCAGGTCACTGAGGGACTTAACCTGACAGGGCCTAAGGGTAGTTGTCAGGATCCGGGTACTGAGAGGATACTGGTGGTGGATCCTCTGTGTCAGTGGGGTGATGACGTGGGCCGTACCAGGGGAACGGAGTCTAAGGGGTTACTGGTATTCACCAGAGCCCGCCGCAAAGCGGGATGGACTTGCTGCGGCAGGTAACCCCCAGGTCGTTCCACCCGATAGCGACTCAACCCCGACTGACTGCTGAGATAGGGGCAAGGGATTATGTACAAGGGATTAGGCAAGAGCAAGGTCAGACGTAGCAGAAGGTCAGGGCAGGCAGCAAGGATCGTAGTCAGGGGCAACGGCAGGAGGTCTGGAACACTGGCTTGGGACATACAAGAAACGATTTCACTGGCACAATGGCAACAAGATCCGGCAATACAGGGAAGGGGAAGTGAGGTAAAATAGACCAGTGCACAGGTGAAATTACTAATTTGGGCCAGGCGCCAATCAGCGGTGCACTGGCCCTTTAAATCGCAGAGAGCCGGCGCGCACGCGCCCTAGGGAGTGGACAGACGGAGGACAGGTCTGGTAAGCAGTCTGGGATGCGAACCGCGAGCGGGCGCGTCCCGCATCGCGGATCGCATCCCTGCTAGAGACACTATCGCAGCGCTCCCGGTAAGACCTCCGGGGAGGAGCGGGGACCCGGAGCTCTCGGCGTAACAGTAGTACAGAACCATGTTCTGAACCTGGACATCACATGTTTATGTTCTTTAGTGCATCAGGATCACTGGATTGTGGCAAATACTGCTCATCCTCAGCAATCCCAGCATAGTGATATTATAAAACAAGTACCAGGATAGCATTCCTAAAGTAGAAAATGACATCACATTTACCATACTATTCTTACCATGGGCTGTGTAGAGTCCTTCAAAATGGTTTCCATTGGGTCTTCTACTTAATTCCCTGCTCTAAGTTGCTTATATATACATATCATTGGCTTAATGGATAACACACCAAAGCCAACAATTGTGAGGTTAAGTCTCATTTGGGGTGTTTCACGTGGTAGCAAGGTGGCTCCTTTAATAGAATTGTTGCTGGCTTCAAATGTGAACAAAGGCAATCTCTGCATGGAGCTTGCATGTTTGCTCTCTGGTTTCCCATACTCCAAAAAATTTACTGATATACTGGAATTTAGATTGTGTGCCCCATTGAGGATTGGGCCAATGTGAGTGATGATAATCTCTGGGGGAAAATCTGACTAAAAAAATAATACAGTAACACTTGTTCTGTCACTCTCTTTTATTGAGCACATTGAGTAAAAATCTACAGAACAGGGAAAAAAGTAATTGAACTTTTTGAAAATGTATTATGGAGATGCATTAAAGGGGTACTCCAGTGGAAAACTTTTCTTTTTTTTTTTTTATCAACTGGTGCCAGAAAGTTAAACAGATTTGTAAATGACTTCTATTAAAAAAAATCTTTACCCTTCCAGTACTTTTTAGCAGCTGTATGCTACAGAGGAAATTCTTTTCTTTTTGAATTTGTTTTTTGTCTTGTCCACAGTGCTCTCTGCTGACACCTGATGCCTGTAGTTCCTGATACAGGCATCAGGTGTCTGCAGAGAGCACTGTGGAGAAGACAAAAAATAAATTAAAAAATAAAAGAATTTCCTCTGTAGCATACAGCTACTAAAAAGTACTGGAAGGGTAAAGATTTTTTAATAGAAGTCATTTACAAATCTGTTTAACTTTCTAGCTCCAGTTAATAAAAAAAAAAAAAATGTTTTCCACCAAAGTACCTCTTTAACATCTGCACCAGAACCATGAATTGTCAGCTATGTCTCTGCTCAAAGTCATAATTTCTGAAGCCAGATATTTATCTGGGCCATTGAACAGCAACATGCAACCATGCAAACCATGCAAACATCAGGAGTCAGTAACAGATCTCCATGATCCTTTATGATCTACATGACATGTCTCCTGTAGATTATTTATTTCCCACTACCCCCACACAACAGCTTACTACCTAAAGCTGCATCTGTATACTAAAGGAGATAGCTTAAAGGGGTATTCTGTGACTTAATAAGAGGTGAGGAGGCCACAGTGCTCAGGAGAGCACCACTGCTGATGGGCAGGGTTCTAGGAGTTGGACCCCCTTCCTTTTTATATTTATGGCTTATGCTAAGGGATTTTTTAAGTACCAAAAAACTCCTTTCTGCAGCCCACATCTGTTGGGCTTGATGGAGTAAAACAATTAAAAGGGCATTCCGGCTTTATCCATCTTATCCCCTACCCAAAGGATAGGGGATAAGATGTATGATTGCAGGGGTCCCGCCACGATCTCTGTACAGCCCCCTGCATTCTGTGCCGTGCACTGCCTCCGAGACAAGGCCATGACGTCTCGTCTCCATCTCGGAGGCAGCGCCCGGCACAGAATGCCAGTGGCTGCGCTGAGATTGCAGTATATCCTCAGCGGCGGGACCCCTGCGATCATACATCTTATCCCCTATGCTTGGGATGGGGGATAAGATGTATAAATCCGGAATACCCCTTTAAGATCTGGCATGTTATAAAGTACATACAGGCTATTTGGGGGCCCCAAACACCAGTTGGACCTCAGTCCTGTAAAATATAATATGGCAGGCATGCAACATGAATAGCCAGATCTGCAGCCAGTGTGACCACACAGGCAGCGAACCAAGCCATGAATGCTGTCACTCCGCAGTGTATTTGAGTGATTAGACCTTAAAAGACCCAGGAAATGAGGTTGACCTAGGGTTATATCCAAACTGTCATAGCCTGAAAGGAATTCTGTGAAATGGGATACAATTTTTTCAGACAAAAGAAAAGTATATATATATATATATACGGTATATATATATATATATATATATATATATATATATATATATATATATATATATATATATCATTCATACATGTGTTATAGCTTTAAGGCATCATTCCACAATAGCAAATAAAATAGTAAAATTTACAAGCGCTGATATAATTCATTAGACAGTGAAAGCCTTTATTATAGCAGGAAACATCCAAAAGTCCAATTTTTCAACAAATGTGAGAAGAGATTAAGGATTAAGTCCGTCCTGCAAAGCTGAGCTGTCAGTTGCTCTTCGGGAAAGTTGGAACCAGCCTGATGTAGAATATTTATCATTAGGGAAGTACAGCTCCCAAAGAATTTAGGCTTCATAAAAGGAGCAACAAAGTAAAAATTGGGATTTTTGTTGATGATTCCATCATTTTTTTCTTTAATTTTATCTGTTAAAACATATGCTTTAAAAAAAATATGTTACTTGAATTCATTTAAGGGATGTTTTATGAAGCCAGATATTAAGTAAACATAGTTTTGTGTCATACCAGTGTTTTATTGTGAAGCGAAAAGATGGATGACCGTCCTCTAATCCCATTGATCACGTAAATTTTGCCAGGGTTTGTATGAAATGGCAGATCACAGTCTGAATCTAAATCCAAATTTAAAGAAAATCTGTCATCAGTATCACCTGCACTAACCTGTCATACAGGCTTGTAGTGCAGATGATACTGATCAAAAAGATACTTACCGTGTCCCGAACAGTCACTCTGTTCTGCCGTAATTCATCTTTTTGGGTATATGCCAATTAGTTTCTTGGGGCATAGGCAGAGAGCTTCGAACCCTGCCCCCGGGCACTGTGAAGTCATTTTTCTTTTTGAATTTCTTTTCTGTCTGACCACAGTGGTCTCTGCTGACACCTCTGTTTGTTTCAGGTACTGTCCAGAGCAGGAGAGGTTTGCTATGGGGATTTGTTTCTACTCTGGACAGTCTTGACAAACAAACAAACAGAAGTGTCAGCAGGGAGCACTTTGGTCAGACAGAAAAGAAATTCAAAAAGAAAAAAAACTTCCTCTAGACCCTACAGCAGCTAATAAGTACTGGAAGGATTAAGATTTTTAAATAGGAGCAATTTACAAATCTGTTTAACTTTCTGGCACCATGTTCCTTAAGGGGTGTAGTTTCCATAACATTATGCCACGTCCCCTCCCATAGTCTTGCATTGAGGGGGCGGGATGTGACACCACAAGGGGGCAGAGGCATGACGTCACAATTCTCCGGCCCCTGTATCGTGAGTCATCAGACACGGAACAATGCTCTGCGGGGGAACTACAATGCTCAGAAGAGAAGGAGCACCATTGAACTTTTGGAGAGAGAATTTTTTGGAATGAGATCCCCCCCCCCCAGATGTGACCCCCATTTTGGAAACTACACCCCTCATTGTTCCAAAAAATCTGTCAGACACCTGTGGGGTGTAAATACTCACTGCACCCCTTATTACTTTCCGCGAGGGGTGTAGTTTGCAAAATGGGGTCACATGTGGGGGGGGGGTCCATTGTTCTGGCACCATGGGGGCTTTGTAATCACACATGGCCTTCAATTCTGGACAAATTCTCTCTCCAAAAGCCCAATGGCGCTCCTTCTCTTCTGAGCATTGTAGTGCACCCGCAAAGCACCTTACGTCCATACTCCATACTCAGAAGAAATTGGGCTACACATTTTGGGGGGCTTTTTTCCTTTCTTCCCTTGTGAAAATGAAATATTTAGGGTAACACCAGCATTTTAGTGAAAAACAATTTTTTTTTTCATTTTCACATCCAACCTTAACGAAAATTTGTCAAACACCTGTGGGGTGTTATGGCTCACTTTACCCCTTGTTACATTCCGTGAGGGGCGTAGTTTCCAAAATGGGGTAACATCAGCCACCCCTATGCAAATCACCAATTTAGGCCTCAAATGTACATAGTGCAATCTCACTCCTGAGCCCTGTTGTGCACCCGCAGAGCATTTTACGTCCACATATGGGGTAATTCCATACTCAAGAGAAATTGTGTTACAAATTTGGGGGGTCTTATTTTTCTTTTAACTCTTGTGAAAATGAAAAATATGGGGCTAGACCCCAACTTTTCCTTTTCATACACGGTAAAAGGAGAAAAAGCCCCCCAAAATTTGTTAGGCAATTTCGCCTGAGTACGGAAATACCCCATATGTGGCACTAAACTGTTTCCCTGAAATACGACCGGGCTCCGAAGTGAGAGAGCGCCATGTGCATTTGAGGCCTAAATTAGGGATTCGCATAGGGGCGGACCTGGATGCAAGCGTTAAAATTGCCTCCACTACAAAAAATATTCTACGCCAGTGATTCCCAAACAGGGTACCTCCAGCTGTTGCTAAACTCCCAGCATGCCTAGACAGTCAGTGGCTGTCCGGCAATGCTGGGAGTTGTTGTTTTGCAACAGCTGGAGGCTCCGTTTTGTAAACACTGCCATACAAGACGTTTCTTATTTTTATTTGGGGGAAAGGTGGGGGGCAGTGTAAGGGGAGTGTATGTAGTGTTTTACCCTCTATTTTGTGTAGTGTAGTGTTTTTAGGGTACATTCGCACTGGCGGGGGTTTACGGTGAGTTTCCCGCTAGGAGTTTAAGCTGCGGCGGAAAATTTAGGCAACTCGAACTTGAAGCATGAAACTCACTATAAACCCCAGCCCGTGTGAATGTACCCTGTACATTAACATGCGGGAGGGGGGGTTGCAAACCTCCAGCTGTTGCAAAACTACAACTCCCAGCATGCACTGACAGACCGTGCATGCTGGGAGCTGTGGTTTTGTAACAGCTGGAGGCACACTGGTTGGGAAACCTTCAGTTAGGTTCTGTTACCTTACTCAGTATTTTCCAACCAGTGTGCCTCCAGCTGTTGCAAAACTACAACTCCAAGCATGTACTGATTCCCAAAGGGCATTCTGGGAGTTGTAATTATGCAATAGCTGGAGGCACCCAACTACAACTCCCAGCATGCCGAGACAGCCATTTGGTGTTTGGGCATGCTGGGATTTGTAATTTTGCAAGATTTAGAGGGGTACATTTTGGAGATCAATGCACAGTGATCTCCAAACTGTGGCCCTCCAGATGTTGCAAAACTACAAATTCCAGCATGCCCAGACAGCAAACTACTGTGTGGGCATGCTGGGAGTTGTAGATTTGCAAGATCTAGAGGGCCACAGTTTAGAGACCACTGAACAGTGATTTCCAAACTGTACACCTCTAAATCTTGCAAAACTACAAATCCCAGCTTGCCCAAACAGCAAACGGCTGTCTGGGCATGCTGGGAGTTGTAGTTTTGTAACATCTGGAGGGCTACAGATTAGAGACCACTGTATAGTGGTCTCCAAACTGTGGCCTTCCAGATTTTGCTAGGCAACAACTCACCAGCAGGTTCGCGTCACCAGGAGGATCGCCACCCGCCACCACCGCACACAGAGGAGGATGGCCATCCGCCCCCCGCCGATCGTCACCGCCTGCTATAGATAGGGGACCTCTGCCACACAGCACAGTGAGTGGGCAGAGTGAGGAAACCAAACTTTAACCCCCCCTTCTGCTATTGGTTGGTCCCTTCTGACTGACCAATAGCAGGGATAGGAGGGGTGCCCCCCCCTCCAGGCATTTACAAGGGATGCCTGCTGAACGATTTCAGCAGGCATCACGTTCTGTTCGGTTACTGGCGGTGAGGTACTCCCTTGGTCCTTAAGTCCCAAGACGCGAGGGCGTACCTGTATGCCTTTGGTCCTGGTGGGGTTAAGCATACTAATTTTATCACAAAGTTATAAATTTTAAAAGTAGTAATAAAAAATATGAAACCTATAAAAATTGAGTATTGTTGTAATTAAATGGACCTACAAAATAAACATAACGTCAGTTTTACCGAAAAGTGCACTGTGTACTGACAAAAAAACCAAAAGTTGAACAATTATGGGTTGTTGTTTTTTCCTAATTCTCCATGCAAATAAGTTTTTTTTTTACTTCTCCATAGCTTTTATGGTAAAATGAGTGATATCATTACAAAGTACAATTGTTCACGCATAAAACAAGCCCTGTGTTACGCCTAGCGCTCCGGGTCCCCGCTCCTCCCCGGAGCGCTTACGGCGTCTCTCTCTCCGCAGCGCCCCGGTCGGTCCCGCTGACCGGGAGCGCTGCACTGTCATGGCCGTCGGGGATGCGATTCGCACAGCGGGACGCGCCCGCTCGCGAATCGCATCCCAGGTCACTTACCCGTCCCGGTCCCCTGCTGTCATGTGCTGGCGCGCGCGGCTCCGCTCTCTAGGGCGCGCGCGCGCCAGCTCCCTGAGACTTAAAGGGCCAGTGCACCAATGATTGGTGCCTGGCCCAATTAGCTTAATTGGCTTCCACCTGCTCCCAGACTATATCTGATCTCTGCCCCTGCACTCCCCTGCCGGATCTTGTTGCCTTAGAGCCTAGTGAAAGCGTTACTGTGTTTGTCCATACTGTGTACTTGACCTCCTGCTATTGCCTTATTGACTACGATTCTTGCTGCCTGCCCCGACCTTCTGCTACGTCCGACCTTGCTTCTGTCTACTCCCTTGTACCGCGCCTATCTTCAGCAGTCAGAGAGGTTGAGCCGTTGCTAGTGGATACGACCTGGTCACTACCGCCGCAGCAAGACCATCCCGCTTTGCGGCGGGCTCTGGTGAACACCAGTAGTGACTTAGAACCGGTCCACTAGCATGGTCCACGCCAATCCCTCTCTGGCACAGAGGATCCACCTCCTGCCAGCCGGCATCGTGACACCCTGTATGGCCCCCTAGGTGGAAAATTAAAAGACCTATGGCTCTTAGAAGGCGAGGAGGAATAAACTAAAATGCAAACAAAAAGGTGGCCATACATTTTTTATAAATGTTAATTAAATGTTCATTTGGTTGACAGTTACCCCTCCTGACCTCCCATACATATGAACATTCAGTACGTCATATCTGACATTCTCAACCCTTCTCTCCACTGTCATGTATCTATTGGGGAATAAGAAAACCTGCGGGTTCTGCTGACTTTTGTCCAGGTGAATATGGGCACCTTACATCATATGTTGGGAGGGAGGCATAAGACCTCCATTTTCATTAACCTCCCTGGCGGTATGATTCTTTCTGGAAATTTGTGCCTAAAGCGGTACAATTTTTTGCACTGAATTTCACATCTCCCCCCGCCCATTTCACATCTCCCCCATCACATTCCCCCTCCCTTGTCACATTCCCCCTCTCCCTTGTCACATCCCCCCGTCACATTCTCCCCCCTCCTTGTCACATTCTTCCCCCCTTGTCACATTCTTCCCCCCTTGTCACATCCCCCCCTTATCACATTTCCCCCTTGTCACATTTCTCCCCTTTTACATCCCCCCTTGTCACATTCCCCCCCTTGTCACATTCCCCCCTTGTCACATTCTCCCCCTTCATGTTACATTCCCCTCCCCCTGTCAAATCCCCCCCTTGTCACATCCCCCCCTTCATGTCACATTCCCCCTCCCCTGTCACATTCCCCCCCTCTTGTCACATTCCCCCCCCCCCCCTTCATGTCACATTCCCCCCCCCCCCCCTTGTCACATCCCCCCCTCTGTCACATTCCCCCCTTTGTCACATTCTTCCTATCCCCCCCTTGTCACCTTGTTCTGCAGCAGCATACACTGGGTTTGCCGGGCAGATTTCAAACCTAGTGTATTTGCTGCAGAACAAGCCCTTTCCCCTTTAGCCAATCACAGGCTTTACACCACTGCGGCCTGTGATTGGCTGAAAAGTGAAAGGTCCTGTAAGATGAATAGAGCAGGGACCAGAGCGCACGGAGGGGAACGACATCTTCAGGGACCGGGACTAGGTGAGCAAAAGTTTTTTTTATTTTACTACTTTTTCCTTTTACATTTAGCTCAGTGTTTTTCTGACAGGGTGCCTCCAGCTGTTGTGATACTACTACTCCCAGCATGCCCGGACAGCCTTTGGCTGTTCGGGCATGCTGAGAGTTGTAGTTTTGCAACAGCTGGAGGCCCCCTGGTAGGAAAACACTGACTTTTAGTATTTTTCTTTACCAGCTCTGGCAACGGGAGCCGACCAGAGCAGATAATCGCATGTTTTCCCGGGGGCCGCATCGCTATATCGCATTGCTTTTGCGATATATCGTGCAGCCCGGCCGGGAACTCTGTAATTCAACCCCGAGCGTGACTCGGGGTTACCGATCCTGGCAGGGAAAATTAACCCCGAGTCACGCTCGGGAATACCGCTCAGGAGCTTAAAGAGTACCTGTCATCAAACCATATTTTCTAAACTACCTCAGATTATATTCCCTAACTACTCCTAACACCCCTCCTGGCCTTAAAAAAAATTCT
The DNA here is from genome assembly GCF_029499605.1 of Hyla sarda. Lineage (NCBI taxonomy): Eukaryota > Metazoa > Chordata > Amphibia > Anura > Hylidae > Hyla > Hyla sarda. Next base: position 104,622,404 of record NC_079191.1, on the reverse strand, counting down.
GAGCTTTAAAAAGCTCTGGATCATACCTTTCCTCTTGCTCACATTGTGTGAGCTCCCGGCAGGAGAAAGTGGGTGTTCCCCAGCAGGTACCATGTCACTGAAGCCTGTTAGAGCTGTGCCTCACATGCACTTCCTGAGTTTGATCTCCTGCCAGGCTGGGAGGTGACCAAACTAACTGTTTGACTTGTGGCAGGGAACAGAACAGAGCCACCTAGTGGCTGTTTTTTTTTTATCACATTACAAACATATAAAGTTGAGAATTTTAACAGCAAGTACATAGCAAAGTTTCATAATTACACAAGGAACAATATATGAAAAGTTTAGTTTGGTGACAGGTAGCGGTGTTTGCTCCGTGCACCGAATGACATGGGGCCGCAGTGGAGATAGCGGGTTGCAGCAGCGGGATCCCTGTCTAGGGGCGGAGTAACCTTTTAAGCTCAAGTGGTTGTCTTAAACTCCTCTGTTAGCAGAGCATCTTAAAGAATTTGTAAAAATATGGAGAAGTGTCAAGTAACTTATGTTCTTTAACTGGAATAAATTGTTACACTTAAAGTATTTGTGGAATCATAAAATGCTAAATAAATCTTTATTTGTGTAGTTTATGTATCGGTAGATAAGCTGAAACACTCATAGGTTGTGTCATTCTCCTTATGCTATAATGATTACCTTACCGCTGTGTAAATGTCTCGGAGAAGATGTTAGTCATGAATCATGTATTATGTAACGCATTAATGTTTATCAGTACCTGTAGCTATGCATCACTAACTTTGCTAGGACTATTTTCGAGGTAGACCTCATTATAGCTCCTGCTTCATCTGATGCCTCATGCTGATGGAACCCCACTGCCAAGTCATGGTTTACTTAGTTTGCTCCCTGCTCTCAAGTTTCTATGTATTTTGTATAAGCCGTATTATTATTTTACACATGTCTAAAAAAATGAACCAGTGGATTTCGAAGAACACCCTACATCCTATAGTTATCACTACAAGCAAACCTGCATGCAACCAGCTTGGAGCAGTAATTCAATCTTGGCCTGTAAGATTGAATCAAAAAATATTTCGATATATGGTTAATGAGGGTGAGCTGTATAGCTTTGCTTGCTGTGCGTTGCTTATTCCAAAATGTGCCCTCTGTTACTTATCTTTCTATCTTGAAATTTAACCTTAACCCTTTAATGGAGTTCTCTTTGACCCTTTGAACAGTAAGTAAAGCTGGTGTCTCAGTGCTTTCTAGAATGTGGACCTAAACCAGGAATTGTGTGATTCTTTAAAGGGGTACTCTGGCGCTTAGACATCTTATCCCCTATGCAAAGAATAGGGGATAAGATGCCTGATCGCGGGGGTCCAGCCGCTGGGGACCCCCGTGATCTTGCACACCTCACCCCGTTTAAAATGAGTCCCCGTAGCGTGTTCGCTCCGGGTCTGATTACTGTCGATCACGGGGCCGGAGCATTGTGATGTCAAGGCTCCGCCCCCTGTGATGTCACGCTCCGCCCCCTTCAATGCAAACCTATGGCCTTGACGTCACAATGCTCCGGCCCCGTGATCGACAGTAATCAGACCCGGAGCGAACAGGGGACTCCGGGGACTCAGACTCCGGGGACTCATTTTAAACGGGGTGCGGCGTGCAAGATCACAGGGGTCCCCAGCGGCGGATAGGGGATAAGATGTCTAAGCGCCGGAGTACCCCTTTAACTTAACACCCACTATGAGGTATGGACTTCTGTAAATAGAATGCCCATGCAGAGTAGTCTCCATTATCAATGGCTGAATCTTGGTTGGTTTGGAGTCTGAGACAAGGTACTGGGCACAAGACATGAGTTCAGTGCTCTGTAATGTTCATAAGTCCCATAGAGAACAAATGGACCAAAGGGTGATCATGCGTGCTGCTGTTCCATTCAACTGGCAGACAAGGGACCTTCATTCTCATGGTAAGTGTGGGACCCTGTAGTTGGAACTCACCGATCAGATACTTATCATCTATAACCTATTCTGATCCCAGATCAGACCACATAACTCCTCCTCTCCACACACTGCTCTCCATGGCCCCCCGGCTTGTAAGGCAACATCAAAAACCACTGAGACTCTCTTCTTCCCACATGAATTATAGAGGATTTCCCCCACCAGTTAACGCACTGTTGGATAGAATCTGAGAGATAAGGCGAATGGAGTATCTCGCTGCCACTATAGATAATGCTTTACCTAAATTCCATAAAATGTGGGAGACCTTTGATGTAGTGTCTACTTTTTGATTCATCTCTTATAGTTGTAGGGATGGCCGTGCGGACCTAGTCTTTTCTTCTCCCTTTCTATTTTTTTTCAATGTTGCTATATTTATTTTGACTGCATCATATCTTCTTCAATACGGTTATTCATACCACCTTATATATTTGTCACCAGTTACTGATTTTGAAATATTATGTCAAGACTTTGTTATAGTGAGCTATTTATAGATTATATGTCATATCTTTTTCAGATTACAATTGTTATATTTACCACTGATCTGGATTTATATTTTTAATGGTCAGCTATGATGTGTTATTTTCGGTCGTATACTATGTCTGTACCCCCTATTTATTTTTGTTCTTTTTTTTCTCTTTCTTTTACATACAGTAATATGTAATATTTTATTTTCCTATGTGTTTTTTTTTCTCTTTCATTGGAAAATTGTTAAATATTTATAAATAAACAGTTATCTAAAAAAAAAAATTATTGAAGATTCCTATGGACAAATCAGACTAATACACACAATGACACACATTAATCAATCTGTCCGGAACCAAAACTTTTTGGTTTTGCTCATAACAACTGTAACATCCGTGCACCGGCCAGACACGCTGGCCATGAGCGCTTTGTCATGTCCCCGCTGCCGGCAGGGCTGGGATTTGCATTGCGGAACGCGCCCGCATGCAAATCCCAGCCCGTCACTCACCTACCTGTCTTCGCAGCCCCAGTGAGCGTGCCCCCGCCTCCTAGGGTGCGCGCTTGCCGGAGCTCTCACTATTAAAGGCCAGTGCTCATTTAGTCAAGTGTCTACACCTGCACCCTGATCCTTAAATATCAGCTCCTCCCTTGGTTCCCTGCTGGATCTTTGGTTGTCTATTGGCATAGTGAAAGTTATTTGTCCCTGTTAGGCTGGGTCCACACTACGTTTTCTCCCATACGGGAGCGCATACGGCAGGGGGGAGCTAAAAGCTCGCGCTCCCGTATGTTACCGTATGCGCTTCCGTATGTCATTCATTTCAATGAGCCGACCGGAGTGAAACGTTCGGTCCGGTCGGCTCATTTTTGCGCCGTATGCGCTTTTACAACCGGACCTAAAACCGTGGTTGACCACAGTTTTAGGTCCGGTTGTAAAAGCGCATACGGCGCAAAAATGAGCCGACCGGACCGAACGTTTCACTCCGGTCGGCTCATTGAAATGAATGACATACGGGAGCGCATACGGTGACATACGGGAGCGCGAGCTTTTAGCTCCCCCCTGCCGTATGCGCTCCCGTATGGGACAAAACGTAGTGTGGACCCAGCCTTACTGTGTACCTGTTCCTTGCAACCTTCCTACCCCAGACCTTTGTTCCTGCCCTGACCTACTGCTATCTTTCCACGTCCTGCCAGTCTCCTTCTGTGCCACGCCACCTCCCAGCTACCTGTGTGAATGAGTCGTTCCAGCGGCACCTTAGACTCCGCTCCTTGGCATGGCTCACGTCATCATCCACACAGGCCCAGAGGATCCACCACCTGCCGTGACCATAACAACAACCAATCTCAGTTTAGCTTTCATTTTACCAGTGATTGTTAAGATATAAAAGCTGAGTTGGGATTGGTTGTTGTAGGTGAAGTCAGACAAATTTTGTCCTCCGACAGAGTCACACTGCGCGGATATGCAGCGTCAAATATTTGACACTGGCAGAAATCTGCTGAGCAGTGGAAAATATGCTGCGTATGCGCTAGGAGCAGACACAGGGTTTTCCCCGCTACAGCCGTGTCTGCAATAATGTTCGGGAGCCGGCCGCGCATCACAGTTATACCGGTGTACGCAGCTGGCCTCTGAACCTTATTGCAGACACAGGGCTTTAGCGGAGATAGCACATACGCTGCATGTATCCAGCTGCTTGACAGATTTCTTGCAGCGTCAAATACGATGAGTATCCGCCCAGTGTAACCCTACTCTTAAAGGGTACCTCTCATCAAAAAAACTTTTGATATATTATAGATTAATGTATGCAGAATAACTTTACAATTGCATGTTATTAAAAAATATGCTTCTTTCTATTTAATTTTCGACTTTGAAGAAATGACCACTAGGGGTCTCCCTACCAGTCCTGGCAGCAAGCATTTCAGACTCATGCTGGAGTCCTAAATACTACGAGCTGCCAGTCTGCTTTGTTCACAAAGGAGAACACTCAGAGCTGCCAGCCTGCTTTGTTCACAGCCTGTTTGGCTGTGAACAAAGCAGGCTGGCAGCTCTGAGTGTTTAGGACTCCAGCATGAGTCAGAAATGCTTGCTGACAGGACTGATCGGGAAAAATACAATAGAAAGAAGCATATTTTTCATTAACATGCTATTGGAAAGTTATTCAACATTCATTAATCTAAAATACATCAAAAGTTTATTTGATGAGAGGTACCCTTTAAAGTATATTACTTGATATTACAAGGTACAATCAGTTTACCAATTCTTCATTAATGACTAAAACGCAGTTCACTATTTCCTGTTTTTTGCATATATAGCAATTTAAAAAAGTTGGGTTGTAGAATGTAGATAAACCTCACTTTCTGTACCCCTTCTTAATTTTACCATCAGACATACCTGCCCGATTCCTTGAGCTTTTGTTTTCTTTTTTAAATAACAGTAAGCCTTATTTTTTTCAACAGAGAACCATCTGTTTCTAGTTTCTTCTTTCCAGCACTGCACACAAAGTTACAAGGTGGTTTATTCACTGTGTAACCTGAATCCTGAGCTGTGGGGCCACCTGTTGGGTAACGTTCATAGCCTGGAATGATCAATCATACCTGTGTAACATGGGCAATGTACATGGGCTATTCTTGTAAACCAGGTTTTTAGAGTGGGCCAGGTTGTCTTGTATTCCTGTTTTTGTCTGGAGTAGATTACAAAAGTCTAGTGCATGGGCAGAGGTGAATGTGAAAAATATATGAACGGGGCTTTCCTTTTTTGAAAGATGCCCAGGCTGACTGCAATAAAAAAAAAAAAGCTATAAATAACTCCAGTAACACTGCTCGCAGTCTCTGATGCTTTTCTTTTTTCGGATACTGGGATCCAATATGTTACTTGCCACTCAGCTGTGCCCCCCCCCCTTTAACCAGTGGTTGGCTGAGCAGCAGTTGAGATATTTGGCCCAGCCTCGATTTTAGATGCACTACGTTTTGCTGGGGCCCAATATATCCCATTGATGCTCAACCTTTGGACAACCAGTAAGGGTGGCTCCATTTTGTGTCTCAGGTACACTGTGAGTACTGCACCGGTCCCTGAAGAAGCTCCTTAGGAAAGTATCCAACCCTTATCAACATGAGAGCGTAATCGGTGCAGTGTGTTATCAGGTCTCTCCTTGTCATTTACAATATCCAGGCTCGATTGTATATATCACACTGTGGTTGACTTTTAATGAATTTTATCTGCTATCCACTTATGATAGCAATGCAATGCAAACATTGCTTTTCAATGATCATGTACATTCTGTATATAATCCTCTGATAGCGTTCATAGTCCATAGTTTAGTTTTTAGGCCAGCATTATATTTTCTGGAGAATGATTCCATGCAGAGATTATAAATTAGGGATTAGGGTCACGGCACGCTCCTGCTACATTTTGGGTGACCACCCCCTATTTTAAGCTGAAACAGTTTACAGATAAAGTCCATCAAAAGTCACTAATATGACTTATATGTGATTCATACTATTAAGTAGAGATATGATAATACATACTATTAGGGAGATTTATCAAAAAATTTCCAGAGAAAAAGTTACCCACTTGCCCATAGCTACCAATCAGATCGCTTCTTTCATTTTTAATAAGGCCTCTGCAAACTGAAAGAAGCGATCTGATTGGTTGCTGTGGGCAACTGGGCAACTTTTTCCTTGCACACGTTTTGAGAAATCTCCCCGTATAGGTATACCTTATGTTGTAACAAAGGTGTTCTACAGTCTCCAAAAAGCTAAAATGGTAATATTCTATTTGGTTATTGGGAATGTCCATTTTGTAGGACCAAGAAAGCTTATGACACTTGAAGTTATTTAGTTTGGAAAAAAGACATCTTAGAGTAGATCTGATCTCAAAATGTAAATATACGAATGGACAGTACAGAGATCTTTCTAGCAACCTTTTATACATAGGCTTGTATAAGAGAAAGTTCTCTACATCTCAGAGGGTTAATCAAATTTCAGTTTAAACCCTTAAGCCTTCCAGTACTTATCAACTGCTAAATGCTCTGGAATAAATCATGTAGTCTTTCTAGTCAGTGCTTGCTGCTGCCACCTTTGTCCGTGTCAGAAATCATCCAAAGCAATAGTAAAACCCAAAGAAAACCACTCCTGCTTTGGACAGTTCCTGACACAGACAGAGGTGGCAGCAGAGCGCACCATGTCTGACTGAAAAGAATACATGTCTTCCTTAAAGGGGCACTCCATTGGGAAACATTTTTTTTAATCAACTGGTGCCAGAAAGTTAAACAGATTTCTATATTACTTCTACATAAAAATCTTAAAACGAATGATCATTTTGGTTCATATCATCTACTTTCAACTTATCAACTATAACCTATGGTGTGTTGAGTACCTTAAAGGGGTACTCTGCCCCTAGACATCTTATCCCCTATCAAAAGGATAGGACATAAGATGTCTGATCGCTGGGGTCCCGCCGCTGGGGACCCCCACGATCTCGGCTGCGACACCCCAGTCATCCGGTGTACGGAGCGAACTTCGCTACATGCCGGATGACAGACAATGTGGGGGGGGGGGGGGGGGCTCGTGATGTCACGGTCACGCCCCGCTCGTGACATCATGGCCATGCCCCCTCAATGCAAGTCTATGGGTGGGGGCATGAGGACAGTCACCCCCCCCCCCCCCCATAGACTTGCATTGAGGGACATGACATCATGGGCAGGGCACGGCCGTGACATCATGAGTCTTCTGCACTGCACCGACACTCTAAACGAACGCCGGGTGCAGCAGCGAGCTTACGGGGGTCCCCAGTGGCGGGACTCCTGTGATGAGACATCTTATCTCCAATCCATTGGATAGGGGATAAGATGTCTAGGGGTGGAGTACCCCTTTAAGGCAATAAGCTGGTGGACTGTCAAGAAAGCAGCCACTTCTGCTTAGTCATCAATGGGAAAATGAAGCTACAACTGCATGGAGTTTGCATGTTCTTCTCTTTGTTGTGTTAGGTTTCCTGCAGATGCTCTAGTTTCTTCCCACTTGCCAAAACACTTCTGTTAGGTCATTTGGCTTTCTGTAACATTGGCCCTTTTTTGTATACAGGTTTTGTAGTAGGTAAACTTGACTGTAACCTTCATTGGGTACATGTGAGTTATTAGAATTTTTGCACAGTGCTGCAGAATATATTGGTGCCATGAGCAACTTAAATAAATAAAAGAAGACAATTCAGGAGTAAGTACAATAATCTTCAAGTTACCTGGAGAACCAGCACCACAAACAATATATCATCTATTAAAGGGGTTCTCCTGTGAAAAACTTTTTTTTTCATTTTTAAATCAACTGGTGCCAGAAAGTTAAACAGATTTGTAAATGACTTCTATTAAAAAAATCTTAATCCTTCGAGTACTTATTAGCTGCTGAATACTACAGAGGAAATTCTTTTCTTTTTATAACACAGTGCTCACTGCTGACATCATGACCACAGTGCTTTCTGCTAATAGGACCTAAAGGGTCCACCACAATTTTTTTTGTGTGACCCGGGCCCTATTAGGGATTCAGGGTGCTGCATTTGGCCATTTTTTTTTTTGTCCGCAGCGCTTTCCCCCCCCCCCCCATACAGTTAGTTACACCAATCACACACACTACATACTCACCCCCCCCCCCCCACACACACACACACACTGTCCTAAAGGTCCTGATCTTTGGTGACCGGGAAAGAGCAGGCCCGACTTCCCAAGGAACTGGAGTTATAGGTGCCAGAAAAAATGCAGAGTGTGTAACAGGGGGGGAATCAGAAGGATACCACCACTCAATGCGACACTTGCCCCGATCATCCGGGCCTCTGCATTAAAAACTGCTTCAGGGAGTATCACACTTCCATGCTGTACTAAATTTTCCCTTTTCATTTTAATTTTCCATAATTTGACCCCAATGTACCATGTCCAGAGTACATTCCAAATTTTAACACCATAAAACCACTAAATTGCCCAAAAAAACAATCTTAATCCTTCGAGTACTTATTAGCTGCTGAATACTACAGAGGAAATTCTTTTCTTTTTATAACACAGTGCTCACTGCTGACATCATGACCACAGTGCTTTCTGCTAATAGGACCTAAAGGGTCCACCACAATTTTTTTTGTGTGACCCGGGCCCTATTAGGGATTCAGGGTGCTGCATTTGGCCATTTTTTTTTTTGGCCGCAGCGCTTTCCCCCCCCCCCATACAGTTAGTTACACCAATCACACACACTACATACTCACCCCCCCCCCCCCCCCCCACACACACACACACTGTCCTAAAGGTCCTGATCTTTGGTGACCGGGAAAGAGCAGGCCCGACTTCCCAAGGAACTGGAGTTTTAGGTGCCAGAAAAAATGCAGAGTGTGTAACAGGGGGGGAATCAGAAGGATACCACCACTCAATGCGACACTTGCCCCGATCATCCGGGCCTCTGCATTAAAAACTGCTTCAGGGAGTATCACACTTCCATGCTGTACTAAATTTTCCCTTTTCATTTTAATTTTCCATAATTTGACCCCAATGTACCATGTCCAGAGTACATTCCAAATTTTAACACCATAAAACCACTAAATTGCCCAAAAAAACTCATCTAAAAAAAAAACAAAAAACTGATGAGACCTCTGGGGGTATTTTTTTCTCTGGGTCATGGGTCACTGAGTCACTATCATCGGGGACTTTTTTTGTTGCCTCAAATGCGCTGCACTCTCTCTCCACCTGAGCGGGGTGCGCATTTGAGGCAACAGGTTAGGGATGGCCACACACATCACATTCCCAGAATGATGATTCAGTGCATAGGGTTTGGGGCGGGCATATTTTTTAGTTTTGGCTATGCTCTGGGTCATCATTCTGGAAACATAACCTGTTTTATGTCCCACTGTACCCCATTTTAGTTATTTAGTGTACCCCAGTTACTTACCCCATGTAATGCCCCTTGAGGGGGGGGTCCCACTGTACTGGCTCCATAGGCCGCAACGCAGAAGCTCAAGGCCCCTGAATGCGACCTGCTCCTCTCAGACCAGTGTGCAAGCTGTTTACGCCCAGACTTGAGGTATGTCCTTACTCCAAAGAAATGTATTTACAAACTCACGGTGACATTTTCTCCTTTTACCACTTGTGAAAATGAAAAATTTGGTGTAACCCCAGCATTTTAGTGTAAAAAAATCCAATTTTTCATTTTCACATCCCACTTCATGAATATTTATCAAACACCTGTGGGGTGTGAAGACTCACTGTACCCCTTGTTATGTTCTTTGAGGGATGTAGTTTCCGAAATAGTATGCCATGTGTTTTATTTTTTTTGCTGTCCTGGCACCATAGGAGCTTCCTAAATGTGACATGCCTCCTGAGCAAAATTTGTTCTCAGAAAGCCAAATATGACTCATTCTTTTCTGAGCATTGTAGTTCGCCCATAGTGCAATTCAGGTCAACTTATGGGGTACCTCCATACTCAGAAGAGATGGGGTTACAAATTTTGTGAGATATTTTATGCTATTAACCCTTGCAAAAATGTGAAATTTGGGGGAAACACACATTTTAGTGAAAACATTTTTTTTTTTACATATGCAAAAGTTGTGAAACCCCTGTGGGGTATTAAGGTTCACTTTATTCCTTGATACGTTCCTCAAGGGGTCTAGTTTCCAAAATGGTATGCCATGTGTTTTTTTTTTTGCTGTTCTGGCACCATAGGGGCTTCCTAAATGCAACATGCCCCCTGAGCAAAATTTGCTCTCAAAAAGCCAAATATGACTCCTTCTCTTCTGAGCATTGTAGCTCGCCCGTAGTGCACTTCAGGTCAACTTATGGGGTACCTCCATACTCAGAAGAGATGGGGTTACAAATTTTGGGGTATTTTCTGCTATTAACCCTTGCAAAAATGTGAAATTTGGGGGGAAACACACATTTTAGTGAAAAAATAATAATGTTTTTTACATATGCAAACGTCGTGAAACCCCTGTGGGGTATTAAGGCTCACTTTATTCCTTGTTACGTTCCTCAAGGGGTCTAGTTTCCAAAATCGTATGCCATGTGTTTTTTTTTTTTTTTTTTTTTTTTTTTTGCTGTTCTGGCACCATAGGGGCTTCCTAAATGCAACATGCCCCCCAAAAACCATTTCAGAAAAACATACTCTCCAAAATCCCCCTGTCGCTCCTTCCCTTCTGAGCCCTCTACGGCGCCCGCCGAACAATTTACATAGACATATGGGGTGTGTGCTTACTCGAGAGAAATTGGGCTACAAACACAAGTATAAATTTTCTCTTTTACCCTTTGTAAAAATTCAAAAATTGGGTCTACAAGAACATGCAAGTGTAAAAAATGAAGATTGTGAATTTTCTCCTTCACTTTGCTGCTATTCCTGTGAAACACCTAAAGGGTTAACACACTTACTGAATGTCATTTTGAATACTTTGGGGGTGTCGTTTTTATAATGGGGTCATTAATGGGGCATTTCTAATATGAAGACCCTTCAAATCCACTTCAAACCTGAACTGGTCCCTGAAAAATAGTGAGTTTGAAAATTTTGTGAAAAATTGGAAAATTGCTGCTGAACTTTGAAGCCCTCTGGTGTCTTCGAAAAGTAAAAACTTGTTAATTTTATGATGCAAACATAAAGTAGACATATTGGAAATGTGAAAAAAAAATTATTTGGAATATCCATTTTCCTTACAAGCAGAGAGCTTCAAAGTTGGAAAAAAGCAAAATTTTTTTATTTTTTCATCAAATTTTGTGATTTTTCACAAGGAAAGGATGCAAGTTACCACAAAAATTTACCACCATGTTAAAGTAGAATATGTCACGAAAAAACAATCTCAGAATCAGAATGATAAGTAAAAGCATTCCAGAGTTATTAATGTTTAAAGTGACAGTGGTCAGATGTTCAAAAAACGCTCTGATCCTAAGGTGTAAAATGGCCTGGTCCTTACGGGGTTAAAGGAGTACTCCACTGCCGCAGCTTACGGAAAATTTTGTTCCAAATGCTGGGTGCGGGCTGCAGGGGTCATAATGTCACAGCCACGCCCTTCGTGATGTCCCACCACGCCCCCTCAATGCAGGTCTATGGGAGGGGGCGTGGCAGCTGCCACGCTCCCTCCCATAGACTTGCATTGGGGGGGGCATGGAGTACTCCTATAAGGCTTCAATTTTTCTTAAAACCCTATATAGATATATAAGACATTGGCCCTCATTTACTAAGAGTGGAGTGTAGGTTTCTTTGTGGGTTTTAATTCCCTACAATTTATTTTCCACCGCATTTACTACATTTCTCTACATTTCCCTACATTTTCCACTTTCCCTACACTTTGCTTTTTTTATTTTTTTACAAATGCTCTGATCTGTCTGGTTTTCCTCAGCTCAAATCCACCACATTTTTTGTGGAAACCTTAGTAAATATGTTGGGTTTTTGTGAAAATGTCGGGAACACGCCCCTTTTGGAGACCACACCCACTTTTCCATGCGGTCACACCCCTTTTTCAGGTTTTTTCAATTCTGGCGCACATTCTGGCGCAAATTCTGGCGCAGACAGAATTTCTGGTGTAATGAGACAGAATCTGGCGCACAACCCGACAAAACATGTCGGGTTTGCAATAGTAAATGAGGGCCATTGTGTAGATTCAGATTTTTGGGAGATATTTGGAGTTTGCGTGCTGAGTGTATTAAAAGTTACATAAGAACACTTTTTCCTTGAGTTGGCCGTCTACAAGGGCAAATCATTTATTGTGCGGGGTGATCTCATCTGACAGGAATGGTTCGCATTAACACAACACCTTAGCCCTGGTGCTGTTCTGCGGTCACAACAGAAGCACAGAGGTAAAGATCTTTTTTGTACAAGGAGCCTGACACATTGTAAAGGTCTTCTAAGGAAGCCACTAGTACTGGTTATGAAACCTTGACACGCCTAGCGCTGAATCAGTCTTCTTTTTATAATTGTGCCTTGATTAAAGCTGATCTGGAGGCTTGCAGTGTGTGGTCCTACTGTGTTACCGCAGTTTGATGAATTAAAGGCTCCAGGCTAAAAAATCTATTACACAGTAAGGAACGTCTGTTTCTTCATTATTGCAATTACTGACCCTTTACGCACATTGGAGAAGTGCTGCAATACTTTCATAGAGTCGCCAGGAAGCTGTTCATGACTGCTGTTCTGTAACAGGACTGAGAATATAGAATGGTTAGGAATACATTGCATGTGGCAAGCAGCTATTTCATGAGCTCTGTCCAAAACTCTATTCACTAGTTCATTGGCAGAGTTGGGGTTTCTCTTAAAAGCATACATTTCTAAAATCTGTTAGCAATTCAGTCAGGAACATACAAAGGATTTCCTTAAAGGGGTACTCCGGTGGAAAACAATTTATTATAAATCAACTGGTGCCAGAAAGTTAAACAGATTTGTAAATTACTTCTATTAAAAAATCTAAATCCTTCTAGTACATATCAGCTGCTTTATACTACAGAGGAAGTTATTTTATTTTTTAAAGGGGTAGTCCAGAATTTTTTTTATTTGACTATGCTACAGGGGCTGTAAAGTTAGTGTAGTCCATAATATAGTGTTTGTACCTGTGGTTTCTCACAATTCTTATGTGATTATGTCACAGATTTTTCCCAGGTTGCAATGCGGCCGAGATCTGACAGCACTAGTCAGCTGATGACAAGGAGCCTGTCTGCTTCAATGGGTGGAGTGATCACTTGGTGGGAGAGAGATCAATCTGCAACTAATGCAACAGCTGTAGGCACCCTGATTGAAAACCACAGGTCTTTTGAATGGATGCAGCTCATTTACGTTTCAAGGGGTGGAGTGGCTGATGTGTGGGAGGGAGGAAATGGAATTGTGGGATTTGTAGTAAAAAAAAGAAAAGTCAAACAGGAAATACCAGTTCACAAAAAGCTAGCCACAGTGTTATGGTAATCTCACAACATAGCCATTTAGCCCCAAGACAAATGGAGATCCTTCCTAAGCATGTCCATTACTGCCTGCCAGGTACGTGCTAAAATCACCTTATGCTGGATAACCCCTTTAATTTAATTTCTGTCTGTCCACAGTACTCTCTGCTGACACCTCTGTTCATGTCAGGAACTGTCCAGAGCAGGATGGGTTTGTTTGCACTCTGGACAGTTCCTGACATGGACAGATGTGTCAGCAGAGAGCACTGTGGTAAGACAGAAAAGAAATTCAAAAAGAAAAGAACTTTCTCTGTAGTATACAGCAGCTGATAAGTACTGGAAGGATTACATTTTTTTATAGAAGCAATTTACAAATCTGTTTAACTTTCTGGCACCAGTTGATTTGAAATAAATTGTTGTCCACCGGAGTACCCCTTTAAGGGAACATTCACACACTTATAACTCCCAACAAAATTGGCGGTTAGTTTCGCTACCATTCACTTCATTGGGTCTGCGGGCAATCCGTAAATCTGTCACTATTGTAGTTTTTCCGAAAGAACACATTAAAGTGAATGGTAGTGAAACTTACCATTGTTTTATTCATATCAAACAGCAAGCATTATACTCGATGACAATTATTTAAAAAAAATCTATTTCATACACTCTTTTTTTGTCATTGCTAAATATATTATCTTCGGCCTTTTATTTTTTTACATTGCAGTCTTCAGACCGTTTCCCTTTTTTTTATTTTTATTTTTTTATGTTGTGCCTTGAGCTAAATAAAACAAAATTAAGTTCCTCCGATCCTCCACTCAGTAGCTATCGCCCAGCGCACCTATGCTGAGGGGCCTCTTATCCCGCTGTTGGGCAATCCCTCTTTTCCACCTGCTTCCTCAGCCCGTACTTACCTTGCTTTCCAGTGGGACGATGGCTCCCCTTCTTTCCATCTTAAACCCGACTGGATTGAAACCTTTGACACACCTCCTGCAGAATACTCCCCCTTCCCCATTACAGTCCAATATTCCCAACTTTGTCATTGCTATAAGTTAGTCAAATCAAAATTGAATTTGCATCACCCTCTTACAAAATTCAAATATCTGTGCACCTCTTCCTCTCCCATTTCTAGAACAATAAGTACCCTCTACTCCCTTCTTTTAGCATCCTCCAACTGATCCCCTGCCATTTTGCAATGGATTGGAGAGGGACTTAGGTCATCCTATCTCCATGGAAGCCTGAAGCCAAGCACTCTCCCGCTGTCACTGTACCTCCACATCCTGCAAAGCACAGGAGACCAATTACACAGTCTTGACGACATGGTACAGAGAACCTTCCCTTCTCTCCAAATTCTATTCTAATGTTACTGACTCCTCTTGAATATGTGGAAGGCCCGGAGGCACCCTGATACACATTTGGCTCTCCTGCCCTTGCCTAGATAATTACTGGTCACAGGTGATAGACATAACAACATGCATCACCTCTGTGCACCTCCCAAAAACTCCTGAAGCTCTTCTCCTCTCTATGCTTCCTGTGGACAAGAAGAGAAGTCACACCCGTCTAATCTCATTCTTACTTCTGGCAGCCAGAACGGTGATCCCACGGCTGTGGAAGTCCTCACTCGCTCCCTTCATCTCGTCTTGGCTAAAGGTAGTATCGCACCTACAGTGAAGCAAAAAAGTATTTAGTCAGCCACCAATTGTGCAAGTTCTCCCACTTAAAAAGATGAGAGGCCTGGAATTTTCATCATAGGTATACCTCAACTATGAGAGACATAATGAGAAAAAAAATCCATAAAATCACATCTGATTTTTAAAGAATTTATTTGCAAATTATGGTGGAAAATATGTATTTGGTCACCTACAAACAAGCAAGATTTCTGGCACAGAATTCTCACAGACCTGTAACTTGTTCTTTAAGAGTCTCCTCTGTCCTCCACTAGTTACCAGTATTAATGGCACCTATTTGAACTTGTTATCAGTATAAAATACACTTGTCCACAACCTCAAACAGTTATACTCCAAACTCCATTATGGCCAAGACCAAAGAGCTGTCAAAGGACACCAGAAACAAAATTGTAGACCTGCACAGGCTGGGAAGACTGAATCTGCAATAGGCAAGCAGCTTGGAGTGAAGAAATCAACTGTGGGAGCAATTATTAGAAAATGAATGACATACAAGGCCACTGATAATCTCCCTTGTTTTGGGGCTCGACGCAAGATATCACCCTGTGGTGTCAAAATGATCACAAGATCAGTAACACATTACTCCGCCAGGGACTCAAATCATGCAGTGCCAGATGTGTCCTTTTCTCAAGCCAATACATGTCCGGGCTTTGTCTGAAGTTTGCTAGAGAGAATTTGGAAGATCCAGAAGAGTATTGGTAAAATGTCATATGGTCAGAAGAAACCAAAGTAGAACTTTTTGGTAAAAGTTCAACTCATCGTGTTTGAAGGAGAAAGAATGCTACTTTACCTACTGTGAAGTATGAGGGTGTAAACATCATGCTTTTGGGCGGTTTTTCTACTAAGGGACCAAGACGACTGATCCATGTAAAGGAAAGAATAAATGGGACCATGTATCATGAGATTTTGAGTGAAAACCTCCTTCCATCAACAATGGCATTGAAGATGAAAAGTGGCTGGGTCTTTCAGCATGACAATGATCCCAAACACGCTGCCCGGGCAATGAGGGAGTGGCTTCGTAAGAAGCATTTCATGGTCCTGGAGTGGCCTAGCCAATCTCCAGATCTCAATCCCATAGAAAACCTTTGGAGGGAGTTGAATGTCCATGTTGCCCAGCGACAGCCCCAAAGCATCACTGCTCTAGAGGAGAACTGCATGGAGGAATGGGCCAAAATACCAGCAACAGTGTGTGAAAACCTTGTAAAAAATTACAGAAAACATTTGACCTCTGTTATTGCCAACAAAAGGTATATAGCAAAGTACTGAGATGAACTTTTGTTATTGACCAAATACTTATTTTCCACCATAATTTACAAATAAATTATTTAAAAATAAGACAATGGGATTTTATGGATTTTTTTCTCATTCTGTCTCTCTAGTCTCATAGTTGAGGTATACCTATGATGAAAATTACAGGCCTCTCATCTTTTTAAGTGGAGAACTTGCACAATTGGTGGCTGACTAAATACTTTTTTTTGCCCCACTGTATGTCAGATGGAGGAACATATAACTGACTCTAGACACCATATAGAAAGACATTTCTCTGTTTGGCATCCTTGGGTGTCCTTT
The DNA here is from genome assembly GCF_029499605.1 of Hyla sarda. Lineage (NCBI taxonomy): Eukaryota > Metazoa > Chordata > Amphibia > Anura > Hylidae > Hyla > Hyla sarda. The sequence goes on along the minus strand of NC_079191.1, from coordinate 104,605,868 downwards.
CTATCCTCTCTGGAATAAGATAGTTTACACTTAGCTAACTGACTCTTGCTTTTCAGTGTTTTCCCGCCTTTTCCACATTATTTCACACTAACCCCCTCCACATATGTTCAGATTAACACTTGTACTCTTGTCTGGGCACCGCAAGTAGATAGAGCACAACTCGACCATAAGGTAAGCCTCTCCCCCTTCTGCAATATTTCCTACCTCCCCTATCTTTCATCCCCTCTCTTACCCCTTTTTTTGGACTCTTCTTTCCTCCCTTCCTTTCGGTTCTCCTCCTTTTCTCTCCTTCTCTTTCTTCCATTTACAGAGTTGTTATCTCTGTACAGCTGTTTTGGTAGCCCACTGATAATGTATTTGACAGTTTATCCCTCCCATGTTAGGGTTCCTCCTTTCTTTAAATATACCATATCTATTACATGACTGTCATGATGTTATGCTAATTGATATTATGTTTTCCTTATTTCCTGTTTTGCAGATTTACACTGATTGCTGATGTCTTATATGGCGGTTCGTGCTCCTGGAGCTCTTCCTCCTTTTCTTTCAATTTTGGCTCTTTCATACTTATCTATTTGCTCTCCTCCCTCCCCTCCCTTCCACTACTCAGTTCACCTGATTTTCTCCCTTCCTGCACCTTCCTACCGTGCTTCTTTTGGATCTTGTTTCCCCCATATTCCTTTGGCACCTTTCCATTACTACTGCTCTCCCCTTGAGGTCACCTTTTCCTCTCACCTATTCTTTTAAGCTACTATAGGGGTGCTGGACTTCGGCTCCCCTCTTGTTTGCTTGCTTTTCGCTTCCCCCTGGTAGGGTGGAGACACCGCCGGGTTCTTTTCCTGACGCCTGTCTCCTTGGTCCCTGACCATAACTTTCTTAGTTTGACTTGCGGCAGTTCTATCCCTGCTGCTTCTGAGTGTCTTGTGCATTTCCTCCCCTTGCATGCTGGCCAGGGCGCTGCGCAAAAGGATGGCCCGGATTCACGTCACCTGCATTCGCGACCAGACGGGTTCGGTGCTACACGTGACCTCGGACATTGTTTCTGCTTTTCATACCTTTTTCTCTGACCTATATAACCTCCCTCCCCCTCCTACCCCCCCCCCGCCCATGCCATCTCCGTACCCCCCCCTCCTCTGACACTATGGAGATGCTGGAAGCTCCTTTCTCTTCTCCCCGGAGGAACTGGCCCTGGTTGTCAAGGACCTCCCGGGTGGAAAAAGCCCGGGCCCCGATAGCTTTACAGCTAAATTTTACAAAACCCTCCTTGACTCCCTTTCTCCCCTAATGCTCCGGGCCTTTAATTCTATCTCCCCCTCCAATCCCATCCCTGCCTCTTCAACGGTAGCCCATGTAGTTCTTATCCCCAAACTCGGTAAAGACCTCCAGTTGTGTGCGAGCTATCGCCCCATCTCCCTCCTAAATGTTGACTTGAAAATGTATTCCAAATTTCTGGCGGTCCACCTAAACTCTATTCTCCCCTCCTTGATACACCTAGACCAGGTGGGTTTTGTGCCGGGGAGGGAGGCTCGGGACAACACTATCAAGACTATTGATCTTATTAATTTTGCTTGGACTGCTGCACTGCCTATGATGGTCCTTTCCCTTGATGCGGAAAAGGCCTTTGACCGCATCTCCTGGACCTCCCTGTCACAAACCCTACAACATGTTGGCCTTGGCCCTCAATTCACTGCTAGGATCATGGCCTTCTACTGCTCCCCAACTGCGCGCCTGAAGGTTAATGGCACGCTTTCTGACACTTTTCCCATTCACAATGGCACACGCCAGGGCTGCCCCCTCTCTCCCCTTCTGTATGTGCTGGTGATGGACACCTTCTTGATAGTATCAGAGTGGACCCTAATATCCGTGGGGTGGTTGTTTGTGGTCACGAATATAAATGTTCTGCTTTTGCAGATGACCTTTTAGTGTACCTTACGGACCCCGTGGTCAGCCTTCGGGAGTTCGGCCTGTGGTCTAATTTTTAAATTAACTTTTCGAAATCGGAAGCGCTCAACGTTTCATTACCAGCTCACACAGAAGCCTCCCTCCATTCGAGTTTCCCCTTCATGTGGCCCTCCCGTAGTATTACTTATTTGGGGACAAAGATGCTATCCGACCTTTCTCAATTGTTCTCCCTCAATTTCTCTCCCCTGTTGGCACAGTTTCGTGCAGACCTGAATAACTGGAATAGAAGGGAATTTTCTTGGTTTGGTAGGATGGCCATCATTAAAATGAACATATTACCCCCATATATCTCTTGCAGACCATCCCTATCCATATCCCTTCCTCGTTTTGGCGCCTGTTACAGCAATGCTTTGACTCCTGCTTTCCAGACCTAAATTGTCTGGAGGGGCGAGTTTACCTGATTGTCGTTTATACTTCCTAGCCTGTGTGTATGCACGTGTCCTTGACTGGTCGCACAATTCCACTTCTAAGCTGTGGGTGCGTTTGGCCCAAGATGTTTGTCCTAAGGCCCTGGCCACCCTGCCTTGGACATGGTCCCCGGCCTACCTCACTCCCTACTCCTAAACTCATTCCACACGTCACACTCTTACTCTGTGAGGGTGGGAGGTGGCTTAATTGATCGTCAGGGCCCTCTCTTTCCGATAACTAATCACCCAGACTTTCCCCCTGGAGCGTCCTCTGAGGGGGCTTTCTTTGAAGCCTCCTTATCTGCTCCCCTTTTTGTCATATCCTGGCTGCTTGTCAGCTCAAATCTCTGGATAACCTGCTATTGGAGAGGGTGTCTTCCCGATGGGCTGCCTTTGCCTATCTTCAACTGCGCCATTTTCATTCCTCGTTCCCTGCTCATTTTGCGCTGCAGAGGGAACTGACGCCCTTTGAACACCTCTGCACTGCCTCATCGTCTCCTAGACACTGCATTTCCTCTCTCTATGATCTATTGCTATCCCCCGGATCTCTTTCCCTACCGGCTTATTGTCGCGACTGGGAAACCTAGCTGGGTAGGAAGTTCTCCCATGAGGAGTGGTCCAGATGTTTCTTTCTGACTCATAAGGCGTTGATTGCCACCAAGGCCCAGGAAACCTGCTTCAAGATCCTTTCTCACTGGTACCGAGTCCCGGCGACGCTTCATCGCTGGTACCCTTCGATTCCTGAGACGTATTGGAGATGTGGAAATGCAGTAGTAACAATGACGCATATCTATTGGGATTGCACTGCGCTGACCCCCTTTTGGAGTTTGGTTCTTCAAATCATTTCTGAAGTGACCAGTGTCTTTATCCCTCACACCTCTGAGGCCATCCTGTTGTTTATGTTTCCAATGGCGCAGTCGAGTTATAAGAGGTGTCTAGTACGCGCACATTTCCGGAAATGGAAATCCACGAACCCCCCTACAATCGACGAATGGTTTGCGGAGGTTGCTCAGACCCGGCATATGGAAGAGTTGTTAACTACCCTCCCGTCTGATGCTGCCCGCGTGGAGGCCATATGGCTCCCATGGTCTTTGTTCTGGCCTGCACACGTCCGGTTGGTTTCTCGTTCCCCCCCTCTTTGTTCTGCTCCTTCTTCCTGAGCTCTCTATCTCTACCTCTTTCTGTTTCCTCTTTGTGGTGTTTTTTGTTTTTTCTTTTACTTTACTTTTAGATATCATTTTTATATGTTCTTCCCCATGGTGTTGTCTTTAGTGATTCTTTCTGCTCTATGCGGCGTGACCTAGCTCCCTCTCTCTCGGTTTTTGGCCTGCTCTTTTCTACAATCTTACTTGCAGCTACTGGTGCCCTTGGGCACCTGATTGCTTAACCTTACTATCCCTCTCAGGGACTCCGCCGCATTCTTCATTCCTTGTTTGTTTGTACGATATGCACCATGCACTTGATGTATTGCCTAATTACGATTTTTCCAATGTTATACCTATTGTCCTTTTGGGCCCCCATTGGCCCCTGGACCTCGTGTTCAAATTCTCTGTTGTTTTTATTCCTGTATTGTGTTCCTGAATCTTTTTCAATAAAACTTCTTTTGAATTAAAAAAAAAAATTATCATTATTAAACTTCATAACAATTAGGCTAAATTTGATAAATATACACATTCATTTAAAAACATATCAAACACTTTTGAAGAAATTGCTAAATTATGAAGCTTTAAAGACAAAAAAAAAAAGACAAAAACAGAATGTCTTCACCAAAATAACCACTTACAAATGGATTGCCAATTCCACTGTTGCTTAAAATAAATGAACACACCAACAAAGAAATTAAGCACATAACTGGTTCTTTAACAATAAAATATACATTTTATTAGATCATAAAAGCATGATAAAATGTGGATTATACAAAAAGGAAAAGACAAAGGCACTGGGACACAGCAGAAAAAGGGTGGGTATAGGGACTGGCAAAGTAACTATGTGTATGATGACAAAGGCAGCCAATGAGGGCTAAAGTATAAGTCTGAGGGATCAAGCATAGGCTTCAGCATAGGCCTAAATCAACCATAAAGTCCAACAGGGCTGCCAAAGGAGGATCATTTGAGAAATAAATAAACAGCAGTACAGTAAAGGGTGCCAGACCATACCAGCCAAACCCCAACGATCGTTTTGCTTCTAAAGTGCTTCCTCAGGGGGAGATTAATCATGGGTTCCACCAGGATACTTGGCAACAATATCTATGAAGATGTTCCATTCTCTGAACATATGAGCTGCACGTTCAGAGAATGGAACATCTTCGGATAGCGGTAGCTTTGCTCATCCATACTTGGTGAAATGATTGCTATATGAGTTCAGTCGATGAGGCCGACTGTCAGGAGCATAGCAAATTTTTCATAGAACTTTTGTTTAAAAATATCCCTCTGTAAAGCTTATGTACTTATTGCTGATTGAGCCGATTGTGTCTACAACCTGTCTCAAACATTTACTAAACATAGGGTGAGTGAATCCAAGTTTGGAAGCAATACAGTACCGAAACGAACCACTAGCAACAAAATGTAGTACAGCAATTAATTTACTAATTCCTGGAAGAGCAGTGTCAGGCCCAAGGCCTGATTATTAAAATCCTATATGTGTATTATAAATTATAACTGTTTGTGATGGATCATCCAAGACATGGGTGAGAGGTCATTCAGACTGTGTTTTGTGTATTGCATTTTATTGGAGGTCTGGCTGTCTTGGTATCTCCTTTGAAGTCGTGCACTCTGGTCCCATCATATAATCAAACAGATAAGGGGTCAGGAAGAGAGAAGGCCCCCTGGTGGGACCAGAGGGGAGGGGGGAATGGAGTCTCCCTCCCAAGAAAGCAGATATGATATTTAAACAATGCTAGACTAAAAGTTGGTGTTCAATGCTGTGCAACAAGCTGACAAGACCATCCTAAGAACAGCTGGAACTCACTCATGGACTGATATCATCATGCTATAATAACTTCATCTTTTGCTTTCTGAACTTGTCTTGCAAAATTCTTTTATATATTTTTATACCTGTATGTCATTTGTTTCTGTATTTTTATATAGTCAGCACTGTGATACCTTTTATCAGATTAAGGCTAGGTACAGACTACGGAATTTCTGCCCGGAGATTCATAGTTCCACTTGCACCGACTGAATAAGTCGGCGCTAGGACCGCGCGGACACTGCAGTCTCCCATAGACTGCAATGTGTTCCGCAAGGAATTCTGCCTGAAGAAAGAGCACCGCCTTTCTTCAGGCGTAAATTTCTAAGTGGATTTACTAAGCGGATTTTCCGCTTCACAAATTCCGAAGTGTGAATTTGTGAACGGAAAACCATTGATTACACTAGACATTTTAGCAAGCGGAATTTCTGCCGAAAATTTTACGACTGAATTTCTGTTGGAAATTCCGTAGTCTGAACCTAGCCTAAATGTTTAATTAATCAGCTCTGGTCTTTGATCTCTAAATATATAAGCTCACCTTTCTGAAGGAGGCTCTGGTAAAACACGTTTATCTAAGGGTTAATTTGGTGACTTGCTGAGACCTGTAGTGGATACCCAGAGGTCTGGCGGCTTTAACCCTTGCACCATCACACTCTCTCTAGCGTCTTAGCTGGACCGATAGGGTGTGATCGTGACAAGCATGATTTTGTCTGCTCCTGCTGTCAAGTTGTGTTCTAATTTATTCATGAAGCTGTAGAATTGCTGCTTTGTCTAGTCTGATGTTTTGAATAACTTCTTCATCACTGTAAGAGTCTAAGGTTAATCGTGGCTTGAAAGGGCGTGGCCGCTGAGACTGTCTAGGTCTTGTCTGCGTTGTGGTAGCAGTTGCGCGGTTCTGCCCTATTATGATAACTAGTGGCACAGTAACGTTCATTGCAATACAGCTTAGCTAGGTTGATAATAGCTAAAAAGCAACAAATTAGAAAATAAGGTAAAAATCAATAAGGTCCATACACTTTTTACATTTTTTTTAATGAATTACTAATTTATGTATATTTATTAATCCTTTCCAGTGTCCAAGTCAATGAGGTGACCATACCAAAAATCCAATTCCTTTTAAAATTGGAAAGAGGCCTTGTTAACAATAATAAAAAAAAACAATCAGATTGCTTGATATGTTACACTCAACCACTTTTCATATGGACATGTTTTGATAAATGAAACCATTGATCTCTGTATTTGCATTGTAAGATTTTAAAGATTAATAATTTTAGAATTAGTCTGTTGTTTCCTTTAGCACAACCGAGCATTCCAGATGCAGACATACTTTAATTATGTTACCATGGCAAAGCAATAGAAAACTTGGATGTACATTAACCAATCATTAACCAATCACAGATCAGAGTGTCAAAGATTGATAAGTTCACATTTTTTCAAAAAAGTTAGGCAGTAAATTATTACCTTTACGCACAATGATAACATTACTACAAGGAGTAAACAGCAACCACATAACTATATGTTCATATTTCCTACAGGTAAAAGGCGTAAAAACAACAAATTTGTGTTATGGACCAACAAACTGAGAATGAACCTGCTGAAATCATGCCTGACAATGCACGTGAAGGCGGTGAGTTTTTTCTCTTCTATTAAAAAAAAGAAGACCAAACAATGGCATTAATTGTATTTACAAATGTAACATATTTTATAATAGTAAAATCAGAGTTTGGGGACAACTGACAGCATTCAAAATCTGAATAATGTTGAAATGTAACTATAAGCTGAATGGGTGTAGTTAATTAATGAAATTAACTATGGTTATGCTCTCAAACTTGGTGGAGATTTAACTTAACCGGTTCCAAGGAAAAGTTTACCAATTGGCCATAGCAAACAAAAAAAAATATTTTTACATTTTTAAATAGGCCTGTTTATAAATATTCTCATCAATAAGATTGTTTGCTATGGGCAAGTGGTCAACTTTTCTCTGCACAGGTTTGAATAAATCTCCATCTTATAATTCACAATTTAGTAGTGCTGTCATGACATAAATTAAAATATGTGGTTTTTGAGCAAACTTCAACTTTACATTTAATATTGGTTCAATTTTGTTGTCAATTTTCTCATCATAGAGTGCTCATCATCCGGAGAGCCATCATCAAAAAGGAAGAGATGGCCACCTTTTACCATTCCAGAACTGATTTTTATTGTTGATTACATGGAACAAGGTCAATATGGTAATGCAGAGAAAGGATCAATCAACAATCAAAAGGCATATGTACTGCAAGATTTGGCACAAGAATTGGAAGCTAAATTTGGCATAAAACACAATGAAAGGCAAATCCAAAAGCGATACTCCGACTTGAGAGTGAAAGAAAAGAACACATTTGAGAGCATAAAAAAAAAAAAAAAAAAAAAAAGATTAAACTTGGGAAGAGTTTTAACGAGCACTGATAATGATAATTTTACACATGTATTTGTTTTGCCAAAAATATTTAAAAAAATGGCAGTGTATTTTATGCAAAAAGTGTATTGCAAAGGAAGACGACAGATAATTGAAGGACTTACACATCTCCTCCATTCTGAATCAACATTTGCCTATGTATCAAAATAATCCCCTTCATATTTCCTAAAAAAAAGCCTGACAAAACTAAAGGGTGAACTTGCCCAAACTCTTTTTGACATTGCTTGTGTGATAGCAAACATTCAACATACTAATGTTAACCCACAGATGCAGCAGAGGAAAAAGCAAAGCAAACAGCATTACAAAATGCTTCCAATAACCCAACCATGATGATGGAGCAATTTGCAGCAGATACTGGGGTAAGCCTAGCATCATGTAAACTAACATTAACTTAAATCAATAATGTATAAGTAATTTTAAGGTGAGTAATAGGAAAAAAGCAATAGCAGCCATAAGGTGGATGCACAGTAGAGAAGATCTATATATAGTTTAAATTATAAAATGTATCAATGATGTGAGTAAAGGTAGACCAGGTGTACGTGGTGTAATGTTTGTCAACACTGTTTGATTTGCAAACAATTACATACAAACCTATTACTTATTTGACAAATCAAAAGGTTTCTCTGGGTTAACAATGATGTAACTTCACTAAATTCCAGTAGCTAAGTTTCTAATTTCATTTCATTTTTGGTTCAATAGTGTTGGGATTAACTGTTAGGTTAAGTTTTGACTGTTATATTTTTCTGCCATTTTTGTTTCAAGTGCCACTACATTTTTTGCGCCAAAGTCAGAAGTGGATCCATAAGGGAGGAGAAGTATAAGTTCTTCCATTATATTTTGGCTTTGGCTCAAAAACTGCATATTTTATTTATTTATTTAAAAAAAGCATTTACCAACAAAACAAAAAATGTTTTCCTTTGGTTGCACATTGTTCGATTTTATTAGTTCACATTAAATATTCCCATTGTCAGATCATGTTGTCTACCAAAAAGAAAAAAGTGTAATGTCTTTGGCTTGTTAGCATGCTTATTACTTAGATTTTGTCATATCCTGTTTTAGGGAGATATTCCTGACTCCAATGAAATTATTACCCTGACTTTGGAACCTATCAGTTGTGAGAATCCAGACCCGCATATAGCTAATGCTCCCATAACTTAATCTTTGGAGGGAAAACTAAACAACATGGAAAGTAGAATTTTACAACAATTTCATCATATCCAGAATCTGCTAGTTGGCAAAATTGAAGAAATGGGTGGCAAATTTGACCAGCGATTGTCCAAATTAGAGCAAGAGACGGTTATTTTGAAAAATTGTTCTATACTAATGGACTCATGAACAGCTTTTTGGTATTGTTGAATGGTTTTCCTAGAGGACATAGGTCTTGTCCCCAAGTTTATGTCACTTTTCTCTGTTCGTGTTAAACAATTTGAACAAGTTAAGCAGGCTGACTCAAAAGATCATGGAAAGTATGGTTGTGTGCAGTGTGTAGGTGACTTTACAATCCTTGTCAGCTGTTGTTATTTATTGTTATATATTGTATATTCAAACATCTCAGGGTCATTTGTACCCACTGCAGGGTGGGCGTAGCAGGATTATATTCCTCTGCTCTGGGATCTTGTTTTTAATTGGTTTTAAAATTGTGTGTACTTATCTGTCTGCTATATGACTAATAAAGATTTATATTTGGAATATACTGAATATTTGTGGTGTGCAATTGACATATGGTTGCTAGCTTTTTTTCTTCCTTTCTTGGTTGTGTGCAGTGAACACACAATGAATAGTTGATGGAGCAGTCCTGGTTTTTTCATGGTTAGAGGTGAATTTGAAGATGGTGCTGCTGAAAAAGAAAGCCATAAATAGAGAGCTCAATGGGTATTCCATTGTATAATCTTTTTTTTTATTTATTTTTTTTTTAACAAAAGGAGAAAAAAAAATACAAAACCAAGTCCTGCTAAAAAAATAAATAATAATAATTCTTAAAATACTTATTAGATAATGAACACTACCTATGAAAAATTTTCTAATTGCGTAATTTCCAGTCAGTCCACAGTGCTCTCTGCTGACCCCTCTGTAAATTTTAGGAACTGGCCAGAGCAGCATCTGTTTGCTATGTGGATTTTTTTAGGCTCTGTACATTTCATGACATGGACAGAGATGTCCGCAGAGAGCACTGTGGACTGTCAACAAAAATTTCTCAAACGAAAACAGTAGTTTACATCAGCTGATAATTACTTCAGTAAGGTTTATATTTTCCAATAAATAATTTTGAAATATGGTTTACTTTTTCACACAAGTTGATTGAATTTAGAAAATTAAGACAACGGAGGACCACTTTAAAGGGGTAATCCGACTGTAAACAATTTTTAAAAAATCAACTTGTGCAAGAAAATATATCTAATTTTGAAATGACTTCCATTAAAAAAAATTTACCATTCCATTACTTTTTAGCGGCTGTAGGCTACGGAGGAAATTTTTTTATTTTAGAATTTATTTTTTGTCTTGTTCACAGTGCTCTATGCTGACACCTCTGTTCATGTCATGAACTCTCCAGAGCAGGTGGGGTTTGCAATGGGGATTTTCACTTACTATGGACAGTTGATGATACGGGCATCAGGTGTCAGCAGATAGTACTGTGGAAAAGACGGGGAAAAAAAGAAAAAACCTCAGGAGCATACAGATGATAAAATGTACTGGAAGGTAAAATAATTTTTAGTAGAAGTCATTTTAAAAACCGTTTAAAATGATAAGTTGATTATCCAAAATTTTGTTACACCAGAGTAAACCTTCAAAACTACAACAAAAAGTTAAACACCGGCACGTAGGTTCTACTACTCTTTAGCAGTATAGTTGGACAAATTCTAATATAACCTATGGCTTCTTTGATGCTTTCTAAAAATCCACATTGTGGCAGGATTGTTAACAGCTTAACGACCATGGACGTGTATACACGTCCAGGGCGGTTGCACGTTCCCGCACCAGGACGAGTATACTCGTCCATGGTTCTCGTGGGTGCTGACCAGTCCACCCACGAGATCACAGCAGGGACTCAGCTGTATCACACAGCCGGGACCCTGCTGCACTGCCGGGACTGAAGTAAACGTCAGTCCCAGCAGTTTTAACCCTTACAGCGGTCCGCGGCTGTAAGTGTTATGGCAGAGGGAGGGGGCTCCCTCTGTCTTCCCTGCAGCACCCCGCATCGTGATCGGGGGGTGCTGTGTCTAATACGTGGCTGGCCGGGGCCTGCCGCACTGCCGGGAGTGAAGTTCACTTCACTCCCGGCAGTTTAACCCTTACAGCCGCCGTCGGAAGTGACCGCGAGCTGTAAGGAGTTTGACAGAGGGAGGGAGCTCCCTCTGTCTCTCCTGCAGCACCCCGCTACGATCGCAGGGTGCTGCTTCATACCTGGGCAGCCGGGGGTCCTACAAAGACCCCCAGGTCTGCCCTGTCTATTGCCTGTCAGGACGTGCAGAGGCACGTCCTAATATGCTGCCTGCTAGTGAAAACTGGCAGGCAGCATCTAACTTCAATGCTTCCGCATACTAAGTATTCCAAAGCATTAAAAAAAGTGTAAAAATAAATTAATTAATTAATAAAAAGTTTAAAAAAAAATGGGTAAAAATAAAATAAATAAAAAATGTAAAAAAAAAGTGTAAAAATATTTAAAAAATAAGTGTAAAAAAAGGAAAAAAGTGTAAAAATAAAATAAAAAACATGTTTATTAAATAAATATAATAAAAAAAATGCGTAATGTGTGGGATCACACAGCGGACATCCGCAGCATGTAATATGCTGCGGTTGTTCGCTGTATGATCCTACATATTATGCATTTTTGTGTAGGATCACAACAATGAGCTCCCTGCTTCGGCTAGGTAGCTTTGTGCGTCCACTCATTGCGGCAGATTTCCCGCCAGCAGTCACAAGCGGACATACTGAGCTACCCAGCTGCAGCAGTGATCTCGCATCCGCGGTGTGAAATACTCTGCGGATGCACTCTGTCTGACCCTTTTTGTCTATAGGAATACTATAGGGGGTGTAGTTTCCAAAATGGGGTCACTTGTGGGGGTTCTGTACGGTTCTGGCAGCTAAAACCCTTTGCAGGCATGAAGTCCGGCCTATAATCCATTCGGCCTAAAATTATGCCCTGAAAGCCAAATGGCGCTCCTCTCCTTCTGGGTCCCACCACGCAGCCAAGGAACCAAATATGTCCTAGGCGGGGGTATTTCCGAACACGGGAGGAGCAGCTTAATAAAATATAGGGTGCTTCTTTTCAATATCAGAAGCGATGTACAAAAAATATGTCCCACAAATGATGAATTTGTGGAAAAAAGCTAATTTTTAATTTTTAACACTGACTTTGTAATAATTCCTGCCAAAAAAACTATGGTGTTAAAATACTCACTGTACTCCCTAGTGAAAACCTTGAGGGGTCTAGTTTTTAAAATGGGGTCATTTAGGGGGGGGTTCCTATGTTCTACCACCTTTAAATTTCTGCAAACCTTGCATAGCACATAAAAAAAGATGTTCTTTTCAAATTTTGAAAATACTGAAAATTTGAAGTGCAATTGTTAGGCTTCTATTTCATTTACAATTTTAATTAAAAAAACAAGTAGACATCTGAAAGTATAAGTTTCATAAACTATTTGGTCAGAAAGTATAAATATATGCAACCTATAAGTGTTAAAATAGCCAAAAATTTTTTTTTTTTTTACATTTCATGATTTTTTGCATTGTAAAAAAAAAAAACTACAAATGATATCGGCTTACTTTTACTATGTACATGAAGGATAACTTGTGACAAAAAAACAATGTCAGAATTATCGTGATTGGCAAAACGTTACCAGAGTTATACTTTGAAAAAGCAGGCCTGATCTTTTAGGGGCGTACAGACCTAATTGTTTTGGTCCTTAACCCCTTAACGACGCAGTACGTAAATGTACGTCCTGGTGATGTGGTACTTAACACACCAGGATGTACATTTACGTCTTGAGCATAACCGCGGCCATCGGAGTGATGCTGGCATCATGCGCGGCAGGTCCCGGCTGTGGATCGCAGCCAGGGACCCGCCGGTAATGGCTACCCGCGATCCCGCGTATGTCCGCCATTAACCCCTCAGATGCCATGATCAATACAGATCACGGCATCTGCAGCATCGTGGTCACTTAACAGGATGATCGGATCGCCCGCAGCGCTGCTGCGGCAATCCAATCATCCTGCACGGCAGATGGAGGTCCCCTCACCTGCCTCCGCTGCCTTCCGGGAGTCTTCCGCTCTGATCTGCCTTCCCGCAGACCAGAGCAGAAGATGACCGAAAATGTTGATCAGTGCTGTGTCCTATACATAGCACTGAACAGCATTAGCAATCGAATGGTTCCTATAAATAGTCCCCTATGGGGACTATAAGAGTGTAAAAATAAAAGTAAAAAAAGTGAAAAAATAAAGTAAAAAAAATGTGAAAAACTCCCTCCCCCAATAAAAACGTAAATTGCCCCATTTTCCCTATTTTACCCCCAAAAAGTGTAAAAAAAATTTTTATATACATATTTGGTATCGCCGCGTGCGTAAATATCCGAACTATTAAAATAAAATGTAAATGATCCCGTACGGTGAACTGCGTGAACGTAAAAAAAAAAAAAAAGTCCAAATTTTTTTTTTTTTTATTCCAAAAATTTTTTATAAAAAATGTAATAACAGTTTTGTATAAGCAAATATGGTATTATTAAAAAGTACAGATCACGGCGCAAAAAATGAGCCCTCATACCACCTCTTATATGGAAAAATGAAAAAGTTATAGGTCTTCAAAATAGGGGGATATTAAACGTACTATTTTGGTTAAAAAGTTTGCGATTTTTTTAAGCTCAATAGTAATAGAAAAGTGTATAATCATGAGTATCATTTTAATCGTATTGACCCAGAGAATAAAAAATACATGTAATTTTTACCATAAATTGTATGAAAACAAAACCTTACAAAATTTGCAAAATTGCGGTTTTCTTTTTAATTTCCCCACACAAACAATATTTTTTTGGTTGCCCCATACATTTTATGGTAAAGTGATTGATGGCATTACAACGGACAACTGGGCGTGCAAAAAACAAGCCCTCATACTAGTCTGTGTATGAAAATATAAAAGAGTTATGATTTTTTGAAGGGGAGGAGGAAAAAAACGAAAACGTAAAAATAAAATTGTATTAGTCCTTAAGGTCAATATGGGCTGAGTCCTTAAGGGGTTAAGGGGTTAATGGCAGTAGTTGTCAAGCTTAAGTTTATATGTTGTTCCAAACAAAGAAACAACATGCACAGTGGGGTTTGAAGAGTAGGTTACTATGTTTTAGAATTATGAATGTCTGAGGTGCAGGTAGGTTAATTGTGGACTATGTCCCATTGCATTGTTACTAACAACAGAAGCATAGTACAAATCCCGTTAAAGTATAAATAAAAACATAGGTAAGAAGAAGTGTCTAGAAGATGTTTCTTTCATTTATCAAGGCCAATTCAATTAAACATTACAGAATAACATATGTCTAGTTTGCTTTCATCCTACTGTGAAAATTGGCAAAGATATTTTGAGTTTGAATTGAATAAAAAAGGTTCTCATATGCGTTTTTTTGTCCTTCTTATTTTATTTATAAAAATATCTTTTTAAATTACGTTTTGACAAGCAAAGGTAGAAATTAGCTTGAGTAGAAGAGGTTGATTATGGCAATCAGGGTCAAAATAATAAAGGGAAAATGAATTAAAAAAAAACACACATAGTGCACAAAAGCAAGCATTAAAAACTAATAATGTAGTTATAACAACATTTAATTAAAAAACAAAAAATACCTTTAATAAAAGGAAAATTTATTTTAGAGGATGTAAGGCAGTTTAGTAAGCCAGGAATGTGCTGGAGTAAATTTAAACAAAGTTTTCCTCTATAGCGACTTTTTAGAGACAGTCGCATTTTATAAATCTCTTACTACTGAAAGTCAATTTCTCCAAATTGCTTACATAAGCCAAAATCATTTTTCATGCTTTTCTCGCTGTTAGGGATGATTGTCGACAGAAAAGAGCATGGTCACAGTTGCGACTTTTTTGCGACAAATATATGAGAGAAAAAACGGGTAAATGCTTTTATAAATGCCCCCCCCTATATAGTTGCTGAATGACACAGCCTAGAGCTGGCAGCAGCATGAGTAGACACTAGCACTTCACAATCCCTAAGATTAAAAGATGAATTTTTAAATTTAAATTGATGATTTATGGTAGCTAGTGTTACCATAAAAATGTTTACGCCCAGGCCCAGCAGCATCAGTAAACCATATATTGGCTGAATGACACAGCCTGGAGGTGGCACAAGCATGAGGAGACCATATAGTGGCTGAATGACACAGCCTGGAGTGGGCTGAAGCATGAGAAAAGACCATATAGTGGCTGAATGAGACAGCCTGGAGGTGGCAGCAGCAGCATCAGGAGTCCTGAAAGTGACCCGGTGACAGAGTGGTGCGGTGGGTGGCAATACCAGTACCCAGTGACGAAGGTGGGTGAAAAAAGGTCTGATGCGGAGAAATATTTGTAACTGGGGAGGAACACCTTAAATCTGTTTGGCACTATCCATATTTGTGAAGTGTTGGTGTGGCACCATGGTGAATCTACTCTCATGCATAAGGCATTGGTGGATTGAAATCCTGGCTGATCCATGCCTGATTCATCTTCACAAAGGTCAGTCTCTCCACATTTTTTGTGGACAGACGAGTTCTACATGGGGTGACTATGGCCCCCGCCGCACTAAACATGCGCTCTGATGGCACACTACTGGCCGGGCAGGACAGCTTTTCCAGGGCAAACTCTGCTAGTTGCTGCCACAAATCAAGTTTGGCTGCCCAGAAGTCAAGAGGATCTTCAAGGTGTGTTGGCATGGGCATGTCAAGGTATGCCACCACCTGCTGGTTCAGGTCCTGCTCCAGGTCTACCTGCTGCTGATGAGTTGCTTCACTATGCGGGTGAAGAAAGCTACTCATCAGCGACTGCGGCTGCTGCTGATGGAGTTGGTACTGCTCCTGCCACCCCACCCTTCCCAGCAGCCATGGCAGTGGAAGGTGAGCGCAGGGAGCCCCCCGATTAAGACCTGCGAGAGGATGGACGATGGTGCAGATAGGCATCGGCCAACTGAATACATAGGATGCCTCTGTAGTAGGTCACTTTGTCCTCCCTCTCAGTGGGTGTAAAAAGGCCCCTATTTTGTGGCGGTAGTGAGGGTCCAATAAGGGGGAGATCCAGAAGTCATCCCGCTGACGAATGGTGACAATTCAGCTGTCACTATGCAAGCAAGTGAGCATGCATCGTGCCATTTGTGCAAGTGCCTATATCTCCACTGCATACTGCCACGGTGTGTCTGGGTCCTCTGTCTCGCCTTCCTCATAACCCTCTAGCTGTTCCTGCTCCTCCTCTCCTGTCAGATTTCTAGAAAAACCACCCATTTGGCAAAACCTAAACTGTGCTCTACTGTGCCCCTCCCCCTCCTCCTCCAGTTCAGCCCCCACAGGGCTGAACTGGAGACCTTGAGATGTACGCACCACGTCTCCAGTGCCCTGATAAGCCATCGTTTACAAAACGTGTTGTAAGAAATTAAGCAGTGGAAGGACATCATTCATCCCGTAATCCTGGCGACTTACTAATAATGTGACTTCCTCAAAGGGCCTGAGCAAATGGCAGGTGTCACGTATGAACTGCAACTGGTTCACATTGAAATTACACAGGGGAGTATCCCTATCCACTTGGATCATCAAGAATTCGGTGATGGCTTTTCTCTGTTCGTACAGTCGGTCCAACATATGGAGGGTGGAATACCATCATACAGCAACGTCACAAATCAGACTATGTTGGGGGATACCGTTCTGCCTCTCGCTGCGACTCCTGCTGCCACTCGCCCCTAGTCTGCTGCGACCTCTGTCTGATGAATGTAGGCCTCTGCCACTCCTCTGTGCACCTCCTGGCACTTCTCTGACTGACATACTTAGTGCATATATGAGGGGAGTACAATACGCTTCACTATGCTTAAAACAGTATTTTTCTAGAAAAGCAGCAGGTATGTACTTTTGACTGTCCTTTCACAGTATCTAGGCCCTTGACAGATTAACAGGTAACAAATAGTACACTACCTAGATGTATGTATGTGGTATGAACTTATGAGGGTAGAAAAATGTGGTACAGTATGCTTAAAAAATTTAGTTTAGTTAACCCCTTAAGGACACATGACGTACTGGAACGTCATGTGTCCACTCCCGATCTATAACGCGGGGCCACGGCGTGGCCCCGCGTCATAGCGGTTCGGGCCCGGCCTCTAACAACGGCCGGGACCCGTGGCTAATAGCGCGCGGCATTGATCGCTGTGCCGCGCGCTATTAACCCTTTAGACGCGGCGTTCAAAGTTGAACGCCGCGTCTAAAGTGAAACCGAAAGCATGCCGGCTAGCTCAGTGGGCTGTTCGGGATAGCCGCGGTGAAATCGCGGCATCCCGAACAGCTGACAGGACAGCGGGAGGGCCCCTACCTGCCTCCTCGCTGTCCGATCGCCGAATGACTGCTCAGTGCCTGAGATCCAGGCATGAGCAGTCATGCGGCAGAATCATCGATCACTGGTTTCTTATGAGAAACCAGTGATCAATGTAAAAGATCAGTGTGTGCAGTGTTATAGGTCCCTATGGGACCTATAACACTGCAAAAAAAAAGTGCAAAAAAAAAGTGAATAAACATCATTTAACCCCTTCCCTATTAAAAGTTTGAATCACCCCCCTTTTCCCATAAAAGAAAAAACACAGTGTAAATAAAAATAAAAATAAACATAAATGGTATCGCCGCGTGCGGAAATGTCCGAATTATAAAAATATATCGTTAATTAAACCGCACGGTCAATGGCGTGCGCGCAAAAAAATTCCAAAGTCCAAAATAGTGCATTTTTGGTCACTTTCTATATCATGAAAAAATGAATAAAAAGCGATCAATAAGTCCTATCAATGCAAAAATGATACCGTTAAAAACTTCAGATCACGGCGCAAAAAATGAGCCCTCATACCGCCCCATACACGGAAAAATAAAAAAGTTATAGGGGTCAGAAGATGACAATTTTAAACGTATAAATTTTTCTGCATGAAGTTATGATTTTTTCCAGAAGTGCGACAAATTCAAACCTGTATAAGTAGGGTATCATTTTAATCATATGGACCTACAGAATAAAGGTAAGGTGTCATTTTTACCGAAAAATGTACTACGTAGAAACGGAAGCCCCCAAAAGTTACAACATGGCGTTTTTTTTTTCAATTTTGTCTCACAATGATTTTTTTTTCCGTTTCACCGTAGATTTTTGGGCACAATGACTGACGTCTTTACAAAGTAGAATTGGTGGTGCAAAAAATAAGCCATCATATGGATTTTTAGGTGCAAAATTGAAAGAGTTATGATTTTTTAAAGGCAAGGAGCAAAAAACGAAAATGCAAAAACGGAAAAACCCCCGGTCCTTAAGGGGTTAAACACCAGCCGGTGATTACTTTTGCCTGGACTTTCACAGTATCTTGGCCCTTGATAGATTAACAGGTTTAAAATAGTATACTACTTAGATGTAGGTATGTGGTATGCACTTATGAGGGCAGAAAAATGTGGTACAGTACGCTTAAAAAAATGTATTTTAGTTAAACACCAGCCGGTGATTATTTTTGTCTGGACTTTCACAGTATCTAGGCCCTTGACAGATTAACAGGTACAAAATAGTACACTAATTAGATGTAGGTATGTGGTGTGCACTTATGAGGGCAGAAAAATACACTACAGTACACTTAAAAAAGTATCTGAGTACAACATCAGCCGCGGAAGTACTTTTGCCTGGACTTTCACAGTATTTTGGTGCTTGACAGATTAGCAGGTTTAAAATAGTATACTACTTAGATGTAGGTATGTGGTATGCACTTATGAGGGCAGAAAAATGCGCTACAGTACACTTAAAAAAACTTATTTTAGTAAAACACCAGCCAGTGATTACTTTTACCTGGACTTTCACAGTATCTAGGCCCTTAACAGATTAACAGGTACAAAATAGTACACTACTTAGATGTATGTATGTAGTATGTATCTGGTATGCGGTACAGTCCAAGGTTTTTGCACAACACCAGCAATACACAACAGTGCTGCAGCACAAAAAAGATGTGTACTAAACACAAAATGGCACTCTATCAAAGACTATTAGGAATGGACTGCTGGGTATTATACCGTCTACAGACTAGTATAACCAGCAGATGATTTGTCGTGGAACAGACACAGAATTGTGCTGAAAAATTATTCCTGCCTCCTCTGCTAAGGATTATGAAGTTGAGGCAGCTTGTTGAAATGTATGAGGCAACACACAGCTCTCTGACCCTCTCTGTAATATGTAAATAGAAGGTAAATTGGGGCTCAAGGTCTTGAACAAATGGCCATAGGATATAGTTTGATAAATAAACAACTATTTATTATATATGTATAAAAAAACTAGTGGAGATAGGTGTACCACAGGGCCCTTGTGATGACACCACTCCAACAAGTATATCAATAAAATGGTATAGCAAATAATAAAATATTAAAATATTAAAAATTGTGACCACTATAGGAAGGTAGATATATTCCTCTAAATGATGCGCTTGTTTTTTTCTTTTTCCGATTGGCGCAAACTATACAAATAGCAACTCAATGGCTGTAACCAGTAGCAACCATATATGAGACTGTCAGCCGGTAGTAGTAATTCTTAATAAGTTCCTTCAGTCCTTAATCAACGATAGATATAGAAAAGGATATAGAAAATGCTGGCCAGCATAGATATTTTGTTTCAACACATACTTTGAGTTCAAGTCTCTAGCGCAATCAATTTGTAACAAGTTGTACAGATTTATACTGCTGCAGCAAATAAAGTCTATGATGATTGTCAACTATGCAAGAGATACTGGCAGTTATGACAGGTAATTTTGTATCTCACCACTCCCGGGTATGTTCGGTTGCGATCACCTCTGCGATCCCTTCTAAGATGCAGTCCTCGCAGTATATTGTATACGTATCAGTGGCGGCGGATGCCGAGTCGCGGACCTGCAGCGCCTGCAAGTGGCGTCAAGACAGCGGTCCCACAGCTCCTACGTCCGGACAGCAGAAGGTGGCGGTGATCTTCAGATGGTGAATCCGCAGCGCTGCCGCCAGCAGGTAAGTGGCAATGTTGGTAGCGTCCTCGTGGCAGCGAGGCGCGCATAGAGATAGTAGGTTGATTGACAGGTATCTCCGCTACTGTCTGGTTGCTTTAGAAATGGAATGTAGCTATATGAATTCCATATGAAAATGGTCTCAGTGGTCACAGGGGGACGCTGGACGCGTTTCAGGACTGTCTCAGTCCTTTCTTCAGCAGCTATGTATATCCCTCTCTGTAATACATTGATGAAGAAAGTGACTGGGAGGTTAATGGCTACAGTAAAAATCCTTTTCAGTGAAAAAAACACTGCTCTTATAGGGCTGCCGCATCCTGCATGTGATTCAGGGTCATCCCGCCTACTTCCCTTCCCGCCTTGCCTTCCGACCTTTCCCAGCGTTCCTTGCCCCATATATATATATATATATATATTGATATACAGTGGGGATCAAAAGTTTGGGCACCCCAGGTAAAAATTTGTATTAATGTGCATAAAGACGCCAAGGAAAGATGGAAAAATCTCCAAAAGGCATCAAATTACAGATTAGACATTCTTATAATATGTCAACAAAAGTTAGATTTTATTTCCATCATTTACAATTTCAAAATAACATAAAAAAAATGGCGTCTGCAAAAGTTTGGGCATCCTGCAGAGTTAATATCTTGTACTGCGCCCTTTGGCAGGTATCACAGCTTGTAAATGCTTTTTGTAGCCAGCCAAGAGTCTATCAATTCTTGTTTGAGGTATCTTTGCCCATTCTTCCTTACAAAAGTCCTCCAGTCCTTTGAGATTTCTGGGCTGTCTGTCACGCACTGCTCTTTTAAGGTCTATCCATAGATTTTCAATTATGTTGAGGTCAGGAGATTGTGAAGGCCATGGCAAAACCTACAGTTTACGCCTCTTGATGTAATCCCCCGTGGATTTCGAGGTGTTTTTAGAATCATTATCCATTTGTAGAAGCCATCCTCTCTTTAACTTCAGCTTTTTCACAGATGTCATCAAGTTAGCATCCAAAATTTGCTGAAATTTGATTGAATCCATTTTTCCTTCTACTCGTGAGATGTTACATGTGCCACTGGCTGCAATACAAACCCAAAGCATGATTGATCCACCCCCATGCTTAACAGTTGGACAGTGGTTCTTTTCATTAAAATTCTGTTTCCCTTCTTCTTCAAACATATCTTTGCTCATTCCGGCCAAAAAGTTAAATTTTAACCTCATCGGTCCACAGAACTTGTTTCCAAAATGCATCAGTGTCACGGTTCGGCTGGCAGGAGGTGGATCCTCTGTGCCAGAGAGGGATTGGCGTGGACCGTGCTGGTGGACCGGTTCTAAGTTGCTACTGGTATTCACCAGAGCCCGCCGCAAAGCGGGATGGTCTTGCAGCGGCGGTAGCAACCAGGTCGTATCCACCAGCAACGGCTCAACCTCTCTGACTGCTGAAGATAGGCGCGGTACAAGGGAGTAGACAAGAGCAAGGTCGGACGTAGCAGAAGGTCAGGGCAGGCAGCAAGGATCGTAGTCAGGGGCAACGGCAGGAGGTCTGGAACACAGGCTAGGAACACACAAGGGAACGCTTTCACTGGCACAATGGCAACAAGATCCGGCGAGGGAGTGCAGGGGAAGTGAGGTATAAATAGGGAGTGCACAGGTGAACACACTAATTAAGACTGCTGCGCCAATCAGTGGCGCAGTGGCCCTTTAAATAGCAGAGACCCGGCGCGCGCGCGCCCTAAGGAGCGGGGCCGCGCGCGCCGGGACAAGACTGACGGAGAGCGAGTCAGGTACGGGAGCCGGGATGCGCATCGCGAGCGGGCGCCTCCCGCATCGCGAATCGCATCCCGGCTGAGAGAGGTATTGCAGCGCACCCGGTCAGCAGGTCTGACCGGGGCGCTGCAAATGCGAGGATGTTGCGAGCGCTCCGGGGAGGAGCGGGGACCCGGAGCGCTCGGCGTAACAATCAGGCTTGTTTATATGTTCATTTGCAAAGTTCAAACACAGATTTTTGTGGTGAGGATATAGAAGAGGTGTTCTTCTGATGACTCTTCCATGAAGACCATATTTGTACAAGTATCTCTTTATAGTGGAATAGTGTACCACAACTCCAGTTTCTGCCAGATCTTTCTGGAGGCATTGTGCAGTCAAACGTGGGTCCCGCTTTCTCCCCGGAGCGCTCACGGCGTGTTTCTGCTTGCAGCGCTCCGGTCGGCATCGCTGACCGCGAGCGCTGCTCCCTGGTCTCCGGAGGGGACACAATCCGAGGCACGGGTCGTGCCCGCCCTTGGATCGCGCCCCATGTCACTCACCTCTCGCCACCGTCTGCTTCCTCCCGGCGCACACGGCCCCGCTCCCTAGGGCACACGTGCCGGCTTGCTAAAATTTAAAGGGCCAGTGCACCACTAATTGGTGCCTGGCCCAATCACTCCCGTTCCTATAAAAACCCACTTCCCCTTCCTCCCCTTGCCGGATCTTGTTGCCTTGTGCCCTGAGAAAGCGTTATAGTGTGTTCCCAAGCCTGTGTAGCCAGACCTTCTGCGGTTGCCCCTGACTATGAACCTCGCTGCCTGCCCTGACCTTCTGCTACGTCTGAAATCGCCTCTGTCTAGTCCTTGTGTACCGCGCCAGTCTCAGCTGCCAGAGAGGTCTAGTCGCTACTGGGGAACACGACCTGGTAGTTACCGCCGCAGCAAGTCCATCCCGCTTTGCGGCGGGCTCTGGTGAACACCAGTAACTGCTTAGAACCGATTCCCCAGTACAACCCGCGTCATCGCCTCTCTGGCACAGAGGATCCACCTCCAGTGTCCTCACCAGCCACTAGTCCGGACCCTGACAACGTGGGTTATGAATTGTTTTTCTCACAATCCTGCGAGCTGTTCCGTCTGATATTTTTCATGGTCTTCCAGATCTTGCTTTTACTTCCACTGTTTCTGATGACTGCCATTTCTTAATTACATTCTGAACAGAGGACAGTGACATCTGAAAACATTTTGCTATCTTCCTATAGCCTTCTCCAGCTTTGTGAGCATCAACTATTTTCAGTTTCAGATTTCTAGACAACTGCTTAGAGGAACCCATGGTGCTGATTGTTGGGACAAGGTCAGATGAGTCTGGGCATTTAAAACCTTTGAGATTGACATCACCTGGTCTTCTCAGATGATGATTGAGAACAATCCATGGGGCAGTGCATGCTATAAATTCTGCAGGGTGCCCAAACTTTTGCAGATGCCATTTTTTTTTAGAACAATCCATGACACTGGCAGTTTACAGTGCATGCTATAAATTCTGCAGGGTGCCCCAAATTTTTTTGTTTTCTGTTATTTTGAAAGTGTAAATGATGGAAATAAAATCTAACTTTTGTTGACATATTATAAGAAAGTCTAATCTGTAATTTCATGCCTTTTGGAGATTTTTCCATCTTTCCTTGGCTTCTTTATGCACATTAATACAATTTTTTACCTGAGGTGCCCAAACTTTTGATGCCCGCTGTAAGAACATATGATTGTATCTACAACACTGTTTTATATGACGATGATGGTCTCCTGAGTATTTTGTAGACTGTTGTGATTATCGTGAATGACCCCCCCCCCCCTCATTTGCATGTGTGATTAGGGGGCTGATATATATGCATTGTGATACACGGTTGATTATGCTTGAGAAAGGCTCTATTGTTGAGCCGAAACGTTGCTTTACACTATGTGTAAATAAATATCACGTTTTTTTTACTACATTTGGGGTGCCGCTTCTACCTTATCTTTGATATTATGTCGGGAGTTGGTCTTTTCCCGAAGCGGAGCAGCCAGACGGATCTAGAATCCTGAACATGGTGCTTCTTCTTGATTCTTCAGTTGATCTCCTGAGTTATACAGGGCCGCCATTAGGGGGGTACAACCCATACACCTGATGGGGCCCGGAGCTTCAGAAGGCCCTGGACGTCCCTGGACCTTTTTTTTTTTTTTTTTTACTGGCGGGCCCTGCTTGTCAGTGAGTGACTGCAACTGTCACTCACTGACTGCTGGGTGCCCCCAGGACTATGACCGGGCCTCAGTCAAGGGGGCCCGCACATTTCTATAACATTATCTATTTCTATGGCGCGGGCCCCTTAAGAATTATGGCAGGGCCGGACAGGCCAGGGGCTGATTGGAGTAGGGACGTCACGTACCCCGCACAGGCATGCACGTCTTCTCCAATCACCTGACCTGTCCCTGCCTACGTCCCCGCGCGCTCTCTTGCCGTGAAAGGAGCTGCAGAAGCCTCACGTGGTGTCACCGATCCCCGGCAGGGTAGGTGAACTTGAGTGTCGGGGGTGGTGTTATGGGAGTAATAAGTGATGAGTGGTGCAGGGGGGTGATGAGAGGTGCAAGGGGAGTGATGAGAGGTGCAGGGGGGATGAGAGGTGCAGGGGGGGTGATGAGAGGTGCACGGGGTGATGAGAGGTGCAAGGGGGGTGATGAGAGGTGCAGGGGGGTGATGAGAGGTGCAGGGGGGGTGATGAGAGGTGCAGGTGGGGGGTGATTAAAGGGGCAGGGGGGTGATTAGAGGTGCAGGGGGAGTGATGAGAGGTGCAGGGGGTGGGTGATGAGAGGTGCAGGTGGGGGGGTGATGAGAGGTGCAGGTGGGGGGGTGATGAGAGGTGCAGGTGGGGGGGGTGATGAGAGGTGCAGGGGGGTGATGAGAGGTGCAGGGGGGGTGATGAGAGGTGCAGGGGGGTGATGAGAGGTGCAGGGGGGGTGATGAGAGGTGCAGGGGGTGGGTGATGAGAGGTACAGGGAGGGTGATGAGAGGTGCAGGGGGGTGATGAGAGGTGCAGGGGGGTGATGAGAGGTGCAAGGGGGGTGATGAGAGGTGCGGGGGGTTGATGAGAGGTGCAGGGGGGGTGATGAGAGGTGCAGGGGGTGATGAGAGGTGCAAGGAGGGGTTATGAGAGGTGCAGGAGGTGATGAGAGGTGCGGGGGGGGTGATGAGAGGTGCAGGGGACGGTGATGAGAGGTGCAGGGGGGGTGATGAGAGGTGCAGGGGGCAGTGATGAGAGGCGCAGGGGGTGGTGATGAGAGGCGCAGGGGGCAGTGATGAGAGATCCAAAGGGCGGTGATGAGAGGCGCGGGGGGGGGGGTAATGAGAGGCGCAGGGGGGTGATGAGAGGTGCAGGGGGGTGATGAGAGGTGCAGGGGGGTTATGGGGGTGATGAGAAGAGGTTTTGCAGGGAGGGATGAGGACACAGAGGATAAGAGGGGGTGTATATGTATATATGATGTGTATGCATGTATGGTAGTATTATATTCAGGGTGCAGTGTGTGGCAGGATTATATTCAGGGTACAGTGTGTGGCAGGATTATATTCAGGGTACAGTGTGTAGCAGTATTATATTCAAGTTACAGTGTGTGGCTGTATTATATTCAAAGGGTACAGTGTGTGGCAGTATTATATTCAGAGGGTACAGTGAGTGGTGGGATTATTTTCAGGGGTATAGTGTGTAGTAGTATTATATTCAGGGTACAGTGTGTGGCAGGATTATATTCAGTAGATACAGTGTGTGGCAGTATTATATTCAGAGTACAGTGTGTGGCAGTGTTATATTTAGAGTACAGTGTGTGGCAGGATTATTTTAAGTAGATACAGTGTGGGGCAGCATTATGTTCAGGGTACAGTGTGGGGCAGCATTATATTCAGGTTACAGTGTGTGGCAGTATCATATTCAGAGTACAGTGTGTGGCAGGATTATTTTAAGTAGATACAGTATGGGGCAGCATCATATTCAGGGTACAGTGTGTGGCAGTATTATATTCAGTGGATACTGTGTGGGGCAGCAGTATATTTAGTGGGTACAGTGTATAACTGCATTATATTCAGGATACAGTGTGGGGCAGCATTATATTTAGTGGGTACAGTGTGTAGCAGTATTATATTCAGGGTACAGTGTGGGGCAGTATTTTATTTAGGGTACACTTTCTGGCAAGGTTATAATGATTACTGTCTTCATGCAGAAGATGAGGATCTGCTGACAAAGTGAGGAGCCAATGATGTCTGGATGTCAGACTCTGCAGAGAAGATGGAGCTGGAGGAAGACCTGGTCTCTGGACCAGATGAAGAAGAAAAGATAACAGAGAAGACTCACTCTGGTCAGAAGACGTTATTCAGGTCACTTATATCATTGCGTGTTCTCCTGACTGTCCCATCAGCGCTGTAGTCACTTGTAAGTTCTGCAGTGATGATGGGTAAAACTGTGTCCAATCTGTGTCTCTCCAGCTGTTACAAAACTACAACTCCCATTGCCAGAGGCTCTCCAGACATGATGGAAGTTTTAGCTTTCCAACAGCTGGAGAACCACTTCAACCGAGGTGATCGGTGGGGGTCTCAGCAGTCGGACCCCACCAAAAAAATGGGCTGCTTATTATAAGATTCCCAGGCCCTGGGCGGGAGTCAGGGGGAAGGGGTAGGGAGCCCCAAGGTAATTTCAGGCCCTGTTGTTTCTAGCTACACCCCTGCGCACGGCTGCTGCGCATTGATACAGCATTGGGGGCAATGGTTAACAGCAGAAAGGGGCGTACAACAACTATATAGTGGCAAATTGTGCCCCGGCCCATATAGTTGTTGTAGGCCCCTCTTTGCTAATAGTTTTCCCCCCATATAGTTTTAGGTCTCTCTGAGAGGGGCCCAGGCCTACCGCAACTATGGGGGTAACTATTAACAGAGGGGCCTACGAAAACTATATGGAGCCCCCTATATAGTTTGGGTAGGCCCCTCTGTTAATAGTTGCTTCCATATAGTTTGGCTAGGCCCCTCTTTCAAAGGAGTAGTCTGGTGAAAAATAACTTATCCCCTATCCAAGGATAGGAGATAAGTTATAGATCGCAGGGGGGTCCAAGCGCTGGGACCCCCCCGCTATCTCCTGCACAGGCCCTGGCAGTTTACTGGAAGCTGACATCTGTACCCCGCAGGAAGCTACGGCCAGCACCCCCCCTCCATGTATCTCTACATGGAACAGGGGGGGGGGGGGCAGGC
Organism: Hyla sarda; assembly: GCF_029499605.1. Classification (NCBI taxonomy): domain Eukaryota; kingdom Metazoa; phylum Chordata; class Amphibia; order Anura; family Hylidae; genus Hyla; species Hyla sarda. The sequence continues at coordinate 104,578,906 of NC_079191.1, read as the reverse complement.
CTTGAACTTTGTGAGGGGCCCCGAAGTTTCTGATAGCAGCTCTGGAGTTATATATGATATAAAGACATAATAAATATAATGGATATGTAAATACGTAAATAATTTAACAGAAACGATTAAAACTGATTCACTTGTATCCATTTTTAACCTAATAAGTTTACAATTTTCCAATCAATTGCAAACAAAAAATACCAAAATGTCTAGTTTGTACCTAGTGTAACTCTGCTTAGATGCAAATTGTTTTTGCTGGGTAAATGAAACATTTCTCTAAGCTGATTCCTTATTGCTGGTGATAAATGGGTCATTTACTCATGCATGGGTTCTCCTGAGAACTTTTTGCTTTGACCTTGAGCAGGTGTGTTTTTTACAAAAGCACGTAAGCCCAATTTGGCTAGTCTTTGCTATAACTAAAACCCTCCATTACCTCTATTCATTTTGCTGGTTAAATTCTTTCTGTTTTTTTTATTGCCTGTTCTATGAATGGATGCCAAAAACGGCTGCACATTTTGACGTTTTCTGACAAACTCTTTCTGTCCTTTAACAAAAAATATTCTATATAAAGAGGCTGCTTTACCTACCATCCAGTTTAGTAGAAAAAGGCACCATTTGTCAAGAGGAAGTAAAATGATGTGTGTACATGCAACAGAAGCAAATAAGGGCAACCCTCTAGACAGCCTAGAGTATGTGTAAATGTCGCTACAATTTGAAGATACTTGTCAATTTTCCTTTAATGAGAACCTTTGGAGCATCTTCAAGCAAAAGATCTATGAGGGTGGGAGGCAGTTTAAATCCAAACAGCAGCTCTGGGAGGCTATTCTGACATCGGTGGATTTAACCCATGTGAACAGAAGCAGAAATAGCATACATTGAGGTGAATTTGGGCCCAAACTGGCCCACCTAAGAGCTGGTTAATTCTCTGGTGGGCCCCTGAGCCACTAGGTTTAACTTTGCAATTTTGCTGCAATGTGTGGAAAATCGAGGCAAAACCCCATATTTCAGAAATGTACATAATGAGCTTTCTGTTCAAGAAAGTAGGGGCGACTTTTGGGGGACATTGTATGCAACAAGGGGCATTTGGAGCAGTCTGTGAGAAATAGTTTGGTTTGATCTGAGGTCTGACTTAATTTCGATGTTTGAATTATTTTAACCCCTTTGCAACATTGGGCATGAAAATATGCTGCTCCATATCAGAAAAGGAGACACATGAGCAACTGAAAAGCTGAGTACAATCCATATGCGGTGGTTGACAGCTGCTATCAGCAGCTGACAACCCCTGTCACAGATTGAGATAACGCAGATTTTGTCTGTTTAGCTAACTAAATAATATAGTTGATGGTAGCGGCGGCATCTAGGTGGTTAGATTTATGTGACATGCCAATCCCTTTTGACCACCCAATCCCCTTATAAACACAATTGAAGTGTACTGATTGGTTATCATGACAACCAGGGACATTCGGAAAGGCTCTGCAGCAGACATGATTGTGCTCCTTAGACTGTAATAAGAGAACAGCAAAATACCCATACACTGCTGTGCATAAGTATTGCAGTGTGTAACCAAAACAGGGAAAGCAAAGCAAAAAAAAAAACTATTGCATATCCTTAATTGTAATATACAACCTGTTCCAAATTATTATGTAAATTATATTTTTCTCATTTACCTACATAATTTATGTCATCCACTAACCATCCACTAATCCATCCATCTAGACCATTCGGGGTTGCACGGCACTCATCAGTGAACAGGACTGTTTGAAAATTAGTCTTCATGCATTTTTCTGCCCATGAGAGCATTGGTTAGTGGTGGCCGAATAAAAGGTTTATGCACAGTTGCAAGAATCTACACCTTGATATCCGTGGGACTCCAGAGGCACCAGCAGCTTCAAATATCTGTTTGCTGCTATGTAATGATATTTTAGCAGCTGCTCTCTTGATCCAATGCATGGATCTGGCAGAAATGTGTTTTTATCTCCAGAAAATGGTGCACTAAACCATTAGTAATTTTTTCTTAAATCGGACTCACCTGGCAATCTAATTATCACAGGTGTCCAAGATTGTTTTCAGTGATCAAAAGATCCCCATTTTTTTCATGTTTATATATTTAACCACATAATGGGGATGTGTGTGTGTGTGTGTGTGTGTGGACGCATGTGTGACATGCACACACAGATCCAGGAAAGATGTATGATCACCTTATATCACTTATTCATTCACTCGTTCATATTTAGTACATGCTTTTGCCCCCTCTTTTCATTATTTTATTATTATTCATATATGTCTTTATGGTTGCACCATTTATTAGCTATTAATTTCCTACTATTAAATTATATATGCCATTCTATTATTATTTTTTTATTATGTTCTTATTCCTATATATATATATATATATATATATATAACTGTCACATTATATGTACATATTAATTGCACTCTCAGTCCTACCCAATAATGCTGCTATATGTTTTTTATATATAATAGCTAAGTACTGTGTAAAGAGGGCCGGCCCTGGGGGAATGCAATTTATGCACTAAGCACTTTTACAGTGTTACGCAGACTAAGTCCCATTTTTTGGCTAGTGCGCATGTGCGGGCCGCCGGCCTCCGTTCCTTGCTGCACACGCCATTTCAGGGGGGCTGGTCGGCTGTCCTGGTCAGCTGATGCTTACCTGGTCAGCTGACCTGCTCTCTGTGATGTGTCTCAGGAAGTGAACGAAGCCTGGAAGATCCCGTCTTCACATGCGCCAATACAAGCCGGGCGCCTGCAGGTGTGAGGGTAAGAGGTAATTATTTTTGCAGCATGTTCATTAGTGGATAGAAATATAAATACTCAGCCCATTCTGGTGAACATTACCACTCGACAAAGGTTGATTCCAAAACGCTGCGTTGGGGTGGTGTCACGCCTCTCCCTGGAACCCGCTGTTTTCCTTTTTGTTAAGTATGTATTACTACAATGTAATGTATGTTTTCATCTGAGTCGTATGTAGCATAAGTTGTATGCACTTGATATATGCAGCATTCATATATGTTATAGTATGGTCTTAAGTTTGTGAGGTGTTTTGCCAGGGTCCAGTGTGACACTTCTTGGTGTCTTTCCCCCACTTTTGTGGAATTTCTCTATGTGTTTTTAAATAAGTGCATTAATAAAATTATGGTTTTTGTATTTTGAGTAAATGACTAAATTTTTTCTTCGCTTTTGCAGTGATCAAAAGAGCCCTGAGACACAATGCCATCCATGAGTTAAACTGAAAAACAAAATATTAAAGCTTTGTGACACTTAAATAGAATTTGCATAATAATTTGGAACAGGGTGTATATACAAAGTATACATTTTATCAGAAACAGACAAATAAATAAGATTTAAAAAGACACACTAAGTGGGGGACGGATATGCCTACAATACCCTCCTTAGGGTAAAGACACCAAAATGAATGAATAAAAAAATACATACACCGGTGTATAAATGCAACACTCAACTATCGGACAGTAATGCAGGCAATAACAATTAAGCAATGCAGAAAATCCCCATATAACTAAATATGAAATGCAATTGTATTAAGACGCCTAAACAAACACCTAAAGAAATGTATAGGATATATCCAAATGTAACACAAAGTCCTTTATTCAAGGTAAGTAGCATGATATTGTAAGGACAAAGAACCCCATGTGTTATACTACCAAACCAAAACATCCTGAGGCAACTATAGCAGAATCCTACAATTGTTGCAGGAAGTAGGAAAACAGTTTAGTACCATGTCCTCTTTTTTACCTCAAGCCCAATAGTAGCCTCATTGTGTATTGCTATGTAATGTATGTCACTGTTAACAAGAATACAGAAGATTCAGACTTGATCCTGCTCCAGAATTTAAAGGGATGCCGCTCCTCACATATTGTACATATTGCACCCTGCTGATAACTGACTGATGGCCTATTCTGTATATAGGTCATTAATTAGTTTTGCCCAGAAAACCCCTTTAATATTAACTTTTAAATACAAAGCTAACATGAAGCTAAACTTTATTGGGTGGGGGTTACTTTTCCCCTGAGGGAATAGAAGTAAAAGAAATGGCAGAAAGTAATCTATTACACCCTTTAAGACCTGTTGCTATGTATTGTAAAATAATACAATATTCAGGAAAGTTTGATGTGCATATCGTCATGTGTAGATCAATTACTAATTTTCTTTAAAGTGTACCTGTCACTTGGCAACATTTTTTGTATCATGTAGAAAATAACATTATATGTATATTTGTAATATACATTGGTTAAAAATGTGTATATTTTTTGTCCCTGCAGCTATTGCCTATGTGTCTCTGTGAGGAGTCCAAATACAGGAAGTATGAGTGGATAGGCGGGGCTCTGTGCACTGAAGACAAGCAGGGCTCTGTGCAGTAAGGACAAGCAGGACTCTGTGCAGTAAGGACAAGCAGGGCTCTGTGCAGTGAGGACAAGCAGGACTCTGTGCACTAAGGACAAACAGGGCTCTGTGCAATGAGGACAAGCAGGGCTCTGTGCAGTGAGGAGAAGCAGGGCTCTGTGCAGTGAAAATAAGCAGGGCACTGTGCAGTGAGGACAAGCATGACTCTGTGCAATAAGGACAAGCAGGACTCTGTACATTGAGGACATGCAGGGTTCTGTGCAGTGAGGACAAGCAGGACTCTGTGCACTAAGGACAAACAGGACTCTGTGCACTAAGGACAAGCAGGGCTCTGTGTATTGAGGACAAGCAGGGCTCTGTACAGTGAGGACAAGCAGGGCTCTGTGCAGTGAGGAGAAGCAGGGCTCTGTGCAGTGAAGATAAGCAGGGCACTGTGCAGTGAGGACAAGCAGGACTCTGTGCAATAAGGACAAGCAGGACTCTGTGCACTAAGGACAAGCAGGGCTCTGCACACTGAGGACAAGCAGGGCTCTGTGCACTGAGGACAAGCAGGGCTCTGTGCACTGAGGACAAGCAGGGCTCTGTGCATTGAGGATAAGCAGGGCTCTGCACACTGAGGACAAGCAGGGCTCTGTGCATTGAGGACAAGCAGGGCTTTGTGCACTGAGGACAAGCAGGGCTCTGCACACTGAGGACAAGCAGGACTCTGTGCAATGAGGACAAGCAGGGCTCTGTACACTGAGGACAAGCAGGGCTCTGTGCATTGAGGACAAGCAGGGCTCTGCACACTGAGGACAAGCAGGGCTCTGTGCATTGAGGACAAGCAGGGCTCTGTGCACTAAGGACAAGCAGGACTCTGTCCACTAAGGACAAGCAGGGCTCTGTACACTGAGGACAAGCAGGGCTCTGTGCAGTGAGGACAAGCAGGGCTCTGTGCACTGAGGACAAACAGGGCTCTGTACACTGAGGATAAGCAGGGCTCTGCGCAGTGAGGAAAAGCAGGGCTCCACACACTGTGGGCATGAAGGGCTCTGCGCACTGAGGACAAGCTGGGCACTATGCACTAAGGACAAGCAGGGCTCTGTGCAGTGAGGACAAGCAGGGCTCTGCGCAGTGAGGACAAGCAGGGCTCTGCACAGTGAGGACAAGCAGGGCTCTGCGCAGTGAGGACAAGCAGGGCTCTGTGCACTTAGGAAAAGCAGGGCTCTGTGCAGTGAGGACAAGCATGGCTCTGTGCACTTAGGACAAGCAGGACTCTGTACACCGAGGAAAAGCAGGGCTGTGTACACTGAGGACAAGCAGGGCTCTGTACACTGAGGACAAACAGGGCTTTGTGCAATAAGGACAAGCAGGGCTCTGTACACTGAGGATAATCAGGGCTTCACGCAGTGAGGAAAAGCAGGGCTCTGTACACTGAGGATAAGCAGGGCTTCACACAGTGAGGAAAAGCAGGGCTCCGCACACTGAGGACAAACAATGCTCTGTGCACTGAGGACAAACAGGGGTCTGTACACTAAGGACAAGCAGGGATCTGTGCACTGAGGACAAGCAGGGCTCTGTACACTGAGGACAAGCAGGGCTCTGCACACTGAGGACAAGCAGGGCTCTGAACACTGAGGACAAGCAGGGCTCTGTGCACTTAGGACAAGCAGGGCTCTGTACACTGAGGACAAACAGGGCTCTGTGCACATAGGACAAGCAATAAGGCTCTGTGACACTCTCCTGACTCACACAGCAGGATAATTGACAAGCCATGAGCCTGCACAGAGCCCTGCTTCTCCTGCCTTCACTTTCTTGACTTACCAGAAATATACAGGCTATAGCTGCAGACGCAGCACTTTTTCACCCCAAAAATAGACATTTGTTAAGCAATGTATATTAAAAATATACATATAATATTATTATCTACATTATATAAAAAGTTTTTGCAAACGATAGGTTCACTTTAAAAAGAGCATCAATGTCAAGGATAAGCTGTCACTAATACCTAATACTAATACCAACTATTACCAATTTTCTTTTAAGAAAACCATCAGATGAGTTCCCTTTTGTAGATATCACGTAACAAATATAATTGGATGCTTGAAGAACATTTTCGTGAAGCTGGTGCGACCTGAATAATTGTAAGCAATTTATTCCACGTACAATGTTGCTTTATATATAACATTCTGCAAGAAGCTAACTAAACTTAATGGTTATCCTAAAGGATGAGCGCTGCAAGAATAATATGCACTTTTGTCTGGATTCCTCATTCTGAGGTATGTTATCAAATTTCATAGTTGAGAATAATATACTCAGAATGATATCAACCGTGAAAGGTTAAAATGTCATTTAGAACCTAATGCAAATTTCCTCCACATGAGATTATTTTTAGACCATAGCAGGATAATATTCACAGTGAGAATAAATACCTAAAAAAATATCACCTGCAAGTATCATCCTAATCTTACTAATGCCGATTTTTTCGTTTTAATCCCATCCATATATGAGAGGCTGCAATCCATGACAAAGAAAGCAATTTCATGCAGCATGGCCCTCTCACAGCGTATAGGCTTAGGCAATGGGCTCCCTTATTAATGACTAAATATTTCTGAATTTAATCTCTTCATAACAAATCAATAAAATATGTCAACTGCAAAAAATACATATCCCAGTCCCATATAAACTTACAAACACCGCATTCTGATCCGACTTCTTATTATTCCCTGGAAAGCTCTATTTGGTGTTACTGCTGTATTATTCTATCAGTCTTTTTTGCTCAAAATTCTGGATAATTGGGTGCAGATCAACAAAGTTCCTGTAACTATTTAGGCATGAAAATTGAACTAACAACTAAAATCCTCCTAAGAGAGGTCAAAAAATCTCTAAAACTTCTATAAATTCTATGCACTAAATTAGGAAACTTTGGAGCAGATTTCGGAAAGTATGTGAACATTTTGGATGCTTATTTTAACCTCACTTGGCCGTTTTTTGAAGTAGGTGTATCTAAGAAGTGTATCACTTGTATTTATTAGGGTTTGTTCACACAGGCAAAAACTGTGTGGTTTTTGACATGTTTCATTCCACTTCATAAACTGTATTGTTTTACTTAAAAATACTATATCTCCAGTTGATTAATAGAAAAAAAAAAAAAAGTGATATGGCTCTCTTTACTGCAGTTTGTTATGGAAGCTCCTATTGAAATCAATGGAAACGCATAAAAGCCACATGAAAACAACATCAAAACCAGCATAGTAGATTCTGCACTACTTTTGAGGTGGATTCATTAGAGTGTCTTTTCCCATGTAACAATACCCTTAAAGGGGTACTCCCGTGGAAAACTTTTTTTTTTTAAATCAACTGGTGCCAGAAAGTTAAACAGATTTGTAAATCACTTCTATTAAAAAAATCGTAATCCTTCCAGTACTTTTTAGGGGCTGTATACTAAAGAGAAATCCAAAAAAGAAATGCATTTCCTCTGATGTCATGACCACAGTGCTCTCTGCTGACCTCTGCTGTCCATTTTAGGAACTGTCCAGCACAGGAGAAAATCCCCATAGCAAACATATGCTGCTCTGGACAGTTCCTAAAATGGAGAGCAGAGGTCAGCAGAGAGCACTGTGGTCATGACATCAGAGGAAATACATTTGTTTTTTGGATTTCTCTTTAGTATTCAGCCCCTAAAAAGTACTGGAAGGATTAAGATTTTTTTAATAGAAGTGATTTACAATTCGGTTTAACTTTCTGGCACCAGTTGATTTAAAAAAAAAAAAGTTTTCCACGGGAGAATCCCTTTAAAGCGTACCTCCAATGATGGTTTGCTTTACCTAAAAAATACTATATCTCCAGTTGATTAAAAGAAAGAAAAAAGTGTCATGGCTCTCTTTACTGCAGTTTATTATGGATGCTCCTATTGGGGGAGCCTGGGAGAAAAAATACTTTTGCATGCTACTCCTACTACAAAATAACGGTGCCCGAAGGACCGTATTATAGTAAATGGTATCATCCATTGGGCCCGGTTATTGCCCATTGTTCCCTGTCCCGATAACAGCAGTTAAAGGCTGGGGGAAAAAAAGGGCCATTTAACCCCTTGGGGACGAAGCCCATTTTGACCCTAAGTACTAGAGCAAATCTGACCTTTGTAACTTTATGCATTAACAACTCTGGGATGCTTTTACTTATAAATTTGATTCCAAGATTGTTTTTTCGTGACATATTCTAACTTATGTTAGTGGTCATTTTTTTCTATACTTGCATCAAAGACGAAATTGAAAAACTTAAAACTTTAGCATTTTTATAACTTTGAAACGATCTGCTCGTAAGGAAAATGGACATTCCAAATAAATGATTTATTGATTCACATATACAATGGGGGAGATTCATCAAAACCTGTGTAGAGGAAAAGTGGTGCAGTTGCCCATAGCAACCAGATTGCTTCTTTAATTTTTCCCAGGCCTCTTTAAAAGTGAAAGAAGCGAGCTGATTGGTTGCTATGGGCAACTGCACCACTCTTTCTCTACACAGGTTTTGATAAATCTCCCCCAATATGTCTACTTTATGTTGGCAGCATAAAGTTGACATGTTTTTACTTTTTGAAGACATAGATGGTTTCAAAGTATAGAAAGAGTTTTCCAATTTTTCACAAAAATTTCTAAATCTGAATTTTTCAGGGACCAGTTCAGTTTTGAAGTGAATTTGAGGGTCTTTATGTTAGAAATCCCCAATAATGGACCCATTATGAAAGCTGCGCTCATTAAAGTATTCAGAATTACATTCAGAAATGTTATTCACCCTTTAGGTGTTTCTCAGGAATAGCAGCTATGTGAAGGAGAAAATTCAAAATCTTCATTTTTTACACTAACATGTAATTGTAGCCCCATTTTTTCCCCATTTTTACAAGGGGTAAAAGGTTAAGAAGCCCCCTTATATACCTCATATGTGGATGTAAAGCGCTCTTTGGGTGCAGTATAGGGCTCAGAAGGGAAGAAGCAACAATAGGCTTTTGGAGAGCGGATTATGCTGAAATGGCATGTTGCATTTAGGAAGCCCCCATGGTGCCAGAGCAGCACAAAAAAACATGGTGCACTATTTGGGAAACTATACCCCTTAAGGAGTGTAACAAGGGTCACAGTGAGCCTTAACACCCCACAGGTGATTGACAAACTTTCGTTAAAATGGGTCGTGAAAATAAAAAAAAATTGATTTTTTTTCACGAAAATGCTGGTGTTACCCCATATTTTTAGTTTCACAAGGGGTAATAGGAGAAAATGCCCTACAACATTTGTAACCCCATTTCTTTCAAGTAAAAAAATTCCTCATATGTGGATGTAAAGTGATCTGTGGGTGCACTAGAGGGCTCAGAATGGAAGGAGCGACATTGAACTTTTGGAGAGCAAATTTTGCTGACATGGTTTTTGGGGGGCCTTAACACAGCGAGTTTCCCACTGGGAGTTTGAGCTGCAGCCGAAAATTTGCCACAGCTCCAACTTGCAGCGGGATACTCACTGTAAACCCCCACCTGTACATTCCCCGCCTGTACATACCCTGTACATTCACATGGGGGGGCAAACCTCCAGCTGTTGCAAAATTACAACTCTCAGCATGCACTAAAGACCGTGCATGCTGGGAGTTGTAGTTTTGACACAGCTGGAGGAACACTGTTGGGGAAACACCGAGTTAGATAACAGACTAACTCAGCGTTTTCCCACCAGTGTGCCTCTAGCTGTAGCAAAACTACAACTCCCAACCTTCACGGTCTGTCAGTGCATGCTGGGAGTTGTAGTTTTGCAACAACTGGAGGCATACAGGTTGGGAATCACTGTGTTAGGTACCAGAACCTAACTCAGTGTTTTCCAACCAGTGTGCCTCCAGCTGTTGCAAAACTATAACTCCCAGCATGTATTGACAGCCGAAGGGCATGCTGGGAGTTGTAGTTATGCAACAGCTAGAGTGATCTCCAAACTGTGGACCTCCAGATCTTGCAAAACTACAAATCTCGGCATGCCCAGACAGCATTTCGGGGGCAAGTTCCCCCTTTCTCAATTGTAGAAGTAATGTCTAAACACAAACATTAAAATGTCATTTAAATAACAGAAAAAGGCGCCAAGAAAACACGGGTCAGCCCGGGCGGGGCAGGGGGTATGGGGGGGGGGGACATGACAAGAGGGGTTGTATGGCACTTTTAGTAAAAACATGTCAAAATGTAGAGATACACAGTTAAAAAATCTTTGAAATAAATAATAAAACAACACATGTATGGTTTCAATTGTTCTAGTGTATTGGTATTTATAGTCACTTTCAAGTGTGGATGTAGTGTATTAGGCTTGGAAATTTAGTATTGAGGACAGGGCTTGGAGTGGTTATGTACGTGGTAAATGGGTAGTTTGCGCCGGTTCATTGATAAAATCGGGTAACCAATCAATGGATAGGTGAGCGTGACGTAATCTTCTGAGCGGAGGATCGGAGCTGAGATCTTCTATTTATATAGTCACGTGTTCCAATGGTGACCAATGAGTGGTGCCTGGTAAAAATCTTCAAAATGTAGCCAGCCAATAGTAGTAGCCCCGATGTCTATGGTGATTTTACATAGTGGGAAAACTGCTACTTTATCGGTTCAAAAAACTTGTTTGACCAATCAAGTGGATGCCTACATTTGGATGCGCCAACTGTAATTACTTCTGCAATTGAGAAAGGGGGAACTTGCTCCCGAAATGTCTGTTTCTCATTTTTATTAGCCAATAAATGTGAATTTATATTTTATATTGGACTGGAATCAATTTGATCTCTAAAAGGCAGCACCACTGCAGATCAAAATATTTCTCTGCATCCTTCACTTGGACTTCCATGGGTGGGCAGAGCAGGGGAACTGAACTTTAACCCTCTGCCCCCCAATATGCTATCGGAAGGTCAGTCCTGAGCGTCCAATCGCAGGGGATAGGAAGAGGTGGTACCCCTGCCACTTCACTCCTATCCTTCAGGGTGATCCGCCCTTATTTTCCGGGCAATCAGGTCACCAGAGACACGATTAGCTCAGAAAAAACATGATTCGATGGTCAGAATTGACCGGCGAATCATGGCGATTGCTGTTATGGGAGGGTCTCAGGACCCCCCCTAGACGATGTGCCGGGATGGCTGCTGATAGATATCAGCAGTCATCCCATTCCGATCACCGCACGGCGAGCAGCGGTGATCAGAAATACGGAGCGCGTACAAGTACTCCCTCTGTCCTGAAGTACCAGGACAGGAGGGCATACCTGTACACCCTCCGCCCCAAACAGGTTAAGGACTGGGCACAATGGCAATGTGAAAGTAGCCTTAGCTGTGAATCTAGCAACTGGGTGAAAAATAACACCAGATCACCTCTGTGTATTTCTTCACTTTTGTCTCCAGCCTCTCTACTAGAGCTGTAACCTGATGCTTTAGTAAATTGGTCTTTTAATAAATCTGAGCAGCTTTTGCAGAGCGAGGGATCTTCTTGTCAGGCTACTTTCCTGGGAGGAGCAGAAAAGTAGCCTGACAAGAAGAAAAAGGCATTTTTCTCTGATGAGAAAGTATCTTAGGTTAGCTTGTACTATTGACTTATGCAAAGTTGGTTGAAATTGTAGTGTCTATTTAAAACACGAGCCAGGACTGAAACAAAGTCAGGTTGGTAAGAACTCCACTGGCTTCTCCTCGCTCTGCTGAGCTTGATTGACAAGTCTCTTCCTATACAGAAACAGTAAGAGACCTGTCAGTTAAGCCCAGTGGGGCAAGGAGTAACAAGCAAATAGCTGGCCTCCTTGACTTTTCACCCCATTCCTGGCTCATATGTAAACTGATGTCACTGAAACACTAAATTGTAGTACATTGTAATAAGGAAGCCTATGTCTGTTTAATGTTGTCCATGGTTTAGGCAGCATGACGCACGTAATTCATTCCTTTTAATTAATATAGTAAATCATACTGGTTTATGATACCAAATTTCTTAAAGAACTAGACACAATATTAACATATGCAGTATTTAACATTTTTGTAAATATTTTATTGTATCTTTTCATGTGACAACACTGCGGAAATAACAACCTCTGATGCAATGTAAAGTAGTGAGTGAACAGCCTGTATAACAGTGTTTAACCCCTTAAGGACTCAGCCCATTTTCACCTTAAAGGGGTACTCCAGTGAAAAACTTATTTTTTTTTTAAATCAACTGGTGCCAGAAAGTTAAACAGATTTGTAAATTACTTCTATTAAAAAATCTTAATCCTTCCTGTACTTATTAGCTGCTGAATACTACAGTGGAAATTCTTTTCTTTTTGAAACACAGAACTGTGCTGACATCACAAGCCTAGTGCTCTCTACTGACATCTCTGTCCATTTTATGAACTGTCCAGAACAGCATATGTTTGCTATGGGGATTTCCTTTTACCCTGGACAGCTCCTAAAATGGACGGAGATGTCAGCAGAGAGCACTGTGCTCATGATGTCAGCAGACAGCTCTGTGTTTCAAACGGAAAAGAATTTCCACTGTAGTATTCAGCAGCTAATAAGTACTGGAAGGATTGAGATTTTTTAATAGAAGTAATTTACAAATCTGTTTAACTTTCTGGCACCAGTTGATTTAAAAATGAAAAGTTTTTCACCAGAGTACCCCTTTAAGGACCCGAGCATTTTTTTCAAATCTGACCACTGTCACTTTAAGCATTAATAATTCTGGGATGCTTTTACTTTTCATTCTGATTCCGAGATTGTTTTTTCGTGACATATTCTACTTTATGATAGTGGTACATTTTTGACAATACTTGCATCATTTCTTGGTGAAAAATTCCCCACCATTTTCAAAATCAAAATTTTTCAGGGACCAGTTCACTTTTGAAGTGGATTTGAGGGGCCTTCATATTAGAAATTCCCCATAAATGACCCCATTATAAAAACTGTACTCCTCAAAGTATACAAAATGACATTCAGAATGTTTGTTAACCCTTTAGGTGTTTCACAGTAATAGCAGCAAAGTGAAAGAGAAAACTCAAAATCTCAATTTTTTACACTAACATGTTCTTGTAAACCTAGTTTTTGAATTTTTAAAAGGGGTAAAAGGAGAAAAAGCCCCCCAAAATGTGTAACCTAATTTTTCTCGAGTAAGGAAGTACCTCATATGTGAATGTAAAGTGCTATGTAGGTGCACTAGAGGGCTCAGAAGGGACGTAGCAACAATGAGATTTTGGAGAGTGAATTTTGCTGAAATGGTTTTTGGGAGGCATATCGCATTTAGGAAGCCCCTATGGTGCCATAACAAAAAAAAAAAAAAAAACACATTGCATACTATTTTGGAAACTACACCCCTCAAGGCATGTAACAAGGGGTACAGTGAGCCTTAACACCCCATAGGTGTTTGACGACTTTTTGTTAAAGTCTAATGTGTAAATGATTTTCTTTTCACTAAAATGCATTTTTTCCCCAAATTTATCATTTTTACAAGAGATAATAGGAGAAAATGCCCCCCCCCCCAAAAAAAAATTTTTTTTAACCCCATTCCTTCTGAGTGTGGAAATACCCCATGTGTGTATGTTAAGTGCTCTGTGGGCGCACTACAATGCTCAGAAGAGAAGAAGCGCCATTGGGCTTTCGGAGAGTGAATTCGGGGGGCCAGGTGCATTTACAAAGTCCCCTTGCTACCAGAACAATGGAGCCCCCCACATGTGACCCTATTTCAGAAACTACACCCCTCATGGAATGTAATAAGGGGTGCAGGGAGCATTTACACCCCACTGGCATTCTACAGACTTTTAGAACAGTGGGCTGTGCAAATGAAAAATAAAATTTTTAATTTTCATGGACCACTGTTCAAAAAATCAGACACCTGTGGGGCATAAATGTTCACTGCACCCCTTATTACATTATGTGAGGGGTGTAGTTTCCAAAATGGGGTCACATGTGAGGGGGGGGGGGGTCCACTGTTCTGGCACCATGGGGGCTTTGTAAACGCACATGGCCTTCAATTCCAGCAACATTCTCTCTCCAAAAGCCCAATGGCGCTCCTTCTCTTCTGAGCCCTGTAGTGCACCAGCAGAGCACTTTACGTCCACACATGGGGTATTTATATACTCAGAAGAAATGGGGTTACAAATGGAGGGGTTCCTATTACCCCTTGTGAAAATGAAAAATTTGGGATAACACCAGCATTTTAGTGAAAACATAAAAAAATTTCATTTTCATGTCCAACGAAAATTCTTCAAACACCTGTGGGATGTTAAGGATCACTATACCCCTTGTTAAGTTCCGTAATGGGTGTAGTTTCCAAAATGGGGTCACATGTGAGTGTTTTTTTTTGCTTTTATGTCAGAACCACTGTAATGATCAGCCACCCCTGTGCAAATCGCTCCTGAGCCCTGTTGTGCGCCCGCAGAGCATTTTACGTCCACATATTGGGTATTTCCGTACTCAGGAGAAATTGAGTTACAAATTTTGGGGCAACACCAGCATGTTAGTGTTAAAAATTGTATTTTTTACAATAAAATGCTGGAGTAGACCCCTACTTTTCCTATTCAGGGCTACATGTAAATGTAGTGCTTTACTTTTAGTTTTGTGTAGTTTAGTGTTTTTAGGGTACATTCACACAGGTGGGGGTTCAGAGCAAATTTCCCACTGGGAGTTTGAGCCGCAGAGGAAATTTGCTGCATCTCAAACTTGTACCCTGTACATTCACATGTGGGGGGGGGGGGGGGGGCAAACCTCCAGCTGTTGCAAAACTAGATCTCCCAGCATGCCCTTTGGCTGTCCATTGTAGTTATGCAACAGCTGGAGGCACACTGGTTGCAAAACACAGAGTTTGTTACTTAACTCAGTGCTTCACAACCAGTGTGCCTCCAGCTGTTGCAAAACTACATTCCCAGCATGTATGATCTTTCAGTGCATGCTGGGAGTTGTAGATTGCAACAGCTGGAGGCACACTGATTGCGAAACAATTAGGTAACAGACTGTGTTTTGCAACTAGCGTGCCTTCAGCTGTTGCAAAACTACAACTCTCAGCATGTACTCACAGCCGAAGGGCATGCTGGGACTTGTAGTTATGCAACAGCTGGAGGCACACTACTGCAACTCCCAGCATGCCCTTTGGCTGTCAGTGCATGCTGAAAAAGAAACTTCTATTAACTGAGCAATGTAAAGGCTTATTTAATGAAAACTAATCTTGAAGATTGGCGCTCATTCTCATGCCCCCTTCGGGCCATGTAAAATGATCTCTGACAGACCACTTAAACAGCTATCAATAGGACTATTTATTGAACTCCCTCAGCTTCTTCTTCTCTTAAGAAACAATTTATATTAAATCTTGACCTGTAGTTCTTAACCAGCATTAACAGTGTGAATCATTGTCATAAAATGTATTCTGTGTCTCACATATAATAGCAAAGTTTAATTTAGTGTGAATACAGAAAACCACAAATTAGGCTGTCATTGTTTTCACGGAATATATCATCTGATCAAACCCGCTTCAATAGCTTAAACATTTGTCTCTGTTGTGGTGCACCCTCGCACCATATAACAGATATATTTGCAAAGCCTAGCAAGGCTTGTGCCAGCTCTGTCTACTATTGTATAATCAGCTGACCCAAGCGATCCCCCGGCTTTGGGTCCTATCAGCATATTTGCTGACATGATTGACTTTTTTTATGCAACAAATTGGAAATAATTTTGATTATGTTAACCATCTCTAAACTTAACCAAACTATTGCAATATCCCATATGTTCACTGTGTGAGAATGAGGTCCCATATTCCTGTGATTTTTATAATGCCTTCATTAAGATGCAATTTAAACAATTCTCCAAGACTGAGAACCATTTTTTTTCCTGTTAGCATAACCATAAATCATTCTTCATACCTAACTTCAAGGATGGTCGGAGAGATAACTTTCCATATGAATTATTCATTATAGAATAACTGTTGAAATCTCCCACGTGCTTTGCAGGTTTCAATCAGAAATGCTATTAGCATGTCTGACATAAACGACAGGATGTTAAAGCGCATAAGTTTGATATTAGTGTTTACAGCTTACGGAACCGCTGCCGAATCCACTCATTTCACATACAAACTAAATTGCTGCAATAAAATTTTAGTATTAATACTAGGTCTATCGGTTATTTGGTTTCCCAGGTTAATTGCTTTTTTTTTACTCACAGCAATTCCTCACCTCAGAACATTTGCTCCATTAAACATAATGCTGACAAATTCAGTGGTAATAAATACAGAATATAGGTATACCCTGTGCATGGACCTACATGGCTGCAGCCATATTCCTTTGTGGTGCCATATAAAGGCACGATAGGCACAATATCCACCCCTAGAAGCAATGCATCATAATACAGCATGTACTGAGCCATCTCATAATTCTTATTTCCTACAAAATCCATTAGAATTGTACATAGAGGCCCACAGATTTTATGGGTCCTTGTTATGACAATCGGTTTTACAGCCGTGTATGCAAGCTAAATAAACGGTTATTTACCAGTAGTACCGGTCATACTGTTCATGTCAGATAGTGGTTGGTTATATGTTTGCTTGGCCAACAGCTATCAATCCCTACTTCATACATCTGCACTCTTGGCCAAGCATTCCTATATTCTGAATGAGGAGAGGGAAAAAGAATGCTGCCTATAAATAAGAGTTGGAGGTTACCATACACATGAAATTGTCAGCTGATCCTGATAACATCATCAGATTTTGATGACTCTTTATCTTATGTGTATGGCCAGCTATAGCCTTTTGTAAAGTTAATTTTTATAAGCAGACAGGAATTTCCCATAGCAACCAATCAGATTGCTTCTTTCATTTTCAGAAGCCTTTTCAAAAAATGAAAGAAGTGATCTGATAGGTTGCTATGGGCAACTCAGCAACTTTTCCTCTGGACAGATTTTGATAATGTAACACTCACGTTTCTGAAGACAGGAACTCCGGTGTATGTGGATCCACTGGACCTGTGTGGCAGATGACTCGGACCGTGCCAGGGAGCGGAGTCTAAGGTGCCGCTGGTCTTCACCAGAGCCCGCCGCAAAGCAGGATGGGCTTGCAGCTGCAGGCGACACCCAGGTCGCTACCCCTGGCACGGCTCGACCACACAGGCAGCTGAGGAGATGCGAGGCACAGGAGGGATGAGGCAACTCGTAGTCTGGATAGCAGTAGGTCAGGGCAGGCAGCACAGTAGCGTAGTCATGACGTAGCAGGAGTTCAATAGGCAGCTGGCAGAAGGGCAAGGTCAAGTCACAAGAGCAGGAGATCTGGTACACGGCAAGGCAATACAAAGGAAAGCTTTCTCAAAGGCACAAGGCAACAAAGATCGGCAGAGAACTGAGGAGGGTGGAGGAATTTATAAACAAGCCACAGGTGGTTACACTAATGAGCTTACTGGCCCTTTAAATCTCACAGCTCCGGTGCGCGTATGCCCTAAGGGACGGGGACACACGTGCTGGAGCAGAGAGGTGGAGGCAGAGGTAGGAGAAACACCCGGAGAGTGACGGACTGGGGCTCGCATGCGGGTGCGTCCCGCGATGTGAGTCCCAGCCCAGTCGGCAGTAGAAGGTAAGGGGGCCAGCGTGTGAGGCCGGAGCGCATAGTGTAACAGATAAGTCTCCCCCAAAAAGTTGCAACAAGAAAAATTTAATTAAACAGCTGCAACTAAAAATACAAATGCCAGGACTACGCAAATAAGAACCAACTGGATTAGGTAGGACAAAACTAAATTAGGACAAGGCATAGAAAAAACAAGAACACTGGATACAAATGCCCAAAGCATATGCTATAATCCACACTGGACTGCAAAAGGTTGGGATATTTAAAGAGAGACTTACCCACCAGTTAAGTCAGGGAGATGTCACCTAGATACACTTCTCTGAGTGTTGTGTCACAGTTAACCACAAGGTGCAGTGCTACAGTTTTGTCATCTTCACCCCCTTGTGAGATCCTTGTTCAGTTAGTTTCTGTAATTTGGACATTAAATTAATGCAGCAAAGAGTCTTGTGAATCTAGTGAATCAAAGAGACCTGTCTTCACCTGTCTATATCTGCATTTAGACATCCCCATTCACATGCCAAAGCACCAAAGTCATATTTCTACAAAAACATTTTCTGCAAAAGTGGCATTATCTTAACGGGACAGTGATTAGATTCTGCTTCTCCTGAGCCTAAAGTTGTATCCTAAAGCTGTACTGTATCCAGCTATCTTCAACTTTATGTACTGTACTGGATTGCATCAGGAGTAAAGTCAAGATAAAATCTGTTTACCACAACCCTGGTTTTTAGAAGTCTAATTTCTAGCCTTGTGTGTGGGAACAATTTACATAAAAATTAATGTGTGTGGGGACACAGAAGGAACATTTGGGGGTCAACTCAATACCACTTAGCCAGCTGTCATATCCAACAGTAACTACTACCTTTACTATACTGTCCCCCTGGTCTTCTGCGTCCCAAATGTCCATATTCTCCATTAAATATTAAAGACATCATCATAATGAAGTTCTGGTGCCATAAATCTAGCATCTGCAAATGGTCATTCAAAGGCCTATCTGGGAAAATGAAGTGGTATTGTGCATACAATATTCCTTGAAAGAATGTAACGCTTGATCAACATGTCTTGACACCTGGGGTAATTTGTCATGTGTGACTTGTTCCTGACATATTCTATACATCGGGAGATTAATGTGCTTTAACAAGATAAAAATGTGTGGATACCGCTGCTTGAATGGATCGGCTTTCTGTATAAACAATCCTTCACATTGGTACCATTAGTCAATGACAAAGCCACTGCCCAGGTTACCATACTGGCATGTTTTATATGTTCTACATATGGCTTTAGTCTTTATTAGAATACATTTTTTACTTTTCCTGTTTATTTTTCGAAGATATTTAAAGTAACAGTAAAATGTTTAGACAAAGCGCTAATGGACACCTAGAAATTGAGTGGAAAAAGAAAAGAGCTATTTGCTAGCCTGTGAGGCATATTCATACACATGTATGTGCCTGTCCCATTCATCTGAATAAAACTTGTAGAAATCTATGCACATGATTCAGAAATAACCCCTTTTTAACATGTTCCTCCAGTATACAGAATAAGGGCTAAAAGAACGAATAGAACCATCAGAAAAATTACTTTGTTACTAGGCTAGTCAATGCTTTCTGTGACTCATATGACAAAACTCAAAAGCAATATAAAATGACTGGCCATTTTATTAGGTAACACCATGCTAGAATCACGTTGGACTCCCTTTTGCCTTCATTCTTTGTGACATAGTTTCAGTGCAGTGAACTCATTGTCATGTTCAAGAAACCAGTTTGAGATGATGTGATCTCTGTGACATGGTGCATTATCCTGCTGGAAGTAGCCATCAGAAGATACACTGTGGTCTTAAAGGGATGGGCATGGTCAGCAACAATACTCAGGTAGGATGTTGCATTTAATTATGCTTAGTTGGAACTAAGGGACCCAAAGTGAGTCAAGAAAATTTCCTCCACATTATTACATCATCAACAGCCTAAACCGTTGATACAAGGCAAGAAGATGATTTCATGTTGTTTACGCCAAATTCTGATCCTGCCAGCTAAATGTTGCAGCTGCAATTGAGACACATCAGACCAAGCAACTTTCTTCCACTTTTCGATTGCCAAATTTTGGTGAGCAAAAATAGTTGACAGAAGTGACATGCAGTGTGGTCTCCAGCTGCTGTAGCCCATCTGCTTCAAGGTTCATACATTGTGCATTTACAGATGGTATTCTGCATATCTTTGTTATATTGAGTGGTTGAGTTACTGTTGTCTTCTTATCATCTCAAACCAGTCTGCCTGTTCTGTGATCTCTGACATCAACAATGCCTTTTTGTCCACACAACCACCATTTATTGGTTAGTTTCTCTTTTTTGGACCCTAGAGATGGTTGTGTGTGAAAATCAGCGTAGATCAGCATTTTCTGAAATACTCAGACCGGCCGGTTTGGCACCAACAACCATGCCACATTCAAAGTCACTTAAATCCCTTTTTTTCACCAGTCTGAGCTCGGTTATCTAAATGCATTGAGCTGCATTGACTGCTTAGCTTGCTAAGCTATTTGTGTTTACAAGAAATTGAACAACTGTACCTAATAAAGCAGCCAGTGAGTGCATGTGAAACATATATTTTGTTGGGTGGTACATGACAAATGCTCATTCATCTTTGCCTCAGCACTGTAGAGAGAAGTCATGGGGCATAAAGACAAGTTCTTTTAGCTTTGTTCAAAAATGTACAATAAATGCTGTGAGTAAAGACCACAAGGTCTGAAATGCATCCATCAGTCATTATTTTGAATTTTCCATTTTCTTCCTGCATGGTCTTTGTAATATCCGTTTATCTGTATTTTGCATTTTTCTGCTTTGGGTACTGTTCAGACATTGGGGTTTATTTACTAACGTGATCCCGACTCTTTTTCTCGGGTTTTACACCCAAATTGTGTTGCACAATTTTGGGGCCAAAAAAAAAAAAAAAACCCTCCATTTTTCAAGAAAAACCTAACATATTTACTAAGGTTTCCACATAAAATGTGGTGGATTTGAGCTGGGAAAAACCTGACAGATCAGAACAGTTATAGAAAGAGCAAAATGTATGGAAAAGTGCAAAATGTAGAGAAATATTACTAAACACCTTGGAAAAATATCGGTTGGGAATAAAAACCCACAAAGAAAACTCCACTCCACTCTTAGTAAATAACCCCCATTATGTTTATGTCAAAACAGTTTTTGTGTTTATTCTCCCTGGTTTGGGAAGAGTTAACCTTCCAGCCCTTCAGTACTAGGAGTGTGTATAAGACCTCTTCAGGTAATGCTCTGGGCTGGTAATTACACCTATTCCTCTGACTATATTTGCATTATTTTTCTATGTCTATGTGTGTGCACTAATGTTTTTAGTTGTTTATAGTTATTTGATATAGATTTTAGCTTTCCTTCTTTTAGTACCTTTGTCAGGTTTAAGTATTCTTGTATTGTTCATTCTGCGTATGCTTTGTGTTTCCTGAGTCCATATTCACACTGTGCATTTTGTCAGTCCTGTTTTTGACCTTGATTGATCCTTGATCTCCTAGGATAGAATCCTATTCTGAGCCTTGTGCTAATCCGTCTATCTAGGAGTGAGTTAGTCTTGTGTCTTTACCCGTGTTTGCTTGTATTTAGGATTTTTGTTTCCTCCTAGGCTAGTATCTTGTTCACACTGGTGATTGTGTCAGCTAGCTAGGAGCCTATTTGGCTTTAGTATTGTTGTCCATTCATGATTGGAGAGGGGTGTCCAGTGTGATTCTTGTTTAGAGTCCAGTGTGAACAGTGCTCTTGATTTCCTTACCCATTTATTGTTCTGACATTAAGTTAACCTGTTCATCCTCCTGCATCTCCTGGTATATTCTGCTGTATACTTAGCCTCATATCTAATCTTGTTCATATTATCATATCTGCTGTTCATCTTGATCCTGGTTCTTGAATGTTTGTTAGTATGCTATATCCTGCCTGGTTTATATGTTTGTAGCTTTGAAATATTCCTGTTATGTTCCTGACATGTACAGTTTGTTTTGTTTGACTCTTACGCCCATGCACTTAAGTGCAGTATAGGGTCCGTCCTCGTGATTGTTGATCCGGCGTTTAGGGCGGATGGTCAATAGGAAGGGACAGCAGTTGTAGGGACAGTTAGGGCTCAATAACTCCCTGTTCCCTGCCCCCTTCCATGACAGTCTTACTCTGTATTATGAAGATTTAAAGACTGAGCAATAATGAACCAGTGTTCTGTCTAAGCTGAGTGCTCTGGATAGGAAAGAGTAAAAAAAATTTTGTAATGAGGGTAATAAGCTCAATTAGAAATTTAGCTGACTGCAGGGTGTGGAATTTTTAACTCTATTTCTAGAGCACAAAGCTCAGAGAGACAGTGGTCCTGACATCTGCTTCATTACTAGACTCCAGATGTCTTCTTGTAGTCCTTAGGTGCATCTTCTGTCACCTTCATTGATATGCTGTGTGTTTAAAGGCTTCATACTTCTTTATCATGGCAGTCACAGCCATATGAAGATGGTTCTGGGAACCTTAAAGGGGTTGGCTACTTCTTCAGTGATATAATGAAATATGTTGTTTAATAATAATAATAATAATAATAATAATAGTATTCCACTTACATACTGTGCATATAATACAGTACTGGCTCGCTCCTTCTGCATGTGGATGGACAGCTCTCTCATCCATAACAGGACATCCAGTGGAGAAACATGTGGCCACACAGCATCACCCAGCCTTCTCCTCTGTGCCTGCGCTAGTTCCTTGCACACAGTGTGTTCCTATGGAAAAGCATGAGTGTCGTAATGATTGCATGCTCCTGCCAAAGTCCACAATTTTATGGCCAGCAGAGCCGTCCGGTCTGATCAAAAGCATGGGAGATCGAGGGTGCAGAGCTTCATCACTATGCAGAATGTGGCATATTATCATTGATACATGTTCCATTAAGGTGCCAAAGAGGTGGCCAACCCTTTAACTGCTAATTTCCCTGAAGGGGGATAAAGTTGAACAACAGAGAGCAATTACATTTAGCGTTCTAGCTTAGTATTTTTTGTTAAAAAATAAAAAATAAAAATTACATACTCTAATTCTGTGTAAAAAACATTTCAATAAAAATCCCAATTAATATATCCCTCTATATTAGGAGATTTAAATGGGTACTTCAGTGGAAAACTATTTGTTCCAGAAAGTTAAACAGATTTATGAATTTCTTCTATTAAATAATCTTAATCCTTCCAGTACTTAGCAGCTGCTGTATACTAAAGAGGAGGTTGAGTTGTTCTTTCCAGTCTGACCTCAGTGCTCTCTGCTGACACCTCTGTCCATGTCAGGAACTCTCCAGAGCAGGAGCAAATCCCCATAGCAAACCTCTCCTGCTCTGGAGAGTACCTGGCAGGCACAGAGGTGTCAGCAGAGAGGACTGTGGTCAAACAGAAAAGAACTACACAATTTGCCCTGGAGTATACAGAAGCTGATAAGCACTGGAAGGATTAAGATTTTTTTTAAAGGGGTTCTCCGGTGCTTACACATCTTATCCTCTATCCAAAGGATAGGGGATAAGATGCTTGATCGCAGGAGTCCCCCTGCTGGGGACGCCCGTGATCATGCACGCGGCACACTCCGGGGATTGATTACAAATGGGGTGCCGAGTGCATGATCACGGGCGTCCCCAGCGGCGGGACTCCCACGATCAGGCATCTTATCCCCTATCCTTTGGATAGGGGATAAGATGTGTAAGCACCGGAGAACCCCTTTAAGTAATTTACAAATGTGTTTAACTTTCTGGAACAAGTTGAATTGAGAAAAAAAAAATTTCTACTGGAGTACCCCTTTAAGGAAAAATAGCTAGATAATACCAGTGTCATAGTAATAATCTTTTAAAACAGATGACTGGTGGCTAAGGCAACACGCTTGGGATCCATGGGCAACCTTTCAATCATCTAACAATGCCTACCCTGCTTCCCTCACTTCTTACAGCCCATATGGCCGATCCAAACTGATCTAACTATGCTTCTTCTTTTCTCACAAGCTATTTAACATGCATTCTAACTACAAAAACTCTCCACCCCAACTCCTTGTACTTGTATTGTTATTTTTCATAATCCCTAGCAAGTATTATGCACTAATTGCAATGGGAATAATGCAGCCTGGATCGTTCTTAGTTCCAGAATGGGGCATGGACACCTTCTTTTAATTTCAGCAAATGAAAAGATGGTGCATGATAAAAAGTACAAAACATGTGATGCATTTCGAACTTTCAGTTCTTGTTCACACCATTTATTGTATTTCTGAGACTTGCATGTCCTTTTATGGTTGCATCACTCTATCATGCTTTCCTAAACTGTTCTTACATTTGTTGTTTAATCTTTAATAAAAAGAGATTTCCAAAGAGAATTAAACAAACAACAACATTGGGACCTTATGTTTTGCTTATGTTTTGTATAGAGCATAACAATGTACCATGTTCTCACAGCCATTCTAAACATGACAAATGGCAGGAAGGCTTCTGGAGACCTGCTTCCATTGTTACATAAATGTATAGTTCACATACATTCCATAAAGTGAATATTACCCCAGAAAGTACACTTTATGATAGGACATAACATATTTCCTTGCCCTATCCTGCCTACATTCCTAGTCACTGTTGTTGGTGGAGTCACCTAGCAAGGACAATACATTTTATGGAAAAGGGATACTAGACTATAAACTTTCTAAAATAAAAACTGGAATAGTGCACTTCCCCACATTGGACTTTGAAAAGCACCATAGCGCTATAAAACTTTTTCAGGCAGAAGTCTTACTTTTTACTTCACTCCTGGTTATACCCTTAAAGGGGTGCTCCGCCCCTAGACATCTTATTCCCTATACAAAGGGGACCTTCACGATCTTGGCTGCGTCACTCCAGTCATCTGGAGCACAGAGCGAACTTCGCTCCGTGCCGGATGACTGGCGATGCGGGGTCAGAGGCTCGTGACATCATGGCCATGCCCTTGTGACATCACAGCCATGTTCCCTCAATGCAAGTCTGGGGGAGGGAGCGTGATGCAGTCACGCCCCCTCCCATAGACTTGCATTGAAGGTGTGTGGCCATTATGTCACAAAGGGTGTGATCGTGATATCACGAGCCTCCGATGCTGCACCCGATGCTCTAAACGAATGCTGGGTGCAGCAGGGAGATCGCGGAAGTCCTTTGGATAGGGGATAAAATGTCTAGGGGCAGAGTACACCTTTAACCCCTTCATGACAAAGCCCATTTTCACCTTCAGGACCAGGGCATTTTTTGAAAATCTGACCACTGTCACTTTAAACATTAATAACTCTGGAATGCTTTTACTTATCATTCTGATTCCAAGATTGTTTTTTTGCGACATATTCTACTTTATGTTATTGGTAACATTTCACTGATATTTGCATCCTTTCTTGGTAAAAAATCTAAAAATTTCATGAAAATTTAGAAAACTTTGCATTTTTCTAACTTTGAAAGTCTCTGCTTGAAAGGAAAATGGATATTCCAAATAAATTACATATTGATTCACATATACAATATGTCTACTTTATGTTTTCATCAAAAAAATGACGTGTTTTTACTTTTGGAAGACATCAGAGGGCTTCAAAGTTCCGCAGCAATTTTCCAATTTTTCTTAAGATTTTCAAAATCGTACTTTTTCAGGGCCCAGTTCAGGTTGGAAGTGGATTTTAAGGGTCTTCATATTAGAAATACCCCATAAATGACCCCATTATAAAAACTGCATCCCCAAAGTATTCAAAATGACATTCAGTAAGTGTTTTAACCCTTTAGGTGTTTCACAGGAATAGCAGCAAAGTGAAGGAGAAAATTCTAAATCTTCATTTTTTAAACTTGCATGTTCTTGTAGACCCAATTTTTTAATTTTTACAAGGGGTAAAAGGAGAGAAATCACCCTAAAATTTGTAACCCAATTTCTCTCGAGTAAGGAAATACCTCATATGCCTATGTTAATTGTTCGGCGGGCGCAGTAGAGGGCTCAGAAGGGAAGGAGCGACAATGGGATTTTGGAGAGTGAGTTTTTCTGAAAGGGTTTTTGGGGGGCATGTCCCATTTAGGAAGCCCCTATGGTGCCAGAACAGTGGACCCCCCCACATGTGACCCCATTTTGGAAACTACACCCCTCATGGAATTTAATAAGGGGTGCAGTGAGCATTTACACTCCACTGGCGCTTGACAGATATTTGAAACAGTGGACTGTGCAAATGAAAACTTTTATTTTTCATTTTCACAGACCACTGTTCCAAAAATCTGTCATACGCTAGTGGGGTGTAAATTCTCACTGCACCCCTTGTTACATTCCGTGAGGGGTGTAGTTTCCAAAATGGGGTCACATATGGATATTTATTGTTTTGCGTTTGTCAGAACTGCTGTAACAATCAGCCACCCCTGTGCAAATCACCTCAAATGTACATGGTGCACTCTCCCTTCTGGGCCTTGTTGTGCGCCCCCAGAGCACTTTGCGCCCACATATGGGGTATCTCCGTACTCGGGAGAAATTGCATTACAAATTTATAGGGTCTTTTTTCCCTTTTACCTCTTGTGAAAATGAAAAGTATAGGGCAACACCAGCATGTCAGTGTAAAAAATTTATTTCTTTACACTAACATGCTGGTGTAGACCCCAACTTCACCTTTTCATAAGGGGTTAAAGAAGAAAAAGCCCCCCAAAATTTGTAAGGCAATTTCTCCCGAGTACGGCGATACCCCATATGTGTCCCAAAACTGTTGCCCTGAAATACGACAGGGCTCCAAAGTGAGAGAGCGCCATGCGCATTTGAGGCCTAAATTAGGGATTTGCATAGGGGTGGACATAGGGGTATTCTATGCCAATGATTCCCAAACAGGGTGCCTTCAGCTGTTGCAAAACTCCCAGCATGCCTGGACAGTCAATGGCTGTCCGGCAATACTGGGAGTTGTTATTTTGCAACAGCTGGAGGCTCCGTTTTGGAAACAGTAGCGTACCAGACGTTTTTCATTTTTTTGGGGGAGGGGGGCTGTGTAGGGGTATATGTATATGTAGTGTTTTTTACTTTTTATTTTAGGTTAGTGTTAGTGTAGTGTAGTGTTTTTAGGGTACAGTCACATGGGCAAAGGTTCACAGCAAGTTTGCCGCTGGGAGTTTCAGCTGCAGCGCAAAATTTGCGCCATCTCAAACTTGCAGCACTCACTGTAAACCTCCGCCCATGTGAGTGTACCCTGTACATTCACATTGGGGGAGGGGGCAAACATCTAGCTGTTGCAAACTCCGAGCATGCCCTTTGGCTGTCCGTGCATGCTGGGAGTTGTAGTTTTGCAACAGCTGGAGGCACACTGGTTTGGAAACACTAAGTTAAGTAATAAACTTTCAAGTGTTTTGCAACCAAACTTAGTGTTTCCAAACCAGTGTGCCTCCAGCTGTTGCAAAACTACAACTCCCAGCATGCATGGTCTGTCAGTGCATGCTGGGAGTTATAGTTTTGCAACAATTGCAACAGCTGGAGGCACTGAGGTAGGAAACTTACAATGTTTCCCAACTAGTGTGCCTCCAGTTGTTGCAGAACTACAACTCCCAGCTTGCCCAGACTGCCCAGGCATGCTGGAAGTTGTAGTTAGGCAATATCTGAAGGATCAGATGTTGCCGAACTACAACTTCCAGCATGCTTGGGCAGTCTGGGCATGCTGGGAGTTGTAGTTTTGCAACATCTGGAGGTCCACAGTTTGGAGACCACTGTATAATGGTCTCCAATCTGTGCTCTTCCAGATGTTAAAGAACTACAACTCCCAGCATGCCTGGACAGACTGAGCATGCTGAGATTTGTAGTTTTGCAACATCTGGAAGAGCACAGATTGGAGACCATTATACAGTGGTCTCCAAACTGTGGACCTCCAGATGTTGCAAAACTACAACTCCCAGCATGCCCAGAAAGCCAAAGGCTGTCTGGGCATGCTGGGAGTTGCAGTTTTGAAACTCCCAGAGGCAGCAGTGAGATCGCTTTACGACTATCTCACTGCTGCCAATGAAGATGCCGCACTGCTGCCGGAAACTCACCTCTGGGATGTAGCGCCACCGGGACCGCCTGGAGGACTCCGCTCGCGCCGGGACCGCTCGGGACACCACATGGCCGGGTAAGTGACGCCGGGGGACGGATAAGGGACACTTAGCAGAGCGGTGTGTGTCCCGATCCCCGTGATCCGGACTCACACACCGCGCTGCTAAGTATTCTGGTAGCGAAACGCTGCTATCAGCTAGTCAGATTTGACTAGCTGATAGCAGCGATCGCTGGGGGGGGGGGATGAAATTCCCCCGTGGTCACATGGTAATATGGCTGGCTATCAGTGATAGCCACCATCTTACCGGGCGCTGCGGGATTTTCATGACGTACCTGTATGTCATGGGTCGGGAACACCTTGCCACTCATGACGTACAGGTATGTCATAGGTCGGGAAGGGGTTAAAGGGGTACTCCCGTGGAAAAGTTTTTTTTTTTTAAATCAACTGGTGCCAGAAAGTTAAACAGATTTGTAAATCACTTCTATTAAAAAATCTTAATCCTTCCAGTACTTTTTAGGGGCTGTATACTAAAGAGAACGTTTTCCACGGGAGTACCCCTTTAAGTCAGTAGTGAAAATTCTGATTGCTCTTAGGCTTGTTTCACACTTCAAAATTACTCCATTTTAAAGATCCGTAAGAAGTTCCGTCTGAAAATCAGCTGTAAAACGGCAGTTACAAAATCCTATACGGCATTTAGAAAATCCCATTATAGTCTATGGGATTTTTCTAGTGCATGCACTATTTCTCCCGTTACTATCTTCCGTCACAAAATAACGGCAGTTATTAATAACGGGCTATAACGGGTTAAAATGGCTATTAGAAAAATCCCATAGACTTTAATGGGATTTTCCAACTGCCGTATAGGATTTTGTAACTGCCGTTTTACAGCAGATTTTCAGACGGAACTTCGTATGGATCTTTAAAACGGAGTAATTTTGTAGTGTGAAAGGGGCCTTAGTATTACCATAGTGCCAACTTCCCAGTAGCTCTCATAA
Organism: Hyla sarda; assembly: GCF_029499605.1. Lineage (NCBI taxonomy): Eukaryota > Metazoa > Chordata > Amphibia > Anura > Hylidae > Hyla > Hyla sarda. The sequence continues at coordinate 104,549,985 of NC_079191.1, read as the reverse complement.
GGCCAGTCAGATAATAATACTAACAATGACAAATGTTTAATTTTCATAAGAATAAAACAGGCAAAAATACAAAACACACAGCCAAATCATGGGGAAAAATAGTGTTCTAAACTTTTTCATTTTCTTCAAACTTTTTCTTTTTATTGCCCCATCACTAATGTTACAGTGCACAACTCAGCATTTACTGAAGCCATAAATAATGTACAACGTCTCCAGCTCTCCTTAGCTGCCAAAAAGTTTAATGCTGCCCAGACCGAGGCATCATTAAGTAAATAACACCTCTCATTTACAGTATGCCATTTGTATATGTAGGGATAGGAAGAATCTTTATATTCAGAGTGTGTCCCAACATGATATGGCCAAGACTTACAACTAACAATGTAATGGTTCGTAAAGATAAGAGAGTGATAAATGAACTATGTTTGCACATGCCACATTCGACAATAACATTTTAATAGCACATAAAACAGGACTGCAGCCCAGCCAAAGGAATCTGCAAATATATAGCCACTGACGTCACTGGTTTGTGAATGGCCCTTATAACACAACAAAGTGATGGATAGTGATGTCATGTGTTTTACATGTCCAGATGACGTGGACTGCCATTTAGCAGCTATTGTTTTTTTATCCCAGAGATATTAAGTGACTCGAATTGATTTGTAGATAAACATAACACTTGGTGATGTATTACCCCTTATATACCCAGATGTTTCTGCTTGACATTGTTAGCAGTGCAAGGCATGGTTAATTATGTTTATCTAACCCGCTCTTTCCAGACAGTTAAGAAAGGCTATGCTCTCTGCACTTTATATTATACACTCGCTGTCTATCTCAATCCTACTCTCTCTCATTCATTTCCAGATTCAAGGGGATCTAGATCTAGGCACATAAAGATCATTTAAAGGCTCTGTACAATTTTTACCATCACTATTTTGCACGCAGCAGAAAACTAGAAGCAAATAGTGTTGATTAAAAATACCATTCCCTTTTCACTTTGCAGCTCCGTTACAGATGTATCTCCATGGTTACGGAATACAAGCAATAATCTGAACCAATAATCGGGTGTGCACCATGCCATGTGCCTCATTATTTTTGCTAAACTATAGAAAGTAAAAATGCAAATGGAAAGGATTAACACTGTTGGATCAGACTTCATAAAAGTCACCATAGTTGCAAAGGTACTTCATTTTTTGTGCTAGGTGTATTTAGGCAATAGCCTTGGTTGCAAATGCAAGTGTACAGCCTACACAGAGCACAGGTGCAGGTGCTATCAAAAATGGTGGGGTCCCTTACCCAGCTCAAGGCCTGGAACACCCATGGACCCCTGTAAAGAGAAAATATTGCCATAATACATATTACCATTATACTGTTACTGACTATACCAGACCAATATTACCAATAATACCAGTATACAAGAAGGAAATATTATCACCATACATTTTACCATTATACTGTTACTTACTGATCAATATTACCAATAATACCTGTATACAAAGAGGAATATTATCACCATACATTTTACCATCATACTGTTTCTAACGAAATCCTGTATACTGAGACCAATATTACCAATAATACCAGTAAACAAGAAGTAATATTATCACCATACATATTACCAGCATACTGTTTCTGACTAAATCCTGTATACTGAGACCAATATTACCAATAATACCAGTAGAGAAGGAGGAATATTATCACCATACATATAACCACAATACTGTTACTGACCAAAAACTGTATACTGGTTAATATTACCAATAATACCAGTACAGTGGTCCCTCAATATATGATGGTAATTTGTTACAAACGAGCCATCGTTTGTCGAATCCATCGTATGTTGAGGGATTCGTGCAAAATGTAAAGTATAGGAAGCTGTACTCACCTGTCCCCGCCGCTCGCAATGGTGTCCCCGCCGCTCCCGATGGTGACCCCGGGCTCTCCTGGTCATCTCCGGTCCTCCGCTGTCTTCTCCGGTCCTCTGCTGTCTTCTCCGGTCCTCCGCTGTCTTCCGCAAGGCCTTACTGGGCCTGCGTAGCGACGTCATTACGCCTCTGCGTACGCCATTCCTATTGGATGACGTGCGCAGAAGCATATTGACGTCATCGGAGAGGGCCGAGAAGACACCGGAAGACCAGCGCTGGACCCGGAGGGCACCCCGGAGCATCGTGGAGGGGTAAGTAATACTTACCGCACCACACGGGGAACATTAAGCTGCTATCCGGCAGCAGCTTAAGCATTTTGCGCTGCCGGATAGCACTTAATGCGATGGCCCCGACATAAAAAAGCATTGTATGTCGATGCTGACATCGACATGCGATGGCCTCTGAGAGGCCATCGTATGTTGATTTGATCATATGTCGGGGCCATCGTAGGTCGGGGGGGTCACTGTATACAAGGAGGAATATTATCACCATACATATTACCATCATACTGTTACTGACCAAATCCTGTATACTGATTAATATTACCAATAATACCAGTATACAAGGAGGAATATTATCACCATACAAATCATCAGAAGTGTAACTTGTAGCTTCAGGGCACCAATGCAAAATCTGTAACAGGGCCCCGTATCTACTGAGTGCCATTTATTATACAGTTTTTTTATTGTGGGGCAGAGGTGCCTTTGGAACCCCTTAGGCACCAGGGCTCCACCATTGACCATCATACTTTTACTTTCTAAATACATTTTAGATGCTAATTTATCATGAGATTTGTTGAGCTGTACAAAAAAGGGTCATGGGCCGAATATGGCTCCCAATCAATACTGTGGTTAAAACGTTTATAAAGCAACATGTGGCATTGTATACAAGTAGAAATGTTCCAGCACAGTTAGTATTCCACTTAATAAAGACATGTTGTAGGTTCATGAGACTTTGGAAATGTCTTCACATAAACATCCAGTGCCAAGGGTTGTGTCATCATAACTGGCTGTAGCAGTACTAAATATGTGATCTAATGTTCCAGCACATCATTGGCTCAGTATTCAATTAATTACAGACCTGTAGCATAAATAAAAGAATAGAAGTGAATTTGTCATTTATTATTTTATAAATGTTGTCCATTGTCCACACTATACTATACTATGTAAGGCTGAGGTTTCCTGTACCCAACATGTACAGGAAACCTTCATTTTTTATCTAATGTATAAGGACTGTCAGACTCTATTGATTTTCACTACTGACTTGAAATTATTATATTTTTTCTCTTTTTTTTTTTTTGGTAAGCCCTACTAATCATAAAGAATAAGAGGGCTTCCCATTACTTGTTTTGAACAGTATTTACTCCATCTCAATGGAACCATTAAACCTAAGCTTTGCAGAATGTACACATTGCAGTGCTGCCTAGTTCTTTACACGGTCCTCCCTTCTCACTGTATATGCAGTATATGGGACACTTGCACATTGCACAGAGAGCATGTCCCCACTGCAGCCTCTGAAATGGTCACAACTAGAAAACCCTGTACTGGTGTCCAAGATATAGAAGCCCCGGGTTACCACATGTGGTCACCACTAGTGTTGAGCGGCATCTTCGCGAATATTCGCATAGTCGTAATATTCTCGTTTTATTTTCGCATATGCGAATATTCGCGTGTGCGAAAATTAGCATATGCGAAAATTTGCATATACAAAATTTTGCATAAGCGAAAATTCGTATATGCGAAAATTAGCATATGCAACTTTTCGCATATGCGAAAATTCGCACACCAGTCTCACACAGTAGTATTAGAGCCTTCTTACACCACATAAGCTGGAAGCAGAGAGGGATGATCACTGTGATGTGTACTGTGATAAAAAAAAACAAAAAAAAATGAATATTCGTAGTTACGAATATATAGCGCTATATTCGCGAATATTCGCGAATTCGCGAATATGCGATATTCGAGAATAAAATTCGAATTGCGAATATTCGCGAGCAACACTAGTCACCACATGTCATTACTATGGCTCATCTGGTGTAGGGATACCCATATAGATATTGATATCTTTTTACCCCATCTACTTCAACATAAATTGATATAATTGACATGTCCTAGGTGAACTTTCTTCATAAAGTCTAAGATAGATAATTTTGGAGGCATTAGCCTGTCTTTTAAACATTGTTCTCCCACTATGTCTTTAAACATGTGTTTTAAGCTGATATGTAGCTCCAAATATATTTTGCCTAGCAATGTGCGTCTTTTAATTGTTGTCATTAATTTACATTAAACTCAAAATGTATCTCCTTAAGTGACAGCTCTCACTGCATCAATGTCTGTCAGGGCTTTCTGTAGATGAATGAGTATAAATGGCAGTAATATCCCTAATTAGCATATGCAGTAATATGCAAATACGCACATTCTTGACAGTCCATCTTGAGCATACAAAAATATCCAAACTTACTTGGAAACGTCTATATTACACGTGTTTTTTTAGAGAAACTGTAAGATCCATTGATTGTGAGGATTTGCATTGCAAATGATAAAGAATGAATTAGCTGCATTGCATACTTACACTTGAAAAGTTTCCTGAATATTCAGCCCCTCTAATGTCTTACTCTTTGAGATCATTATTGGTAAGTGTTGGATTTAATTAAGAATTTCTGTTAATAACATTTATAAAAATTATACATTAAAAAAATTCTAAAATTATATTATTAGACTGAATGGATCATATCTTTACAAGCCTTTCCGATTTCTTCTGCAATTCTGTCTGTGTATTTGCCTTTCTTTCAAAGTGTCAAAACTACATATTACATTAAAAACAGCAAGTAAGCCTATATTAAGCCTCTGTTCACTTCATTTTCTGTGAATACATTCACTGTTTGAGAACACTCACGGCACATTCACCAAATGTAACCAGCCCCAATTTACCCAATGGTGGGAAACAAAGGCCTTTTGTCCTCTGGCAGGCTCTATATATATATATCAATATACTTTTGTTTACTAAATAGATAAGCATGGTTGACTAAGCTTTTCTATTCAGCGACACCCAAATGTAGACTCTGGATTGTCATGACTCGGGGTGGACAGGGAGAGTGAGCCCTAAGCTGTCCCTAGATACACTTTCCCTGCCTACTTGCCCATCCACTCTAAACGGCGGATTGACAACTTGGTTTCTCCCTGCGCTAAAGTTCAATGGACGTAAAGGTACACAAATAATACAGTACATAGTCGGGGGCAGGTCAGAAACGTAACAGGAATATCCAACAACAAGATAAACCAGGCAGGATATAGCATACTAACATACAGTTCAAATACCGTAATCAAAATAAACGGCAGATATGACTAAATGAACAAGACTAGATACGGAATAAGTATACAGCAGAAACCAGGACATGGAGTGGATGAACAGATGAACTGAATGTCAAACACTAAACGGGTCAGAAAACAGAACTAGAACACTGTTCACACTGGACACTGAAGAAAGAACAAACTAGACTCCCCACTCCAAACGTGGATGGACATCAATACCAATACCAAATAGACTCCTAGACAGCTGACACACTCCACCGTGTGATCAGGATACTGGCCTAGAAGGAGACAGAAATATAATACACAGAACACTGGACTGAGAACCAGATGAGTCTGAACAGGCTCCAAAGAAAACTACAAAAGCCAAATTTCAAAACATGGAGGAATACGGGTCAGGACTCTAAACAGGAATACTAAATACTGAGCAGGGATACATGCACAAGTCTCACAGTGTGAAAACAGACTAAGATATAAAGGTTAAAGAAGAACAGACATACATAATCCTAAAAAACGACAGATGTACTTAAAACCAAGCAGACTAAAATCGATATCATAACAGGAATGTAACCATGGTTAAAACACAGATATTAACAGTCAGATATAGCAAAAGGGAATCATAAACCATAGTCATAGTAGAACTAATCAACAGCCCAGAGTTCAGCAGAGCTCGGGTTTACATAGTCCCACCCGAGTTCCCATTGGTAAAAGCATTCACTATTCCCTAGCCAGGGAGAATAGCACAGAAAACATTCATGCAGAAAAACAAGGTCTGAATAGGACCTAAAACAGAAAAAAAGCAAAAACACAGAAATGGACATTACATGAATTATATACCGTTTTGTACATGGAAGCCTATGGGCACTATATGACATTGTATGCCTATTCAGGGACATGCATCAGAGTCCTTTATTTAAGATATACATTAGAAAACCCTCCCAACTGAAGTCTCTATTGCAGTCTTAATAGAGCCTAGTAACTTCAGTTTCTGTAGAGACTGACAAAGTTGTTGATACTGTGGTCATATCATCAGTTAGGACTGGATATTGGGGGGGGGAGGGGCAACAAAAACATACAAAGTTATAAAAGTGATCAAGAGTTGGCTTGAAAAAAGGTATTTCCACTAAGCAAAGTTGGTAATAATATTACCAATAATATTACATAATATTAGGAAGTACAAAATGTGCCATTTTTTAGGTAAAATAATGTATTTTAGGTAAAATAATGCATATCATTGTACCATCTTTCTCCTGCATAAATCTAGTTGAACTGTGGCTCTGTGACATTTTACCCACTTTCACATAAACCACCTTGCTTGCATGAACAGTGGACGCTAACTGCCAGAACTTCTGTAGACTGTAGTTGGACTGAGGATGTGTGACCACCTAGCGGATTCCATAAGGTGGTAATAGCCAAGGTCAACGGGTTATTTAACCAATGCAGGCACAATAGGGATTAGTTAGTATATATCTCTCACCCAGCATATTTTTAGAAATGCTTGTACTTTTGAATATTCAATCTCACATTATTTTGCTAATGTAAATTATGTACTAGAGGATTAGGATATTTTGTTGTCCTTTACCGTGATACAGAATTTCCGCTTGATTTATTGGAATACTTATGCCTGATATCATTATTTTGCTAAGACATGTCAAAAGTTTTACAAATGACAGGAACTCTTTGAGTACTGTTTGTCCCTTAAAGGGGTACTCCGGCCCTAATACATCTTATCCCCTATCCAAAGGATAGGGGATAAGATGTATGGTCGCGGGGGTCCGCCGCTGGGGACCCCCGCAATCTGTCATTCCACATCCATCTTTGTGAGCTCTCCGCAGCACTGGAGGCTCTGAGTGTGAAGTGTGACTACCACGCAGCCGGAGTATTGCGACGTCACGACTCCACCCCTGTGTGAAATCATTCCCCGCCCCCTCAATGAAAGTCTATGGGAGGGGCGTGATGGCCGTCATGCCCCATCCCATAGACTTGCATTGAGGGGCTGGAGCGTGATGTCACACGGGGGCAGAGTTGTGACGCCACTATACTCCGGCCCCGTGGTTGTCACGCTTCACACTTTGAGTCTCCAGCGCTGCAGAGAGCTCACAAAGGTGGGTGCGGAATGACAGATTGTGGGGGTCCCCAGCAGTGGGACCCCCGCAGTCATACATCTTATCCCCTATCCTTTGGATAAGGGATAAGATGTGTTAGGCCCAGAGTACCCCTATAAATCCATATAAAGTGCAAAAAGTTGCAGAAAAGAAAACAAAAACAGGAATATTTCTACTTAGAATCATCTGCATTTAACAGATTAGTAGTTTTCATATGAAAGTTCCAGAACAAATAAATAGTGGGTTGCAACTCTGTTTCACAGTTTTAACCCTTGTGTTAGTAGTTAGTCAGGCGGCCATAAGTTGGTTAGTCATGGCTCCAAATTCATCACATTCCCATTTATTTTGCATTGTGTTATACACAGTAAATTTTCATGTGCTTTTCCTAACAGCATTTCCTAGACTTGTACTCATCCTTGTGTTTTTTCTCATAGGACTAAACAGTACTTGTGCAAAATAATATAGTGGGTGCAATACAATAGCTTAACTGGTGGTGACCTAACATAAACAAAGTAATTAATCGATTTTATTGGAATATAATAAAAGTTATATTTTAAGGTTCCTAGAGAATTCAGTGTGAATAAGTAGCATCTGTTGACATCTCCCTCAATACTTTGCACTGCCAAATTAAAAATTACAGTACAGTGTATAAGTTTTTGCCTCATTAAAAGTCCCTAAATAAGAGTACTATACTTTGGCCTAATAACCCTTCCATTTAATTGCATAAATAGCAGTACTGTCAGAACCTATAGGGTTAAAAGGTTCTGACAGGTTTTTTGTTGCCAGGTTATGCTTATTTGTCAGGCTGGTTAGCTGACCTTTTGATGAGAGCACCTGCGGGGTTGCCTATTAAACCTGGCATTTTGCTCTCATTCAATGCCTGTGACAGAGTCCAACTCCAGTAGCTAGTGGTTTACCCTGTTTATTCTTGTTAACCCGGCATCTGTGACTTCTGGCTTATCTTCTCGACTTCTCTCCGGTATTAGCGATTTTGTACTTTGACAATTCCTAGTTTTTTACGCTGATAGTGGACATCGACTTATTGTGTGTGTTAGTTTTGCTTCTGTTAGTCTATCTGCTCCCTACTGTACCTTGACCTGTGTCTGTATTTTTGTATTGTATTATTTTGACAGTTACGCCCCTAACTTGTCTAGGGAGGGACTGTCACCGTAGTTATGGACCAGTCACCTAGGGCAGGTACGTAAGTAGGCAGGGATAGGGGAGTGGGCAAGAATAGTGTGCACTCCTTCCCTGCCAATACGTGACAAGTGCTATGCAGTGTTTACAACACAGTCCACTTCAAAAAATATATACTGTGCAGGTAAATATCACTATACAATGCTCACATACTACTAAAGGCAGGGTATTAGCTCCACAGAGCCAGGTATATAAGGGCAAAACAGCTGGCAGAGGCAGTGACATAGATGTATAGTTCAAACAGGGCTTCTCTTGGCTTTATTTTTCAATAACAAAACAAAGTCAAGCACTGACTATACATAAATTCTCCCATCTATGCAGATGGCTTACTACCAGCCACCCAACAAAACAATCAACAATTTGTGTTACTCACACAGGTCCCAAAGTACCTTTTTGAGGCTGCAGCCTTTAGAATTACAACTCTCATCAGAGGGTCAGGATCCTGTCATTCTAAGCCTGCATACAGAGCTACACCCTCTCTTGTAAGTCCAGTAATAAGTGGTCTTCAGCACCTGAGCTGATTTGAGCAAAACTGAAAAACCTAGACTGGCCTGTAAAAAGCCATCACCCAAATTCCTTTGCGATCCCTATCTCACACAAGATACAGTGACCAAATAAAAGCGTTATGTCATTTATATTACGATTCCATATAAACACAAATTGGCAGCACCAGGCCATTAGTAGCATCACCTTACACAGGAATAGCTTATGTGCACTGTGCAACTACATAAATCCTGGACCCCCCTTCCCCAGGACATCCTCTAGTGAACTATTCTATCATTACTGTAGCTATGGTTATTATTTTGGAGCAAATCTATGTGACATGTGTAGAAGTGAATGTGTCTTTTTGACAGTTTATTTTTATCTTCCTGTATTTTTGTCCTTGTTGATAAGTACATTAGGGATCTAATGGAATCATTTTTACTTGGTGTAATCAGTCATTCCTGCATTATTTAAGAATAACAGGTTATCGGCCAGGAAAATCTGATTACTTTGTTATAATTCTTTCTATCTGGCTCTTTCATTTTTATCAGTTGCCACTCTTGGATTTCAAAGAAACATGAAGATCATGTTGGAAATGTCATACTAGATATATTCTGTTCAGATTTCTGTTGACCTAAATTGAAAACAGATGTAGAGAATCTGACAATTCTGTGTCTACAGCCTGTTCCGGGCCAGTCTCCATGTGTTCTCACACAGGCACAGAATTAGATCTGTTGACAGCCTACTGGTAATGTATCAAAAGACACTTCAAGAAGATGAGCTAGATGTTTTCCTTTTTGTAACATTTTGGTTCTTGTTACGCCGAGCGCTCCGGGTCCCCGCTCCTCCCCGGAGCGCTCGCTACACTTCCCTCACTGCAGCGCCCCGGTCGGTTCCACGGACCCGGGGCGCTGCGTTACCACCTCCGGCCGGGATGCGATTCGCGATGCGGGTAGCGCCCGCTCGCGATGCGCACCCCGGCTCCCGTACCTGACTCGCTCCCCGTCAGTTCTGTCCCGGCGCGCGCAGCCCCGCTCCCTAGGGCGCGCGCGCGCCGGGTCTTTGCGATTTAAAGGGCCACTGCACCGCTGATTGGTGCAGTGGTTCCAATTAGTGTTTACACCTGTGCACTTCCCTATATCACCTCACTTCCCCTTCACTCCCTCGCCGGATCTTGTTGCCCTAGTGCCAGTGAAAGCGTTCCTTGTGTGTTCCTTGCCTGTGATTCCAGACCTTCTGCCGTTGCCCCTGACTACGATCCTTGCTGCCTGCCCCGACCTTCTGCTACGTCCGACCTTGCTTCTGTCTACTCCCTTGTACCGCGCCTATCTTCAGCAGCCAGAGAGGTTGAGCCGTTGCTAGGGGATACGACCTGGTCACTACCGCCGCAGCAAGACCATCCCGCTTTGCGGCGGGCTCTGGTGAAAACCAGTAGTGACTTAGAACCGATCCTCTAGCACGGTCCACGCCAATCCCTCTCTGGCACAGAGGATCCACCACCTGCCAGCCGGCATCGTGACAGTAGATCCGGCCATGGATCCCGCTGAAGTTCCTCTGCCAGTTGTCGCTGACCTCACCACGGTGGTCGCCCAGCAGTCACAACAGATTGCGCAACAAGGCCAACAGCTGTCTCAACTGACTGTTATGCTACAACAGTTACTACCACAGCTCCAGCAATCATCTCCTCCGCCAGCTCCTGTACCTCCTCCGCAGCGAGTGGCCGCTTCTGGAATACGACTATCCTTGCCGGATAAATTTGATGGGGACTCTAAGTTTTGCCGTGGCTTTCTTTCCCAATGTTCATTACACTTGGAGATGATGTCGGACCAGTTCCCCACTGAAAGGTCTAAGGTGGCTTTCGTAGTCAGCCTGCTGTCTGGAAAAGCCCTGGCTTGGGCCACACCGCTCTGGGACCGCAATGACCCCGTCACTGCCTCTGTACACTCCTTCTTCTCGGAAATTCGAAGTGTCTTTGAGGAACCTGCCCGAGCCTCTTCTGCTGAGACTGCCCTGTTGAACCTGGTCCAGGGTAATTCTTCCGTTGGCGAGTATGCCGTACAGTTCCGTACCCTTGCTTCAGAATTATCCTGGAATAATGAGGCACTCTGCGCGACCTTTAAAAAAGGCCTATCCAGCAACATTAAAGATGTTCTGGCCGCACGAGAAATCCCTGCTAACCTACATGAACTCATCCATCTTGCCACTCGCATTGACATGCGTTTTTCCGAACGGCGTCAGGAGCTCCGCCAGGATATGGACTCTGTTCGCACGAGGCGTTTCTTCTCCCCGGCTCCTCTCTCCTCTGGTCCCCTGCAACCTGTTCCTGTGCCTCCCGCCGTGGAGGCTATGCAGGTCGACCGGTCTCGCCTGACACCCCAAGAGAGGACACGACGCCGCATGGAGAATCTCTGCCTGTACTGTGCTAGTACCGAACACTTCCTGAAGGATTGTCCTATCCGTCCTCCCCGCCTGGAAAGACGTCCGCTGACTCCGCACAAAGGTGAGACAGTCCTTGATGTCTACTCTGCTTCTCCACGTCTTACTGTGCCTGTGCGGATGTCTGCCTCTGCCTTCTCCTTCTCTGCTGTGGCCTTCTTGGACTCTGGATCTGCAGGAAATTTTATCTTGGCCTCTCTCGTCAACAGGTTCAACATCCCGGTGACCAGTCTCGCCAGACCCCTCTACATCAATTGTGTAAACAATGAAAGATTGGACTGTACTATACGTTTCCGCACGGAGCCCCTTCTAATGCGCATCGGATCTCATCACGAGAGGATTGAACTGTTGGTCCTCCCCAATTGCACTTCTGAAATCCTTCTTGGACTTCCCTGGCTTCAACTCCATTCCCCAATCCTGGATTGGTCCACTGGGGAGATCAAGAGTTGGGGGCCCTCTTGTTCCAAGGACTGCTTAAAACCGGTTCCCAGTAAACCTTGCCGTGTCCCTGTGCTTCCTCATGTAACCGGTCTCCCTAAGGCCTATATGGACTTTGCGGACGTTTTTTGCAAAAAACAAGCTGAGACTCTACCTCCTCACAGGCCTTATGATTGTCCCATTGACCTCCTCCCGGGCACTACTCCACCCCGGGGCAGAATCTATCCTCTGTCCGTCCCAGAGACTCTTGCCATGTCTGAATACGTCCAAGAAAATTTAAAAAAGGGCTTTATCCGTAAATCCTCCTCTCCTGCCGGAGCCGGATTTTTCTTTGTGTCCAAAAAAGATGGCTCTCTACGTCCTTGCATTGACTACCGCGGTCTTAATAAAATCACGGTTAAGAACCGCTACCCCCTACCCCTCATCTCTGAACTCTTTGATCGTCTCCAAGGTGCCCATATTTTTACCAAACTGGACTTAAGAGGTGCTTATAATCTCATCCGCATCAGAGAGGGGGATGAATGGAAAACGGCATTTAACACCAGAGATGGACACTTTGAGTATCTGGTCATGCCCTTTGGTCTATGCAACGCCCCTGCCGTCTTCCAAGACTTTGTTAATGAAATTTTTCGTGATCTCCTATACTCCTGTGTTGTTGTATATCTGGACGATATCCTGATTTTTTCTGCCAATCTTGAAGAACACCGCCAGCATGTCCGTATGGTTCTTCAGAGACTTCGTGATAATCAACTCTATGCCAAAATAGAGAAATGTCTGTTTGAATGCCAATCTCTTCCTTTTCTAGGATACTTGGTCTCTGGCCAGGGACTACAAATGGACCCAGATAAACTCTCTGCCGTCTTAGATTGGCCACGCCCCTCCGGACTCCGTGCCATCCAACGTTTTTTGGGGTTCGCCAATTATTACAGGCAATTTATTCCACATTTTTCTACCATTGTGGCTCCTATTGTGGCTTTAACAAAAAAAAATGCCGATCCCAAGTCTTGGCCTCCTCAAGCGGAAGACGCCTTTAAACGACTCAAGTCTGCCTTTTCTTCGGCTCCCGTGCTCTCCAGACCTGACCCATCTAAACCCTTCCTATTGGAGGTTGATGCCTCCTCAGTGGGAGCTGGAGCTGTCCTTCTACAAAAAAACTCTTCCGGGCATGCTGTTACTTGTGGTTTTTTTTCCAGGACCTTCTCTCCGGCGGAGAGGAACTACTCCATCGGGGATCGAGAGCTTCTAGCCATTAAATTAGCACTTGAGGAATGGAGGCATCTGCTGGAGGGATCAAGATTTCCAGTTATTATTTACACCGATCACAAGAACCTCTCCTACCTCCAGTCTGCCCAACGGCTGAATCCTCGTCAGGCCAGGTGGTCTCTGTTCTTTGCCCGATTTAATTTTGAAATTCACTTTCGGCCTGCTGATAAGAACATTAGGGCCGATGCTCTCTCTCGTTCCTCAGATGCCTCTGAAATTGAACTCTCTCCTCAACACATCATTCCTCCTGACTGCCTGATTTCCACTTCTCCAGCATCCATCAGGCAAACTCCTCCAGGAAAGACCTTTGTTTCTCCACGCCAACGCCTTGGGATCCTCAAATGGGGTCACTCCTCCCATCTCGCAGGTCATGCGGGCATTAAGAAATCTGTGCAACTCATCTCTCGCTTCTATTGGTGGCCGACTCTAGAGACTGATGTGGTGGACTTTGTGCGAGCCTGCACTATCTGTGCCCGGGATAAGACTCCTCGCCAGAAGCCCGCTGGTTTTCTTCATCCTCTACCTGTCCCCGAACAACCTTGGTCTCTGATTGGTATGGATTTTATTACTGACTTACCCCCATCCCATGGCAACACTGTTATTTGGGTGGTCGTTGATCGATTCTCCAAAATGGCACATTTCATCCCTCTTCCTGGTCTTCCTTCAGCGCCTCAGTTGGCTAAACAATTTTTTGTACACATTTTTCGTCTTCACGGGTTGCCTACACAGATCATCTCGGATAGAGGCGTCCAATTTGTGTCTAAATTCTGGAGGGCTCTCTGTAAACAACTCAAGATTAAATTAAATTTTTCTTCTGCGTACCATCCTCAATCCAATGGACAAGTAGAGAGAATTAACCAGATCTTGGGTGACTATTTACGACATTTTGTTTCCTCCCGCCAGGATGACTGGGCAGATCTTCTACCTTGGGCCGAATTCTCGTATAATTTCAGAATCTCTGAATCTTCCTCCAAATCTCCGTTTTTCGTGGTGTACGGCCGTCACCCTCTTCCCCCCCTCCCTACCCCCTTGCCCTCTGGTCTGCCCGCTGTGGATGAAATTTCTCGTGATCTTTCCACCATATGGAAAGAGACCCAAAATTCTCTCTTACAGGCTTCTTCTCGCATGAAGAGATTCGCAGATAAGAAAAGAAGAGCTCCTCCCATTTTTTCCCCTGGAGACAAGGTATGGCTCTCCGCTAAATATGTCCGTTTCCGTGTCCCGAGCTATAAGTTGGGACCACGCTATCTTGGTCCTTTTAAAGTTTTGTGTCAAATTAATCCTGTCTCTTACAAACTTCTTCTTCCTCCTTCTCTTCGTATCCCTAATGCCTTTCACGTCTCTCTTCTTAAACCTCTCATCCTCAACCGTTTTTCTCCTAAATCTGTTCCTCCCACTCCTGTTTCCGGCTCCTCGGACATCTTCTCTGTCAAAGAGATCTTGGCCTCTAAAAAGGTCAGAGGAAAAACTTTTTTTTTAGTGGATTGGGAGGGTTGTGGTCCAGAAGAGAGGTCCTGGGAACCTGAGGACAATATCCTGGACAAAAGTCTGATCCTCAGGTTCTCAGGCCCCAAGAAGAGGGGGAGACCCAAGGGGGGGGGTACTGTTACGCCGAGCGCTCCGGGTCCCCGCTCCTCCCCGGAGCGCTCGCTACACTTCCCTCACTGCAGCGCCCCGGTCGGTTCCACGGACCCGGGGCGCTGCGTTACCACCTCCGGCCGGGATGCGATTCGCGATGCGGGTAGCGCCCGCTCGCGATGCGCACCCCGGCTCCCGTACCTGACTCGCTCCCCGTCAGTTCTGTCCCGGCGCGCGCAGCCCCGCTCCCTAGGGCGCGCGCGCGCCGGGTCTTTGCGATTTAAAGGGCCACTGCACCGCTGATTGGTGCAGTGGTTCCAATTAGTGTTTACACCTGTGCACTTCCCTATATCACCTCACTTCCCCTTCACTCCCTCGCCGGATCTTGTTGCCCTAGTGCCAGTGAAAGCGTTCCTTGTGTGTTCCTTGCCTGTGATTCCAGACCTTCTGCCGTTGCCCCTGACTACGATCCTTGCTGCCTGCCCCGACCTTCTGCTACGTCCGACCTTGCTTCTGTCTACTCCCTTGTACCGCGCCTATCTTCAGCAGCCAGAGAGGTTGAGCCGTTGCTAGGGGATACGACCTGGTCACTACCGCCGCAGCAAGACCATCCCGCTTTGCGGCGGGCTCTGGTGAAAACCAGTAGTGACTTAGAACCGATCCTCTAGCACGGTCCACGCCAATCCCTCTCTGGCACAGAGGATCCACCACCTGCCAGCCGGCATCGTGACAGTTCTTAGTTAAAACCCTATACCAAATCCTGTAAAATGTAGATTAGAGAAACAATTTCTCAGCCTGATGATCTTGTTTTTTTACTTCATTTCACTCTTAGATGTCCATGCCAATATCCGGTAAATCTGGAGACTGTTTATTGAATTTTTTATCTTTCATCACTTACCATAATTATCACACAATATCAATCACTCACCAGAGAACGAGTGTATCTGCCAAAAGACTTGGCTCATATTCTTTAACCACTTTTAGAGAAGAATATACAAGTAGCATGCTCTACATCATGGGTGTGGAATCTTTGTATTCCAACATCCCACACAAGGAAATACTTACTGCCTGCCAGGTGTATCTTGAGGTTGATAGGATTTCTTCTCAGGCTGCATTACAACTGACCAACTCTATCACACATTTATTTCTATTTTGGCAAAGAAATATGTTTGCAATGCCCCATGGACTGTAACATGGTACCGCCATAAGTCACCCTTCATGTTGTATAATTGGAAAAATTATACAAGAAAATTTCAAGAATTTCATTCCATCTTAAACCTGACTTTGAACTATTTGTATATGGAATTTATAACATTCGTACCTGTCTGGGCACTGAGGTTGCCATCTCTGGCACTGTCAGGATGATGGCCAAACACATTGCAGGGTCATTTGTTACTAGTGACACTGTAAGTTGTGGTCAATCTGTGGGGGGGGGGGGGGTGTTGAATGGGAAGCTCACAGCCAGAGTTATCTGTAAAAGTGGTTGTTCCCTACACTAGTGTTTATGTTAGTTTGTAAACCTGTGACCTAACCTCTGTCTGTGTCATGATCAACCTTCTCACCTTGTACAACACTACTCTCCTGGTTTATCATTTTGCATGTTTTCTAACATTGTCATTTGGCTCATGTTGGACAGCAATGGACAGCAGGAGTCTGCATGTAGCCCGATACTGTGTAGAAATTTTGGAATGTGGTACACTTGGTGCATTAAACAATCTATGAACTTCCGAGACAGGAAGTTGAGGGGTCATTGCTAAGGTCCTGCACCACTGCACCTGCATCAAAGGACTCACATCCAGTGGTGTAGCTATATAGGTTGCAACAGTCACTATTGTGACCGGGCCCCTTAGCCAGGGGCAGGCCCCCCCTTGCAACAGTCAAATGATGGCCGGTGCCATCATCATGTTAATAAATCAATATGACCGCCGCTCCTTCAGACCTGTCCGTCCGGCAGCAGCAGAGTCTGTATTAGGACCTGCGGACAGCGCGGCAGCATCAGGACTTGGAATAGTTGGGGACAGGATGGCGGCATCATCACGCCGTGACTGTCCCACCCCTACCTTGCTGCCGCCGCATTAAGTAAGTGGAGGTGGAGAAGGCCGAGCAGATGTAGATGAGCGGACGGTCAGGTGGATGAGCGGGCAGTCAGGCTACAGTACGGAAGGAGAGGGGCAGGGCTTCCTGGACTCTGCGCCTTATGTCCCCTGCCCCTCTCCTTCCGTAGTGTAGCCTGACGGCTCTCTGACCACTCTCTCATCTGCATCTGCTCGGCCGCCTGCCTGCTCATTCGCCCACCCATTCAGTATGGACCTTTCCCTTCCCTCTGGCCAGCCGACCCCGATATCCCGCCAGGTATTACTTAAAACACTGAGCAATATAAATGTACAGTGCTGCAGAGTGCAGCGCCGTTCATTTACAGCATGGCTATGAAGTTAGCGCACGAGCTCCTGCGCTCCCTTCATAGTAGTTGTGCAAAGTGACATCCTCAGACACCTTAAGCCAGTGGTTTCCTATCAGCCTTCAGCTGTTGTAAAACTACAACTCTTAGCATGCCTGAACAGACAAAGGTTGTTTGGGCATGATGGGAGTTGTAGTTTTGCAACAACTGGATGCACCAGCGTTGGAAAACACTGGCTTACAGTAAATGTCTTAACTTATAGAAAAACATATATAAATATAATGTTTTATTATCATGAAACATTTTGTAATGATTAACATTAGAGTAGGGTCACACGTAACAGATCTGCAGCGTATTTTACGCTACGGATCCACCGATGACCCAAACCTATAGGGTGCATCCAGCTGTTTTCCCCCCTGTGTGCTGCTTGCAGCAGCAATCTGCCGCTATGAGCAGCCACACAGGGACCTGCGAGTTGCTGCAGGCACATGTTGTGTACTCACAGACATCGCGGAGCGTCTCAGCAGCAGATTGCTGCTGCATGCAGGACATGGGGAAAACAGCTGGAGCACACTATAGGGTCAGGTCATTGACAGATTAGCAGCATAACATACACTTATGATCCGTTACATGTGACCCTACCTTAAGGGTATGTTCACATGTGTGTATGTTACGCCGAGCGCTCCGGGTCCCCGTTCCTCCCCGGAGCGCTCGCCTCATCTTCGTTGTTGCAGCGCCCCGGTCAGATCCACTGACCGGGTGCGCTGCGGTCCCGCCTTCAGCCGGGATGCGATTCGCGATGCGGGTAGCGCCCGCTCGCGATGCGCACCCCGGCCCCCGTACCTGACTCGCTCTCCCTCGGTCCTGTCCCGGCGCGCGCGGCCCCGCTCCCTAGGGTGCGCGCGCGCCGGGTCTCTGCGATTTAAAGGGCCAGTGCACCAATGATGGTGCCTGGCCCAATCTTCCCAATTAGCTTAATTGTCTCCCACCTGTTCCCTGGCTATATCTAGTCTCCTCCCTTGCACTCCCTGGCCGGATCTTGTTGCACTTGTGCCTAGTGAAAGCGTTCCCTTGTCTGTTCCTAGTCCGTGTTCCTGACCTCCTGCCGTTGCCCCTGACTACGATCCTTGCCGCCTGCCCCCGACCTTCTGCTACGTCCGACCTTGCTTCTGCCTACTCCCTTGACTGTCATCAGCAGTCAGAGAGGTGAGCCGTTGCTAGTGGATACGACCTGGTCACTACCGCCGCAGCAAGACCATCCCGCTTTGCGGCGGGCTCTGGTGAAAACCAGTAGTGACTTAGAACCGGTCCACTAGCGCGGTCCTCGCCAATCCCTCTCTGACACAGAGGATCCACTACCTGCCAGCCGGCATCGTGACAGTAGATCCGGCCATGGATCCCGCTGAGGTTCCCCTGCCAGTTGCCTCAGATATCACCACGGTGGTCGCCCAGCAAGCCCGACAGATCGCCCATCTAACCCACCAGCTGTCGGAAATGTCCACCATTGCGCACCAACTTCAGTCGCAACTTCACCAGCAATCTTCTCCTCCGCCAGCTCCTGCACCTCCTCCGCAGCGAGTGGCCACTCCTAGCCTCCGCCTGTCCTTGCCGGACAAATTTAATGGGGACTCTAAGTATTGCCGTGGCTTTCTTTCGCAATGTTCCCAGCACTTGGAGATGATGTCGGACCAGTTTCCTACTGAAAGGTCTAAGGTGGCTTTCGTGTTCTGCCTTCTGTCTGGAAAAGCCCTGTCATGGGCCGCTCCGCTCTGGGACCGCAATGACCCCGTCACTGCCTCTGTACACTCCTTCTTCTCGGAAATTCGAAGTGTCTTTGAGGAACCTGCCCGAGCTTCTTCAGCCGAGATTGCCCTGCTGAACCTGGCCCAGGGTGTTTCTTCCGTTGGCGAGTACGCCATTCAGTTCCGTGCTCTTGCTTACGAGTTGTCCTGGAATAGTGAGGTTCTCTGCGCGACCTTTAAAAAAGGCCTATCCAGCAACATTAAAGATGTTCTGGCCGCACGAGAGACTCCTGCTGACCTACATGAACTCATTCATCTAGCCACTCGCATTGACATGCGTTCTTCCGGATGGCGTCTGGAGCTCCGCCTGGATATGGACTTTGTTCGCACGAAGCGTTTTTTCTCCCCGGCTCCTCTCTCCTCTGGTCCTCTGCAATCTGTTCCTGTGCTTCCCGCCGCGGAGGCTATGCAAGTTGACCGGTCTCGCTTGACACCTCAAGAGAGGACACGACGCCGCATGGAGAATCTTTGCCTGTACTATGCCGGTACCGAACACTTCCTGAAGGATTGTCCTGTCCGTCCTCCCCGCCTGGAAAGACGTACGCTGACTCCGCACAAAGGTGAGACAGTTCTTGATGTCAACTCTGCTTCTCCACGCCTTACTGTGCCTGTGCGGATATCTGCCTCTACCTTCTCCTTCTCTACTATGGTCTTCCTGGATTCCGGATCTGCAGGAAAATTTTTTTTGGCCTCTCTCATCAACAGGTTCTACGTTCCTGTGACCAGTCTCGCCAGACCCCTCTACATCTATTGTTTTTACAATAAAAGATTGGACTGTCTCGTACGTTTCCACACAGAACCCCTCCTAATGTGCATCGGACCTCATCACGGAAAAATTGAGTTTTTTTTCCTCAGGTTCTTTGGCCCCAAGAAGAGGGGGAGACCCAAGGGGGGGGGTACTGTTACGCCGAGCGCTCCGGGTCCCCGTTCCTCCCCGGAGCGCTCGCCTCATCTTCGTTGTTGCAGCGCCCCGGTCAGATCCACTGACCGGGTGCGCTGCGGTCCCGCCTTCAGCCGGGATGCGATTCGCGATGCGGGTAGCACCCGCTCGCGATGCGCACCCCGGCCCCCGTACCTGACTCGCTCTCCCTCGGTCCTGTCCCGGCGCGCGCGGCCCCGCTCCCTAGGGCGCGTGCGCGCCGGGTCTCTGCGATTTAAAGGGCCAGTGCACCAATGATGGTGCCTGGCCCAATCTTCCCAATTAGCTTAATTGTCTCCCACCTGTTCCCTGGCTATATCTAGTCTCCTCCCTTGCACTCCCTGGCCGGATCTTGTTGCACTTGTGCCTAGTGAAAGCGTTCCCTTGTCTGTTCCTAGTCCGTGTTCCTGACCTCCTGCCGTTGCCCCTGACTACGATCCTTGCCGCCTGCCCCCGACCTTCTGCTACGTCCGACCTTGCTTCTGCCTACTCCCTTGTACCGCGCCTGTCATCAGCAGTCAGAGAGGTGAGCCGTTGCTAGTGGATACGACCTGGTCACTACCGCCGCAGCAAGACCATCCCGCTTTGCGGCGGGCTCTGGTGAAAACCAGTAGTGACTTAGAACCGGTCCACTAGCGCGGTCCTCGCCAATCCCTCTCTGACACAGAGGATCCACTACCTGCCAGCCGGCATCGTGACAGTGTATTTTCTGCTGCAGAACTGCGGACCCACGAACCCGCCGAACCCGGCCCCCGCCAAAAGCGTACACCTGGTGGGGGCTCAGGCCGCCAAACAGTCCTTGGTTTCAGGAACGCAGGGGGGCCCTAAGGCATTTTTTTGCATCAGGGGCCCCTGTGGTTTCTAGCTACGCCCCTACTCACATCACAAGTCCACTGATCCTCGAGCGAAAGATGATAACAGCTCTGGAAATTAGAAAGCAAATCTCTACATAAAAGGGAAATGATCCCCTGTTTTTCTCTCAAACTTGCACATCAGTACAACAGTTGCGCTGCAAGAGATGCTTGAACCTTTTCCAGGCCAGACACTTTAGAACTACAGGATGGGCCATTTATATGGATACACCTTAATAAAATGGGAATGGTTGGTGATATTAACTTCCTGTTTGTGGCACATTAGTATATGTGAGAGGGGGAAACTTTTCAAGATGGGGGGTGACCATGGCGGCCATTTTGAAGTCAGCCATTTTGAATACAACTTTTGTTTTTCAATAGGAAGAGGGTCATGTGACACATCAAACTTATTGGGAATTTCACAAGAAAAACAATGATGTGCTTGGTTTTAATGTAAGTTTATTCTTTCATGAGTTATTTACAAGTTTCTGACCACTTATAAAATGTGTTCAATGTGCTGCCCATTGTGTTGGAATGTCAATGCAACCCTCTTCTCCCACTCTTTACACACTGATAGCAAGAGCAGGAGAAATGCTAGCACAGGCTTCCAGTATCAGTATAGTTTCAGGTGCTGCACATCTCGCATCTTCACAGCATAGACAATTGCCTTCAGATGACCCCAAAGATAAAAGTCTAAGGGGGTCAGATCTGGAGACCTTGGGGGCCCACGACGATCAATCCACTTTCCAGGAAACTGTTCATCTAGGAATGCTCGGACCTGGCACCCATAATGTGGTGGTGCCCCATCGTGCTGGAAAAACTCAGGGAACGTGCCAGCTTCAGTGCATAAAGAGGAAAACACATCATCATGTAGCAATTTTGCATATCCAGTGGCCTTGAGGTTTCCATTGATGAAGAATGGCCCCACTAACTTTGTACCCCATATACCACACCATACCATAAATTTTTGTGTTCCAACAGTCTTGGAGGGATCTATCCAATGTGGGTTAGTGTCAGACCAATAGCGGTGGTTTTGTTTGTTAACTTCACCATTCACATAAAAGTTTGCCTCATCACTGAACAACATCTTCTGCGTAAACTGAGGGTCCTGTTCCAATTTTTGTTTTGCCCATTCTGCAAATTCAGTGCGCCGATCTGGGTCATCCTCTTTGAGATGCTGCAGTAGCTGGAGTTTGTAAGGGTGCCATTTGTGAGTAGCTAATATCTGCCGAAGGGATGTTCGACTAATGCCACTCTCCAGTAACATGCGGCGACTGCTACGCTGTGAGCTCTTGCTGAATGAAGCTAGGACAGCCACTGATGTTTCTTCATAAGTGACAAATTTCATGTGTCCACATTTTGGCAAATCCAACACTGAACCAGTTTCACGAAACTGAGCAAGCAGTTTGCTAACTGTAGCATGGGAGATGGGTGATCTCGTAGGGTGTCTTGCATTGAAATCTGCTGCAATGACCCGGTTACTGCGTTCACCAGACATCAACACAATTTCTATCCGCTCCTCACATGTAAACCTCAACAACATGTCAATGGCTGTAAACAAAGAGAAACTTGTAAATAACCAATGAAAAATAAAGTTACGTTAAAACCAAGCACATCATTGTTTTTCTTGTGAAATTCCCAATAAGTTTGATGTGTCACATGACCCTCTTCCTATTGAAAAAAACAAAAGTTGGATTCAAAATGGCCAACTTCAAAATGGCCGCCATGGTCACCACCCATCTTGAAAAGTTTCCCCCCTCACATATACTAATGTGCCACAAACAGGAAGTTAATATCACCAACCATTCCCATTTTATTAAGGTATATCCATATAAATGGCCCACCCTGAATAGTAGGGGATCTGTCTGGAGGTCTAGCAAGAGATGCAATTTCAAGCAGATAGAATGGAACCCCCGACAGAACTCAGTGTCCATGGCGGCCCATCCCTTAAATTAAAATATACTGTACGTTTATTTTTTAGGTTTAATGAGACACGCATTGGGGGAGATTTCTCAAAGCTTTCTTTGTCCCGCATCAATATAGACCAAACTACAGAGGGTTAGGCTGGTCTATTGTGCGCCTAATTTATCAAAATTCGCACGGCTCTTAATAAATTCTGCGAACAGGCTTCGAGATCTATGCTTACAATGTACTTAAACCTGCTCCAACATGGTCTGACATTTCAGAGTACTTTAAGCCGATGTGACTTGTCGCTGAAAAGTTGCTTTTGATAAATTCAGCACCAATGTCTTTTTCAGTCTAAAATAGACTAGAATGCATCATGTTCTGAAAATCCTCTAAAGCAAAAGTCGCAAAAAAGTCGCACATATTTAGACTGCGACTTTCTGTGCGAAAAATTTAGATTGGAAAAACCAGTCTAAATCCTTTGATAAATCTCCCCCATTGTATGTTCCTCGCATTATATCTTAGCAGCGAACTAAAAAGCGTCTTCGAGTGACACGCTTTTGCCTGTAAACACAGTGTTCTATTGCTTTTTTTTCTACATTTGCAAATTTCTATTATTTTTGCGGTAATTGTGTGTTTTTTTGCATTTTTTTTCTTCAAAGTTCTAAAATCCCTCATTTTGACCTTTTGGTGTTGCTAGACCATTTATTGAAGTGACGGATGCAGTGGTCACAAATTTACTATCTCTGTGTTTTAGATTTTTGCGCAAATTTTGCCGCTACTGCCACAAAAAAAACTGCAAACCTAGACCACCTCCTGACCAGGTCTAAAAAAGATTACTACTCCTGTGTGTATATATAAAAAATCAACAGCCAGAGTGAAAGAGAGGGGGAGAGAGAGAGAATAAGGTAGAGAATAAGAATGTTTAACCCCTTAAGGACTCAGCGTTTTTCCGTTTTTGCACTTTTGTTTTTTCCTCCTTAACTTTTGAAAATCCTAACCCTTTCGATTTTGCCACCAATTCTACTTTGTAATGACATCAGTCATTTTACCCCAAAATCTGTGGCAAAACCGAAAGCCCTTTTGGGGCTTCCTTTTCTACACAGTGCATTTTTCATAAAAAATGACACCTTATCTTTATTCTGTTGGTCCATACCATTACAATGATACCCTACTTATATAGGTTTGATTTTGTTTTACTTTTGGAAAAAATCATAACTACATGCACGAAAATTAGTACGTTTAAAAATGTCCTCTTCTGACCCCTATAACTTTTTTTATTTTTCTACATACAGGAAAAAGTAAAAAAAAACACAAAAAAACCCCGCAATTTTAGTGTTACGCCGAGCGCTCCGGGTCCCCGTTCCTCCCCGGAGCGCTCGCCTCATCTTCGTTGTTGCAGCGCCCCGGTCAGATCCACTGACCGGGTGCGCTGCGGTCCCGCCTTCAGCCGGGATGCGATTCGTGATGCGGATAGCGCCCGCTCGCGATGCGCACCCCGGTCCCCGTACCTGACTCGCTCTCCCTCGGTCCTGTCCCGGCGCGCGCGGCCCCGCTCCCTAGGGCGCGCGCGCGCCGGGTCTCTGCGATTTAAAGGGCCAGTGCACCAATTATGGTGCCTGGCCCAATCTTCCCAATTAGCTTAATTGGCTCCCACCTGTGCACTTCCCTATATCACCTCACTTCCCCTGCACTCCCTTGCCGGATCTTGTTGCACTTGTGCCTAGTGAAAGCGTTCCCTTGTCTGTTCCTAGTCCGTGTTCCTGACCTCCTGCCGTTGCCCCTGACTACGATCCTTGCCGCCTGCCCCCGACCTTCTGCTACGTCCGACCTTGCTTCTGCCTACTCCCTTGTACCGCGCCTGTCATCAGCAGTCAGAGAGGTGAGCCGTTGCTAGTGGATACGACCTGGTCACTACCGCCGCAGCAAGACCATCCCGCTTTGCGGCGGGCTCTGGTGAAAACCAGTAGTGACTTAGAACCGGTCCACTAGCGCGGTCCTCGCCAATCCCTCTCTGACACAGAGGATCCACTACCTGCCAGCCGGCATCGTGACAGTAGATCCGGCCATGGATCCCGCTGAAGTTCCTCTGCCAGTTGTCGCTGACCTCACCACGGTGGCCGCCCAGCAAGCCCGACAGATCGCCCTTCTAACCCGTCAGCTGTCGGAAATGTCCACCATTTCGCACCAACTTCAGTCGCAACTTTACCAGCAATCTTCTCCTCCGCCAGCTCCTGCACCTCCTCCGCAGCGAGTGGCCACTCCTAGCCTCCGCCTGTCCTTGCCGGACAAATTTAATGGGGACTCTAAGTATTGCCGTGGCTTTCTTTCGCAATGTTCCCAGCACTTGGAGACGATGTCGGACCAGTTTCCTACTGAAAGGTCTAAGGTGGCTTTCGTGTTCTGCCTTCTGTCTGGAAAAGCCCTGTCATGGGCCGCACCGCTCTGGGACCGCAATGACCCCGTCACTGCCTCTGTACACTCCTTCTTCTCGGAAATTCGAAGTGTCTTTGAGGAACCTGCCCGAGCTTCTTCAACCGAGATTGCCCTGCTGAACCTGGCCCAGGGTGTTTCTTCCGTTGGCGAGTACGCCATTCAGTTCCGTGCTCTTGCTTACGAGTTGTCCTGGAATAGTGAGGTTCTCTGCGCGACCTTTAAAAA
The DNA here is from genome assembly GCF_029499605.1 of Hyla sarda. Classification (NCBI taxonomy): domain Eukaryota; kingdom Metazoa; phylum Chordata; class Amphibia; order Anura; family Hylidae; genus Hyla; species Hyla sarda. The sequence goes on along the minus strand of NC_079191.1, from coordinate 104,524,719 downwards.
AGGCCTATCCAGCAACATTAAAGATGTTCTGGCCGCACGAGAGACTCCTGCTGATCTACATGAACTCATTCATCTTGCCACTCGCATTGACATGCGTTCTTCCGGATGGCGTCTGGAGCTCCGCCTGGATATGGACTTTGTTCGCACGAAGCGTTTTTTCTCCCCGGCTCCTCTCTCCTCTGGTCCTCTGCAATCCGTTCCTGTGCTTCCCGCCGCGGAGGCTATGCAAGTTGACCGGTCTCGCTTGACACCTCAAGAGAGGACACGACGCCGCATGGAGAATCTTTGCCTGTACTATGCCGGTACCGAACACTTCCTGAAGGATTGTCCTATCCGTCCTCCCCGCCTGGAAAGACGTACGCTGACTCCGCACAAAGGTGACACAGTTCTTGATGTCAACTCTGCTTCTCCACGCCTTACTGTGCCTGTGCGGATATCTGCCTCTACCTTCTCCTTCTCTACTATGGTCTTCTTGGATTCCGGATCTGCAGGAAATTTTTTTTTGGCCTCTCTCATCAACAGGTTCTACGTTCCTGTGACCAGTCTCGCCAGACCCCTCTACATCTATTGTTTTTACAATAAAAGATTGGACTGTCTCGTACGTTTCCACACAGAACCCCTCCTAATTTGCATCGGACCTCATCACGGAAAAATTGAGTTTTTTTTCCTCAGGTTCTTTGGCCCCAAGAAGAGGGGGAGACCCAAGGGGGGGGGGGTACTGTTACGCCGAGCGCTCCGGGTCCCCGTTCCTCCCCGGAGCGCTCGCCTCATCTTCGTTGTTGCAGCGCCCCGGTCAGATCCACTGACCGGGTGCGCTGCGGTCCCGCCTTCAGCCGGGATGCGATTCGCGATGCGGATAGCGCCCGCTCGCGATGCGCACCCCGGTCCCCGTACCTGACTCGCTCTCCCTCGGTCCTGTCCCGGCGCGCGCGGCCCCGCTCCCTAGGGCGCGCGCGCGCCGGGTCTCTGCGATTTAAAGGGCCAGTGCACCAATTATGGTGCCTGGCCCAATCTTCCCAATTAGCTTAATTGGCTCCCACCTGTGCACTTCCCTATATCACCTCACTTCCCCTGCACTCCCTTGCCGGATCTTGTTGCACTTGTGCCTAGTGAAAGCGTTCCCTTGTCTGTTCCTAGTCCGTGTTCCTGACCTCCTGCCGTTGCCCCTGACTACGATCCTTGCCGCCTGCCCCCGACCTTCTGCTACGTCCGACCTTGCTTCTGCCTACTCCCTTGTACCGCGCCTGTCATCAGCAGTCAGAGAGGTGAGCCGTTGCTAGTGGATACGACCTGGTCACTACCGCCGCAGCAAGACCATCCCGCTTTGCGGCGGGCTCTGGTGAAAACCAGTAGTGACTTAGAACCGGTCCACTAGCGCGGTCCTCGCCAATCCCTCTCTGACACAGAGGATCCACTACCTGCCAGCCGGCATCGTGACATTTAGACTTTGGAATTTTTTTTAAGTGTACGCCATTGACCGTGTGGTTGAATTAACAATATATTTTTATAGTTCAGATATGTACACACGTGGTGATACTACATATGTTTATATTTATTTTTATTTGCATATTTTTTTAAATGGGAAAAGGGGGTGATTCAAACTTTTATTAGGGAAAAGGTTAAATTACATTTATTAACATTTTTTTTACACTTTTTTTTTGCAATGTTATAGCTCCCATAGGGGACTATAACATGCAGTACATTGATTGCAGATACTGATAAATGCTATGCCATGGCATAGCATAGCATTGATCTGTGTTATTGGTGCTCCACTGCTCCTGCCTGGATCTCAGACACAGAGCAGTGAATCAACGATTGGACAGCAAGGAGGCAGGTAGGGACCCTCCTCATGTCCTAACAGCTGAGGAAAACATGCAAAGGAAAAGTTGTCTATATGAAACAATCCGATATATTTTTTAAGGTACAAAAAAGGAATGGTAAAGATGTAAGAAACAAAGATTGTTAGCAATGGCCAGCATCTCACAATTTGATGTGCCCAAGTTTAAAAAAATATCGGACAAAGTGATGATAACATAAGAAAAAAAAAAGAAAAAAAAGAAAAGGTGTAAGGTAAAAAAAAAAAAAAAAATACCTGTTCAACTAAAACCTCAGTTTTTTTTGTTCCTGGCCTGCGGCAAGGTAAACTACTGTTTAAATGTGAGGGAGACTCTCTTTGCAGACCTTCTTTTAGACATTCATTTGCCTTAAAATTAAAACTAAAACAAATAAAGCCAAACACACAGAAAAAACAAGCTCCTCAGAAGCAGTGTAGACATGATCTGAAAGCATTGGTAGAAGATGATCTGGGTGCAGATCCGCGTGAAATTTATCATGGTCACTGCGACAATATGATAAATTTGAAGCAGCACCGCCAAAAAAAACCGCATCTAGACAAACAACAAAAATGATCTAGCCAAGACCATTATTGATAAATAACTCTGTGTTCATTAATATTCTTGGTTTCATCAAACACGCATTATAACTAGTGTTGCTCGCGAATATTCGCAATTCGAATTTTATTCGCGAATATCGCATATTCGCGAATTCGCAAATATTCGCGAATATAGCATTATATATTCGCAATTACGAATATTTTTTTTTTTTTTTTCACAGTACACATCACAGTGATCATCCCTCTCTGCTTCCACCTTGTGTGTTGTAAAAAAGGCTCTAATACTAACATTGTGAGACTGGCGTACGAATGTTCGCATATGCAAAAATTTGCATATGCTAATTTTCGCATCTGAAATTTTTTGCATATGCTAATTTTCATATGCTAATTTTCAAATATGCGAATTTTCGTTTATGTAAATTTTCACATATGCGAATATTAACACAAATATCACGAATATGCGAATTTTGCGAATATATGACGAATATTTATCCATATATTCGCGAAATATCGCGAATTCAAATATGGCGTATGCCGCTCAACACTAATTATAACTTCTTATTTAGGTGATGGCAGCAAAGTTAAAAGCGCATGCAAGTGACACGCATCTGCCTTGTAAGCACAGTGTTCGTGATTATCATTGGTTTCATCAAACACGCATTATATCTTCCTGTTTGGGACATAGCAGCGCACTAACAAGCATGTGCATTCAACACGCATTAGTCTTCTAATGCGATTGTTCATTTATATTCTTGGTTTCATCAAACTTGCTTTATACCTACCTGGTTGTAAGATAACAATGCAGTTTAAAGCGTTAAAGTGGAACATTATGTGGTACAGGAATTGTTGGTCCTAGATGCTCTGTTTCCTCATCTCTGTCTTTGCTCCCCCTTCCTACTGCTACGCAGATGAATAGTACTAGCCACGAGGAGCATGTCAGCCTTTGGAGCGTGTTGCTGAGATGGTGAAGGCAGATGCAGTAGCATAGCATAGCACTAGTGAGACTGGTGGTGGTAGGCGTGGTGGGGATACTGTCAGGCATCATGGTGGATATGTTGAGGGGGAACAAGGAGGCCATGATCACACATCAGAAGTTCTTACTGAGAGGAGTGGTGGGGATGATGAAGAGGAGTTTAAATAGGAGGATGTCAGCAGGCCTTTTGGTCTAAGCAGCTCAGGAGCAGGTGATAGCAACGCATTTGCTGGATCCAGTGGCATTGCTAGGGGGGGCAGAGGGGACCATGGCCCCTCCTAGATCAGGCTGTGCCCCCCCCTTGGGCCCCCCCAATTTAAAATAAATAGGGATGTCCCGATGCTAGTATCGGGGCCAGGGGCGGACTGACGGGCTGGGTAAAGAGCCCGCTGCAGCTGATGAGGATATCCCTGCGCTGCTCCTGGTCTGCGTATTAGCAGAGACAGGCAGAGCAGGGATGAAGGTACCTGATGATGGCTCCGCCCCCAGCACTGGAGAGGACGGGGGCCGAGAGCTGACAGGCCTCCGGAACACAGAGCAGCTTCATGTGAGGTTAGGGATGTCCCGTGTCCTCCCTCTCTCCCCCCTGATCAGCAGTATATCCTGGGGCTGGGTCATGTGTATAGTAGCAGTCCAGTGGGGTCACTTTCCCTCCTTCAGTGTCCACAGGTCACATTATCAGAACAATTTTTGGGGAAATTTTTCGTAAATCGCGGTAAAACCACGCAATTTTTGCCGCGATTTTCCATAAATTGTTCTGGTAATGTGACCTGTTGGTGACCTGTGGACACTGGAGGAGGGAAAGTGACCCCTCTGGAAGGACAACATGTGAACACACTGCTAGTTTATGGTTAACCCCTTAAGGGTACATTCACATGTACAAGATCTGCTGTATAATTTTGCTGCATTTTTTGTGCAGCTGATTTTGCAACCCATTAGCTTCAATAGGTAGCAAAATCAGATGCAGAAAATATACAGCAGATCCTGTACGTCTGAACGTACCCTAAGGGCTCATTCAGGGGTGGATCCACAGTGTATTTTACGCTGCAGATCCACCGACAATGGACCCTACAGTGCTGCCTCCATCTGTGCCTTCTCATAACGGCAATCCTCCGCATCGAGCAGACACGCTTTTGATGTGTATACTCGCACATATCATGGCCGCTCCTGCTCTCTAAGCTAGGCCGAGAGCAGCCGCGATGTGTTCGAGTATACACATCAAAGCGTGTCTGCTCGTGGCGGAGGATTGCCGTTATGAGCAGGCACAGATGGAGGCAGCACTGTAGGGTCCATTGTTGGGGGATCCGCAGCGTAAAATATGCTGGGGATCTATACGTATAAATGAGACCTAAGGACACAAGGCGTATGTGTACGCACAGTGCCTGCTCCCACTGTGTTGTATAGAACCCTCAGCTAATGCCAATCAGGCTGATGTTTGACATTGACACTTTAGATGCCGCTATCAAAGTTGATGGCAGTATCCAAAAGTTTTAACGCCTTAAGGACATAGCGTTTTTCCGTTTTTGCACTTTTGTTTTTTCCTCACCTTTTAAAAATCATAACCCTTTCAATTTTGTACCTAAAAATCCATATGATAGCTTATTTTTTGTGCCACCAATTCTACTTTGTAATGACATCAGTCATTTTACCCAAAAATCTACGGTAAAAACGGAAAAAAAAACATTGTGCAAAAAGAATGTATGAAGATATTAAATTACATTTTTTTACATTTTTTTTTAATTAAACATGTTCTGTACAGTGTGTGTGTATTTATTTACATATACATATATATATATATATATATATATATATATATATACATACATACACACACACATTTTAAAATTGCCCCCCCACTTTTGTCACTGGCCCCCCATGTGCCCCCCCTAAATATGAATGCTGGAGACGCCACTGGCTGGATCTGCAGACTTGAAATAAAAACGTTCTAGAACAGAGGCACAGTCGGGTGGTAGTGAACCTAGCTCTTTATACTATCCTGCCACATGGACATTCCAGATGCAGGAAACCAGGCACAATGCCTGAGAGAAAGTAAGGCACAGGCAGGGTCTGAATTTAGGAATTAGGCCTCTAAGTCAGCACATGGATAGGTATCACAAAGCCTGGCTAGAAGTATACCTAGTCCATCAATGTCTGCTGTCTGGTGGCTACAGCTAACACTACCTTGCCACTGCCTGCTGTCCACTGACTACAATTACAACCAGTCCCAGCTGTGCACACTCACGTGGTGCAGAGGGTGGGCCACTCCATGCAGTTGTCGGTGTGCAGCACAGTGCATGCAGTACAAAATTTGACTACTTTCAGCTTGGCCTGGGCCACCTGGCTGGCAAAATTTTAATGAAATTTATTTAACCTTCTGCTGTCCGCTGGTTACTACCGGTTCTTCTAGCCTGCCATCCCTGTTGCAGCTGCTACTTCCAGCCAGACCTGGGACGTCCAGTCTGCCTCCTCCTGCTGTCCACTGGCTATAGTTAACACTAGTCCCCGCAGTGCACAATCATGTGCCGTGTGGCAAAATTTGAAAAAACTAAATTTTTAAACCTCCTGCTGTATGCAGGCTTTCATAACTATTACCAGTCCACCTTCTCCTGTTGTACGCTGGCTAATACAAGTCCCCCTAGTCCGCCATCACCCTTTCTGCTGCTACTTTCAGCCAAGCCTGTAATAATTTGAAAACGTAATTTTTTAATACTGATCACAGCATCTGCAGTACTTGTTATGGATGATCGGATCGTCCGCAGCACGACCACAGGGATCCAATCATCCAAGATGGCAGATGGAGGTCTCCTCACCTTCCTCTGCCACTTGCTTGGCATCTTCTTCTCTGGTCTGCCTTTTAGCAGACCAGATAAGATGATCGCCTATAACACTGTTTAGTGTTACACATATGCATAGTACTGATCAGTATCTGAAATCTAAAGATTGCAAAAATATTCCCCTGTGAGGACATAAAAAGTGTAAGAATAAAATGGAAAAAAAAGTTTTTAAAAAAATAGAAAAATCCCCCCCCCCCAATAACATTTTTAATGGTTCCCATTTTACCCCAGAAAGCGTAAAAAATTATTAATAAACATGTTTACTATCGGCGCATGCGTATCTGTCCGAACTATGAAAATATCAAGTGAATTATCCTGTATGGTGAACAGTGTAAACATTATTAAAAAAAAAGTCAAAATTTCTCTTTTTTGTCACATCACATTCCCCAAAAATTATAAAAACTATTCAAAGTCACATATAAGCAAAAAGTGGTGGCAATAAAAACTTAACCCCTTAAGGACCAAGGACGTACCGGTACGTCCTTGGTCCTGCTCCCGTGATATAACACGGTAACCCCGCATCATATCACGGCAGGCCCGGCGTCATAGTGAAGTCGGGACCCGCCGCTAATAGCGTGCAGCGCCGATCACGGCGCCGCGCGCTATTAACCCTTTAGCCGCGCGCTCAGAGCTGAGCCAAGCAGCTAAAAGCGAAAGTAAAAAGTGCCGGTTAACTCAGTGGGCTGTTCGGGATAGCCGCGGCGAAATCGCGGAATCCCGAACAGCTTACAGGACAGCGAGAGGGCCCCTACCTGACACCTTGCTGTCCGATCGCCGAATGACTGCTCAGTGCCTGAGATCCAGGCATGAGCAGTCAAGCGGCAGAATCATCGATCACTGGTTTCCTATGAGAAACCAGTGATCAATGATAAAGATCAGTGTGTGCAGTGTTATAGGTCCCTATGGAAGCTATAACACTGCAAAAAAAAAAGTGAAAAAAAAGTGAATGAATATCATTTAACTCCTCCCCTATTAAAAGTTTGAATCACCCCCCTTTTCCCATAAAAAAAAACACAGTGTAAATCAAAATAAACATATAGGGTATCACCGCGTGCGGAAATGTCCGAAATATAAAAATATATTATTAATTAAACCGCTTGGTCAATGGCGTACGCGCAAAAAAATTCCAAAGTCCAAAATAGTGCATTTTTGGTCACTTTTTATATCAATTAAAAATGAATAAAAAGTCATCGATCAATAAGTCATATCAATGCAAAAATGGTACCGTTAAAAACTTCAGATCACGGCGCAAAAAATGAGCCCTCATACCGCCCCATACATGGAAAAATATAAAAGGTATAGGGGTCAGAAAATGACAATTTTAAACGTATTAATTTTCCTGCATGTAGTTATGATTTTATCCAGAAGTACGACAAAATCAAACCTATATAAGTAGGATATCATTTTAATTGTATGGACCTACAGAATAAAGATAAGGTGTCATTTTTACCGAAAAATGTACTACGTAGAAACGGAAGCCCCCAAAAGTTACAAAACGGCGGTTTTTTTTTTCAATTTTGTCGCACAATGATTTTTTTTCCCGTTTCACCGTAGATTTTTGGCCAAAATGACTGACGTCATTACAAAGTAGAATTGGTGGCGCAAAAAATAAGCCATCATATGGATTTTTAGGTGCAAAATTGAAAGAGTTATGATTTTTTAAAGGCAAGGAGCAAAAAACGAAAATGCAAAAACGGAAAAAACCCCAATCCTTAAGGGGTTAAAGGGATACTCCATTGTAAGACATTTTTTTTTTAAATCAACTGGTGCCAGAAAGTTAAACAGATTGTAAATTTCTTCTATTTAAAAATATTAACCCTTCCAGTACTTATCAGCTTTTGTAAGTTCCAGAGGAAGTTCTTTTCTTTTAGAATTTCCTTTCTGTCTGTCCACAGTGCTCTCTGCTTACACCTCTGTCCATTTTAGGAACTGTCCAGAGTAGGAGACAAACCCCATTGCAAACTCATCCTGCTCCGGACAGTTCCTAAAATGGACAGAGGTGTCAGCAGAGAGCACTGTGGTCAGACAGAAAGGAAATTCAAAAAGAATTTAACTTCCTATGGAGGATACAGCAGCTGATAAGTACTGGAAGGGTTGAGATTTTAAAATCAGTTTAACTTTCTGGCACCAGATGATTTAATAAAAAATGTTTTACAGGGGAGTACCCCTTTAACCCCTTAAGGACTCAGCCCATTTTCACCTTAAGGACTCAAAACAATCTTTGTTTTTGCACTTTCGTTTTTTCCTCCTCATCATCTTCTAAAAATCATAACTCGTTCAATTTTGCACCTACAGACCCATATTAGGGTTTGTTTTTTGCATCACCAATTGTACTTTGTAATGACATCACTTTTTTTTATAACATAATCTGCGGTAAAACAAAAAAAAATTATTTGTGGCGTGAAATGGGGAAAAAATGCCATTTTGCAAATTTTAGGGCTTTTGTTTCTACGCAGTGCACTTTTTGGTAAAAATGACACCTTACCTTTACTCTGTAGATCCATACGGTTACAGAGATACCCAATTTATGTAGTTTATATTTATTTTACTACATTAAAAAAAATTATAACTACATTCACTAAAATTAGCATGTTTAACCCCTTAAGGACCGAGCCCTTTTTCACCTTAAGGACCGGAGCGTTTTTTGCAATTCTGACCACTGTCACTTTAAACATTTATAACTCTGGAATGCTTTTAGTTATCATTCTGATTCCGAGTTTGTTTTTTCGTGACATATTCTACTTTAACTTAGTGGTAAAATTTTATGGTAACTTGCATCCTTTCTTGGTGAAAAATCCCCAAATTTGATGAAAAAAATGAAAATTTTGCATTTTTCTAACTTTGAAGCTCTCTGCTTGTAAGGAAAATGGATATTCAAAATATTTTTTTTGGGTTCACATATACAATATGTCTACTTTATGTTTGCATCATAAAATTTATGAGTTTTCACTTTTGGAAGACACCAGAGGGCTTCAAAGTTCAGCAGCAATTTTGAAATTTTTCACAAAATTTTCAAACTCGCTATTTTTCATGGACCAGTTCAGGTTTGAAGTGGATTTGAAGGGTCTTCATATTAGAAATACTCCATAAAAGACCCCATTATAAAAACTAAACCCCCCAAAGTATTCAAAATGACATTCAGTAAGCATTTTAACCCTTTAGGTGTTTCACAGGAATAGCAGTAAAGTGAAGGAGAAAATTCAAAATCTTCATTTTTTACACTCGCATGTTCTTGTAGACCCAATTTTTGAATTTTTGCAAGGGGTAAAAAGGAGAAAGTTTTTACTTTTATTTGTAGCCCAATTTCTCTCGAGTAAGGACATACCTCATATGTCTATGTTAATTGTTCGGCGTGCGCAGTAGAGGGCTCAGAAGGGAAGGAGCGACAAATGGTTTTTGGGGGGCATGTCACCTTTAGGAAGCCCCTATGGTGCCAGGACAGCAAAAAAACACACATGGCATACCATTTTGGAAACTAGACCCCTCAGGGAACGTAACAAGGGGTAAAGTGAACCTTAATACCCCACAGGCGTTTCACGACTTTTGCATATGTAAAAACAATAAATGTTTTTTTACCTAAAATGCTTGGTTTCCCAAAAATTTTACATTTTTAAAAAGTGTAATAGCAGAAAATACCCCCCAAAATTTGAAACCCAATTTCTCCCGATTCAGAAAACACCCCATATGGGGGTGAAAATTGCTCTGCTGGCGCACTACAGGTCTCAGAAGAGAAGGAGTCACATTTAGCTTTTTGAAAGGAAATTTTGCTCTGGGGGCATGCCGCATTTAGGAAGCCCCTATGGTGCCAGGACAGCAAAAAAACACACATGGCATACCATTTTGGAAACTAGACCCCTCAGGGAACGTAACATGGGGTAAAGTGAACCTTAATACCCCACAGGTGTTTCACAACTTTTGCATATGTAAAAATTTTTTTTTTTTTTACCTAAAATGCTTGGTTTCCCAAAAGTTTTACATTTTTAAAAAGTGTAATAGCAGAAAATACCCCCCAAAATTTGAAACCCAATTTCTCCCGATTCAGAAAACACCCCATATGGGGGGGGAAATTGCTCTGCTGGCGCACTACAGGTCTCAGAAGAGAAGGAGTCACATTTAGCTTTTTGAAAGCAAATTTTGCTCTGGGGGCATGCCGCATTTAGGAAGCCCCTATGGTGCCAGGACAGCAAAAAAACACACATGGCATACCATTTTGGAAACTAGACCCCTCGGGGAACGTAACAAGGGGTAATGTGAACCTTAATACCCTACAGGTGTTTCACGACTTTTGCATATGTGAAAATTATTTTATTTTTTTACCTAAAATGCTTGTTTTCCCAAAAATTTTACATTTTTAAAAAGGGTAATAGCAGAAAATACCCCCAAAAATTTGAAGCCCAATTTCTCCCGAGTACGGCGATGCCCCATATGTGGCCCTAAACTGTTGCCTTGAAATACGACAGGGCTCCAAAGTAAAAGCGCCATGCGCATTTGAGGCCTAAATTAGGGATTGCATAGGGGTGGACATAGGGGAATTCTACACCAGTGATTCCCAAACAGGGGGCCTCCAGCTGTAGTAAAACTCCCAGCATGCCTAGACAGTCAGTGGCTATCTGGCAATACTGGGAGTAGTTGTTTTGCAACAGCTGGAGGCTCCGTTCTGGAAACAGTTGCGTACCAGACGTTTGTCATTTTTATTGGGGAGGGGAGGGGGGCTGTGTAGGGGTATGTGTATATGTAGTGTTTTTTACTTTTTATTTTATTTTGTGTTAGTGTAGTGTTTTTAGGGTACAGTCGCACGGGCGGGGGTTCACAGTAGTTTCTCGCTGGCAGTTTGAGCTGCAGCAGAAAAACTTGCCGCAGCTCAAACTTGCAGCCGGATACTTACTGTAATCCTCCGCCCATGTGAGTGTACCCTGTACATTCACATTGGGGGGGGAAACATCCAGCTGTTGCAAAACTACAACTCCCAGCATGTATGGTCTATCAGTGCATGCTGGGAGTTGTAGTTTTGCAACAGCTGGAGACACACAGGTTGTGAAACACCGAGTTTGGTAACAAACTCAGTGTTTTGCAACCAGTGTGCCTTCAGCTGTTGCAAAAGCTACAACCCCCAGCATGCACGGACAGCGGAAGGGCATGCTGGGTCTTGTAGTTATGCAACAGCCGGAGGCATACTACATTGGCTGGGGATGCTGGGGATTGTAGTTATGCAACAGCTGGAGACACACTGGTTTACTACTTAACTCAGTGTGCCTTCAGCTGTTGCAAAACTAAAACTCTCAGCAGTCACCGACAGCCAACGGGCAGGCTGGGAGTTGTAGTTATGCAACCACCAGATGCACCACTACAACTCCCAGCATGCACTTTAGCTGATTGTGCAAGCTGGGAGTTGTAGTTACACAACAGCTGAAGGTACACTTTTCCATTGAAAGAATGTGCCTCCAGCTGTTGCAAAACTACAAGTCCCAGCATGTCCATAAGGGCATGCTGGGAGTTGTGGTGGTCTGCCTCCTGCTGTTGCATAACTACAGCTCCCAGCATGCCCTTGTTGCATGCTGGGAGCTGTTGCTAAGCAACAGCAGGAGGCTGTCACTCACCTCCAACGATCCACACTGCAGGACTGTCCCTCGCCGCCGCCATCGCTCCTGGGGCCCCGATCCCAACAGGGACGCCGGGGATCGGGGTCCCCACCACCGGGGGTCGTCTTCCCGCACCTGCTCACGTCCTCCGGAAGAGGGGCGGAGCGGGTTGCGGGAGTGACACCCGCAGCAGGCGCCCTGATTGGTCGGCCGGTAATCCGGCCGACGAATCAGGGTGATCGTGAGGTGGCACCAGTGCCACCTCACCCCTGCAGGCTCTGGCTGTTCGGGGCCGTCTCAGCCAGTAATTCCGGGTCATCGGGTCACTGGAGACCCGATTGACCCGGAATCGCCGCAGATCGCTGGACTGAATTGTCCAGCGATCTGCGGCAATCGCCGACATGGGGGGACATAATGACCCCCCTGGGCGATATGCCGGGATGCCTGCTGAACGATTTCAGCAGGCATCCGGCCCCGGCTCCCCTCCGGCTAGCGGTGGGGGCCGGAAATGCTCAGGGCGTATCCATACGCCCTCGGTCCTTAAGGACTTGGAAACGGGGGCGTATGGATACGCCCTATGTCCTTAAGGGGTTAAAATGGTCATCTTCTGACCCCTATTACTTTTTCTGTGTATGGGGTGGTATGAGGGCTTATTTTTTGCGCTGTGGTCTGTAGTTTTTATTGGTACCATTTTTTGTTTTGATTGGACTTTTTAATCGCCTTTTATTAACCCCTTAATGACCAGGGTTTTTTCAGTTTTTGCACTTTTTTTCCTCCTTACCTTTACAAAATCATAACTCTTTCACTTTTGCACCCAAAAATCCATATGATTGCTTAATTTTTGCGCCACCAATTCTACTTTGTAATAACATCAGTCATTTTACCCAAAAATCTACGGCGAAACAGAAAAAAAATAATTGTGAGACAAAATTAAAAAATTTTAACTTTTGGGGGCTTCTGTTTCGGTAAAAGTGACATCTTATCTTTATTCTGTAAGTCCATATCATTAAAATGATACTCTACTTATATAGGTTTGATTTTGTCGTACTTCTGAAAAAAATCATAACTACATGCAGGAAAATTTATAAGTTTAAAATTGTCATCTTCTGACCCCTTTAACTTTTTTATTTTTCCGCATATGGGGCAGTATGAGGGCTCATTTTTTGTGCCGTGATCTAAAGTTTTTAGCGGTACTATGTTTGTATTGATCGGACTTGTTGGTCACTTTTTATTCATTTTTTCATGTTATAAAAAGTGACCAAAAATGCACTATTTTGGACTTTTTTTTGCAATGGAAACCAGTGATCGATGATTCTGCCGCTTGACTGCTCATGCCTGGATTTTTTAACCACTTTTTACTTCTCTTTTAAGCCCACTTAATAATATAATTTAACTGTTCCCTTGCGTATGCCTCTGGATCCCACACTGTGACTTCTGATCATATAAATCGCCTCATATAAATGGTATTTAATGCATAAATAAAATATATTTAACATGTTATATCGGAATACCTCTGTATAGGACCTTAGAGGTCAGGTGCCTTTAATTAAATTGTATTAGGGTTTAAGGACCTTCGGGTCATGTGATACCCAGAGTTCACTCGGTCAGGATTTACATGTCTGCCGACCAATAAGCTTTGTCCCACGCCCTTAATATATAAGGGGCTGCTGCCACTAAATTTGCTCTCTTCCTTCTGGACATTAAAGAAGCACAATCTATCATCAGCATCAATTCAAGCTAGCCTAAAACCTAGCAGTCACAAAACCGTGAGTTATCCAAGCTCAATCTACTAAATCCTGTGTGACTACTACAAATCCAATTCTTCTAAAAAATAGTAGCACAGGGGCTAGCACCAAAGCTCATTGATCCCGGAGTCTCAGCAAACCTATGAGGAACCTGTACCACGGTTCTCTCTCTCGCAAAGACTGTTATGTTCCATGCCGTTGCATAAAATATGCAGTAAAGTTACTTCAAGTTTGCTTCATAAAGTCTGCTGTGGACATTCCGTTATTTCTCCCTGCCGTTTTTGGGACGGTTGGCGGTTGGCGGACCGAAGAATTGGATTACATTGAGAAAACCTCACCCTGGCGTCACGACAATTAAGGGTTAACACCAATATACCCTAAACTATCACCGCAACACCCCAGACACCATTACCCTCCCGGGTACCGCACATCTGATATCATTTATCTCAATAGAAATTATACTGCACGTACTCACAACATCTGCATATACATTTGGTACTTAAATCTTGAACAATCTGGCCATGAAGATGTTAAAATGTATGTTATGAAAAATCCACTGTGTCAGGTTACTCTATTGTCATCCAGATTTATTCTTCTTGGCATGAATCTTAGCCATGAATCCACATCATTACAAAAAAAAAAAAAAAAAAAAAAGATCTGTTATTAGGCGGATGCCCGGGAAGTGGATCACTTTGCATTAAGATTTATTTTGTTTACTTTGCTGGAACCTCTTCATGTACCAGGAATCCGCTCATTGTTCTTTTTATGTCTCATTGTGTCCATCTTATTAGAATTCTTACTATTCAGAACTACTGAGTTTATTCACTGTTGCTACTGAAAGCGAGAAATATGCACATACACTATTCAGTAGATTTTTCATTGAATATATGCTCTGGTGGATGAGTAAGGAGTCGCAGTGCCCTTACAGCTCCATAAATGAATTCCTAACAGGGAAAATAACTGTGACTCCGCATCTGCTGCAGCATGAATTATAACAAAAGGCCATAGAATAGAGAAGTATTCACAAGCAGCCACAGGGAGGTTACATTACTCTTGGTAAGGCCGCCTTTCAATCTATCCTTCTGCTGTAAGAAAACAAGCACCTATAATTACAATATCACCGTGCCAGTTACACAAAAACACCATACGGTTACAGTCATTCCCAACCTGGGTGCCTCCAGCTGTGGCAAAACTACAGCACCCAGAATGCCCGGACAGCCGAAGGCTGTCCGGGCAATCTGGGAGCTGTAGTTTTGCCACAGCTGAAGGCGCCCCAGGTAAGCACTGAGTTAGGGGGCAATCATAATCATCTTGCAGTACAACATCTAAATTGGACGTATACCGTGCTTCATTTCAATCTATGGAGAGCTGAGGACCCAATAGTTTGGATGTTTAACCAGTTACCAATGCAGTTGGCATTTCTTTTATCCCTACTCTACAAGAGTAATACCATATTGTTTAATTATTTATGTATTTGTTTATTAATTTTTTATGTATGTATGTATTTATTTATTTATTTATTTATTTATTTATGTATTTATTTACTTAGTATGTATTTATTTATTTTTATGTATTTATTTATTATTTATATGTTTATTTGTTTATGTAGTTAGTTACATCATTTTCAGTACATTGCATCCAAACCCTCGCAGGGTATGTTCACATGGCAGAATTTCCGTGCGGAATTTCGCAGAAGAAATTTCAATGGCACTGTGCAGACAGCAGAATTTCCGTGCCAGATGTTTCTTGCTAAAAAAAAATCCTGGTTCCGGCATCCACAAAAATATTGAACATGTTTAATGTTTCTGCAGAGTCCGCATAGGATGCATTGCCGTCTTTAACCCCTTAAGGACCAAGGACATACAGATACGTCCTGAGTCCTTTCCCTTTCTATAACAGCCATAGCGGGTCGGGCCCGACCTCTAACAACGGCCGGGACCCGTGGCTAATAGCGCGTGGCAGTGATCGCGGTGCCGCGCGCTATTAACCCTTTAGACTGTAAGGGAGCTAAAACACTGCAAAAAAAAAGTGAGAAAAAAAGTGAATAAAGATTATTGAACACCTCCCCTATTAAAAGTTTGAATCACCCCCCTTTTCCCATTTAAAAAAAAACACAGTGTAAAGAAAAATAAACATACATGGTATCGCCGCGTGTGGAAATGTCCGAATTATAAAAATATATCGTTAATTAAACCGCATGGTCAATGGCGTATGCGCAAAAAAATTCCAAAGTCCAAAATAGTGTATTTTTGGTCACTTTTTATATCATGAAAAAATGAATAAAAAGTTATCAACAAGTCCGATCAATACAAAAAGGATACCGCTAAAAACTTCAGATCAAGACGCAAAAAATGAGCCCTCATACCAACCCAAATGCGGTAAAATAAAAAAGTTATAGGGGTCAGAAGATGACAATTTTAAACATATACATTTTTCTGCATGTAGTTATGATTTTTTTCAGAAGTACGACAAAATCAAACCGATATAAGTAGGGTATCATTTTAACCCTATGGACCTACAGAATAAAGAGAATGTGTCATTTTTACCGAAAAATTTACTGCGTAGAAACAGAAGCCCCCAAAAATTACAAAATGGTGTTTTTTTCTCAATTTAGTCTCACAATGATTTGTTTTCCGTTTCGCCGTAGATTTTTGGGTAAAATGACTGATGTCATTACAAAGTAGAATTAGTGGCGCAAAAAATAAGCCATCATATGGATTTTTAGGTGCAAAATTGAAAGGGTTATGATTTTTTAAATGTAAGGAGGAAAAAACGAAAGTGCAAAAACGGAAAAAGCCCTGGTCCTTAACCCCTTAAGGACCGGAGGTTTTTCCGTTTTTGCATTTTCGTTTTTTGCTCCTTGCCTTTAAAAAATCATAACTCTTTCAAATTTACACCTAAAAATCCATATGATGGCTTATTTTTTGCGCCACCAATTCTACTTTGTAATGACGTCAGTCATTTTGCCCAAAAATCTATGGTGAAGCGGGAAAAAAAATCATTGTGCGACAAAATTGAAAAAAAAATGCTGTTTTGTAAATTTTGGGGGCTTCCGTTTCTACGTAGTACATTTTTCGGTAAAAATGACACCTGATATGTATTCTGTAGGTCCATATGATTAAAATGATACCCTACTTATATAGGTTTGATTTTGTCGGACTTCTGGAAAAAATCATAACTACATGCAGGAAAATTAATACGTTTAAAATTGTCATCTTCTGACCCCTATAACTTTTTTATTTTTCCGTGTATGGGGCGGTATGAGGGCTCATTTTTTGCGCCGTGATCTGAAGTTTTTAACGGTACCATTTTTGCATTGATAGGACTTATTGATCACTTTTTATTCATTTTTAAATGATATAAAAAGTGACCAAAAATGCACTATTTTGGACTTTGGAATTTTTTTGCGCGCACGCCATTGACCGAGCGGTTTAATTAATGATATATTTTTATAATTCGGACATTTCCGCACGCGGTGATACCACATATGTTTATTTTTATTTTTATTTACACTGTGTTTTTTTTTTTATTGGAAAAGGGGGGTGATTCAAACTTTTAATAGGGGAGGAGTTAAATGATCTTTATTCACTTTTTTTTTTCACTTTTTTTTTGCAGTGTTATAGGTCCCATAGGGACCTATAACACTGCACACACTGATCTTCTATGTTGATCACTGGTTTCTCATAAGAAACCAGTGATCAACGATTCTGCCGCATGACTGCTCATGCCTGGATCTCAGGCACTGAGCAGTCATTCGGCGATCGGACAGCGAGGAGGCAGGTAGGGGCCCTCCCGCTGTCCTGTCAGCTGTTCGGGATGCCGCGATTTCACCGCGGCTATCCCGAACAGCCCACTGAGCTAGCCGGGATGCTTTCGGTTTCACTTTAGACGCGGCGTTCAACTTTGAACGCCGCGTCTAAAGGGTTAATAGCGCGCGGCACAGCGATCAATGCCGCGCGCTATTAGCCACGGGTCCCGGCCGTTGTTAGAGGCCGGGCCCGACCCGCTATGACGCGGGGCCACGCCGTGGCCCCGCGTTATAGATCGGGAGTGGACACATGACGTTCCAGTACGTCATGTGTCCTTAAGGGGTTAAGGGGTTAAGATGGTGCATTTCTGAGCAGTCCAAGTACCAGCTTGTGTTGGTGCTCTGCTGTTGGTGAAATGGAGATTTTTCGTGTGGACATTCCACTGTGTGAACCTTGCCTGAGGCTATGTTTACACAGTGGAATTTCTGAGCGGAATCCACTCAGAAATACGTTGCCTTCTATGGAGATGGCATATTTCCAAGCGATCAGACATCCTGCCATATGAACATAGCCTTGGTGACCAAGCCAATTTGGGCCTTTCAGCTTAAAGGGCTCATCCACACTACAGAATCTCCACCTGGAGATATTAAGGGTGGAGATTAGACTGCTGGGAAATGTGGTGACTTAATAGACAACAGTGCATTTTAGTGGATACCACCGAAAGAACCATCATATTCATTCTTTCGGCAGAGTCTATGGTCCAGAATTTCTGTAGTGTGAACGGTGTAGCAGAATGCCATTGAGAACAATGGGAGGCTGCTCCACCGTATTTTCACAGCAGGAATTCCGCTCGATAAATCCGTAGTGTGAATGGGCTCTAACAGTATTTTGTTTTTTGTTAATTTTTTTTTCAATTTCAGTATTCTAAAGATAACTTTTAACCCCTTAAGGACTGAGCCCTTTTTCACCTTAAGGACCATTTTTTGCAATTCTTACCACTGTCACTTTAAACATTAATAACTCTGGGATGCTTTTAGTTATCATTCTCATTCCGAGATTGTTTTTTCGTGACATATTCTAATTTAGCATAGTGGTAAAATTTTGTGGTAACTTGCATCCTTTCTTGGTGAAAAATCCCAAAATTTGATGAAAAATTAGAAAATTTTGCATTTTCCAAACTTTGAAGCTCTCTGCTTGTAAGGAAAATGGATATTCCAAATATTTATTTTTATTCACATATACAATATGTCTACTTTATGTTTGCATCATAAAATTTACGTGTTTTTACTTTTGGAAGACACCAGAGGGCTTCAAAGTTCAGCAGCAATTTTCCAATTTTTCACAAAATTTTGAAACTCGCTTTTTTTCAGGGACCAGTTCAGGTTTAAAGTGGATTTGAAGGGTCTTCATATTAGAAATACCCCATAAATGACCCCATTATAAAAACTGCACCCCCCAAAGTATTCAAAATGACATTCAGTCAGCGTTTTAACCCTTTAGGTGTTTCACAAGAATAGCAGCAAAGTGAAGGAGAAAATTCACAATCTTAATTTTTTACACTCGCATGTTTTTGTAGACCCAATTTTTGAATTTTTGCAAGGGGTAAAAAGGAGAAAATTTTTACTTGTATTTGAAACCCAATTTTTCTCGAGTAAGGACATACCACATATGTCTATGTAAAGTGTCCGGCGGGCGCAGTAGAGGGCTCAGAAGGGAAGGAGCGACAAATGGTTTTTGGGGGGCATGTCACCTTTAGGAAGCCCCTATGGTGCCAGAACTGCAAAAAAAAAACACATGGCATACCATTTTGGAAACTAGACCTCTTGGGGAACATAACAAGGGGTAAAGTAAACCTTAATACCCCACAGGTGATTCACGACTTTTGCATATGTAAAAAAAAACAAAAAAAAATTTCCCTAAAATGCTTGGTTTCCCAAAAGTTTTACATTTTTAAAAAGGGTAATAGCAGAAAATACCCCCCAAAAGTTTAAGCCCAATTTCTCCAGATTCAGAAAACACCCCATATGGGGGTAAAAAGTGCTCTGTTGGCGCACTACAGGTCTCAGAAGAGAAGGAGTCACATTTGGCTTTTTTGAAGGAAATTTTGCTCTGGGGGCATGCCGCATTTAGGAAGCCCCTATGGTGCCAGGACAGCAAAAAAAAAACACATGGCATACCATTTTGGAAACTAGACCCCTTGGGGAACGTAACAAGGGGTAAAGTGAACCTTAATACCCCACAGGGGTTTCACAACTTTTGCATATGTAAAAAAAAAAAAAAAAAATTACCTAAAATGCTTGGTTTCCCCAAAAATTTACATTTTTACAAAGGGTTAAAGCAGAAAATACCCCCCAAAATTTGAAGCCCGATTTCTCCCGATTCAGAAAACACCCCATATGGGGGTGAAAAGTGCTCTGCTGGCGCACTACAGGTCTCAGAAGAGAAGTAAAAATTTTACATTTTTAAAAGGGTAAAAGCAGAAAATACCCCCAAAATTTGTAACACAATTTCTCCCGAGTACGGCGATACCCCATATGTGGCCCTAAACTGTTGCCTTGAAATACGATAGGGCTCCAAAGTGAGAGCGCCATGCGCATTTGAGGCCTAAATTAGGGACTTGCATAGGGGTGGACATAGGGGTATTCTACGCCAGTGATTCCCAAACAGGGGGCCTCCAGCTGTTGTAAAACTCCCAGCATGCCTGGACAGTCAGTGGCTATCTGGTAATACTGGTAGTAGTTGTTTTGCAACAGCTGGAGGCTCCGTTTTGGAAACCGTGGCGTACCAGACGTACCAGACATTTTATTGGGGAGGGGGGCTGTGTAGGGGTATGTGTATATGTAGTGTTTTTTACTTTTTATTTTATTTTTCGTTAGTGTAGTGTAGTGTTTTTAAGGTACAGTCGCACGGACGGGGGTTCACAGTAGTTTCTCGCTGGCAGTTTGAGCTGCGGCAGAAAATTGGCCACAGCTCAAACTTGCAGCCGGATACTAACTGTAAACCTCCGCCCATGTGAGTGTACCCTGTACATTCACATTGGGGGGGGGGGGGGAACATCCAGCTGTTGCAAAACTACAACTCCCAGCATGTACGGTCTATCAGTGCATGCTGGGAGTTGTAGTTTTGCAACAGCTGGAGGCACACTGGTTGTGAAACACCGAGTTTGGTAACAAACTCAGTGTTTTGCAACCAGTGTGCCTTCAGCTGTTGCAAAAGCTACAACCCCCAGCATGTACGGACAGCGGTAGGGAATGCTGGGTCTTGTAGTTATGCAACAGCTGGAGGCATACTACTTTGGCTGGGGATGCTGGGGATTGTAGTTATGCAACAGCTGGAGACACACTGGTTTGCTACATAACTCAGTGTGCCTTCAGCTGTTGCAAAACTACAACTCTCAGCAGTCACCGACAGCCAACGGGCATGCTGGGAGTTGTAGTTATGCAACCAGCAGATGCACCACTGCAACTCCCAGCATGCACTTTAGCTGTTTGTGCAAGCTGGAAGTTGTAGTTACACAACAGCTGAAGGTACACTTTTCCATAGAAAAAATGTGCCTCCAGCTGTTGCAAAACTACAAGTCCCAGCATGCCCATAAGGGCATGCTGGGAGTTGTGGTGGTCTGCCTCTTGCTGTTGCATAACTACAGCTCCCAGCATGCCCTTTTTGCATGCTGGGAGCTGTTGCTAAGCAACAGCAGTAGGCTGTCACTCACCTCCAACGATCCACGCCGCGCAGGTCAGTCCCTCGTCGTCGCCGCCGCCGCTGCTCCTGGGGCCCCGATCCCAACATTGACGCCGGGGATCGGGGTCCCCAGCTCCCGGGGTGCATGTCCCGCACCCGCTCACGTCCTCCGGAAGAGGGGCGGAGCGGGTTGCGGGAGTGACACCCGCAGCAGGCGCCCTGATTGGTCGGCCGGGAAACCGGCCGACGAATCAGGGCGATCGTGAGGTGGCACCAGTGCCACCTCACCCCTACTGGCTGTGGCTGTTCGGGGCCGTCGGAGACGGCCCCAAACAGCCTGTAATTCCGGGTCACCGGGTCACTGGAGACCCAATTGACCCGGAATCTGCCGCAGATCGCTGGACTGAATTGTCCAGCGATCTGCGGCCATCGCCGACATGGGGGGGCATAATGACCCCCCTGGGCGATATGCCCCGATGCCTGCTGAACGATTTCAGCAGGCATCGGGCACCGGCTCCCCTCCAGCTAGCGGCGGGGGGCCGGGATTTGACAGGACGTACTCAAACGTCCTGAGTCCTTAAGGACTCGGAAAAGGGGCCGTTTGAGTATGTCCTGCGTCCTTAAGGGGTTAAAATGTTTCTTCAAAATAGCCAAATGAGTGGTTGTTTTTCTTTTCTTTTTGCAGGACAAGTTGTTATTTCTACTAGCCCCTTTTGGGGTTAATTTAACTTATTGATACAATTAAAAAAACATTTTTTTGGGGGGGTTGGACAATAAAAAAACATGCAAAAATGAAACGTTATGTCTCTTAAAGGGTTAGAAGAAGAAAAATAAAATGCAAAAATGAAAAGTGTCCTTAAGGGGTTAAAGTTGAAGCTTGCCATTGCACTGCTTTTTATAAAGCATATTTATTTATTTTTTTAATCTGGGCACATTTTTTTCAGAGAAAGGAATTTACAAGTCTGAGCAGATGAGAAAAGGAAAAAGGTCTATTTCAGATGACAACAGCCAGTGATAATATGATTATATCAGTCTACCCATAGGCAAAGCACAGGGTACAAGTTAGAAATACTCTTTACAAGCTTTAAGGTTATTACCACAGTAAAAATGAAATTATAGCCCTCCATAAGCGTGCAGGGAAATGTTCTTTCCCAATAATCATATAGCAGGATTATCATGAACATTCCTCATGCCAGATGGTGGTCAGTATTGTCACTATAAGAATAAAATGCTTTAACCTACGTTTATTAAGTAGTATTTCTTTATCTATATCTATGAAATACTGTAAGTGCACCTAAATGTCTGCTTTAGACTGTTCTGCATTCAGATGTATCTGCTAGGATGTCCAAAGATCTCAAATAAAACAGAATAAAAAATAATACATCTTTTAGTCTGTACAAATCCGTTCAAAATCCCAGGACAAATCTGCATCCAATACAATACAGGTGAAATTAGGAGCATGTGTAGCATGAAAAGAACAGGGATCTATATACAGGAGTCTATACTGGTGGTAAAGTTTATATGAAGATGGGATGTTTTTCATGGTTTTTTGTTGAAGAAAGAATTGTTTGGTTTGGATAGGGTGAGAGGGAGTAAAGAAGTTGACTACATGTCTGTGACCAGTTCTTGTATGTTTGCCATGTGTTACGCCGTGCGCTCCGGGTCCCTGCTCCTCCCCGGAGCGCTCGCGGCGTTCTCCTCTCTGCAGTGCCCCGGTCAGACCCGCTGACCAGGAGCGCTGCTCTGACACTGCCGGCGGGGATGCGATTCACATAGCGGGACGCACCCGCTCGCGGATCGCATCCCAATCTGCTCACCTGTCCCGGTCCCCGGCTGTCACGTCCTGGCGCACGGGGCTCCGCTCTCTAGGGCGCACGCGCGCCAGCTCTCTAAGATTTAAAGGGCCAGTGCACCACTGATTGGTGCCTGGCCCAATCAGTGTAATTAGCTCCCACCTGCTCCACGCCTTTATAACCTCACTTCCCCTTCCCAGCATTGCCTTGTGCCAGTGAAAGCGTTTTGTGTATGTCCCAAGCCTGTGTTCCAGACCTTCTGCGGTTGCCCCTGACTACGACCCTTGCTGCCTGCCCTGACCTTCTGCTACGTCCGACTTTGCTCTTGCCTTGTCCTTCTGTACTGCGCCTGTCTCAGCAGTCAGAGAGGTTGAGCCATTACCGGTGGATACGACCTGGTTGCTACCGCCGCAGCAAGACCATCCCGCTTTGCGGCGGGCTCTGGTGAATACCAGTAGCAACTTAGAACCGGTCCACCGGTACGGTCCACGCCAATCCCTCTCTGACACAGAGGATCCACCTCAAGCCTGCCGAATCCTAACACCATGTTGTCTATGTTCCCAGCTGGTGTTTTCCTCTATTCCTCATTGGCTGTTAACTGTGTACCTCCTAGTTCATATGGAAGGGGGATCTGGAACTTTCATCCAATGGCATTAGTAGTTTAGCTGTGGTGATCATGAATCTGGTGGGGTTGTCTTCCAAAGCAGGACCTACTTATCTGTGAACTCTACAATGTGCATACTTCTAACCCCTCCCCCCTCCCTCCCAACAGATAACTCCTTTCATCTCTCTTTAGTCCCCAAAGTAATACCACCTGCATTTCCATACTATACTCTTATTATTAATGCCCCGTCTCCTAGCTGACACTAAATAACAAGTGGCAGTGTGTTTGTCCTGAACCATCCTCCCCTGACTCAATGCACCGGAATAGTAGGCATGGTAATAGTAATCATACACACTGCTGAATGCTGCAAAGGGGACAAGAGAACAATATAGTAGTATGAGTACAGTAAGCATATTGCGGCTAGTTTGGCATGTGGGTTTTCCTCAGTTGGAGGCCAAGTTTTCAACTCATAAAAAAAAAAAAAAATGTAAAAAGTTTCCTGGATGCAACTAATACTATGATAACAAGTCCCAAGCAGATAACAAAGAAATGGAGCACTCACCAGGTCATTCAGGGTCATCAAGCTTCTTTTATTTCATGGAGCTTGGCAGCATGCTGCCAAGCTCCATGAAATAAAAGAAGCTTGATGACCCTGAATGACCTGGTGAGTGCTCCATTTCTTTGTTATCTGCTTGGGACTTGCATTCGTATTCTTATAATGTGAGCACCGAAATGGTCTAGTACTGGAGAAGAGCATAGCGGATTATTGGATTACAGAGTAGCAGTGCCGGTTGTTTCTCTGTTTGGGACTGTGTAATACTACGATAACTCTATACTACTACTATATACTACGATAACTCTATACCTCTACAGCAAATAGCTTGTGATACAAATAAAAGAAGACATGACTACAGGTAGAGGTGTCCTTTGAATATGAAATGTACATGAAAAATTGCTGTTTTACTCCAGATGACACACTTGCCCTTGCGCTGCTTTTTACAAAGCAAATCTATTGTATTTCAAACAAGGGGCTGATATTTATCAGAGGAAGAAGTTTACCCATCTGAGTATATAAGAAAAGGAAAAGGTCTATTTTAGATGACAACCGCCAGTGGTAATATGATTAAAGAGTCTGTCTATGGTCATAGCACAGGGTACAAGTTAAGAATACTCTTTACAAGCAATAAGGTTATTGCCACAGTAAAACAGAAATTATAGCCCTTCATAAGCGTGCAGGGAAATGTTCTTTCCTGATAATCATATAGCAGGATTATCATGAACATTCCTCAGCCACATGTCAGATCGTGGGCAGTATTGTCACTATAAGAATGAAATGTTTTAACCCAAATTTAATAAGTATTATATCTACGAAATACTGTAGGTGCCCCTAAATCTCTGCTCTAGACAGTTCTGCATTCAGAGGTGTCTGCTGCAATGTTGGATGTTTTTTCCCACATAGGAGGAAGTCCAACCAATGTTTTAAATGAATATGTGACAAATACTTGTCACGATGCCGGCTGGCAGGAGGTGGATCCTCTGTGCCAGAGAGGGATTGGCGTGGACCGTGCTAGTGGACCGGTTCTAAGTTACTACTGGTATTCACCAGAGCCCGCCGCAAAGCGGGATGGTCTTGCAGCGGCGGTAGTAACCAGGTCGTATCCACTAGCAACGGCTCAACCTCTCTGACTGCTGAAGATAGGCGCGGTACAAGGGAGTAGACAAGAGCAAGGTCGGACGTAGCAGAAGGTCGGGGCAGGCAGCAAGGATCGTAGTCAGGGGCAACGGCAGGAGGTCTGGAACACAGGCTAAGAACACACAAGGAAACGCTTTCACTGGCACGATGGCAACAAGATCCGGCGAGGGAGTGCAGGGGAAGTGAGGTATACATAGGGAGTGCACAGGTGAACACACTAATTAGAACAACTGCGCCAATCAGTGGCGCAGTGGCCCTTTAAATCGCAGAGACCCGGCGCGCGCGCGCCCTAGGGAGCGGGGCCGCGCGCGCCGGGACAGGACCGACGGAGAGCAAGTCAGGTACGGGAGCCGGGGTGCGCATCGCGAGCGGGCGCCACCCGCATCGCGAATCGCATCCCGGCTGGAGGCGGTATCGCAGCGCACCCGGTCAGTGGATCTGACCGGGGCGCTGCAGTAGCGAGGATGTTGCGAGCGCTCCGGGGAGGAGCGGGGACCCGGAGCGCTCGGTGTAACAGTACCCCCCCCTTGGGTCTCCCCCTCTTCTTGGAGCCTGAGAACCTGAGGACCAGACTTTTGTCTAGGATATTGTCCTCAGGTTCCCAGGATCTCTCTTCAGGACCACAGCCCTCCCAATCAACCAAAAAAAATGTTTTCCCTCTGACCGTCTTGGAGGCCAGTATCTCCTTCACGGAGAAGATGTCAGAAGAACCGGAAACAGGAGTGGGAGAAACAAGTTTGGGAGAGAAACGGTTGATGATGAGTGGTTTAAGAAGAGAGACATGAAAGGCATTAGGAATACGAAGAGAAGGAGGAAGAAGAAGTTTGTAAGAGACAGGATTAATTTGGCACAAGATTTTGAAAGGACCAAGATAGCGTGGTCCCAGTTTGTAGCTGGGGACACGGAAGCGGACATATTTAGCGGAGAGCCATACCTTGTCTCCGGGAGAAAAAATGGGGGGAGCTCTTCTTTTCTTATCGGCAAACTTTTTCATGCGAGATGAAGCCTGTAAAAGAGAATTTTGGGTCTCTTTCCATATGGTGGAAAGATCACGAGTTACTTCATCCACAGCGGGCAAACCAGAGGGCAAGGGAGTAGGGAGGGGGGGAAGAGGGTGACGGCCGTACACCACGAAAAATGGGGATTTGGAAGAAGATTCAGAGACTCTGAAGTTGTACGAGAATTCGGCCCATGGTAGAAGATCTGCCCAGTCATCCTGGCGGGAGGAAACAAAATGCCGTAAATAGTCACCCAGGACCTGGTTAATTCTTTCTACTTGCCCATTGGATTGAGGATGATAAGCAGAAGAGAAGTTTAATTTAATCTTGAGTTGTTTACAGAGAGCCCTCCAGAATTTTGACACAAATTGGACGCCTCTATCCGAGACGATCTGCGTGGGCAAACCGTGAAGACGAAAAATGTGTACAAAAAATTGTTTTGCCAACTGAGGCGCTGAAGGAAGACCAGGAAGAGGAATAAAATGTGCCATCTTGGAAAATCGATCAACGACCACCCAAACAACAGTGTTGCCACGGGATGGGGGTAAGTCTGTAATAAAGTCCATACCAATCAGAGACCAAGGCTGTTCGGGGACAGGCAGAGGATGAAGGAGACCAGCAGGCTTCTGGCGAGGAGTCTTATCCCGGGCACAGACAGTACAGGCCCGCACAAAATCAACAACATCCGTCTCCAGAGTCGGCCACCAATAGAAACGAGAGATGAGTTGCAAGGACTTTTTGATGCCCGCATGGCCAGCGAGGTGGGAGGAGTGACCCCATTTGAGAATCCCGAGGCGTTGGCGTGGAGAAACGAAGGTCTTCCCTGGAGGAGTTTGCCTGATGGAGGCTGGAGAAGTGGAGATCAGACAGTCAGGAGGAATGATGTGTTGCGGAGAGAGCTCTACTTCCGAGGCATCCGAGGAACGAGAGAGAGCATCGGCCCTAATGTTCTTGTCGGCAGGGCGAAAATGAATTTCAAAGTTAAAACGGGCAAAGAACAGAGACCACCTGGCCTGGCGAGGATTCAGCCGTTGGGCAGACTGGAGATAGGAGAGATTCTTGTGATCGGTGTAAATGATAACTGGAAATTTTGATCCCTCCAGCAGATGCCTCCATTCCTCAAGTGCCAATTTAATGGCCAGTAGTTCTCGATCCCCGATGGAGTAGTTCCTCTCCGCCGGAGAGAAGGTCCTAGAAAAAAAACCACAAGTAACAGCATGCCCGGAAGAATTTTTTTGTAGAAGGACCGCTCCAGCTCCCACTGAGGAGGCATCAACCTCCAATAGGAAGGGTTTAGATGGGTCAGGTCTGGAGAGCACGGGAGCAGAAGAAAAGGCAGACTTGAGCCGTTTAAATGTGTCTTCCGCTTGAGGAGACCAGGACTTAGGATTGGCATTCTTCTTGGTTAAAGCCACGATAGGAGCCACAATAGTGGAAAAATGTGGAATAAATTGTCTGTAATAATTGGCGAACCCCAAAAAACGTTCAATAGCACGGAGTCCGGAGGGGCGTGGCCAATCTAAGACGGCAGAGAGTTTATCTGGGTCCATTTGTAGTCCCTGGCCAGAGACCAAGTATCCTAGGAAAGGAAGAGATTGACATTCAAACAGACATTTCTCCATTTTGGCATAAAGTTGATTGTCTCGAAGTCTCTGAAGAACCATGCGGACATGCTGGCGATGTTCTTCTAAGTTGGCAGAAAAAATCAGAATATCGTCCAGATACACAACAACACAGGAATATAAGAGATCACGAAACATTTCATTAACAAAGTCTTGGAAGACGGCAGGAGCGTTGCACAGGCCAAAGGGCATGACCAGATACTCAAAGTGTCCATCTCTAGTGTTAAATGCAGTTTTCCATTCGTCCCCCTCCCTGATGCGGATGAGATTATAAGCACCTCTTAAGTCCAGTTTGGTAAAGATGTGGGCACCTTGAAGGCGATCAAAGAGTTCTGAGATAAGAGTTAGGGGGTAGCGGTTCTTTACCGTGATTTTATTAAGTCCGCGGTAATCAATGCAAGGACGTAGGGAGCCATCTTTTTTGGACACAAAGAAAAATCCAGCTCCGGCAGGAGAGGAGGATTTGCGGATAAACCCCTTTTTTAAATTTTCCTGGATGTATTCAGACATAGCAAGAGTCTCTGGGGCGGACAGAGGATAAATTCTGCCCCGGGGTGGAGTAGTGCCCGGGAGGAGGTCAATAGAACAGTCATAAGGCCTGTGAGGAGGTAAAGTCTCAGCTTGTTTTTTGCAAAATACGTCAGCATAGTCCATATAAGCCTTAGGGAGACCGGTTACAGGGGGAACCACAGGGTCACGGCAGGAAGTACTGGGAACCGGTTTAAGACAGTCCTTGAAACAAGAAGTACCCCAGCTCTTGATCTCTCCTGTGGACCAATCAAGGGTTGGGGAATGGCGTTGAAGCCATGGTAGTCCAAGGAGAATTTCGGAAGTGCAATTGGAGAGGACCAAAAACTCAATTTTTTCGTGATGAGGTCCGATGCACATTAGGAGGGGCTCCGTGCGGTAACGTACGGTACAGTCCAATCTTTCATTGTTAACACAATTGATGTAGAGGGGTCTGGCGAGACTGGTCACCGGGATGTTGAACCTGTTGATGAGAGAGGCCAAAATAAAATTTCCTGCAGATCCGGAATCCAAGAAGGCCATAGTAGAGAAGGAGAAGGTAGAGGCAGATATCCGCACAGGCACAGTAAGGCGTGGAGAAGCAGAGTTGACATCAAGAACTGTCTCACCTTTGTGCGGAGTCAGCGTACGTCTTTCCAGACGGGGAGGACGGATAGGACAATCCTTCAGGAAGTGTTCGGTACCGGCACAGTACAGGCAAAGATTCTCCATGCGGCGTCGTGTCCTCTCTTGAGGTGTCAAGCGAGACCGGTCAACTTGCATAGCCTCCACGGCGGGAGGCACAGGAACGGATTGCAGAGGACCAGAGGAGAGAGGAGCCGGGGAGAAAAAACGCCTCGTGCGAACAAAGTCCATATCCTGGCGGAGTTCCTGACGCCTTTCGGAAAAACGCATGTCAATGCGAGTGGCTAGATGAATGAGTTCATGCAGGTTAGCAGGAATTTCTCGTGCGGCCAGAACATCTTTAATGTTGCTGGATAGGCCTTTTTTAAAGGTCGTGCAGAGGGCCTCATTATTCCAGGATAATTCGGAAGCAAGAGTACGGAATTGTATGGCGTATTCGCCAACGGAAGAATTACCCTGGACCAGGTTCAGCAGGGCAGTCTCAGCAGAAGAGGCTCGGGCAGGTTCCTCAAAGACACTTCGAATTTCCGAGAAGGAGTGTACAGAGGCAGTGACGGGGTCATTGCGGTCCCAGAGCGGTGTGGCCCATGACAGAGCTTTCCCAGACAGAAGGCTGACTACGAAAGCCACCTTAGACCTTTCAGTAGGAAACTGGTCCGACATCATCTCCAAGTACAGGGAACATTGTGAAAGAAAGCCACGGCAAAACTTAGAGTCCCCATCATATTTATCCGGCAAGGATAGTCGTAGGCCGGAAGCGGCCACTCGCTGCGGAGGAGGTGCAGGAGCTGGCGGAGGAGATGATTGCTGAAGCTGTGGTAGTAGCTGCTGTAGCATCACGGTCAGTTGAGACAGCTGATGGCCTTGTTGCGCTATCTGTTGTGACTGCTGGGCGACCACCGTGGTGAGGTCGGCGACAACTGGCAGTGGAACTTCAGCGGGATCCATGGCCGGATCTACTGTCACGATGCCGGCTGGCAGGAGGTGGATCCTCTGTGCCAGAGAGGGATTGGCGTGGACCGTGTTAGTGGACCGGTTCTAAGTTACTACTGGTATTCACCAGAGCCCGCCGCAAAGCGGGATGGTCTTGCAGCGGCGGTAGTAACCAGGTCGTATCCACTAGCAATGGCTCAACCTCTCTGACTGCTGAAGATAGGCGCGGTACAAGGGAGGAGACAAGAGCAAGGTCGGACGTAGCAGAAGGTCGGGGCAGGCAGCAAGGATCGTAGTCAGGGGCAACGGCAGGAGGTCTGGAACACAGGCTAGGAACACACAAGGAAACACTTTCACTGGCACGATGGCAACAACATCCGGCGAGGGAGTGCAGGGGAAGTGAGGTATACATAGGGAGTGCACAGGTGAACACACTAATTAGAACAACTGCGCCAATCAGTGGCGCAGTGGCCCTTTGAATCGCAGAGACCCGGCGCGCGTGCGCCCTAGGGAGCGGGGCCGCGCGCGCCGGGACAGGACCGACGGAGAGCGAGTCAGGTACGGGAGCCGGGGTGCGCATCGCAAGCGGGCGCCACCCGCATCGCGAATCGCATCCCGGCTGGAGGCGGTATCGCAGCGCACCCGGTCAGTGGATCTGACCGGGGCGCTGCAGTAGCGAGGATGTTGCGAGCGCTCCGGGGAGGAGCGGGGACCCGGAGCGCTCGGCGTAACAATACTAAACATGTACAATAACTGAACAGTGAACATTACTTCAGTTTCATAAAATACAAATCTCTAGATTTATATAAATAACAAATAAAAGTAAAAGGGAATCTGACAGTTCTTTTTGCTGCTAAGAGCTGCAGACAGTGGTGGATAGCTGTTGGGATATAAAGCAAACTCTATCTTTCATGGAGCTGTGTGGCGATAAACCTTTATAAAATCTCTCTTATTTCTCAGCCAGGTGTCATGGAGGTGGCACTAAGCTGCTCAAGTGCCACAGCTTGGCATGCTTTCTTGCTTGCCCTCTCTTCCCAGCTCCTCCTCAACTGACAAGCAGGGATATGATCATTAGTCACGGATGAGACACCCCTCGACACTTGGCTAAGAAATAAAATTTTCATAAGTTTGGAGGCCACCACCAGCTCCAGGAAAGGTACAGTTTGTCAATTCACAAAGGAACAAAAGCGAATGACCAGGGAGTCAGGAGTTTGTCTGGCGCAGAGAGGAACCATCAGACAGCCAAATAAAATCAATGGATTTATTAGATGCAACGCGTTTTGCTGCGCATGCGCAGCTTCATCAGGCACACCAAGTGTGCGAAACTAGAGCTCGGTCGCCACCACTTGTCCCCCCCACTCCCCTCTCTTCTGTACCCCGCATGTGAGTATGTCTCAATAAAGAAGACCCTGCAGCCACACTGGTGAGTGCCGATATTTTCATTTCTCTTCACGGATATCATAAAAGGTACAGTTTGCTTTTATAGCTTAACAACAATCTAAATGGGTCTGAAACTCTTAGCAGCAAATACGTCTCACAGATTAAAATAAATAAATAAATAACTGAGTCTGTCGCTCCCCTTCCCCATGAAAACATAAAAGGTAAAAATTGTTGTCCTAGGAAGGTTGATACAAATTTTAATTCAGCTTTTTAAAAGTTTGCATTGTGATCTTAACCAGTGCTGGAAATATGGGACATTTGCTCATAAGGATAAAATGTTTTAAAGCGTTACTATAGTTTAATTTAAACCTTTGATGTGTCGTCCAGTTATGTCAAAAATTTAGATCACACCTGTTCTCAGTCTTAAAACCCGCTGTGATTGTGAGTTATAACCTACTGAAGCTCATGGTTGTGGGCTTTACTCCCCGGCCAGCCCCCAGATATGACTGATGTTTTCCATTCTAGTCTATTTGGTGCATCAGTAATGCATTAAAGGAGTAGTCTGCCGAAAATCTTTTCTACACAGTATCAGCAGGGAGAGGGTTAGTTAAAAAACCAACTGTCTTTAAAGGGGTACACTGCCCATAGACATCTTAT
The DNA here is from genome assembly GCF_029499605.1 of Hyla sarda. Taxonomy (NCBI): domain Eukaryota; kingdom Metazoa; phylum Chordata; class Amphibia; order Anura; family Hylidae; genus Hyla; species Hyla sarda. The sequence goes on along the minus strand of NC_079191.1, from coordinate 104,492,934 downwards.
CCCCCATCTGAAAGATAGGGGATAAGATGTCTTAATGCAGGGATCTCTGTGCTGCACCCGGCATTCATTTGGAGCATCAGGTTCAGCACCGGAGGCTTGTGACCTCATGGCCATGCTCCCTCAAAGCAAGTCTATGGGAGGGGGTGTGGCAGCCGTCACTCCTCCTCCCATAGACATGCATTGAGGGGGCATGGCCGTGATGTCACAAGCCTCCGCCCCGCATCACCAGTCATCCGGCATGGAGCAAAGTTCGCTCCCTGCACCGGATGTCTCGGGGTGCTGCAGCAGAGATCGCGGGAGTCCCCAGGGGCAGGACCCCCGCGATCAGACATCTTATTTCCTATCCTCTGGTTAGGGGATAAAATGTCTAGCGATGGAGTACTCCTTTAACCTTCCTCACTCCTGCACAGCTGCCAGTATAATGGAGCTCCCCTCCCTACTGTCCGGCACTTCCGGGTTCGGGGACGTAATGCCACATGCCTGCTCAGAAAATCAGCGGCTGAGAAGGAACATTGCTGCGGCCACTGATTGGATGAGCTTGTGTGTCACATCAAGTCACCAAACCCTCAAAGAAAGCTGTAAGCTGAGAGAAAAATATCTCCAAAACTGGTAAACGTGGAGGTACAGTTTCATTTCAGAAGGTACATTATGAGAAGGGCTCATTTTAAGGATAAAATTTACAATATGCCGGGCATTATCAGGCGGGTGCCAAAGGCCCACCAGTAGAACTGACTCTAAAGATATATGCAAACATTACCTGTTTTACCATGTTTAGCCCTTTAGGATGCAACAAAATTGTAGATCTCTTGGCTATATTCAGGGGCATGCCTGTTTCCCGGTAGGCCTACAGGAGCCTGATCCCAGGTATGAATCAAAATGCAAACAGAAAAAATACATCAGTTCACCACCTACAGAGATCCTGCAGTCAAAAGCAGGGACCATGGGGGACATTTATCAAAACCTGTGCCGAGGAAAAGTTGACCAGTTGTCCATAGCATCCAAGCAGTTCACTTATTTTGTTTTTAAAAGGGCCTTTTAAAAATGAAAAAAAAAAAACATCTAGTTGGTTGCTTTTCTCTACACAGGTTTTGATAAATCTCCCTTATGTCTTGGCCGGGTAGATGCAATCCAATAAGCACACTTATGTGTCCAGTGCATTTGTAATGTATAAAACTTCCCCTTTATTCCAAATGCATCAAAAGAAGCAATACTTTAATGTACAGTACACTCGTGTTATACTTGGTGTTTCAAACATTAACATTCTTACTTATGGAATTCAATGAGTAAGAACGTACTTCACTTCCAAAACACTTTGGAGTGCACAAATGTTAAAGTACTGCTGCTTTTATGTGTTTGGGGAAAATCATGCCGAACATATATATATATAAATAAATAGTAACCTGCTAGCCTAGTTACTTCTAGCTGACGGACTCTTTGCGCCACTGCTTTTAGTTTGTGAGATGAACGCCTTCAGAAATGAGAATGACTGTCAATGCTGCAATCTGAATATTTAAATCTACTACACCATTCACTTTCATTTGTAGCTTAAATCAAGTATTTTCGGCAGTACAGTGACCCATCGACCTACGATGGCCCCGACATACGATAATTTCAACATGCGATGACCTCTCAGAGGCCATTGCATGTTGAAGGCAGCATCAACGTACGATGCTTTTGTATGTCGGGGCCATCGCATAAACGGCTATCCGGCAGCGCAGACTGCTTCAGCTGCCACCAGATAGCCGTGTACGGTGCCCCGTGTGGTCCGCTGACGATCACTTACCTGTCCTCAGGGCTCCGGCGCGTCCTCTTTGGGATCCCCTGCATCGTCGGCGCTCTCCATCGATGTCATCACGTCGCTGCGCACGCCGTCCCGTCATCCAATAAGAGCGGCGTGCGTAGCGACATGATGGCGGCGATGGAGAGCGGCGACGGAGAGCACGGATGCCGGGGAAGCAGAGGCCTTACCGGAGCGTCGGGGACGCAGCGACAGCGATGGACAGTGACATCCCGGGCAGCGGTGACGAGCGGTAACACTCCGGAGCAGCGGGGACAGGTGAGTACAACTTCCTATACCAGTGGTCTACAACCTGCGGACCTCCAGATGTTGCAAAACTACAACACCCAGCATACTTCCTATACTGTTCTATACTTTACATTGCACGGATCCCTCAACATACGATGGTTTCAACAAACGATGGTCCGTTTGGAACAGGTTACCATCGTATGTTGAGGGACCACTGTATAAGGCAGGGGCCCTTTAAGAATTGATCCTCCTCACTATTGGTATGCGTTCTAGTATGATTAATAGAGAGAAGCTTTTTGCTTACACTTTAAAAAAAAATCCACTGTGTTGTTCTGTACTTACAATGGTTCCAATATTTCAAAAGCATAAAAAGTTGATGAAAGGACACATACAGAATTGCTGTCATTATTAATCTTATCCATGAAGTAGATAAAATACACATAAGCCTCTCCGGGAATTGTTATGCATAAACTGCCCAAAAAAACTGAGCAAATAAATGCAAATTCTGCATCGAGTTGCTGGTCCCTACAGCACTGCAGGGATTAATCATTCTGCAAAACATTGTCAATGCTACGATACAAGATCTTCAAGTGCTGATAATGTTTTCTTCATGCTGCTTGGAGAAACACTGTAGCGTCTCAATGTAAATGAGGCAATGCTAAAGATCCAGAAGTGTTTATACACAACGACGTCTCTGCCTTAGCCTTTAGATATGTAGTTTGTTACCACAAAGCCTGGAGCCAAATTGTTACTTTAATGAATAATCTGCTCTGACCTATATTATGCCCAGTTCAAAGGGAACTAAACCCATTCTTCATTTCAGCTAAATCCTAAAATATATACGGTACATGTCGAGGCCTGAGTCTTTGTATGGGGCATATTACCAGGGGCTGGCACAATGATATTATAGACCTCCTGCCCAAGATTTGATCAATGTTGTATAGAGAACTGTGAAATCTAATTTCAGGACTCAATGGGAGATAAACACTCTTCTTACACATGTCCTTAAACAGCCTAGAAGCTATGGTTTTAATTCTGTGACCAGCAAGATACATTTCTTCTTTTTCCAGGATTAGAATGAAGGTCTTGGGATCAAAAGGTTCAAAAAACAGGTATATAATATGAGTCACCTAAAGTAGAGTATTTCAGCATAGCTTCATGCCCCCTCTGCACTAGACCAGAAAGTCACAGGGAAGGAGGTGTGAGAAAGAAAAAAAACATAACTGGCTAGACGGCCTGCCACGTGTGGATGCTCCACACGTGGCTACAGCCCTGTTAGCCCAACACCCCCCGCCAGTGATGCCCCTGCTTCTGACAGAGCTTATATAGTAAACTATAAATCACAAATGGAGAAACAGAACATATCCGTACATCCACAACATGTACTATGATAAAATTGCTTCTCAGCATAATTCAAAGCTTGTTGATGTACCTTATGATCACAACGTGCAAGCCCACTTGCCATGTCAAAGCCACCTGTGGTAGGCCTCTGGGGTAGGGGTAGTGTAGTCAGGGTATTGCTTCAGTATATCAGGGGTTAAGGTTAACCCTATTGTTCGTGATGCCAGGCTGAGGGCTGGTATGCTGCGGTAATTCTCCGGCCTATCGCCGCCCTTCCCAGTAACGATAGGTGCATGCAAATAATGACTGAAGGTCCACAAGGTAGTTGAACTTGAACTTGGATAAATTTTACTCAAAGGCTTGCGGTACATCCAATGAACAGTAACAGTCTCATTCAACAGTCTCCATACACTTCAGTGACTGAGTTGTTGCGGACCTTGACTTTTGTTATAAGTCTCAAAATTCAGGATAATTTGTGAAGATCCGTCCGGATTTAGAGGATAGATATGGTCTGGTGATCTTGCAGAGTGCTTAGATATTGATTACACTCACAGTTTTGTAATGATCAGCCGTCGCCGCAACGCTCGGGCCTAACTCACGGATGACAGCAGCGCAGATCCTTCTCTAACAACAGCCCCCGAGGAAAGAGAGCTAATAATGGCCGCCGCTCCCTTATATGGGCAGGGGCAGGGCCGCTTTGATTGGTCCGAATAACTGTCACTCACCGTTACAGGGAATGATGGGTGAAATACATCATAGGGACCTCCAAAAGTCCTTAAGCAAAAACCATAGAGTTTACCTGATCACGTGACCCGCAGGTCCTGCTACGCTCCGTACAGATAATTAACCAATTATATACATTTGTACAATTATATTTATATAAATCCTAAATAAACTGTTAGATAACTAATACCTAGATGAGAGGTGACAAGGGGCGGACTAGATATGAAGGACCCCGACGTCCTAGGGACTCAGGCTATGGGGACCTCTATACAGGTACTATATAGGATGCGGTACCGGACACCACACACCTGATAAGAGTGGGTCCCAAAACTAACACTGGCGTGGCGCTGGGTGGCAACCACCGCCGCCACAACATCAAGCCCACAGGGGAAACAACTCAGTGGCCAGGCAGCCCCACAGGTTCCTTATTTACTTATATAGTAAATTGGGCCCAGTGCAGCACCTGAGGGGAAGGCGCATGACTAAGCGCACCCAGTGCCCCTTGCATCCATGGCAACGTGCTGTATCAGCTAAGGCCGCTCACAAACAGGCAAGCAGGTGGGCGCCGGCCACTGTGAACTCTTTTTTTTTTTTTTAAATTAACAAGTCTGTTTTTATTTTTACATAACAGTAATCAAAATACAATGATAACAATGAATAGGATCTACACAATGTATTCTCTTTGCCGGATAGAGCAATAAGCAATCGGAATGGTACATGTGCACCGTATACATAGCCTTTTACATAGAAAAGAGACATGCACAGATATGTAATCCTGGAAAGATCCCATTATTAAAACACAAATATCAACAAACAAAACAAGTCACGTGAATCGAGCCGGTAAAGAATTTGTTACCCTTGAGTGAAATAGACTGGTGAGCTAGCTAGGACAGCTAAGGGTTTATCAGTTAAAATATGATCTCTAGGAGGATGAAAGCTAGATAAGTATATCAGTGTGGAGGGGGGGGGGGGAGTGGGAGGGGGGGAGGGATATACCAGGAAGTCCTGTGTGGCGTAGCATTCCTAGAGGTTGTACACTGCGGTGGTCTATTCGTGAGGTCCAGATACTTTGAATCTGTTTAATAAGAGGGCAATGGCGTAGAGAGGGACTGTGTCATGCAAAGGCGCTTATACGAGAGCCAGAGTCCCCATAACATTTCAAACTTGTCATGGGTGAGGGATGACCAGCTGGATAGTTCCTCCATTCTGCATATTTGATTCAACTTCTCCATCCATTGTGTTTTTGTGGGAGGTACGGTTTGTTGCCAGAATTGGGGAATGAGAGCCTTAGCTGCTGCTATCATGTGGGTAGGCAGGGATTTGTTTGAGGGTTTTAAGGAAGGTATGGGTAGGGCAAGGGCTATAACAGCCATTGAGAGCGTGATCGAACTTTTACACACCGTATTAATTGTATCCTCTACCGCCTTCCAATAAGGTTGGATCATTAGGCAACTCCACCAAATGTGTGTTAGATCGCCCAAGCCTCCCCCACATCTCCAACAGGAGTTAGAGTTCAGGAGACCAAGTCTGCACAGCACTTCGGGTGTTGTTATGCCGAGCGCTCCGGGTCCCTGCTCCTCCCCGGAGCGCTCACTACACTCTCGCTCCCGCAGCGCCCCGGTCAGATGCACTGACCGGGTGCGCTGCGATACTGCCTCCAGCCGGGATGCGATTCGCGATGCGGGTTGCGCCCGCTCGCGATGCGCACCCCGGCTCCCGTACCTGACTCGCTCTCCGTCGGTCCTGTCCCGGCGCGCGCGGCCCCGCTCCCTAGGGCGCGCGCGCGCCGGGTCTCTGCGATTTAAAGGGCCAGTGCACCAATGATGGTGCCTGGCCCAATCTTCCCAATTACCTTGATTAGTTTCCACCTGTGCACTCCCTACTTATACCTCACTTCCCTTGCACTCCCTTGCCGGATCTTGTTGCCATTGTGCCAGTGAAAGCGTTTCCTTGTATGTTCCTAGCCTGTGTTCCAGACCTCCTGCCGTTGCCCCTGACTACGATCCTTGCTGCCTGCCCCGACCTTCTGCTACGTCCGACCTTGCTTCTGTCTACTCCCTTGTACCGCGCCTATCTTCAGCAGTCAGAGAGGTTGAGCCGTTGCTAGTGGATACGACCTGGTCACTACCGCCGCAGCAAGACCATCCCGCTTTGCGGCGGGCTCTGGTGAAAACCAGTAGTGACTTAGAACCAATCCACTAGCACGGTCCACGCCAATCCCTCTCTGGCACAGAGGATCCACTACCTGCCAGCCGGCATCGTGACAGTAGATCCGGCCATGGATCCCGCTGAAGTTCCTCTGCCAGTTGTCGCCGACCTCACCACGGTGGTCGCCCAGCAGTCACAACAGATAGCGCAACAAGGCCAACAGCTGTCTCAACTGACCGTGATGCTACAGCAGCTACTACCACAGCTTCAGCAATCATCTCCTCCGCCAGCTCCTGCACCTCCTCCGCAGCGAGTGGCCGCTTCAGGCCTACGACTATCCTTGCCGGATAAATTTGATGGGGACTCTAAATTCTGCCGTGGCTTTCTTTCCCAATGTTCCCTGCACTTGGAGATGATGTCGGACCAGTTTCCTACTGAAAGGTCTAAGGTGGCTTTCGTAGTCAGCCTTCTGTCTGGAAAAGCTCTGTCATGGGCCACACCGCTCTGGGACCGCAATGACCCCGTCACTGCCTCTATACACTCCTTCTTCTCGGAAATTCGAAGTGTCTTTGAGGAACCTGCCCGAGCCTCTTCTGCTGAGACTGCCCTGTTGAACCTGGTCCAGGGTAATTCTTCCGTTGGCGAGTACGCCGTACAATTCCGTACTCTTGCTTCAGAACTATCCTGGAATAATGAGGCCCTCTGCGCGACCTTTAAAAAAGGCCTATCCAGCAACATTAAAGATGTTCTGGCCGCACGAGAAATCCCTGCTAACCTACATGAACTCATTCATCTAGCCACTCGCATTGACATGCGTTTTTCCAAAAGGCGTCAGGAGCTCCGCCAGGATATGGACTTTGTTCGCACGAGGCGTTTTTTCTCCCCGGCTCCTCTCTCCTCTGGTCCCCTGCAATCCGTTCCTGTGCCTCCCGCCGTGGAGGCTATGCAGGTCGACCGGTCTCGCCTGACACCTCAAGAGAGGACACGACGCCGCATGGAGAATCTCTGCCTGTACTGTGCCAGTACCGAACACTTCCTGAAGGATTGTCCTATCCGTCCTCCCCGCCTGGAAAGACGTACGCTGACTCCGCACAAAGGTGAGACAGGCCTTGATGTCAACTCTGCTTCTCCACGTCTTACTGTGCCTGTGCGGATATCTGCCTCTGCCTTCTCCTTCTCTACTATGGCCTTCTTGGATTCCGGATCTGCAGGAAATTTTATTTTGGCCTCTCTCGTCAACAGGTTCAACATCCCGGTGACCAGTCTCGCCAGACCCCTCTACATCAATTGTGTAAACAATGAAAGATTGGACTGTACCATACGTTTCCGCACGGAGCCCCTTCTAATGTGCATCGGACCTCATCACGAGAAAATTGAATTTTTGGTCCTCCCCAATTGCACTTCCGAAATTCTCCTTGGACTACCCTGGCTTCAACTCCATTCCCCAACCCTGGATTGGTCCACTGGGGAGATCAAGAGTTGGGGGCCCTCTTGTTTCAAGGACTGCCTAAAACCGGTTCCCAGTACCCCTTGCCGTGACTCTGTGGTTCCCCCTGTAACCGGTCTCCCTAAGGCCTATATGGACTTTGCGGATGTTTTTTGCAAAAAACAAGCTGAGACTCTACCTCCTCACAGGCCTTATGATTGTCCTATTGACCTCCTCCCGGGCACTACTCCACCCCGGGGCAGAATTTATCCTCTGTCCGCCCCAGAGACTCTTGCTATGTCTGAGTACATCCAGGAAAATTTAAAAAAGGGCTTTATCCGTAAATCCTCCTCTCCTGCCGAAGCCGGATTTTTCTTTGTGTCCAAAAAAGATGGCTCTCTACGTCCTTGCATCGACTACCGCGGTCTTAATAAAATCACGGTAAAGAACCGCTACCCCCTACCTCTCATCTCTGAACTCTTTGATCGCCTCCAAGGTGCTCACATCTTTACCAAACTGGACTTAAGAGGTGCTTATAATCTCATCCGCATCAGAGAGGGGGATGAATGGAAAACGGCATTTAACACTAGAGATGGACACTTTGAGTATCTGGTCATGCCCTTTGGCCTGTGCAACGCCCCTGCCGTCTTCCAAGACTTTGTTAATGAAATTTTTCGTGATCTCTTATACTCCTGTGTTGTTGTATATCTGGACGATATCCTGATTTTTTCTGCCAATCTAGAAGAACACCGCCAGCATGTCCGTATGGTTCTTCAGAGACTTCGTGACAATCAACTTTATGCCAAGATAGAGAAATGTCTGTTTGAATGCCAATCTCTTCCTTTCCTAGGATACTTGGTCTCTGGCCAGGGACTACAAATGGATCCAGACAAACTCTCTGCCGTCTTAGATTGGCCACGCCCCTCCGGACTCCGTGCTATCCAACGTTTTTTGGGGTTCGCCAATTATTACAGGCAATTTATTCCACATTTTTCTACCGTTGTGGCTCCTATCGTGGCTTTAACCAAAAAAAATGCCAATCCCAAGTCATGGCCTCCTCAAGCGGAAGACGCCTTTAAACGGCTCAAGTCTGCCTTTTCTTCGGCTCCCGTGCTCTCCAGACCTGACCCATCTAAACCCTTCCTATTGGAGGTTGATGCCTCCTCAGTAGGAGCTGGAGCGGTCCTTCTACAAAAAAATTCTTCCGGGCATGCTGTTACTTGTGGTTTTTTTTCTAGGACCTTCTCTCCGGCGGAGAGGAACTACTCCATCGGGGATCGAGAGCTTCTAGCCATTAAATTAGCACTTGAGGAATGGAGGCATCTGCTGGAGGGATCAAGATTTCCAGTTATTATTTACACCGATCACAAGAACCTCTCCTATCTCCAGTCTGCCCAACGGCTGAATCCTCGCCAGGCCAGGTGGTCTCTGTTCTTTGCCCGATTTAATTTTGAAATTCACTTTCGGCCTGCCGATAAGAACATTAGGGCCGATGCTCTTTCCCGTTCCTCGGATGCCTCGGAAGTTGAACTCTCTCCGCAACACATCATTCCTCCTGACTGCCTGATTTCCACTTCTCCAGCCTCCATCAGGCAAACTCCTCCAGGAAAGACCTTCGTCTCTCCACGCCAACGCCTCGGAATCCTCAAATGGGGTCACTCCTCCCATCTCGCAGGTCATGCAGGCATCAAGAAATCTGTGCAACTCATCTCTCGCTTCTATTGGTGGCCGACTCTGGAGACGGATGTCGTGGACTTTGTGCGAGCCTGCACTGTCTGTGCCCGGGATAAGACTCCTCGCCAGAAGCCCGCTGGTTTTCTTCATCCCCTGCCTGTCCCCGAACAGCCTTGGTCTCTGATTGGTATGGATTTTATTACAGACTTGCCCCCATCCCGTGGCAACACTGTTGTTTGGGTGGTCATTGATCGATTCTCCAAAATGGCACATTTCATCCCTCTTCCTGGTCTTCCTTCAGCGCCTCAGTTGGCTAAACAATTTTTTGTACACATTTTTCGTCTTCACGGGTTGCCCACGCAGATCGTCTCGGATAGAGGCGTCCAATTCGTGTCAAAATTCTGGAGGGCTCTCTGTAAACAACTCAAGATTAAATTAAACTTTTCTTCTGCATATCATCCTCAATCCAATGGACAAGTAGAAAGAATTAACCAGGTCTTGGGTGATTATTTACGACATTTTGTTTCCTCCCGCCAGGATGATTGGGCAGATCTTCTACCATGGGCCGAATTCTCGTATAACTTCAGAGTCTCTGAATCTTCCTCCAAATCCCCATTTTTCGTGGTGTACGGCCGTCACCCTCTTCCCCCCCTCCCTACCCCCTTGCCCTCTGGTTTGCCCGCTGTGGATGAAATTTCTCGTGATCTTTCCACCATATGGAAAGAGACCCAAAATTCTCTCTTACAGGCTTCATCACGCATGAAGAAGTTTGCTGATAAGAAAAGAAGAGCTCCCCCCATTTTTTCTCCTGGAGACAAGGTATGGCTCTCCGCTAAATATGTCCGCTTCCGTGTTCCCAGCTACAAATTGGGACCACGCTATCTTGGTCCTTTCAAAATTTTGCGCCAGATCAATCCTGTCTCTTATAAACTTCTTCTCCCTCCTTCTCTTCGTATTCCTAATGCCTTTCACGTTTCTCTTCTTAAACCACTCATCATCAACCGTTTCTCTCCTAAACTTATCTCTCCCACTCCTGTCTCCGGTTCTTCTGACATCTTTCCTGTAAAGGAGATACTGGCCTCCAAAAAGGTCAGAGGAAAAACCTTCTTTTTGGTTGACTGGGAGGGCTGTGGTCCTGAAGAGAGATCCTGGGAACCTGAGGACAATATCCTGGATAAAAGTCTGGTCCTCAGGTTCTCAGGCTCCAAGAAGAGGGGGAGACCCAAGGGGGGGGGGGGGGTACTGTTATGCCGAGCGCTCCGGGTCCCTGCTCCTCCCCGGAGCGCTCACTACACTCTCGCTCCCGCAGCGCCCCGGTCAGATCCACTGACCGGGTGCGCTGCGATACTGCCTCCAGCCGGGATGCGATTCGCAATGCGGGTTGCGCCCGCTCGCGATGCGCACCCCGGCTCCCGTACCTGACTCGCTCTCCGTCGGTCCTGTCCCGGCGCGCGCGGCCCCGCTCCCTAGGGCGCGCGCGCGCCGGGTCTCTGCGATTTAAAGGGCCAGTGCACCAATGATGGTGCCTGGCCCAATCTTCCCAATTACCTTGATTAGTTTCCACCTGTGCACTCCCTACTTATACCTCACTTCCCTTGCACTCCCTTGCCGGATCTTGTTGCCATTGTGCCAGTGAAAGCGTTTCCTTGTATGTTCCTAGCCTGTGTTCCAGACCTCCTGCCGTTGCCCCTGACTACGATCCTTGCTGCCTGCCCCGACCTTCTGCTACGTCCGACCTTGCTTCTGTCTACTCCCTTGTACCGCGCCTATCTTCAGCAGTCAGAGAGGTTGAGCCGTTGCTAGTGGATACGACCTGGTCACTACCGCCGCAGCAAGACCATCCCGCTTTGCGGCGGGCTCTGGTGAAAACCAGTAGTGACTTAGAACCGATCCACTAGCACGGTCCACGCCAATCCCTCTCTGGCACAGAGGATCCACTACCTGCCAGCCGGCATCGTGACAGGTGTTTTGTACCATCGAGAGAGTAATTTAAAATGGTTCTCTTGTAGTTTGACACACCGAGAGAATCCATGAGAATTGCGAAGGACAAACCTCCTCTGTTCATCTGTGATTTGTATTTTTAATTCTGTTTCCCAAGAGTGCAAGTACAGAGTGTCACCAACGCTAGTATCTGTTAATAGGGACTTATGAAAAACAGCAAGTTTCATCTTAGTATTTTTGTTGGTAGAATAGATGTCATCTAGCCATGTGGTGGATCGGGCAATCGTAAACTCTTTTAGAAAGGCAATGCACGTCTGTCTTGTAGAATAACTATGCATTGCAGCAGAAGGGTGTGAATGCACCAGAGACTGGAGTAACTCCAGGGTAGGGGGTGTATTGTTAGGTAGGAAGTCCTCCAGTGCCACCGTAGTTAGCAAAGGCCACACAGAGTTCCCTGAGTATGACGAAATGTCCATCACCTGTGGAATAAGTGCCGCTGGTGCTATGGGAGTGATTAGGTGTGCTGATTGTGTTTTGGTATGAAATTCTTGTTTCACTAGTAGAGTACCCCTTAACAGGGGGTTTGCTAAGGTGGCCACATCTTTTTTAAGCGTTACCCATAAAAGGCTCAGTTTTTTTTATTCCCAACTGCACAGTTTCGATATCGGGGCCCTAAAACAATCCAGTGTCCGTAACCAATGCCACCCAGCGCTTTAAATGCATAGCTTTATACTGCGATTCAGGGTCCGGTAGTCCTAGTCCCCCCATATGTTTCTTACGGGCCAGAAGGGAATAAGCTAGTCTGGGTCTATTATTTCTCCACAAAAAGTTGGAAAACAGGCGTTTCAATTTTTGAAAGAAATGTTTAGGTAAATGGATTGGAAGGAGGGTCAATGTGTATAAGTAAACGGGAAATACGTAAGTGTGGAGGATATTTTTACATCCCATCCATGAGATAAAGGGCAAGTCACATGATTTAAGTGTATCAGTAAGTTTATGTAAGAGGGGTACGTAGTTACACTCATACAGTAGGGAGAGAGATTTAGGTAACTGTATTCCCAAATACTTCATAGAAGTTTGGGGCCATAAAAAGGGGGTTAATGTCTTCAAATACGTGGTCAATTTAGTGGGGACTGTAATATTTAGGATTTTGGATTTGGTGTAATTCACCTTAAAGTTAGATACCTCGCTATATGTCGCCAGGGCCCAGAGGACTCCAGGCAAGGATTGACTTGGTCTCGTAAGAAGGAGCAATATGTCATCAGCAAATGCTGAAGCAAGGTGGGTATGTTTACCAACCTTTAAGCCAAATATCCCAGGGTCCTGGCGGACACTTTGCAAAAACGTCTCGACCGTCAAGACAAATAGTGTGGGCGAGAGGGGGCAGCCCTGTCGGGTTCCATTGCGTATCATAAAGGGTGGCGACAGTGTGCCGTTAATCTTTATTTTTGCATATGGCTCATCGTAAAGGGAAAGTATTGCAGATACTAATTTGGGTGGGAAGTTAAATTTATATAGGGTGCTCTCCATGAAATCCCATGCCACTCTATCGAAGGCTTTTTCAGCGTCTGTGCCCAGAAGCAGCAGCGGTTTGCCGCTTTCATGAGCATACTGGATAGCGTGGAGCACCCTTAACACGTTGTGTTTCCCCTCCCTCCCCTTCACAAAACCCGTTTGATCTGGGTTGATTAATTTCGGTAGCAATTCACCCATTCTTATAGCCAGGAGTTTTGCCCAAATTTTGATGTCGAGGTTTAGGAGTGAAATTGGCCTATAACTAGCGCAAGATGTAGGGTCCTTGCCTTCTTTCGGTATAACTGTGACGTTTGCTTCTAGCGATTGCCTGGGAAAATGACCACCGCTCAGCAAAGAATTATATGTTTTTGTTAAAAAAGGGGACAATATATCCAAGAATTTTCTATATTAGGCAATAGTAAAACCATCTGGGCCGGGACTTTTACCCGCAGGGAAGGAAGAGATTATGTTTTTAACCTCCTGCTGCGTCACTGGTTCAGTTAGTCTCGCAGCTTCCTCAGGCGACACAGAAGGAAGCTTAAGTTTCTCAAGGAAGGATGATATCAAATCAACTCTGTCTGATGGAGATGCAGAGGTATTGGGCAGGTTGTATAGGGAGGAGTAATAATCTGTAAAAGCTTTAGCTATGTCTGGTGTAGACACGTGTAGAGCTCCATCTGACGTTTTAATGGTGTGAATGAACGATCGTTCCCTCTGTTTTTTCAGCAGCGCCGACATCATTTTGCCACCTTTATCTCCATGGGCGTATATTTTATGTTTGAGATACAGTAGGGATTTTGCACTTTTTGCGTTAAGTGAGTCTTTAAGTTGGTCTCTAAGGTGGTTTAATTGATCATAAACGGCTTGAGCAGACGATTTTTTATGCGCCTTTTCAAGATCAGCTATTTGGTTCAATAAATCATTCATTTTGCGCAGTTTCTCTTTTTTTACTCTACTGCCTAAGGCTATAAGATGGCCTCTCATAACAGCTTTATGAGCTTCCCATACATATGTAGAGTCCACTTCCGGAGTGGCATTCAATAAAAAATATTCGTTTAAGTGGGAGGACAAATGTAGCACATCGGCAGAAGAGTCAAGGAGTGTGTCGTTTAGGCGCCAAGTGAAGTCTCTTTTAGGTAAAGTGGGGAAAGTTATCTTAATATCTATGGGTGAGTGGTCAGATAGGGTAGTAATGCCAATGTTAGCTGCAAGCAAAAAAGGGAGCAGGCTTGAGTGAACAAAGATATAGTCCAGTCTCTGGTGCAACCTGTGTGGAGCTGAGAAAAAAGTATAATCAGTGTCGGACGGGTGGAGTACTCTCCACGTGTCCACCAGGCCCAACTCTTGAAGTTTGCGTCTAAGTTTACTAAGTGCAGCAAAAGAGTGGATTGAGCGATGCCTTGAGGAGTCCCGGAGAGGCTCCAAGGCGACATTTAGATCGCCTCCCATAACTATAGGCCCCTCTGCGAACGTCCTAAGACACTCCAACGCGGATAATAACCATTGTGCCTGACCTTTATTGGGTGCGTAGAAATTGGCATAAGTATATGTTGCATTGCCCAGTTTACCCTTAAGAAATAACGTTCTACCATCATCTGATTCCCTTTTATCGGTATGGACAAAGGGGACATCCTTATGGAAGGCAATTGAAACTCCGCAGGAAGCTGAGGTGGGGCCAGTGCCGTGAAACCACATGTTATAGAAATTGGTGGGCAATTTGGGAATTGATCCCCTTTTGAAATGTGTTTCCTGAAGAAAAATAATGGAGGCAGCCTCCTTTTTGAGCAGGGTAAGAATGTGAGTACGTTTGTTTGGGGAGTGGAGTGCCTTTACGTTGTAGGACACTAATTTTAACGTGGCCATGGTAATTTGAAAATCAGGAACCAGCTATCGTTGGGCTTCTTAGTGACTTTGCATGTGTCGGGGGTATTGGTCAGGACAGAGGGAGGGGAGGGAGAACCAGCTTCATCTTGATTCACCATGATAACCAACAGCGTCAACAAACAAATAACTGTATCAATTACTAAGGTTAGGATAAAACACATTATCATTGAGAAAGAAAACAACATTCTAGGGCTGTAGAGTGTGTCTTGAAAGCAGATATTACGAGTAGTCGTCTACCAGCGAGGGAAAAAGGGGGGGGGGGGAGGGAGGGGAGGAGGAGGGAAAGGGCGGGTGAGGAAGAGGGGGAGATGGGGAGGGGGAAGTGAGGGGAGAAGAGGGAGGAGAGAAGAGAGAGGGGGGTGATGGTAGGAGGTAAGGAGTCTAGCAAGGAACTAAGCCAGAGGAGTAGAGTAGAGGGGCAGAGGATCCACCAGCAATTAAAGGGGAGGAGGAAAGAAGTGGAAAGGGAAAGAGGAGGGTAGGGGGAATGGGTGTTAGGTGGAATAGGGAAAGAAGGGGGGAATAGGTGGGGGGAAATTGGTGAGGATAAAAGGAGCAAGATATTTAAGGTATGGGGCAGTGAGTAGGTGTTAATAATGATCCAGAGGTACTCAGCTCTACAGAATAAAGAAGTCGGAATCCAAAGGGGACAACTGTTAAGTGATAAAAACTCACATGCCCAGGTATCAACGTCCCAAAATGATAATGTAGACCTTGTTAATGGGAGTCAAGCATGCCCTCTCAGTCTTGAGGTTAAAGAGAGTGCTTAAAAAAACATCCATCTAAACCATTTGATCTTTACACAGAAATGCAGTGAAGATTACGGGTGTAGCCCCGCGACTCACCTAAAAAAACAAAAAACGAGCGATTCCAGCAGTATGAGAAATGGGAGTATGGGGAGGAAATCAGTTGCAGTATCAGTGGGTGGTATGTGTGAGGTTCAGTGGATGAGATGTTTGAGTAGATGTGGTACAACTAAAGTAACAATAACCTTTGACTAGTTTAAACTGAAACACATAAGAGACATGAGATAACCTGAGATTAGTGCAAGCTCCAATCCACCACTGAGATGAGTGCCTAAGTATCACTCCATGTCGACACCTTCGACTCCCAGGCATCCCATCAGCGGTAAATCAGCTAGTCATATAACTATAGCAATGAGTCCATCACTAGAGTCAAGCACGAGTAGTCAAACCTTAGAGAGGTAGTGCAGTCTGTCTTCTCCCAGAGTGGGTTTGTAGAGTCCCCATAAATGTCCATCAGACTTTCGGATGGATCCTGCAAGAAAACACAATAAGACAATACGAAAAGAAAGGTCTTATGCGGAGTCCATATCTATGCGTTTCGGGGTCATTTTGTTGGTCTTCTTCTTGTTCCTTTGCGGCTTGTGGGTTTCTGCTTCTTCCCAAGGCAAAGGGGGGGTTATTGTAGGCAAGTCTGTTAGGTCGGTCACCGCCGACCAGTCTGGAATGTCCATGTCGCCCTGACCCAGGGCTTCTAGTGCAGGTGTCAGGTCTTGTCGCAACCTGATGGTGTATCTCTTGCCTTTCGCTACAAAGGAAATACCAAATGGAAACAACCATCTGTATATGATGTTTTTGGAGCGTAGGAACGTTGTCAGTGGGCGCAGCATCCCTCTCTTAGATAAGGTAATCCTAGCCAGATCTTGGAATACGGCTAGTGGTGAGCCCTCGAATGAGAGGTCAGATATAGATCTCGCCTTCCGTAATATTTCATCTCTCACTGTAGAATTCATGAGGCGGCATATCACATCTCTGGGAGGGTCTTGGGATTTAGGTTTAGCTTGTAGTGATCTGTGGACCCGTTCAATTTGGATTTCAAGGGGATATGTGTCCCCCAGGATGCGTATAAAGATGAGTTTCAGTGTGGAGTGGAGAGACTCGGGTAAGACACTTTCTGGAAGGCCTTTGATGCGTAGATTGTTCCGTCTACCGCGATTATCTTGATCTTCAAGCCAATCAATAACTTTGTTGAGATGGGTTTGACAAGAAGCTAAAGCTGTGGTCGCGGATGCCGTGTACGCGACTACCTGTGACTGGGTGGATTCCAGCTGTTCCACTCTGTGGCCTATTTGTTTGACATCAGACTTCAGCTCTTGTAAGTCTTTAGAGACCGGTTCCAAGGCACTTCTAAGCAGTCTGTCCATGAATGTGCGAGAAAGCGGTAATGCATTGTCTAGAACTACTTCCTCTGAGTCATGCGTACAGTCTGCCGTCACGTCCTTGTGAGATTTAGGAGTCTGCGGTTTATCCTGTTTGGATGTCATGTCTGAGGATTTTGTGGGGTCGGAATGCCCGTAACGTCTCACAAAGATATCTATTGTGCCTTTTTTACGATATGGAGAGTTGGTTCTGGATTTAGGCGGTCCAATCTTGATCATCATGTAGTTGGAGATTTCTGGTGGAGAATCATTCAGTATTTAAGAAAGGGTAGGGGGGGGGGGGAGTACATGCCAATAGTAGCATAATATACTCTGAACAGTCCCTTAGAAGAAGGATGCTACTTCATAGCGTCAATTTTATTATCGCAAAGCGGACATATATCGGCAAGAACAGCTTCACCAGCTATCGGCTGCCGGCCACTGTGAACTCTTTAGAAGCTGAGGAAGCCTGATTTTCCAAGCTCTTGTCTGTGCCTGGCGTGTGCCTAAGGTCAACGGGCACACACTGGGCACAGACCGAATCACAAAGAATAATAGCCTGGAAAATCAAGGCTTCATTCAGCTCTAAATAGAGCATGCTTTCACAAGGTCTCAGTTGGTGTGCCGACTGAATAGATCTAGTTGCAAGGCCTTATCTATTTGGCAGTGTTTGCCCCCCAAGCATGTATTTCTGGAGGGTGCCAGGTTTGCCAAACTGTGAATCTTGTGAATCTGTGAATCTTTGTGTCATGCTTTTTACCTCAAGCCATGCTTCTGTTGAACCTTTTTTTTTTCTACATGTAGAAGATGCCCCCTTGTCTTGGTTACAGGCCTGGGTATCATTAGATAGATCTTTGTATGGCCCTTAGATATCATTTTAGATGGTGCTTAGATTGCTCCTAAGCTGTATTTTTAGAAAACTAAATAAATCTGATAATCTGTCTTGGTTCTGCAATCCACCCATTCCTATAATTACTTTGGCCGCCATCCTCTGTACCGGCTCCAGCTCAGCTGTGCCCAAAACTGTATACAATATTCCATGTGCAGAATAAATATGTATTGAGAAAGCACATCCCTGGTAACTAGCAGAGTGGTGCAGCCTGAATTAGCAGGTTAACTTGTTTAGCACTTACAAAAAATTAAATTTCCACTTTCTGGTTCACATCTCACTAATGTACATCAGCTCATGATGTTAATGTATTTAAGTACCGAAGGCTTACATTTCCTGCACAAACCATGAACCTGAAAGCAAGCTCTTACTTTTGACACTGTATTAAGAAGAGTATAATTATAAAATAAATGACGTGTATAATGGCCTGGGCCATTGAAGATATACCCAAATGTGTGCAGGTATAGGCTTTAAAAAGTGCAAATGGCTTTCATTCTCCTTCAACACAATGCGGTTTAAACACATATGGGGAATTACTGGATTTAGTGTTCTCTAGTTATATACAGAAAGAAAATTACCTCTGTGGTAGGGCACTAGAGGAGATCTTACAGTGTTGAAAAAGATTGAATCAATGTATTGTAATGCTCCTCTTTCAAGTGATTTTTTTTTTTAAAGGATTTGGGTGGTTCCTTCAAGCTGGTAAAAGTTACTGCATGACAAATAAGACTCTCTAACTAACACTATTTCCTCCCCAATACCCATTTAACTTTGCTGAACATGGCCCTATCAAAGCCGGTGGAGAACCTGCAGAAGATCTGGAAGCAAAGTGTATTAGGATAACTCTATTACCCCCAAATCTTTCAATATGCATGTTCTTTCAGGCAAGAAGGTGCTTGGAAAGTGCTTAATCAACTCAGCATTACAATAAGCAAGCACTAAGGATCAACAGATTTATTCTGGTTAATAGTGCAGGTAGATCTGGGGAAATCAGACTACCATAAATGGAGAATGGAGATTCAATCCTTAATACTACTTAAAGGAGATCTGTAGGGCTCTGAACTTTATCCCCTAGCCGAAGGAAAGGGGATAAGTTTTAGATTGCGGGGGTGGGGGTGGGGGGGGTCCGAGCGCTGGGTACACACACACACATATATACACATCATACAGAAACACTGACATACAATCACTCACATATATGCACAGTCACTTACACTAAGGCCCCAGCCATCCCTCTCTGCACAGGCACATACATAGAGATACACACACACATATACATACACACACACTGACATACAATCACTCACTCACATATATTTACAGTTACTTACAGTAACCAACCCCTCTGCATAGACTAAAGTTTCTGGCCGGGACATGCTGTGGCCGGGACATGCTGTGGGCGGGGCTTCTCTCTGCCTCCTCTGCTCCTGTCTCCTCCGTGTGGAGAGGAGCAGAGAAATAGCTGATAATGACAGGGTGAGTGGTGCCCCCTTACTGCAGGGAGGGCACAGCACCCTCCATTAAACCCCATACAACTCCCCAGCAAGTCTGTAGCTCCTTTTGTGAGGGCATTTAAGGGCATGTGAGGAAAAGGGCAGGGGCTCCAGCCCCCTTTTACCCCATGTGTGCACGTCCCTGATGGGAGAGGTGAAGAGACAGTGTTCCTATGTCTCCAGCTCACCCTTAGAGATAAATGGAGGGGCATGTTTCGACCAGCTGACGTGCTGGGTATGAACGTACTCTAGCAGCACCAAACCGGGGCTGAGCCTGGGCCCCATATGGGAGATTGGGAGCTGTCGGACCCCCCGCAATCAGACATTAATCCCATATACTGCGAATATAGGTTAGATTTCTTGCCACTGGACATCTTTTATAAGGAAACTAGAGAGTTGGAGGTCCCAAGGCAATTTCCTTTTTTGCTCTCCTTTAATCTGACTCTGGTATTCATAGTTAAGATTTATCAAAATCAAAACGGTACTAACCCAAAGTTCTGGATCTGGCCACAATGCACACACTGAGATAAACTCATCAAATTATCAGCAAACTAAAAATGAAGACTCAATATTAAATCCCAAGAAAACCAAATAGCACAATTTACCTCCTGACACACCTGCCATACATGTCATCAGAATTCCCTACTGTGAAGTTGTGTAAATATAATTACATCCCGCGGTATGTGAATTTCCCATTCAGTTAAGTTTCACAGACATTCATATCTTTAGGATATTTCAATTTAAATGATGTGCAATACAGATTTCACAGCTGAGGTCAAATGAAAATGTCAGCTACAGAGAAGCCAGGAAGTATGCCCCTTAGTTAATAAATCACAATGAATATCACAGAATGCCATAGTGGTTACATTACCATAATTGGGGAAATTGAAATATTTCTCATACAGTAGCTTATTTGTCGAGAACGCCATTGAGACCTTTATAAACAGATAATGAAAGGCAAAGTTATACAGGTTCACGTTCTAAAATAGCACACCAATAATTTCATCTCCAAGGTCTTTTTAACCTGTTATGGATTCTGGAACTGACAAACTATGTGGAAGTCACTAGGCACAATGGTAAGGGTTATGTTAGGTGTAGTAGTCCCTGATGACAATGTCACGAGGTAGAGTGGTACTAATCCAATGTCCCTTTGGGACTCATCATTTTTTGTCAGTGAAGTCACTTCATTGGTTACAACTTAGGAGTCAGCAGAATGGATATTTGGTCACTCTCCCTTTTAGACAGCACTAGAGATGAGTGAATTTTTGAAAAATTCGATTCGGCCGATTCGCCGAATTTTTGCCAAATTTATTTGCGGTGAATCACTATTAAAAATGGCTATTTCTGGGCTACAGAGAGCCTCAATAGGGGTGTAGAACAGTTTGCCTTGTCGTAACACTCATAGGGAGTGTGCTATGTTAGCAAAATAATACTGTTATTCAGTATGACATGCAGATTACAGGCATTACTTTTAGAATCAATGCCGCAGAGCGTTTGGATGTGGCAGCAGGGTTGGGAGACCAAATAGTGTGACAATTGAAGAGAATAAAAAGATTTTTTAATGTCATTTTTATTTAATTTAATTTTAATTTATTGAAATTTTTTTAAATCCTTTTTTGAGGTCCCATTCTGGTGAGCATCAAGTTGGTGGTCCACCATGAGTCGAGCTACCACCTGTTCCAGCCCCTGCCTCTTAGGGCCCCCCAATTGTGAAAGTGCGAATGTTCCATTTAATCAATTATGGTTCATTGTTATCCAACCTGTTTTATTGGATTCTTGTGGTAATTACAAAGGTAATATATGACGACGACCATAGGGCCTCACAATTGAAAAAATTCAAGAGATTTTAAAAAATTTAAATAGAAGATTTTGATTAGATTCACAAGTTTAATATCCCGGTTGCCCGAAGCGTTTACTTTGAACTCATACTGTATGACCACAAAACCCAATATAACAAGGAGTCACAATGACAGAGCCTAGAGGTGGCAGCAGCCCAACGAGACCATAGGGCCTCACAATTGAAAAGGTTAACCCTTTGCTGCAGAACGCCGTCTATAAACGGCGCTGAGCACATCGGGGTTATGAAGCAAGCTAAGGAGCTGAGCTCACATCATACCCACATGGTCCCGGCTGATATCAGCATCCAGGACCCATGGCTAATGCCCGACTGAGCTGCTGGGAAGCTTTCACTTTAGACGTGCAGATCAACTTCGATCGCCGCATCTAAAGAGTTACTTCCGGACATCTTCCTGATCGGCGATGTCCGGAAGTAACTCTTTAGATGCGGCGATCGAAGTTGATCTGCACGTCTAAAGTGAAAGCTTACCAGCAGCTCAGTCGGGCTGATCCGGACCACTGCAGTGAAACCTCGGTGTCCCTATTAGCTAGGACGTACAAGGAGAGTTCCTTACCAGCCTCCTCGATCGCCGAATGACTGCTTCGTGCCTGGGATCCAGGCAGGAGCAGTCAAGCGGCGATAGCACTGATCAATGCTATGCTATGGCATAGCATTGATCAGTGCCTGCAATCAGTGGAAGCTATAACATTTAAAAAAAAAAAGAGTTAATAAAGATGATTTAACACCTCCCCTAATAAAAGTTAGAATCACCCCCCTTTTCCCATTAAAAAAAAAAACTGTGTATATATAAAAAATATATGTGAAATCGCCGCATGCGTAAATGTCCAAGCTATAAAATTATTTTTTTTTAAATAAACAGCACGGTCAATGGCGTACGCGTAAAAAAGTTCAAAAGTCCAAAAGAGCATATTTTTCGTCACTTTTTACACCATAAACAATTTATAAAAAGCGATTGAAAAGTTTGATCAAAGCAAAAATGGTACTGATAAAAACTTCAGATCACGACGCAAAAAATGAGCCCTCATACTGCCCCATACATGAAAAAATTAAAAAGTTATAGGGGACAGAAATTGACAAATTTAAATGTATACATTTTTTGTGCATGTACTTGTGATTTTTTTCCAGAAGTAAGACTAAATCAAACCTATATAAGTAGGGTGTCATTTTTATTGTATGGACCTACAGAAGAAATATAAGTTGTCATTTTTACCGAAAAATGTACTGCGTAGAAATGGAAGCCCCCAAAATTTATAAAATAGCATGTTTTCTTCAATTTTGTCGCACAATGATTTTTTCTTGTTTTGTTTCGCCGTAGATTTTTGGGAAAAACCAAAGGTGCGAGAACAGAAAAATGCTATGTCCTTAACCCCTTAAGGATGCTGGGTTTTTCAGTTTTTGCACTTTTGTTTTTTCCTCCTTACCTTTTAAAAATCATAACCCTTTCAATTTTCCACCTAAAAATCCATATTATGGCTTATTTTTTGCGTCACCAATTCTAATTTGCAGGGACATTAATCATTTTACCCAAAAATTCACGGCGAAACGGAAAAAAAAATAATTGTGCGACAAAATCGAGTGCATAATCGAGTGCAGTGCATATTTTGGTAAAAATGACACCTTATCATTATTCTGTAGGTCCATATAGTTAAAAGGATATCCTACTTATATAGGTTTCATTTTGTCGTACTTCTGGAAAAAATCATAACTACATGCAGGAAAATTTATACGTTTAAAAATTTCCTCTTCTGACCCCTATAACTTTTTTATTTTTCCACGTACAGGGCGGTATGAGGGCTCATGTTTTGCAACGTGATCTGAAGTTTTTATTGGTATCATTTTTGTTTTGATCGGACTTTTTGATCACTTTTTATTCATTTTTTAATGGTATAAAAAGTGACCAAAATACGCTTTTTTGGACTTTGGAATTTTTTTACGTCTACGCCATTGACCGTGTGGTTTAATTAATGGTATATTTTTATAGTTCGGACATTTATGCACGCGGTGATACCACATATGTTTATGTTTATTTTTATTTACACTGTTTTATTTTTTTTTTTATGGGAAAAGGGGTGGTGATTCAAACTTTTATTAGGGAAGGGGTTAAATGACCTTTATTAACACTTTTTTTTAACTTTTTTTTGCAGTGTTATAGGTCCCATAGGGACCTATAACACTGCACAAACTGATCTCTTACACAGATCACTGGCGTGTATTAGCACGCCTGTGATCAGTGTTATCGGCGCTTGACTGCTCCTGCCTGGATCTCAGGCACGGAGCAGTCATTCGTCGATCGGACACCGGGGAGGCAGGTAAGGGCCTTCCGGTGTCCTGTAAGCTGTTCGGGACGCCGCAGTTTCACCGCGGCATTCCCGAACAGCCCGACTGAGCAGCCGGGTCACTTTCACTTCAGACACGGCGGTCAGCTTTGATCGCCACGTCTGAAGGGTTAATACAGGGCATCACCACGATCAGCGATGTCCTGTATTAGCCGTGGGTCCCGGCCATTGATAGCCGCCGAGACCGACCCGATATGCCGCGGGGACACCGCGTGACCCCGCGGCATATCGCAGGAGCCGGCGGAGGACGTAAATATACGTCCTTCGTCATTAAGGGTTTAAAGATATTTTTTTTAAATTTTAATTGAAGATTTTATATAGATTTAAATTTTAAAAGTTTAATTTAATGTGCCAACAGCATGAGGAGACCATATGATGGTACAATGACACAGCCTGGAGGTGGCAGCAGCATGAGGAGACCATAATGTGGCAGGATGGCCCAGCCTGGAATTGGCGACAGCAAAAGGAGACCATATAGTGGCAGACTGATCCAGCCTGGAGGTGTCAACAGCCTGACGAGACCATAGGGCCTCACAATTGAAAAAGATTAAAAATATTTTGTCAAATTTTAATTGAAGATTTTCCATAGATTAAAAGTTTAATGTGTCAACAGCATGAGGAGACCATATGGTGGCACAATGACAGCCTGGAAGTGGCAGAAGCATGAATAGACCATAATGTGGCAGAATGACCCAGCCTGGAGGTGGAAACAGCCTGATGAGACCATAGGGCCTCACAATTAAAAAGGTTAGAGATATTTTGTAACCACATGGCCATGGTGTGTCTTGGTCCTATGTCTCATCTTCCTCATCTCCCTGCAGCTCCACAGCCGGCTCCTGCTCCTCCTCTCCTGTCAGATGACTATAAAAACCATCCATTTTGCATAACCTTGCCTGTGCTCCATTGTCCCCCTCCCCCTCCCCCTCCAGTTCAGCCCCCACAGGGCTCTTGTGGCTGTGAAATGTAGGCGCCACGTCTCCAGTGCCATGACCAGCTATCGTTTCCAACATGTGTTGTATGATATTAAGCAGTGGAATGATGTCGTTCATCCCGTAATCCTGGCGAATGACTAATAATGTGGTTTCCTCAAAGGGCCTAAGTAAATGGCAGGTGTCACATATGAGCTGCCACTGGTTGACATTGAAGTTACACAGGGGAGTCCCCTATGCGCTTGTATCATCAAGAAATCGGTGATGGCTTTTCCCTGTTCGTATAGTGGGTCCAACATATGGAGGGTGGAATTCCAACGTTTGGAAACATCGCAAATCAGACTATATTGGGGGATACATAACGAGAAAGTAGTGGTTAGCTCACCCAGGACTCCCAACCGCGACACGGACAGGTGCGCACCTCTCCGGAGGGAAAATATAAGAAAGAAATTGAAGTCTAGCATGGTGTAATAAAAGCAGATCGTGCGGTTTATTGTATCAAGCACACAGTACAATGTAGATGCATGATGGTGAGGCGTTTCGGCCAGTGGCAACCCGGGCTTACTCATATAACAGTAAGACTGCCATTCTATCCTTATCAGGGGGAGGATGCTCTCCTATTAGTCCACACCTGTGGAATCACACCTGTGGTGCCGGACCGGCAAGGCCTCCCACCCATATAGGGATTTCCCAATGTGAGAGAACAAAGAAAGAATTACCTAATAGAAACAAAAACAAGAATAAACGAATAGTGCATGATAAACATTGTGTTGATCCAAATGGTTGTTGAAATATGTCACATAATAACATTAATAAAAAATAGCAAAAATGACTCAGCACTAAGTTTACAAAACAACTGAGGGTTGAATCTGAGGAACCCACCGACTGTTGACTGGGGGTGTCGGATGTCACTTGAAATGAAGTGGATGACCGAGTGAACCAATCAATCATGACTTCTGTGTTGCTGGTCGAGACACGACTGCTAGCTGACACTGGGAGCTCAGACCTCTTGCTGCAACTTCTGCTGCCACACACCCCTACTCTGCTGCGACCTCTGCTTGCCCCTGATGAATTTAGGCCTCTGCCACTCCTCTGTACACTTTCTGGTACTTCTCTGCCTGACATACTTATACACCAGCTGAGTGCGTATATGTTACACTCATGAGAGAAGTACAATGTGATCCAGTACGCTTAAAACTGTATTAAATTACAGAAACAAGTGTGTAACTTTGGCTGGCCTTTCACAGTAACTAGGCCCAAATTAGTTTAACTAAAATATATAAAGGACACCACATAAGTGCACGTGCAGTTTAAACTTATGAGAGGAGGACTATGCGTTCCACTACAAATTGTACAAGGCTAAAGAAACAAGTGTGTAGCTTTGGATGGCCTTACACAGTAACTAGGCCCAAATTAGTTTTCCAGGGAAAAAAAATGTACAACACGTAGGTGTACGTACAGTTTACACTTATGAGAGGTAGACAATACGCTCCACTACGAACTGTATAAGGCTACAAAAACAAGGGTGTAGCTTTGGCTGGCCTTACACAGCAACTAGGCCAAAATTAGTTTTTCAAGAAAAAAAATGTACACTATGTAGGTGTACCTACAGTTTACACTTATGAGAACTGGACTATAGGCTCAGCTTAAAACTGTATGAGGCTACAGAAACAAGGGTGTAGCTTTGGCTGGCCTTTCACAGTAACTAGGCCAAAATTAGCTTTTCAGGAAAAAAAAAATACGTACACCACGTAGGTGTACCTACAGTTTACACTTATGAGAGCTGGACAATATGCTCAGCTTAACCCCTTCCCGCAAATGGACGTGTATACACATCCATTTTTCCTGTGACTTAACGCAAATGGACGTATATATACACGTCCAATACATTTTCTATCACCATGTCCGTTGGCATGGTGATAGAAACGTCATCTCAGCTGTTTTGGACAGCTGACCGATGACACTAAGCAGCTGGGGACCAATCAGACTGGTCCCCTGCTGCTGATCGTTGTCATTAGTCAGTCAGTAAGTGACTGACTAATGACAAGTACTTGCAGGGTTCCGATCGCCCGGAAAATAGGGATGATCGGAGCTCTCAGAGACAGCCCCGATCATCCTAAGGGATAAACCCCTGCCATTGGTCGTTAGGACTAGCGACCAATGGCAGGAGGGGGGCGAGAGGTTAAAGGTGAAATCCCCGCTCTGCCCACCTCTGGATGTCGGGGGAGAGTGGAGGGAAGATGGCAGAGGGTTGCAGGACCGGCGATCATGGCGGGACACATGGCGGTATCGGGACAGGCGGCGCGGGACCGGCGGAGGCAGCGGCGGACGCAGCAGTAAAGATTAGCGGTAAGCGATCTTCACTGCTGCATTCCAGGAGTTGCCAAACTACAACTCCCAGCAAGCCCAGACAGCCAAAGGTTGTCTGGGCATGCTGGGAGTTATAGTTTTGCAACATCTGAAGGCCCACAGTTTGGAGACCAATGTGCAGTGGTGTCCAAACTGTAGCCCTTCCAGACGTTGCAAAACTACAACTCCCAGCATGCCCAGACAGTCCAGGCATGCTGGGAGTTGTAGTTCTGTAACATCTGGCCCTTCAGATGTTGCAGAACTACAACTCCCAGCATGCCTGGACAGTCTGGGCATGCTTGGAGTTGAAGTTTTGCAACATCTGGAAGGGCTACAGTTTGGACACCACTGCACAGTGATCTCCAAACTGTGGGCCTCCAGATGTTGCAAAACTAACTCCCAACATGTCTTTTGGCGGTCTGAGCATGCTGGGAGTTGTAGTTTTGCTACAGCTGGAAGCACACTGGTTGCGAAACACTGAGTTAAGTAACAAACTCTGTGTTTTGCGACCAGTGTGCCTCCAGCTGTTGCATAACTTCAACCCCCAGCATGCACGGACACCCAAAGGGCATGCTGGTAGTGGTAGTTTTGCAACAGCTGGAGGTTTGCCCCCTATGTGAATGTACAGGGTACATTCACACGGGCGGGGGTCTACAGCAAGCTTCTTGCTACAAGTTTGAGATGCAGCAAGTTTTCCACCGCAGCTCAAACTCCCAGCAGGAAGCTCGCTGTAGCCACCGGCTATGTGAGCGTTCCCTAAAAACACTACACTATACTACATTACACAAAATAAAAAGTAAAACGCTACATATACACATACCCCTACACAGCCCACCCCCCAAATAAAAATACAAAATTTCTCGTATGACACTGTTTCCAAAACAGAGCCTCCAGCTGTTGCAAGAAAACTCCCAGTATTGCCGGACAACGATTGACTTTCCAGGCATGCTGGAAGTTTTGCAACAGCTGGAGGCACGCTGTTTGTGAAACACTGCCATAGGGTATTTTTGGTATAGGAAACAAGTGTAAATCTTGCATCTGGGTCGGTCCTTATGCAAAACCCTTATTCAGTCCTCAAATGCGCATGGCGCTATCTCACTTCGGAGCCCTGTCGTATTTCAAGGCAAAAGTTTAGGGCCACATATGGGGTATTTTCGTACTCAGGAGACATTGCCTAACAAATTTTGGGGGCTTTTTCTCCTTTTACCCTTTATGAAAAGGCGAAGTTGGGGTCTACTCCAGCATGTCTTCGTACATTTTTTTTTACATTTTTAACACTAACATGCTGATGTTGCCCCATACTTTTCATTTTCACAAGAGGTAAAAGGAAAAAAAAGACCCCCAAAATTTGTAACACAATTTCTCCTGAGTATGGAGATACCCCATATGTGGGCGTAAAATGCTCTGCGGGCGCACAACGAGGCTCAGGAGTGAGAGCACCATGTACATTTGAGGTGATTTGCACAGGGGTGGCTGATCGTTACAGCTGTTCTGACATAAACACAAAGAAAAACCACCCACATGTGACCCCATTTTGGAAACTACACCCCTCAAGGAATGTAATAAGGGGCACAGTGAGCATTTACGCCCCACAGGTGTCTGACAGATTTTTTGAACAGTTGTAAAAATGAAAAATTAATTTTTTTATTTGCACAGCCCACTGTTCCAAAGATCTGTCAAAGGCCAGTGGGGTATAAATGCTCACTGCACCCCTTATTACATTCCTTGAGGGGTGTAGTTTATGAAATAGGGTCACATGTGGGGGGGTCCACTGTTCTGGCACCACGGGGGGCTTTGTAAAGCATATGACCCCCGACTTTCATTCCAAACAAATTCTCTCTCCAAAATCCCAATGGCGCTCCCTCTCTTCTGTGCATTGTAGTTTGCCCAAAGAGCACTTTACATCCACATACTGGGTATTTCCATACACAGAAGAAACAGAGTTACAAATTTTGGGGGGCATTTTCTCCTATTACCTCTCGTAAAAATGGTAAGTTTGGGGGAAAAAAACTGCATTTCATTGAAAAAAAAATTCATTTACACATCCGATTTTAACGAAAAGTCATCAAACACCTGTGGGGTGTTAAGGCTCACTGTACCCCTTGTTACGTTCCTTTAGGGGTGTAGTTTCCAAAATAATATGCCATGTGAGGTTTTTTTTTGCTGTTATGGCACCATAACAGCTTCCTAAATGTGACATGCCCCCAAAAACCATTTCAGCTAAATGTGCTTTCCAAAAGCCAAATGTGACTCCTTCTCTTCTGAGCATTGTAGTTAATCCGCAGTGCATTTGACGTCCACACATGGGGTATTTACATACTCAGAAGAGATGGGGTTACAAATTTTGGGGGGCATTTTCTCCTATTACCCCTTGTAAAAATGTAAAATTTGGGGGAAAACCAGCATTTTAGTGAAAAAAAAATGTATTTACACATCCAACTTTAACGAAAAGTCTTCAAAAACCTGTGCGGTGTTAAGGCTCACTGTACCCCTTGTTATGTTCCTTGAGGGGTGTAGTTTCCATCATAGTATCCCACGTGTTTTTTTTTTGCTGTTCTGGCACCATAGGGGCTTCCTAAATGCGACATTCCCCCCAAAAACCCTTTCAGAAAAATTCACTCTCCAAAATCCCATTGTCGCTCCTTCTCTTCTGAGCCCTCTACTGCGGGGGATTTCTCTCCTTTTACCCCTTATAAAAATTCAAAAACTGGGCCTACAAGAGCATGCAAGTGTAAAAAAAATGCAGATTTTGACTTTTCTCCTTCACTTTGCTGCTATTCCTGTGAAACACCTAAAGGGTTAACACACTTATTGAATGTCATTTTAAATATGTTGAGAGGTGCAGTTTTTATATTGGGGTAATTTGTGGGGTATTTCTAATAAGAAGACCCTTCAAATCCACTTCAAAACTGAACTGGTCCCTCAAATATTCAGATTTAGAAAATTTTGTGAAAAATTTAAAAATTGCTTCTATACTTTGAAGCCCTCTGATGTCTTCCAAAAGTAAAAACATGTCAACGTTATGATGCAAACATAAAGTAGACATATTGTATATGTGAATCAATATATGATTTATTTGGTATGTCTATTTTTCTTACAAGCAGAGAGTTTCAAAGTTAGAAAATTGCTAAATTTTCAAATTTTTCATGAAATTTTGGAATTTTTCACCATGAAATGATGCAAGTATCGACGAAATTTTACCGCTAAGTTAAAGTAGAATATGTCACGAAAAAACCCTCTTGTAATCGAATTCATAAGTAAAAGCATCCCAGAGTTATTAATGCATAAAGTGACACTGGTCAGATGTGCAAAAAACGCTCTGGTCCTTAAGGTGAAAATGGGCTTGGTCCTTAAGGGGTTAAAACTGTATAAGGCTACAGAAACAAGTGTGTAGCTTTGGCTGGCCTTTCACAGTAACTAGGCCAAAATTAGCTTTTCAGGGAAAAAAAACGTATACCACGTAGGTGTACCAACAGTTTAAACTTATGAGAGCTGGACAATATGCTCAGCTTAAAACTGTATAAGGCTACAGAAACAAGGGTGTAGCTTTAGCTGGCCTTTCACAGTAACTAGGCCAAAATTTGTTTTTCAGGAAGAAAATAATGTACCACATAGGTGTACGTACAGTTTACAACTATGAGAGCTGGACAATATGCTCCGCTTAAAACTGTAGCTTTGGCTGGCCTTTCAGAGTAACTAGACCCAAGCAATTTTTTCAGGAAAATAAAAGTACACCACGTGGGTGTACCTACAGTTTACGCTTATAACAGCTGGACAATACGCTTTGCTTAAAACTGTATAAGGCTACAGACACAAGGGTGCAGCTTTGGCTGGCCTTTCACGGTAACTAGGCCCAAATTAGTTTTTCAGGGGGAAAAAAAATCTACACCACGTAGGTGTACGTACAGTTTAAACTTATGAGAGGATGACTACATGCTCCACTACAAACTGTATAAGGCTACAGAAACAAGTTGGTAGCTTTGGCTGGCCTTTCACAGTAACTAGGCCAAAACTATTTTTTCAGGAAAAAAAATCTACACCACCTAGAAGTACCTACAGTTTACACTTATGAGGGATGGACAATACGCTCTGCTTAAAACTGTATAAGGCTAAGAAACAAGGGTGTAGCTTTGGCTGGCCTTTCACAGTAACTAGGCCAAATTTAGTTTTTCAGGAAAAAAATGTACACCACCTGTGTACACACAGGTTGCACTTATGAGAGGACAATAGAGTTGCTGTACACCCCCACTTTAGCAGTGGAGTGTGTATTACACCCAAAAGTGTACTTTCTCTGATTTGGGCTTGTGGTGAATCGCTGCTGTAAAGCAGTTTTTCTGTATGCACACAATGCTCTATCTCTCCCTGCAATGAAACGCTCTCTCTGAAATAAAACGTTGAAGTGACTGGCCGCAAGATGACTGCCGATTATATAGGGCTGTGACATCACAGGGGTGGCTGGCTACTGCATGCTGCGTGTGATTCAGGGTCATCCCACCTACCCTCCTTCCTGCCTTCCCAGAGTTCCTTGCCCCATGTCCTCACATGTGGACTCACCATTTTAGATGCCCTGGAGCCTGGACCGCACTTAGTGGAGTTTAATGAAGTGATTAGTGCGATCGAATCGCGGTGATATTCGGACTCGTTGTGAAGCAAATTTTTCCTGAAATTCTTAACAAATTCGGATTCATCAGATTCAATTCGCTTATCCCTAGACAGCACTTTTCAAGCAGCTTAGCTGAATTTAGGAAACTTTAGGTGCTTTAGCACTTCTCCTTTAATGGAAAACGGTCATCCTGTTTACCCACACTAAACCCAATACACTGGGTTATAGTGCGGGTGAACAGGAGACCGATGCGGGGTCTCTCACTAGGCTACAAACCTACAGCCGGAAGCTGTGACCCTCTGACGTTGTTCCGGCGGCGGCTACTGATGAAGTTCCGTAGCGTAATAAACCATCTCTTCCTGTTCACAAAACAGAGCGGTCACGTGAGTCTTGATCTCGTGCATGCGCTGGGACTTAGACATCGGTATCTACATAGAGTCGCTGGAGTTGGCAAACAACCTGCGCCAGAACTTCAATATCTGAATCCAGGATTCTTCCTAGTGCGCATGTCAAATGACTTAAACACTGAACCGGTCATCATTCTCTGTTATTGTTATGATAGACAATATATAATATACACTTCATACCAGGGGATAGGGTGGTGAAGATCATATATGTTATAATTATGTGAAAAAGGCCTGTGACAAAGCACAAAGGAGTGATTGAAGGACCTTACTTTGTTCCACCAGGGAAAAGAAAACTTCCCCTTTAATAAGGTGCATTGGCGCCTATGATGGATATAGTACGAAGGTCTACAACATTCTACGGAGGTTCTGGACAATTTTGTACTCGGGCCCAGAACTTAGGCTGGTAGTAGGGGATAGACCCCAGGTGACGTTCAGGAAGGGACCCAACCTGAAAGAAATACTAGTTAGAAGTCACTTTTCTTCGTCCATTAGTAAGCAGGTCACCACGGTATCAGGAATAAGGGGCTCATACCCCTGTGGCCACTGCCAATTTTGCAAATACTTACCTAAATTACAGTCATTTGTGAACCCACTGGATGGACACAATTATGAGATATGCCAGTTTATCAATTGTTCAACTAAGAGCATAATTTATGTTGCTAAATGCGGATGTGATAAATTATATGTTGGCAAAACAACACAAGAATTTAAGAGGAGAATTTCCAAACATCTCAGTACTGTCTGTACGAACACCGATACGCCTTTGGCGAGACATATGAGGACAGCACATCCTGCCAACATGTTCGATTTGCAATTTTGGGGTGTGTGTCAGAAGAGTGTGGGCCAACGCAGAGGCAACCTAGATAGACTCCTATTACAGGAGGAATCCAGATGGATTTATAGGTTGTGCACTAGGAGCCCTTATGGATTGAATGAGGGTTTCTCGTTTGGAGCCTTTATCTAGTTAGTTTGACTTTACATTATTTGAATGATAGTCGGATGTGGTGTATTATTTTGGTCCAAGTACTATACACAGATTTATGGTAATATTTACGTAGGTTCATAACTGACATTTGTTACCTTGTGTTCCCTCCCCCCCCCTTCTTCCATGCTAATTATGATTTCACAATAATAATAATTTGGATTTCAATGTCATTATAGTGTTTATTAATTTGCATAGTCTGATCCCATATTTGTGTGAGCAGTGATAATCAGCTAAAGTTTTTTGGCTGAGCATCTTTAAAGGGGTACTCCGGGGCTTAAACATCTTATTCCCTATCCAAAGGATAGGGGATAAGATGCCTGATCGCGGGAGTCCCGCCGCTGGGGATCATGCACGCGGCACCCCGTTTGTAATCAGTGCCCGGAGCGTGTTCGCTCCGGGACTGATTACCGGCGACTGCAGGGCCGGCGGCGTGTGACGTCACGCCTCCGCCCCCATGTGACGTCACGCTCCGCCCCTCAATGCAAGCCGATGGGAGGGGGCGTGATAGCTATCGCGTCCCCTCCGATCGGCTTGCATTGAGGGGCGGAGCGTGACGTCACACGGGGGCGGAGGCGTGACGTCACACGCGACCCGCCCTGTGGTCGACCATAGTCAGACCCGGAGCGAACCCACTCCGGGGACTGATTATAAACGGGGTGCCGCGTGCATGATCCCGGGCGTCCCCAGCTGCGGGACTCCCGCGATCAGGCATCTTATCCCCTGTCCTTTGGATAGGGGATACAATGTTTAAGCACCGGAGAACCCCTTTAATTAGCATGATCTAATAAATACTTACCTAATTAATTATAACATATATGATCTTCACCACCCTATCCCCTGGTATGAAGTGTATATTATATATTGTCTATCATAACAATAACAGAGAATGATGACCGGTTCAGTGTTTAAGTCATTTGACATGCGCACTAGGAAGAATCCTGGATTCTGTTATTGAAGTTCTGGCGCAGGCGCGGGTTGTTTACCAACTCCTGCGACTATATGTAGATCGCTGATACCGATGTCTAAGTCCCAGCGCATGCACGAGATCGGGACTCACATGACCGCTCTGTTTTGTAAATAGGAAGAGATGGTTTATTACGCTACGGAACTTCATCAGTAGCCACAGCCGGAACAACGTCAGTGACCGGGGGCTCTGTAAACAAGGTAAGTCCTAATAGGTCCTCGCCAGAGACATATCAGTTATCATGCACAGGATTGGCTAACAACTTGGGGGAGGTCCATGATATGTTATAAAAGGAATCCTAGAAGGCTGCACGTGTCAGTATGTCTCAAGCCCCTGAGGACGTTGTTGGTACCACGAAACATGTAGGGGAGACATAATTCATTGGTTTTAACAATTAGCTACTAGTCCCCCAGTAGTGACGCACTGCAGGTGTCCAGTGACAAATACATATCCTACAGAGGATTGAATTACAGTACTATAGGGACTGTGCTACTGTTTTTAAGCATTGTATTGAACCTTTTACTGAATATAATAATAATATACCTATAGGTCATTACAAGAGAGGGATATTTTGTTTTAGTTTTTTTTTTACCCCATCACCCTAGGTTGATTGGCGTTCAGTTAATTGGTACTCCCAAAATGCTATCTCTAACCTGAAAATTTTGTTTTCTTCCACTGCCAAGTTTGATGGGTGGGGGTGCTGGAGCTTTTGAGGTATTGGCTAAAAGCGGATGAGCCGCTGCAAGCAACTATCGTTGCTGGTAGTATCAAAGCCAGGTGCCCCCTTACATTTCCAACAGATGTCCCTGTGTGTTCCATCAATTTTATGAAGCTTAGCAGGAATAGTGCACCATTTTGTTAGAACTTTAAATCCATTCTCTTGTAGTTGTGTGCAACAAGGCGCTAACCGAGGTGCTGCTAGGTTTTTTTTATAATACTTTTTATAAATGTAAACACTAAAATGCTGCAAATTTAAATGGCCACTGTCATGTGAATAATTAATTATATAATGTAGATAACATTATAAATATATTTGTAATATACATTGGTTCACCCGGCAGGCCTACTTTCTGTGCGCAATTCACCAAAGAAAGAGGCGGACCTTCAGAGGGTCACAGCTTCCGGCTGTAGGTTTGTAGCCTAGTGAGAGACCCCGCATCGGTCTCCTGTTCACCCGCACTATAACCCAGTGTATTGGGTTTAGTGTGGGTAAACAGGATGACCGTTTTCCATTAAAGGAGAAGTGCTAAAGCACCTAAAGTTATCATGCACAGGATTGGCTAACAACTTGGGGGAGGTCCATGATATGTTATAAAAGGAATCCTAGAAGGCTGCACGTGTCAGTATGTCTCAAGCCCCTGAGGACGTTGTTGGTACCACGAAACATGTAGGGGAGACATAGTTCATTGGTTTTAACAATTAGCTACTAGTCCCTCAGTAGTGACGCACTGCAGGCATCCTGTGACAAATACATATCCTACAGAGGATTGAATTACAGTATTATAGGGACTGTGCTACTGTTTTTAAGCATTGTATTGAACCTTTTACTGGATATAATAAAAGGGAAGTTTGAATATACCTATAGGTCATTACAAGAGAGGGATATTTTGGTTTAGGGGTTTTTTACCCCATTACCCTAGGGTGATTGGGGTTTAGTTAATTAGTTTTGGTTATCCCTGTCCCTACTCTGGGCTATTTTTTTGTTCTAGCATTTTGGGAGCACACAGCCCATCAGAAATGTCTGCAAATGTGTACCTCATGGGCCAGATATAGGTGCTTTATCTGACACTGGTCCTGCTGTAAATGACGGCACAATATACATTGATCTCTATGTACGCACTGTTACGCAGTTAACTTTATATCTTACCCTAAACAAGTTCCGTTTAAACTATCCATTTTAATCTCTCATTGTTTAGAGGATGTCAATACAAATTATAATAAACCAATGGGCTATACTTCAGGGGCCTCAATACGTGTTATACTATTGTTAGCTATGTACTATAGCGTCTACCTCCAAATGGCTTGAAACATTCTTCACTGGTGTGGATGTCTTTGGATTTAGTTAGCCAGCTGCATGCTATGTACAGTGTGTTTTTCCTAAGCTGTTGAATCTTTTATTATGTTTTCTGTAGGAAGACCTTCATCTTGCGGCCCTGTATGCCAAAAATCTCTTTACAGGTGAATCTGTGCATAAAAAGGTCTAGACTAGGCCTTTGGAGAGGTTTACAGAACACATTCCCAAATGAAATTTCCATGGAGACTGAAAGAATAACAATCAAAGTGACTGACTTCTGAGCCATATGATATCACTATAGTAACAAGGTACACAAAGAAACCAAGCTATTTCTATGGAGCCTAAAAGGAATTAACTGTATGGACTTTGTACAATGTAGTTTCTCATAAAATATAGACACACAATACAGTATCGCAGAATAATGGGTTCTGGGGAAAAAAGACTGATAATATTTGCCATTATTATTACAATCTGCCACATGTAAGCTGCTACATTTTCTAAATAGTAATATCATTGTTCATTGCAGAAGAAAGGGCCAAAGGGGTCGTTTGGAAATTGCTCATACCAACTTGTTATTCCAGGACAGAATTTATTTTTTAGCAAATGATGAATAGCAGGGACTTATAGTTGTGAATAATGTGCTCAGAGGTTAACAGGTGCTTTCTGCGCAAAACAGACCACACACGGGGTGTTAAAGGGGTACTTGGAAGAACAAAAATGTTTTCAAATCAACTGGTGACAGAAAGTTATTCAGATTTGTAATTTCTTCTTTTTAATAATCTTAATCCTTCTAGTACTTATCAGCTGCTGTATGCTCCAGGGAAGTTGTGTGGTTCTTTACAATCTGACCACATTGCTCTCTGCTGACACCTCTGTCTGTGTCAGGTACTGTCCAGAGTAGGAGAGGTTTGCTATGAGGATTTGTTTCTACTCTGGACAGTTCCTGATATGGACAGAGGTGTCAGCAGAGAGCACTGTGAACTACACAACTTCCGTGGAGCATACAGCATCTGATAAATACTTGAAGGATTAAGATTTGTAACTAGAAGTCATTTACAAAGCTGTATAACTTTCTGGCACCAGTTGATTTTAAAACATTGCTTTTTCTCTAGAGTACCCCTTTAACACCCCGTGTGGTCCGTTTGGTGTAGAAAGCACCTGTTAACCTGTGAGCACATTATTCACAACTATAAGTCACTGCTGTTCATCAATTGCTAAAAAAAAAAATTCTGTCCTGGAATGACAAGTTGGTATCAGCAATTTCCAAACGGCTCCTTTGGCCCTCTCTTCTGCAACGATCAATGATATTACTATATAGAAAATGTAGCAGTAAGTAATGCTGCATTATAGAAGTTGTGATTGGGTGTACAGATGAGTGACTTAAGGCCCATATCGGGACCAGTGACTTTACCAGTCACTGATAAACTCATGAAGTGGATGATCTTCAAAAGCATTTATTGGCAGCTTCAGGGGATCTTCACCACAAGTCTCATCATTACTGTGTTCATATTATGGCGGCAAGTTCTGGGCTGACCATGTATAGGAATCTTTAATGCTGTCTGGCTGTATGAGTCTGGTCATTTTTGTGTAAAATAGTGACAGCGTCGCCAACCTCAGTGGAATTCAATCCTGCAGTTGCAAAAAAGAACGACAAAAAGCCCCAGCACTCACAGGATTAGTGATCCAGTGAACGCCCAGCATCTTATAGGTTTTTCTTCCAATATGTATTTTAAAGAGAACATGTTTTGGAGGTGTTAAAACACTACCTTCTTCAGCACGTACAGTATTGCAAATAGAAAATACAGTTGAAATATTGTTCCTCACCAATATATACGAGGGCCAGTATTCTACATCCCCCCACATCAGTAAGTCATCCACTGAATATTTTAATACTCATTTTCTATTTTTACATTAGTTTTTTTTTTGGGCTTACCGTTATGGCCATCGATTTGGTGGATCCATGGACCCTATAGGTGGACAGAGGATTGGTGTAGACAAGATTAATGATCTTGGCTACTTGATGTGGGGGAGGGTAGGTGGAAATATATCTGTTACCCCCACATAGACCCAGTAAGTACATATTAGTCTTTGTACAATGAAAGTTGGATTGAGCGCTGGTGCACTTTTTACATTGGTGTTTTTTGTCATTCAGTAGTTACAATCTTTCCATCAGCAAAACAAGTACAAGTTGCAAAAAGAAAGTTGATGGAGTTAACCCTATATTGTTATATTGCCCAATAGCAAGTACCCTTGGGTACTGCACAACTGCTTAGTGCATTGTCTCATTAGTGATACTATAGAGCATTAGATGTATAACCATGCTGTACCTACCTATGGTACGGGAAAGTTTGTATCTCCATCGTGTTTTCATGTTTTTGTTAATCCTAGACCTCATGTTCCAATGCACAGTGCAGTAAATATAAAGTAACTAGCTGAGTACCAGCACTGCCCAGTTTTTCCTACCTTATCCCGACCTCATATCCCAACCTCATATCCCGTCCCCATATCCCGTTTCCATATGCCGTCACCATATCCTGTCCTTATATCCTGTCCCCATATCCCGTCCCCATATCCCGACCTCATATCCCGTCCCCATATCCCGTTCTCATATCCCGTCCTCATATCCCATCCTCATATCCAGACCTCATATCCTGTCCTAATATCCTGTCCTCATATCTATTCCTCATTTCTAATCCTCATATCCTGTCCTCAGGTGGGGCTGAGTTGTTGTAAAGATATTGTAAGCTGAAAATAAAAGGGGTGTGGCTTAAAGTGTGGGCATGTCTTTGCAAGATGGGGCATGGAATGCGTGGAGGGTGTGGCTTGCCAGCCGCACTGACGCATTCACCAGGAGATGCAGAGTGGAGCTTGTGGAGTAAAGTACTGGAAGTTCCATATACTTGTATGGGACTTGAAACAAAACCCCATCCTTCACTTAAGGGGGTAGGTTAGGGGTTAATTTAACTATTAGATATTTTTATTTGACATATAAATAACATGTGACCAAGTATTAGCGAAATATCTCCAGCCGTACGGGAGTTATGCTGGAACATACATTTACCATAGATTTGCATTGGACTTTAAACAAAAACCCTGACCCTCTCAAATGAGGGTGGGTTAGGGTTAAATTAACTATCCTATATTTTTTAGGGACATATAAGTAGCATGTGTCCGAGTATTATCGAAATATCTCCAGCTGTTTGGAAGTTATGCATTAACATATATTTCCCATAGACTTGTGTGGGACTTTAAATAAAACCTGACTCTCGTAAATGGGGGTGGATATAGGATAAATTACCTATCCTATGTTTGTTGTTGACATATAAGTAACATATGTACCAAGTTTCATGTTAATATCTTTAGCCGTTTGGAAGTGATGCTGAAACATACACATACACACACACACACACACACACATACACACATTGGGGGAGATTTATCATATCCTGTGCAAAGTAAAAGTTGTTCAGTTGCCCGTAGCAACCAATAAGCTCGCTTCTTTTATTTTTCAGAGACCTTGTTAAAAATGAATGGAGTGATCTGATTGGTTGCTATGGACAACTGGGACACTTTTCCTCTGGACAGTTATATATAACATATATATATATATATATATATAGAGAGAGAGAGAGAGAGAGAGAGAGAGAGAGAGAGAGAGAGAGAGAGAGAGAGAGAGAGAGAGAGAATCACTTTTTGATTATAAGTGTGTTTATGGATTTTTACCTTTTCCTAATTTGTGGTGTTTTATTGTAGAATTATTTTGGAGCCGGCGTCCTGCTTGAAGCCTTACCGATCCTCATTTAATCTGCAATAGGCAAGCAGCTTGGTTCGAAGAAATCAACAATGGGAGCAATTATCAGAAAATTGAAGACATACAAGACCACTGATAATCTCCCCTGATATGGGGCTCCACACAAGATCTCACCCCATGGTGTCAAAATAATCACAAGAACGGTGAGCAAAAATCCCAGAACCACACGGGGGGACCTAGTAAATGACCTGCAGAGAGCTGGGACCAAAGTAACAAAGGCTACCATCAGTAACACACTACGCCGCCAAGGACTCAAATCATGCAGTGCCAGATATGTCCCCCTGCTTAAGCCAGTACATGTCCTGGCCCGTCTGCAGTTTGCTAGAGAGCATTTGGATGAAACCAAAGTAAAACTTTTTGGTAAAAACTCAACTCATCGTGTTTGGAGGAGAAAGAATGCTGAGTTGCATCCAAAGAACACCATACCTAATGTGAAGCATGGGGGTGGAAACATCATGCTTTGGGGCTATTTTTCACCAAAGGGACCAGGACGACTGATCCGTGTAACAGAAAAAATTTATGGGGCCATGTATCGTGAGATTTTGAGTGAAAACCTACTTCCGTCAGCAAGGGCATTGAGGATAAAACATGGCTGGGTCTTTCAGCATGACAATGATCCCAAACACACCACCCGGGCAATGAAGGAGTGGCTTCGTAAAAGCATTTCAAGGTCCTGGAGTGGTCAAGCCAGTCTCCAGATCTCAACCCCATAGAAAACCTTTGGAGGGCGTTGAAAGTCCGTGCTACCCAGCGTCAGCCCCAAAACATCATTGCTCAAGAGAAGATCTGTATGGAGGAATGGGCCAAAATACCAGCAACAGTATGTGAAAACCTTGTGAAGACTTACAGAAAACGTTTGACCTCTGCCATTGCCAACAAAGGGTATATAACAAAGTATATTCCACCATAATTTGCAAATAAATTCTTTAAAAAAATCAGACAATGTGATTTTATGAATTTTTTTTTTCTCATTATGTCTCTCATAGTTGAGGTATACCTATGATGAAAATTACAGGCCTCTCTCATCTTTTTAAGTGGAGAACTTGCACAATTGGTGGCTGACTAAATATTTTTTGCCCCACTGTACATTAGTAGGGGTCCTTAACCAATACACTCAGCTTCTAAAATATACCACTTTGTGTGTGGAGTGCAGCTGTCCCATTCTCCTGGCTTAATAGAATTCATTTTTGTTATGTACAATGTACAGATGTCACATCCCGTATAACATGTTTATTCTTTCAGCAGAATTGCACGTGGACTGCATTGTTTTCAATGGGGACGGCGCAGGTCCACACAGTCCTAGCGCTGATATATTTCAGCATTGCTGCGGCAGATTGGATCTTCCACAAAAGAAAAGGTAGCAGTAGCACTCTGCAAACACTAAGGCACATGAGCACTGTAGATATTAAATGTTTTACATTAGATTACTGCTATATTAACTACAAATGCAAGTTTGTTAATAGGTAACGTGCGCTTAGAGCCCCAAATGTACTATTATAGTTTTTATAGCATTATTATCTTTTAAAATATTCCATATCTACAGTGCCATGTGCCTTATCATCTCATTAATGGAGGTGCTGACTAGTCATGCATTCAACACATTCAGATGGTGTTTTTTTATCAGTTGGCTGGATCCTACATTCACCCAATTTGCAGGCCTTAAAGGGGTTCTCCACCATAAGGTGATTTCAGTACGTACCTGGCAGACAGTAATGGACATGCTTAGGAAGGATCCGCACTTGTCTTGGGGCAAAATGGCTATGTTGTGAGATTACCATATTGCTGAGGCTATCTTTTTATGAACCGGCTATTTCCTGTTGGAGTTCGTTCCCTCAATCAAGTCCCATGATTCCTTATTTGCATGAGGTTACTTTTCTCCCTCCCACACATCAGTCACCCCACTCATTGATTATAAACAACACAATCCCTAAGGAATTCCAGGGTGCAATGACACTAATAACAACCTTTAGGGGTCACTCCCCAAGGGGCGAGCCCTAAACTAGAAATCCCCCCTTTAAATGTATAATCTTTATTATGATCTATTAAAAAGCAAGATCTCTTGCACCACTGGGTGTCTGACTAACTTTAAAAACATAGCTTCTGCCTCCCAATGGGATGTGTATTTTAATCAGTAGTCGTACTACTGCCAGTGTGAACAACTCATACCATATATGCTACATAACCATCAGTTTACAATGTATATCCATCAATAGATGAGTTCATTCAGGGATTGATTGAGGTCATGATCTGAGCAGAGGCTATATCTTTAAAGTTCGTCAGACACGTAGTGGGTGCAAGAGATCTTGCTTTTTAATAGATCATAATAAAATTATACATTTTAAGGGGGGATTTCTAGTTTTCTAAAGGTTGTTGTTAGAGTAGAGTAGGGACCCCACCCATTGAAACTCACCTGTGATTCTTTCCATGCAATAGACCAGTGTTTTCTGACCAGGGTGCCTCCAGCTGTTGCAAAACTACAATTCTTGCAGAGTGATCTCCCACCCAGGGGTCACACCACCCATTGAAGCAAAGATAGCCTGCCACTGAACACATGATTAGTGATGTAATGTCTCGGGCCGCACTGCAACCGGAAAAGAAACCTGAGGCAAAAGTCATTTTGTATGCTGTTAAAAATAAACATTGAAGCAAAGATCACACAAGAATTGTGAGACCACCATCAAACACAGGCACAGACACTATATTATGAAGTACACTAACTTTACAGCCCCTGTAGCATAGTCAAATACAAATTTCCTGGAATACCCCTTTAAGCCCCAGAGAGG
Source organism: Hyla sarda (assembly GCF_029499605.1). Classification (NCBI taxonomy): domain Eukaryota; kingdom Metazoa; phylum Chordata; class Amphibia; order Anura; family Hylidae; genus Hyla; species Hyla sarda. The sequence continues at coordinate 104,450,677 of NC_079191.1, read as the reverse complement.
TGAGTGAATAGATTATTAGGGTCTCATTATAAATGAGGTCACCTACATGTGGTTAATGGGGGACTCATTTTGATCAAAAAATTTGCTAGAAGCCATAAATTTACATTTATAATAAATATAGCAGTAATGGCATTTAAAATATTCTATATCTACAGAACTCATATACCTTTGTATTAGCAGAGTGCTACTGTAACCTTTTCTTATGTATTTTTTGCATTTGCCATAGTGTGCACCTACACATTTGTCTTCATCTTATTAATGGAGGTTCTGACTATTACTGTTTTTTGCCGACGGGATCTTATTCTCCTCCCATAATGTCTCTAGGCAGAGATTTGCAGTGTGAATGCACCCTTAAGTTGTCTTCAATTACATTGGTATACAGTTTATCATGATAGCAATTCAATACAATCTTCTGCAATCCAGTGAAAAAATTAAGTATAACATTGTTTGGACAGTAAGACACATTTTTTACCTTATACTTCACCTTACCTTATACCTTATACTTAAGTCAGAAAGTGCCTGTAGTACCAGATCTCCATGACTGCTTCCTTATTGATCTGGCAAAGGGCTCATGAAGTGTTCTGCCTGATGAAAATGGAAATGGATTCCCTTGATAAAGGCGCTTCTCCCAGGTATGCTAGGTATGAATATTTATTTAGTATAGCAATGCGCTTTGATCCCAGACCGGGATCTTCATCAGGCATCATGAAGATGCCTGACGAAGATGCCAGTCCGGGATCGAAACACGTTGCTATACGAAATGAAGATTCATACCTATCATACCTGGAAGAAGCGCCTTTATCCAGGGAATCCATTTCCATTTTTATGTCCTCATGTTCTAATGATTCAGATAGCTTGTCATTACACTGCATCATACAGGCTGCAAATTGCAATTGCAACACTTAAATGAGCACTGTCAGATTCTAAATATTTTGATATGTTTTACATCTTGGCAAATATTAACCTTTCTAATATACTATATAAGTAAAATGTATTTGCTTTTTATAGAAATCATGGCTTATGAAAAAAAACATAATCCTGTCTGGTTGCAGCTCCAGCTTGGTCAAGCTGAAGCACAGGCATGGACAAAGTCCAGTAAGTGAAGGCGGGCTAGCATTCCTCTGTGCTCCTCAGTGGGACTAGCACTCCTCTGTGCTCCTCTGTGAGACACGCACTCCTCTGTGGTGTTACAGAGCAGCCTACAGTGATTGGATGAAAAGACCCAGCACAGCACAGCAGACTCAGGAAGGAAGTAAATCTACTGGATGAAAAACCAAGGGAGCACTAAAAATATAGTATTTGTGTGAAAAGTATAGGTGCTAGACACAAAAATGTATGTATATCATCAGGATTAGGTACTGAGCAACAGATAACACTTTTTGTGATATATGACAGGTACTCTTTAAAGGAAAAAAAAATTCAGTAAATATAAAAGGCAAATATGGATGGGTAACTTTTTTATTGCTCCAGATTAACATCAATCCTAATTTAATTCACCTTGTAGTATCTGATAAAAGTGAGAATGATCCCATGATAAGGACATGTGATTCATTCTTTTGTAGAGACTATATACAGTTATGGCCGTAAATGTTGGCACCCCTGAAATTTTTCAAGAAAATTAAGTATTTCTCACAGAAAAGGATTGCAGTAACCCATGTTTTGCTATACACATGTTTATTCCCTTTGTGTGTATTGGAACTAAACCAAAAAAGGGAGGAAAAAAGCAAATTGGACACAATGTCACCAAACTCCAAAAATGGTCTGGACAAAATTATTGGCACCCTCTCAAAACTGTGGAAAAGTAAGATTGTTTCAAGCATGTCATACTACTTAAAACTCACCTCGGGCAAGTAACAGGTGTGGGCAATAAAGGGCTACCACAACTGTTTACAGAAAACTGAATGAGGCCTACAAAAAAAAAAGAACACAGTACCTACAGTGAAATATGGTGGAGGTTCAATGATGTTTTGGGGTTGTTTTGCTGCCTCTGGCACTGGGTGCCTTGAATGTGTGCAAGGCATCATGAAAGCTGAGGATTACCAACAGATTTTGGGTCGCACTGTACAGCCAAGTGTCAGAAAGCTGGGTTTGCATCCGAGATCTTGGATCTTCCAGCAGGACAATGACCCCAATTATTTCTCAAAAAGCCCCCAGAAATGGATGGCAACAAAGCGCTGGAGAGTTCTGAAGTGGCAGCAATGAGTCCAGATTTAAATCCCATTGAACACCTGTGGAGAGATCTTAAAATAGCTGTTGGGAAAAGGCACCCTTCCAATAAGAGACCTGGGGCAGTTTGCAAAGGAAGAGTGGTCCAACATTCCGGCTGAGAGGTGTAAGAAGCTTATTGATGGTTATAGGAAGCCACTGATTTCAGTTATTTTTTCCAAAGGATGTGCAACCAAATATTAAGTTAAGGGTGCCAATAATTTTTTCCATCCCATTTTTGGAGTTTGGTGTGACATTATGTCCAATTTGCTTTTTTCCTCCCTTTTTTGGTTTAGTTCCAATACACACAAAGGGAATAAACATGTGTATAGCAAAACATGTTACTGCAATCCTTTTCTGTGAGAAATACTTCCTTTTCTTAATACATTTCAGGGGTGCCAACATTTACGGCCATGACTGTAAATGCAGATATAGACTAATGTTCACAATGATTGTGTGAAATAATCCTGTGTAAATATGAGAGTGTGAGAGGATTGTGGTACACGATGACCTTGAGTCGGGGTATGAGATCCTCTCATTTGTCCCCCAGCTTTCACCTCCATTAATGGAAATGCTTTCCTCCTGTCACGTAACGCAGCAGTGGGTGCTGAACTCCTCTAGGAGTTTCACAGTATGGGTCCCTGTTCTCATGGTAACAGTGACACTTCATGAAATAGTTGATGGAACTGATATATCTGTTTATAAAACACTTTGCAAACAATGTTAACATAAAAGGAATGAGTTATATCAACATTTCCCATGTTTATAAAACAATGTAAAAATACTGTGACCTCCTCATAATCCCATGTTACATAATCACATCGGTAACCCTACATCTTGTACAGCCGATATCCAAAGTACAACAGATTTATTTTTCCTATAAATTACAGGAGTTAACCATAAGTAGAAAACATGTCGGCTTTCTTACAAAAACCGCACCACACCTGTCCTCAGGTTGTAAACGACGTTACAACTCGGCTTTATTTACTTTAATGGAACGGAGCTTCAATACAGCGGACAAAGTGGTGCTGTTTCTGTAAGAAAGCAGCTATGTTTTTCTAATCCTGAATTCCCCTTTAAATCGTAATCACTCTATAATAAAAGCTTCTTTCAAGATCTCTGCTTGTTGTCAGTGAACAAGAATATTCTTGTTTAACACTTCAGGGGCAGAAAAGATGTGCAGATCAAGTTATTCTTATAGCTCAGGATTTTCTACAGTTGTATCCAGCCTACGTAACACTGTGTAGACTTAACAATTTAGACTCCAGGATGATAAATGTTACCCATATGTATATGCTATGGAACTGCCAAAGAAAGTGGAGCACTGTACAAGGATATCAAACTCAGTCCCAAAGCAAGTGAATGGAGCATAGAAATATAGAAACGTAGAATGTGCAGGCAGATAAGAACCATTTAGCCCATGTAGTCTGCCCAATATTCTAACTATCTTATATGAAGGATAGCCTTATGCTTATCCCATGCATGCTTAAACTCCTTTACTGTATTTGCAGCGACCACTTCTGCAGGAAGGCTATTCCATGCATCCACTACTCTCTCAGTAAAGTAATATTTCCTGATATTACTGCATAATCCTTTGCCCCTCTAATATAAAACTATGTCCTCTTGTGATAGTTTTTCTTCTTTTAAATATCTTCTCCTCCTTTACCGTGTTGATTCCCTTTATGTATATAAAAGTTTCTATCATATCCCCTCTGTCTCTTCTTTCTTCTATTCATGTTAAGGTCCTTTAACCTTTCCTAATAAGTTTTATCCTTCAATCCATGTACTAGTTTGGTAGATCTTCTCTGAACTCTCTCCAAAGTATCTATATCCTTTTGGAGATATGGTCTCCAGTACTGCGCACAATACCCAAGTAGTATATACATCCTTTGGATAAGTGATAAATGGCAATCTTGGAATCACCCCTTTAAAGTGGTTATTTTAAGATTAAAAGATACCCTCTATCCACAGGATAGGAAATAACTAGTTGTTTGGTAGAGGTCAAAAATTTGGGACCCCCACTGATCACAAGAATGGAGGTCAATTGTCCCCCAAGTGAATGGAGCAGCAGCAATGCATGCTTGGCCACCTCTCCATTCATTCTTTATGGCGCTTCTAAACATTGCTGAGTTCAGTGCATCATCAGGGGAAGTAAACAGAGGCTCCTGAATGGACTAGAGCGCCAGTGCTGGACTTTGCAAGATGAGTATGGTGCATTTTATTATTTTATACCCCTAGTAGGCCATATTTTGTTTTTTTATTTTAAGTTGATAACCCTTAAAAACATGTGGATCTGGTAGGCCATTTGACTATGCGGTTATGTAGGTATATGGAAGCTCAAAAGGGAATACAGTGACCCCCCCAACCTACGATGGCCCCGAAGTACGATCATTTAAACATAAGATGGCCTCTCAGAGGCCATCGAATGTTGAAGGCAGCATCAACATACGATGCTTTTGTATGTCGGGGCCATCGCATAAACGGCTATCCTGCAACGCAGACTGCTTCAGCTGCCACTGGATAGCCGTTTATGGTGCCCCGTTTGGTCTGCTGACGATCACTTACCTGTCTTTGGGCTCCGGCGCGTCCTCTTCGGGATCCCCTGCATCATCGGCCATCGTCGCCATCACGTCGCTGCGCATGCCGTCCCGTCCCGTCATCCAATAGGAGCGGCGTGTGTAGCGACGTGATGGCAGCGACGGAGAGCGAGGATGCCAGGGTAGCAGAAGCCTTGCCGGAGCGTCGGGGACCCCCTGGGGTCACGGCAACAGCGATGGAAGGCGACATCCAGGGCAGCGGTGACGGTCCGGAGCGGTGGGGACATGTGAGTATAACCTCCAATACCAGTGGTCTTCCACCTGCGGACCTCCAGATGTTGCAAAACTATAACTCCCTTCATGCCCGGACAGCCGTTTGCTGTCCGGGCATGCTGGGTGTTGTAGTTTTGCAACATCTGGAGGTCCGCAGGTTGTAGACCACTGTCCTATACTTTACATTGCACGGATCCCTCAACATACGATGGTTTCAACAAACAATGGTCCATTTGGAACAGATTACCATCGTATGTTGAGGGACCACTGTATAGGCAAGGAACAATGATGTTGTATAGTCAAACTACAGAGTAACAATCTGGTAAAATAGAGGGAATTCGGATCAATCAGTTTATTCTAGAAATGAGTGCAGGGGGCTATCAAATGACATGCAATGTTTAGATAAATTATATATTGATACAAAAAAAAATTATCCAAATAATTTCTCTTTGGGTGCAAATGAATAAGAAAACAACACATGGCTTTGAATTTGTAAGGCTACGTTTCCACTTTTTTTCTGGCAGTTTTTGGAATACTGTCACTGCAGTCAATGATCCAAAGCCAGACGTGTATTCAAAAGGAATGGGAAATATAAAGGAAGGACTTACACTTCTCCTCCCTTATGGATCCACTTCTGACTTTGGCTCAAAAACTACAGTGGCAGTTTTCCAAAAACTGCCAGAAAAAAAAAAAACAAGTGGAAAGTTAGCCTAAAAGATAAATATGTAACATTTTACTTATTTACTCAAGTTTCAAAATGTGACGTTGTTTGTAAGTGGAGTTTTTAGTGATCCCAATCCTGCAAACTATCCATTGACAGAGGAATATGTATACATTCAGGCTGGACAAAATCCATTCTAATGCTGGGCACAGTCATAGTGTGGTAATCGCAGCAACACTAGACAACGGGCACGCTGTGTATGTGCGCTAAGACAATCCTCATGCCCAATAATGAGGCTTTCTAAATATAGAGGATGATGTTCTTCAACCATCTTGTCTCCTCAATAACTGGCTGCAACCAACGTGGTCACAAGTTGCCAATTACGATATAACTTGGCTCACAGACTGAGATGTGGGATTGGCAGCACTGGCCAGCGTCACCATATTAAAGGCACAAATGTGAGAGCAGAAGCAGGGTGAAAAGGAACAAAAATATAAGAAAAAGGACATAAGAAAGGAGAAAGAAAACGACTTGTCTCTAATGTCCTATTATAGAATCCTTGTAAAATTCTTAAGTTCACGGCTCATGAATAGAGATCACGGTTAAAATCACAAATCAATGGTTTGTACTGATTCCCGCATATTCCTATTTATGCCAATGTGACATTGAACACGTCTCTATAACATTTCTTGGGCTACGTACATTCTATTAGGATAGCCTCACACGTCATAAAATCAAAAGAAAAATACAGCGGTAAAATAGGTATTTTTAAAAAATGGCCAATCTAATATTGTTCATTGACGGTCGCTATTACACAGACTTTTACAGAACACCTTTTAAGATTTTAAAATAGTTCTGTTGCAATTATTTTACAGCTGAAGTTTTATTTATTTATTTATTTTTTATTTTATTTTACAATATGTGAACCCAGCCTTATACTTATGCTTGACAATTATTTGTGCTGTGACTGTTTTCTCCCAAAAAAGACTTCTCTACTTAAGATAGGTTTTTGGGTCTTTTCATTGGATAGCAAGAAAAGACTTGGTATTAAAGGAGTACTGCAGCCTAATACAACTTATCCCCTATCTGCAGGATAGAGGATAAGTGTCTGATCGTGGGGGGTCTGACCGCTGGGATCCCCCGCAATATCCTGTACGGGGCACCAGTTCTACTGCGGCTCTCTCCGTGCAGGAGGCATTTTGGCGGCAGCATGACACCACGGCCAACACGCCCCTCCATGTATCTCTATGGGAGAGGCAGAGATGCAGTGTTCATGCACCCCTGCCTCTCCCATAGAGCTGAATGGAGGGGGCGTATCTGTCAACCTCTTAGTGAGGTTGATGACACGAGCATCAGCCACGCAGAGCCGCGGCAGTGTCGGGGTCCTGTTCGGGAGATTGTGGTGTCCCAGCGGTCGGACCCCCGTGATCAGACATTTTTTCCCTATCCTGCGGGTAGGGGATAGGTTGTCTGTGGTTGCAGTACTCCATATAGGTCAGAAATGTAAAGAAACAGCATAGAAAGCTATTAGCAATACAGTGGTCCCTCAAGTTATAATATTAATTGGTTTCAGGATGACCATTGTATGTTAAAACCATTGTATGTTGAGACCAGAACTCTATGGATACCTGGTAATTGGTTCTGAAGCCCAAAAATGTTATCCAAAAATAGGAAAAGGTGAGGATTAAAGACAAATAAATAGATAACTAATACAGATTAAGCAAGTCCTTACATATAAAAGTAAGAAAGATCTGCTGGGAACTGTAAATCACTGTCTGTCAGTGTTTCCCAACCAGGGTGCCTCCAGCTGTTGCAAAACTACAACTCCCAGCATGCCCAGACAGCTGTTGGCTGTCCTGGCATGCTGGGAGTTGTAGTTTTGCAACAGCTGGAGGCACTCTGGTTGGGAAACAATGGTTTATGTAGAGGACAGAAGCTTCTTCAGGGTCCTATACAGTACACATAGTGTCCCAAATGGAGCCGCCCTTACTTCGTGTCCAAAGGAGCAGCTAACCCTGGCACAGGTAAGGAAGAGTACAGAACTTGTAGTTCCTCCCTGTACTGTTGGGGGCGCTACCAGACACCAGTCAGTGTTTACACTTCAGTAATACAGGTAAAGAGTAGTACAGAACATGTAACACCTCCCTGTACTGTAGGGGGCGCTACCAGACACCAGTCAGTGCATACACTTCAGTAATACAGGTGATTTACTAGTAAAATGCCTAATTCTGATTGGTCAGTTCCTCCAGTTGTGACACGTTTCACAGATCTGAACTGTCTGTACATTGTATGTTGAGTCTGGTTTCAAGTTACAATGGTCCGGAAAAGACCATTGTATGTTGAAACTATTGTATGTTGAGGCCATTGTAAGTTGAGGGATCACTGTACTGGAAATGTGCACAATAGCAATATCTATTTGTATTGTTCATCTATTATACATTGGGATATTTGGCCTAAAATGGTTTGATGTATAGGTAGAATGAAGGACAAAAGATTTCAGATCCATAGCTGAGATTATTTTCTTAAAGTGGTTATCCAGGAAAAAACTTTTTTTATATATCAATGGCTCCAGAAAGTTAAACAGATTTGTAAATTACTTCTATTAAAAAATCTTAATCCTTTCAGTACTTATGAGCTTCTGAAGTTAAGGTGGTTCTTTTTTGTCTAAGTCCTCTCTGATAAGTCCTCTCTGATGTCTCGGGAAACGTCCAGTTTAGAAGCAAATCCCCATAGCAAACTTCTTCTAAACTGGGCGTTTCCCGAGACAGGTGTCATCAGAGAGCACTTAGACAGAAAAGAACAACCTTAACTTCAGAAGCTCATAAGTTCTGAAAGGATTAAGATTTTTTAATAGAAGTAATTTACAAATCTGTTTAACTTTCTGGAGCCAGTTGATATATATATATAAAAAAAAGTTTTTTTTTCCTGGAATAACCCTTTAATTTTAAAGGAGGTATTTTAGCTGGTTCTTTACAGCACTACAATACAAGTCTGTGCAGAGAGAAGAGAGAACAAGCAATAGGACTGAGTCCCCTATCTCTTGGGGCCCTTGGTCTGAATTTATGGCACATATATACTTGCACTTGGAGTTGTTTTTTCTCCTCACTGCAGCAATATCTAGTCTAAAATCTCTAAAGTTAGCCATACATTTTAGCTAAATGTCTCCCCATCCCTCTGAATGGCAAGAAGGTAAAGCTATGGCAGTGGCTTATCTCCCCCCAGAACATAAAGAATAGGCAGGTTAAATTCAACGCGCCCAACCATTCTAGACCCCCACCCCCGTGCACATTAGATGGGTTTCTGGTTCTACCGAAATTAGGTGGCTTGGAAAACTTTTATCTAATGGGTATAAAAGAAACCAGATAAACTGCCATCAAGATAGAAACCTGTAATACATTATAGTTTTTTTTGTTTTCTTGTGCAGTGCATTTAAGAACTCTGAGAAAAATAGTATCTATGATAGATTCCCTGTTCTTTAAAGGGGTACTCCGCTGCTATATATCTTATCCCCTGTCCAAAGGATAGGGGATAAGATGTCTGATTGTGGGGGTTCTGCTGCTGGGGGGGGGGGGGCTCTACTAGATATAAGTATTTTCTGATATACAGTGGTCCTCAAAAGTTTATGGACCCTGCATCTTTTTTTATATTTCTGCAAAAATGTGACATAAAACTACATCAGATCTTCACACACGTCCTACTAGTAGGTAAAGAGAACCAAATAAAAAAAAATGAGTCAAAAATATGACTTGGCCATTTATTTATTGAGGCTAATGATCCAATATGACATATCTGTGAGCAGTAAAATATGTGAGCCTTTAGGATTAGCAGATAATTTGAAGGTGAAAGTAGAGTCTGGTATTTTCATTCAATAAGATGGCCATCAGGTGGGAGTGAACGACCTGTTTTATTTAAAGGGGGTTCTCCAGGGCTCCAGCATTCTGAACATTTTGTTCAAAACGATCAGAGCCGGAGGCAGTGATTGTGACGTCACTGTCACGTCCCCTCGTGATGTCACGCCATGCTCCCTCCATTCATGTCTATGGGAGGTGGCAGACACCCCCCCCCCCTCCCATAGACATGAATGGAGGGGCGTGTCATCACGAGGGGGCATGGTGTGACACGACCACTACGGCAGGAACCCGGCATTTATTTAGAACACCAGGTGCCTCATCCTAAATATTCCTATTGTTGAATATACATGAAGGGCACTTTCATGGAGGTAAGATTTATGGAGACTCTTTAAGAGTACCTGTTATCAAATAAACTTTTCTAAACTAACTCAGGCTATGTTCCCTAACAACTACTAACACCCCTCCCACCCTTAAAAAATGTTTCAGCGCTTTAAAAAGCTGTGTATCTTACCGTTCTTTTTGGAAGACAGAGCTCTCTGCTGACATCACGAGCACAGTGCTCTCTGCTGACATCTCTGTCCATTTAAAGAACTGTCCAGAGTAGGAGAAAATCCCTATAGAAAACGTATGCTGCTCTGGACAGTTCCTAAAATGGACAGAGATGTCAGCAGAGAGCACTGTGTTCCAAAAAGAAAAGAATTTCCTTTGCAGTATTCAGCAGCTAATAAGTACTGGAAGGATTAAGATTTTTTTAATAGAAGTAATTTACAAATCTGTTTAACTTTCTGGCACCAGTTGATTTAAAAAAAAAAGTTTTCCACCGGAGTACCTCTTTAAGGAGTTACAAGATTTTGTGACTGGGATGAAAGTGATTGTCCATCTGCTTAATATTGTGGCAGAAAGTTAAAGGTAGGTAGAACTGTGGTCCCTATATCTTAAGTAAATGGTTTGTACAAGACCCATGAGTGTGTGTTTAACATCTAAAAGACCTAGTACTATATATATATATATATATATATATATATATATATATATATATATAGTATGATAAAGCTTTCATATTTCACTCAGGCATCTCATTCTTCCTGGATTCTATGCTATTATAGGTTTAGCACAGGGGTTAACTACATAACTTGTTCTGGCCATTTAAAGCACATTTAAGCAGCAGTGTGTACCCTATGCACATGGATTGATATTATGGACTTAAGCCACTTTCTGCCACACTCTGTATTACATAATGCAGCTGACTTCACACTAAACAGCCCATGGACATCCAATTACAACACAACATTAATCCTGATCATGGCTAGTTGGGCTTCTATCCCTGAGTATATCTGTATACCTTCCTATCTCTCTTTATATTTCTATCACTGCTTGATGCATGTTAATTTAAAGAAATAATAGCTCATGCAGTATTCATACAGTCACCAGGAACCAGATAACCATTTAGATATAAAACAGCATATTATGCACAAAGATTATCATTGTGAGTCAGGGAGACTTTAGTTTGCTGTGCCAAGCAGAAATATATAAATTGACAAATTACTCTGATAGTGATCCCTAATAGTACAACTCCTCATCAGTTCTGGAAAAGGAAAAAGCATATCTTAAACTCTTTTCCTCTATAACTTCCCTGATTACTTTAAAAAATGTTTTTGTGTTATTTTATGTCTTTCTAACTTTAACAGGCAAACAGAGACCTCTTGTGGACAGTGCTTTGAAATGCAGGTTTGTTTAGCTCAGATTGGTATTCCTGTCACATCTTTCCTATTATCGGGTATTATTAATATTATTGTAAATGTAGTAGATGTAAATGGGATTCTAAAAAGGTAAATGAATATTTAAAGCAAAACATGTCTGTCAAATAATTTTGCCCATTGCTCGTTCAAAGCTATTTTTTCCAAATCCATGGGGGAGATTTATCATTGCTTTTAGAGCATTTGTTTTTGTCTATGTTTTGGTGCAGTTTAGGTGCAAGCAGCATATTTAGCGACTTTTATGCGTCTTTTGATATAGACAACAATCCACAAATAGAAAAGGCGAGTCACTCACCCAGCTGTAAAGTTGTGGTAGCCGACGGCAGACGATCCGGTTAGTCCATAGTACGGGAACGGGCGGAGATGGAACGAGGCAGGGGAGAGCTCAGACGCGGCCACGGACCGTTACACGCCCACTGGCGCTTCGTCAGGCCCACCACCCAAACCCACCACCGAAATAAATGTGGGAAAATAGCTCTACCGTAGAGATTCTTTGATAAATTAGACAACTTCCTCAGGGGTGTCACAGAACACGTGGGGCTCTGTGGAGTGCAAATAGACCACTAAGTGAGACATAAAAAGTACCTAGGCGGAAAACCTGGCACAGTTTGCACCAAAAATGGCTTGCTTGATTTGTGCTACATTTTCAATCTGTTCTAGATACTTGTAAGACATTTTTGCTCCAAGGGATCTTGGTTACCAGAAAGTGGGCTGGACTTCCTAGAAAAGGGGTGTAGCTTAGAAGAGCCAAAAATGCACCAAATATTGGGACATATTTTTGCCATAAAACTAAGCTGACTACTAGATGATTGTCAGTCTAAACATGTGCTAGATATATTAAACAGCCTGAGTCACTGTGATAAATCTGGCGCATTCTTAGTATAAGACAATTTATTATTGATCCCTATTGGCTCAGATTTACAAAAACCGTCTATAGGTGACAGTTTGTAGACAGTGCAACACAAAAAGAGAAACACAGCCGCACATCCACCATTTGTAATTTGATCTACTTGCTTCTCAGCATAATTTCAAAAACAAACAGGTTGTTAGTATACATTTTGATCAAAAAGTACAAGCCCACTCGCCACGTCAAGGCCACCTCGTTAGAGTGGGTCCCTAACCTGACACTGGTGTAGCGCCCGGCGGCGACCACTGCCTCCGAGACCCAATGCCCAACGGGGGGAGCGACTCAGTGGCCAGGCAGCCCCACTACTGCCCAACCAAGCCCCTGGATCTGGGCCACTCCACCCCACAGACAAAGCATCACAGAAACAATGGCCACCACAGAGAACCACACCAGTATGAAACCTACCATGTGCTCACTGCCAGAGGGCTGGGAGAATGGTAGGAGGAAACCCTTAAGCAGTTTCCTGCTAATTAAAAACGCCTGGGACAAATGGGTGGAGCGGAGTGCTGGCCATGGAAGAAGGGAGAGACTAAAAATGTGCAACACAAAAAGGGAAACACAGCCGCACATCCACCATTTGATCTACTTGCTTCTCAGCATTGGCCACTGGGTCACTCCCCCCGTTGGGCATGGGGTTTCGGAGGCAGTGGTCGCTGCCGGGTGCTACGCCAGTGTCAGGTTATTGACCCACTCTAACGAGGTTGTTACGCCGAGCGCTCCGGGTCCCTGCTCCTCCCCAGAGCACTCGCGGCGTTCCTCTCTCTGCAGCGCCCCGGTTAGACCTCACTTCCCCTGCACTTCCTTGCCGGATCTTGTTGCCTTGTGCCAGTGAAAGCGTTTAGTGTTGTCCAAAGCCTGTGTTCCAGATCTCCTGTTATCCTCTTTGACTACGAACCTTGCCGCCTGCCCCGACCTTCTGCTACGTCTGACCTTGCCTCTGCCTAATCCTTCTGTCCTACGCCTTCTCAGCAGTCAGCGAGGTTGAGCCATTGCCGGTGGATATGACCTGGTTGCTACCGCCGCAGCAAGACCATCCCGCTTTGCGGCGGGCTCTGGTGAAAACCAGTAGCATCCCTAGAACCGGTCCACCAACACGGTCCACGCCAATCCCTCGCTGACACAGAGGATCCACATCCAGCTAGCCGAATCCTAACAGTAGATCCGGCCATGGATCCCGCTGAGGTGCCGCTGCCATGTCTCGCTGACCTACCCACGGTGGTCGCCCAGCAATCGCAGCAAATTGCCCAACAAGGACAGCAGCTGTCGCAGTTGACAGCCACGTTACAGCAACTTCTGCCACTGCTACAGCAGCAACCATCTCCTCCGCCAGCTCCTGCACCTCCTCCGCAGCGAGTGGCCGCTCCTAGCCTCCTTTTGTCCCTGCCGGACAAATTTGATGGGGACTCCCAACTCTGCCGTGGCTTCTTGTCTCAATGTTCCCTACATATGGAGATGTTGTCGGAACAATTTCCTACAGAACGGTCTAAGGTGGCGTTCATAGTGAGTCTTCTGTCTGGAAAGGCCCTGTCATGGGCCACACCGCTCTGGGACAGCAATGATCCTGTCACTGCCTCCGTACACTCTTTCTTCGCGGAGATTCGAAGTGTCTTCGAGGAACCAGCCCGAGCCTCTTCTGCCGAGACTGCCCTGCTGAACCTGGTCCATGGTAATTCTTCAGTAGGTGAGTGCGCCATCCAATTTCGTACTCTCGCTTCCGAATTATCTTGGAATAACGAGGCTCTCTGCGCGACCTTTAAAAAAGGCCTATCCAGTAACATCAAGGATGTCCTGGCCGCACGAGAGATTCCTGCCAACCTGCAAGAACTTATCCATTTGGTCACCCGCATTGACATGTGTTTTTCTGAGAGACACCAGGAGCTCCGCCAGGAAAAAGACCTTGATCTCTGGGCACCTCTCTCACAGTATCCTTTGCAATCTACCCCTGTGCCTCCCGCCGAGGAGGCTATGCAAGTGGATCGGTCTCGCCTGACCCATGAAGAGAGGACTCGCCGTAGGGATAATAATTTATGTCTGTACTGCGCTAGTACCGAACACTTCTTGGTGGATTGCCCTATTCGCCCTCCACGTCTGGGAAATGCACGCACGCACCCAGCTCACGTGGGTGTGGCGTCTCTTGGTACGAAGTCTGCTTCTCCACGTCTCACTGTGCCTGTGCGGATTTCTCCTTCTGCCAACTCCTCCTTCTCAGCCGCGGCCTTCTTGGACTCTGGTTCTTCTGGAAATTTTATTCTGGCCTCTTTGGTGAATAAGTTGTGCATCCCGGTGACCCGTCTCGTCAAGCCGCTCTACATTTCCTCGGTCAACGGAGTGAAATTGGACTGCACTGTGCGTTACTGCACAGAACCCCTGCTCATGAGTATTGGACGGCATCACAAAAAATTGAACTTTTTGTTTTGCCCAACTGCACCTCTGAAGTCCTCCTTGGTCTGCCATGGCTCCAACGCCACTCTCCTACCTTTGATTGGACCACCGGGGAGATCAAGAGCTGGGGTGCTTCTTGCCATAAAAAATGCCTCACGTCTGCTCCCAGTCCCGTCAGTCAAACCTCAGTGTCTCCTCCTTTACCTGGTCTCCCCAAGGCCTATCAGGACTATGCTGTGTCTCCTCCTCATAGCCCCCGTCCTGGTAACACTTTGCCCCGTGCCCAGCTTCACCCTCTTCCCCCCTTCCCCACTCCCACGCCTTCTGGTTTGCCCGCTGTTGATGAGGTTTCCCGGGACTTCTCCACCATCTGGAAAGAGACTCAAAAATCCCTCATACAGGCCTCATCCCGGATGAAGAAACATCCCGACAAAAAGAGGGGGAGACCTAAGGGGGGGGTACTGTTACGCCGAGCGCTCCGGGTCCCTGCTCCTCCCCGGAGCGCTCGCGGCGTTCCTCTCTCTGCAGCGCCTGGTCAGACCCGCTGACCGGGAGCGCTGCACTGACATTGCCGGCGGGGATGCGATTTGCATAGGGGGACGTGCCCGCTCACGAATTGCATCCCAACTCACTCACCTGTCCCGGTCCCCGGCTGTCACGTCCTGGCACGTGCGGCTCCGCTCCTTAGGGCGCGCGTGCGCCAGCTCTTTAAGATTTAAAGGGCCAGTGCACTAGTGATTGGTGTCTGGCCCAATCAGCCTAATTAGCTTCCACCTGATCCCTGTCCATATTACCTCACTTCCCCTGCACTTCCTTGCCGGATCTTGTTGCCTTGTGCCAGTGAAAGCGTTTAGTGTTGTCCAAAGCCTGTGTTCCAGATCTCCTGCTATCCTCTTTGACTACGAACCTTGCCGCCTGCCCCGACCTTCTGCTACGTCTGACCTTGCCTCTGCCTAGTCCTTCTGTCCCACGCCTTCTCAGCAGTCAGCGAGGTTGAGCCGTTGCCGGTGGATACGACCTGGTTGCTACCGCCGCAGCAAGACCGTCCCGCTTTGCGGCGGGCTCTGGTGAAAACAAGTAGCATCCCTAGAACCAGTCCACGCCAATCCCTCGCTGACACAGAGGATCCACATCCAGCTAGCCGAATCCTAACAGAGGTGGCCTTGACGTGGCAAGTGGGCTTGTACTTTTTGATCAAAATGTATACTAACAACCTGTTAGTTTTTTAAATTATGCTGAGAAGCAAGTAGATCAAATTACAAATGGTGGATGTGCGGCTGTGTTTCTCTTTTTGTGTTGCACAGTTTGTAGACAGTGTAGATTTAGACAAAACAGTTTTAGAATGTACTAAATTTATCACAGTGGATCAGGCTGTTTGAGAAATCTGTTTGATCTAAATTTGATTATTTGACTCCATGATTTTGCACTAGCATTTTTGCACATTGGGGAGACTTATCATAAACCTGTGAAGAGGAAAAGTTGATCAGTTCCCCATAGTAACTAATCAGATTGCTTTTCATCATTTTACAGAGACCTTTTAAAAAATAAAAGAAGCTATTTGATTGGTTGCTATGGGCAACCAGTCAACTTTTCCTCTGCACAAGTTTTAATAAATCTCCCTATAGTTTTTATTCTAAAGCCACTGTAACACTGTAACACCGGTAAATGTGGATCTGTGAGGCAGATGACTCGGACCGTACCAGGGAGCGGAGTCTAAGGTGCCGCTGGTTTTCACCAGAGCCCGCAGCAAAGCGAGATGGACTTGCTGCAGCTGGCAGCACCCAGGTCGCTACCCCTGGCACGGCTCGACTACACAGGCGGCTGAGAAGTTCGAGGCACAGGAAGGATATGGCAACTCGTGGTCAGGATAGCAGAAGGTCAGGGCAGGCAGCACAGGAGCGTAGTCAGGAATGTAGCAAGTTGTCAGAAGGCAAGGAGCAAGGTCAGGTCACGGAGCAAAGGGTATGATACACAGCAAGGCAACACACTGGAATGCTTTCTCTCAGGCACTAGGGAAACAAAGATCTGGCAGGGAAGTGTGGGAGGAGGAGGAATTTATTAACTGAGCCACAGGTGATTACTTAATTAATTGGCACACTGGCCTTTAAAGGGAACCGATCATCAGATTTTACCCTATATAATGCTTGGCAAAGTGTTATATAGGGTAAAATTGTTGTCCTCACCATCCCCGAGGGACGCTCCTGTCCCAGGGATGGTGAAGATATGAAGTTATAAACTAGTCACCGCCGCCGCCATAAGTAGTCACCTGGGCGGGGAGCTCTTCTCATCTACTCCCATTCTTCGGCCAGGAGCGACGCCCCCTCCGCTTGATTGATGGGCCGCGTCATTGTTCCACTCACTGAACAGACGGAGCAGAGCGATGACGCGGCCCATCAATCAAGCGGAGGGGGCGTCGCTGCTGGCCGAAGAACGGGAGTAGATGAGAAGAGCTCCCCGCCCAGGTGACTACTTAAGGCGGCGGCGGTGACTAGTTTATAACTTCATATCTTCACCATCCCTGGGGGCAGGAGCATCCCCTGGGAATGGTGAAAATAAAGATTTTACCCTATATAATGCTTTGCCAAGCATTATATAGGGTAAAATCTGATGATTGGTTCCCTTTAAATGGGCACTGTCAGATACAAAAACTTCTGATATGTTGTAGAGCATGCAAAACTAATAGGTTTTGCAATTGATTTCATTAGACAATTTTCAGTATTTCATACTGAAAAAGCCAGTCAAACACTGCCCCCCCCCTGCCTGCTTGGACACACACTAGTTCTGCTGTGTCCACTTGTCATCACCTATGTCATGGACACACTCCCTTGATTGACAGCTGTAATTGCAGGACTCACAGCTGGAGGGAAAAAAAAAACCATTGTCAGCTTGTGTCCCGCTACTGTCAGTGAGGACAAGCTGAGAGTTGTAGTTTTGCTAATGCTAGGGGAGATGTGAGCAGACAGCATACTGAGGGAGGGGGCGGAGACCTGCACAGTGAGGCCACGCCCCCTCCCTTTGAGAGGAATTCAGACTAGTGAGCTAAATTAAAAGTGTAATAAAAAAAATATAAAGGTGCTAGACACATAAAAATTAGATGTACATGGTCAGGATTAGGTACTGAGTGATATATATAAAAAAAAAAAATGTTGTTGGATCTGACACGTACGCTTTAAATCTGAGAGCTCCGGGGATGGGGTCATGCGTATCGGAGCACAGAGGCAGAGGAAGAGGCAGGAGGAGCAGGAGGTGAGTGATGGTCTGGGATTCGCATGCGGGCACATTCCGCAATGCGAATCCCTGCCCCACCGGCAGCAGAGAGAAGTGAGGCCATGCGCTCATGGCCAGCATGTGCGGCCGGAGCGTGGGGCATAACAGTACCTCCCCCCTTTGGTTACCCCCTCCTTTTCCGGTTCAGAAAACTCCTGTGAAGGTCACGGTCCAGAATATTCTCCTCTGGCTCCCAAGAACGCTCCTCAGGACCGTAACCCTCCGAGTCCACCGGATTTTTTTTTACCTCTCACAGTTTTTGTGGCAAGAATTTCTTTACCCTTGTAAACATCAGAAATTCGGGAGAAAGGCGTGGGAACAAGATTCTTTTGAGAAAACCGGTTTATGACAAGAGGCTTGAAGAGAGAGAAGTGGAAGGAATTGGGAATACATAACATACCAAGCAGACAGAGTTTGTGGGAGATTAATTTTTTGCCGAACCTGATAAGGACCAAGGTAGCGAGGACCAAGCTTGTAGCAGGGGATCTTGAAGCGAACTTGGAGGAAAGCCACACCATGTCACCAGGAGAGGAGGACGGAGGAGGTCTCAGCTTGTGCCTTCATGCGTGAGGAAGCCTGAGATAACGACTGTCGGGTTTGTTGCCAGATGGTGGAGAAGTCATGGACCAGCTCATCAATAGCAGGCACACCAGAGGAAACTGGGAGTGAAAGAGGAGAACGGAGATGGAGTCCATAGACAACAAAAGACGACCTTGTGGACTCTGAATCCTTATGATTATATGAGAGTTCAGCCCAGGGAAAAAGGTCGACCCAATCGTCTTAATGAGTTGAAACAAAATGCTGAAGGTAAGTCTCAAGAATCTGGTTAACCCTCTCCACCTGACCGTTGGACTGAGGGTGGTAGGCCGGGGAGAAGTCCAGATTGATGTCCAGACGGGTACAAAGGACTCGCCAGAACTTAGAGACAAACTGCACTCCACAATCCGAAACGATATGCTGAGTAAGCCCATGTAAGCGAAAGATGTCCAGCAAGAAGTACTTCGCCAGCTGCGGGGCAGAAAGAAGAACTGGTAGGGGAATTAAATGAGCCATCTTGGAAAACCGATCTACAATGACCCAAATTACATTGTTATTACGAGATGGTGGCAAATCACTGATAAAATCCATGGTGATATGGGGCCAGGAGGGTCTCCGGAATTGGTAAAGGCTGTAAGAGTCCTGCAGGTCTCTGGCGAGGTGTTTTGTCACGGGCACAAGTATCACAGGAACGAACAAAATCAGAAACATATCATTCAAGATGGGGCCACCAGTAGTGCCAAGAGATTAGAAGTAGAGTCTTACGTATTCCAGGATGACAAGGAAGAATGCTGTCAAGGAAGTATGACCCCATTTCAGTACCTTACGTCTCAATATGGCGGGCACAAAGGATTTTCCCGGAGAAACTTGCTGAATTTCGGCAGGAGAGGTAGAAATCAAACAGTCTGGAGGAATAATATGCCTAGGCATGGAGATCAAACCTATGAGGTCAGAGGACCTGGAGAGGGCATCTGCCCTGATGTTCTTGTCTGCTGGACGGAAGTGAATAAATAAGTTGAACCTAGGAAAGAACAGTGACCTCCTTGCCCTACAAGGGTTCAAACGCTGAGCATTCCTCCAAAGCTAGCTTGATAGCGAGAAGTTCACGATCTCCAATGAAGTAATTCCTCTCAGCAGGAGAGAAGGTCTTGGAGAAGAATTCACAAGTTACAGTCTTACCTCTGGCATTATTGTGTGTAAGAACGGCACCAGCTCCAACAGATGAGGCATCAACCTCCAATGAAAAGGGCCTTTCCGGGTCAGGTCTTGCAAGCACGGGAGCAGAGGCAAACACAGAATTCAAACGGTAGAAGGCCAATTCGGCCTCATGAGGCCAAGACTTAGGATTAGAAGTATTTTTCGTGAGAGCCACAATGAAGAGCCAAGGAAGAAAAATGCGGGATAAATTGACGATAATAGTTAGGAAATCCAAGAAAGCATTGAATAGCACGTAGGCCAGAAGGACGAGGCAAATCCAATACCGCAGACAATTTTTGTGGATCCTTCTGCAGGCCCTGATAAGAGACAATGTAGGCAAACACAAACGGAAGACTAGATTTTTCGAATAGGCATTTCTCCAGTTTGACGTAGAGATGATTCTTCCATAGAGGTTGAAGAACGAGACAAGCATGAGTCAATGTTTCTCTAGGTTGGTAGAGAAAATCAGGATATCATCTAGGTATACGACAACACAGGTGTAGAGAAGATCACGGAAGATGTCATTGACAAATTGTTGAAAAATGGCTGGAGCATTGCAGAGACCAAAAGGCATCACGAGATACTTAGTTAAACACGTCTGTAGGGCTATTAAGGTACTAGCAGCACGCCAATTTTTAAACAGTATTTTCTGTGAGTAAAAATATGAAATAACTTACATTTATCAGGAAGATTCTTCCGTCTTTTTCCTCTCTACCATTGTTGCATGCGAATCCCAGCCCGTCACTCTCCTCCTGCTCCTCTTGCTTCTTCCTCTTTCTCTGTGCCCCATCCCCTAGGGCGTGCGCACCGCAGATTTCAGATTTAAAGGGCCAGTGCGCCCATTAATTAAATAATCACCTGTTGCTCAGTTAATAAACTCATCCTTCCACACTTCCCTGCTGGATCTTTGTTGCCCTAGTGCCTGAGAGAAAGTGTTCCAGTGCATTGCCTTGCTGTGTATCATACCCTTTGATCCATGACCTAACCTTGCTCCTTGCTGCCTGGCTACTGATCACTTGCTACGTTCCTGACTATGTGACTGTGCCACCTGCCCTGACCTTCTGCTATCCTGACCATGAGTTGCTGTATCCTTCCTGTGCCTCGAACTCCCCAGCCGCCTGTGTGGTCGAGCCTTACCAGGGGTAGTGACCAGCTACAGCAAGTCCATCCCGCTTTGTCGCGGGCTCTGGTGAAAACCAGAGGCACCTTAGAATCCATTCCCTGGTACGGTTCAGCCATAGTCTACACAGGCCAGTGGATCCATTTTCCTCTCTACCATTGTTGCATGGCAGTCTGCGCAGATAGAACAGCAAACACAGCAGATGTCTCAGATTTCTGCACTTGTGCAGCAGCTCCTAGCTTCTTAACAGCCTCAATCCACATTGGCATAACCTTCAGCATCTTCTGCTCCTGTTCCTTTTGGTGGCTCCAAGATTCACCTGTCTATGCCCACCAAATATGATGGTGACCCGAAGTTGTGCAGAGGCTTTGTGACTCAGTGTTCTATGCATCTAGAACTACAAGCGGACCAGTTTCCTACGGAGCGTGCCAAAGTGACCTTTATCATCAGTCTTCTTTCTGGGAAGGCTTTAGCCTGGGCTACCCCGCTGTGGGACCCCAATGACCAGTTGTCCTCTTATGTCCGGACTTTCCTTGCTGAATTTTGTAATGTATTTGAGGAACCGGCCCGGGCTTCATTGGCGGAAACGGCCTTATTGAATCTCTGCCAAGGAGATTCTTTCGTGGGAGAATATGCAGTACAGTTAAGCATCCTGGCCTCTGAACTTGCCTGGAACAACGAGGCCTTGTGTGCTACCTTTAAAAAAAGGTCTCTCCAGTAGGATCAAGGATGCTTTGGTGGCTCGAGATATTCCATCCTCTCTGATTATCTAATTAATTTAGCCATTCGAATTGATGTACGGTTCTCCGAGAGTCAGGAGGAGATATGCCGGGAGAGAGAGCCAGTCCGGTCACAGCATTTTCCTCGTTTGGCTCATGAGTTTCAACGTCCTCCACAATAGTCTCCATCTCTACCAGCAGAGGAGCCCATGCAGGTGGATCACGTTAGACTTTCTTCACAAGAAAGAACCTGTCGATGCAACAAGAATTTGTGCCTTTATTGTGCCAGTCCTGAACACTTTCTTAAAGAATGCACTCTACGTCCACAGCGTCCGGGAAACGCTCGCACCTAGGGCATGTAGGAGAGGCGTCCCTGGGTGTGAATAGTACCTCTCCATGTTTGACCATGTCCGTTCAAATCTATACTTCTTCAAAGTCATCGTTCTCCACCTCTGCCTTCTTGGATTCTGGTTCCACGGGAAACTTTATTGATGCTTCTCTGGTCCAAAAGCATCATATAACTGTGTCTCGGCTTGCTAAGCCACTATATATTTTGTCTGTCGACAGAGAGTACCTGAATGGTACGGTCCTATACCGCACAGAACCTCTCATCATGCAGGTGGGAGTGTTACTATAGAAGATAAGAGTTCTTAGTGCTTCCCTATTGTACTTCTGAACTTCTTCTTGGACTACCTTGGCTTCAGCTTTACTCTACGCAATTTGACTAACTCCGGTAAGGTTTCTCTTTGGGGAACTTTTTTTCAAAGTCACTGTCTGGAGTCTATTTTGCCTAAGCTGTACCATCACCCCTTATTAAGTGGGGCATACCTTCCCCTTATCGAGATTTTGTTGATGTATTCTGCGAAAAACAGGCAGAGACTCTTCCACCACAGTGTACAATCTAGCATCATAATCGTGAGCCACCTATGGATCTGCATAAGAATTTTTCTTATTCTAGGCAAACTATCAAAAGGGGAAGCTCCTATAAAGATTATAGGGTGACATATCTCCACAGTTTAAGATCCCACTTTCTTTTAGTAACACTAAATTTGACATTTCTGCACGTAATTACTGTATACAAATCTTATGTGAACCGCTGAAGCTAAGCAGGAAAATGAGAGGTGACAAGTCCATGCTTTCTAGGGTTGTGCTGTGTGAGATGTAATTGGAATGGATAAGATGTGACACCTGGCTGACAATGCGGATATCATGCATATGGAAATTTTGTATTCAAGAAGGAAAATGCAGCGTGATTGCTCTCTTCTTCTTCTTCCAGATTAGTTCTAGACAACAACATTCCATCTACAGCATCATTTTCTCTGCAAAACAAAATAATATATTCTTTGTGTGATGAAGGGAAAATGTTGCTTTATGAGTAAGAAAATGTTTTATGAAGGCCAGGAGGATCAATACATGGGAGATGCTATTCTTGATAATATGCAGATTAATAATTCATAATATGTCAATGATGCCGGAGACAAGACAAAAGAGGAAATTAGCCTTGATCCTCAGTGCTGGAATATAGACTACTGGGCAAGAAATCAAATAGGTGGAACTATGCAATTGTGTGAAGAGTCAGCCATGCTGCTGCTACTACTATCAGAACCCAAAAGCACCTGTGGGCTGCAGTAACCCATTACCATCCTATTGCTGTATTGAAGCTACATATTTTACTGTGAAAATATGTCCAAACCTGGCTCCCAAAGTGGTACCCTATATTTCACATAAAATTAAATACATGGGCCCGAATTATTATCCTGTTACTCCTCCACCATGGGACCCCTAAACATGAGGACAAGAACACAATTAAAGATTATATCATTCCTCTATTTTATTATTAAACAACCTTAACAATATTATGAAACAACATTAACCAAAAACAACACAGCAATAACATTTTGCCTGACATAAATAACCTAAACAACCTTATATACATATTGGGGGATTTATCATTAGCGCAGATTTCTGTGCAAAACCTGCTGCTCGGCCGTCACGCCCCCTCCCATAGACTTGCATTGAGGGGGCGGAGGGGACATCACACGGGGGTGGAGTCGTGAAATCACGATACTCCGGCCCCTTGGTCGTCACGCTACACACTCGGAGCGTCCAGACAATGACAGATTGCGGGGGTCCCCAGCGGTGGGAGCCCCACGATCATACATCTTATCCCCTATCCTTTGGATAGGGGATAAGATGTATTAGGGCCGGAGTACCCCTTTAATACAGAAATTCCGCAGTGTGTATTGGTCAACAGAAAATCCATTCACACCAATGTTTGATTCATACAACGCAATTCCACTTGGAAATTGTGTAGTGTGACTGTCTCTAAATAAAGAGACATTTTGTGCAGTACATAAAAAGTGACTTTTTTACATCTGGGCTGGGATGAACAGGGTAGGTGGAGTAAGAAGAAATAATTATTATTTTTTTGTTAAGTTAAAGTCCAGTAAAATGACACCAGCTGGAAACCTTATCAGTCAATGGTCAATACAGCAGATGCTCCAGCGCTTTTATTTTTTGTTCTTCTTCTCCCAAGCAGAGCAGATGAATGGAAAGTAAGGCAAACTTAGCCTCCAGACAGGAGTCAGCCTAGCCTAAGCAGACACCTAGGGTGACATGGGGAAGCACAAATTTATTTGTAGAACAGATTGTATTGTATGTATTGATAATGGAAGTGGCAGGTAACGCACAACTATGGTGGAAAATAATAAGTATGTAATATTGTAATTTGGAACTGTAGTAATTGGTGTGCAAAAAAGTGGGGACCAGGGGCACAGGAACATTAAATAAAGTATTAGATATAGGATGGCTGTTATGCTGACCTTTAAAAGGGTTGTGCAGCGAAAAGTAACTAGTCCCCTATCTACAAGATAGGGGATATGTGTCAGGCCGTGGGGGTGGGGAGGGGTTTGGGGTTCCGATCGCTGGGACCCCCTGCGATCTTCTGCACGGGCCCCAGCTCTTTGAGAGGAGCGCATGCTGGGAATGGCACACACTCCATTCATTCTCAGTGGGAGTGTACAGCATTGTACTCGGGCATCTCCGGCGCTCCAATAGAAATGAATGGAATGCTTTCACAGAGCCAGAGCCAATTCAGGAGATTGCGGGGGTCCAACCATTGGGATAGGAAAAAAGTTACCTTTCAGTGCACAATCCTTTTAAGGGCAAAGAGTTCTTTATTTTTAATTTTGAGAAACAGTGTGGGGAAATCCATAAGTCCTGTATGGGGCACCATAGGCTTGTGTCTTGGTCTGGTTTTAGGCTTAGCGTGGCCTTGGGCAATATCAAAAGTGGAGCCCAAAAAGTCGTAATAGTGCACTAACCAGATTTTCACATTTGTGGTCACTTCAAATACCATAAAAAAATATCTAAAAAGCAATTGAAAAGTCCCATCAAAACAAAAATGGTACCGATAAAAATTACAAATCACAGCGCAAAAAATGACCCTCATACATCCCCATATACAGAAAAATAAAACAGTTATAGGGATCAGAATAAAACAATTTTATATTTTTGTATAGTTCCCCACATTAGATTGGCAGTATATTTCCCCCACATTAGGTTGGCAGTATAGCTCTCCTACATTAGGTGGTAGTTCCCCCACATTAGGTTGGCAGCATAGTTCCCCCACATTAGGTTGGCAGTATATTTCCCCCACATTAGGTTGGCAGTATAGCTCTCCTACATTAGGTGGTAGTTCCCCCACATTAGGTTGTAGTTCCCCCACATTAGGTTGTAGTTCCCCCACATTAGATTGGCAGCACAGTTCCCCCACATTAGGCAGGGATAATAGTTTGTAGTAGTAGGGAGACACCTGCTGGCCATCTGGGGAACAAGAATTCTAAAAACTTAATACTGATATGCAAATCCCTTTTGCGCATCAAATATTACCTAGATGCGCATGCGCATACATCCCGGAGCGCACGCGCCCATACTCCGGGTGGAACTCCGATACCTAAATGCCACATAGGGGCAGAAGCTGTCATGGTCCCATGACGGCGGAAACTCAGTGGCGCTGTGTGATCACAATTCCGGTTCCGGCGATCGGCTCGTGCGCCGATAGGAGGGAGGGCGCCTAAATAATGTGGATGAGTGAGCATTACTTACCTCCTGACAAAGTGTGGAGACCCACGAAACGACATCCGTTAAGGGGGCACGCGGTCCCCTGATGGCCACTGGGAATATGCCTGCTACAAGTAATGTGTGATTTCACTATGTGATGGGATTACCCTGTATATTATTCCAAGTTTGTGGTCATTACCTTACTATTTATGGAGGATTGGTAATCATTGGTCATATTCTTTACCATTGTGATATATGTGGCAGGAGTACCTGTGCTATTTTGGGGTATATGTTTTTCAGGGGTTAGGGGTTGTCTGTCCGGTTTTGTAACCTTTGTTATATTATTATGGATCTTCAATAAAGCTGAATTTTGTATGATAAATTGCGCTATTTTTGAGGTGACAATTGTAGGTTAATATAGTTCCCCCACATTAGGTAGGCAGTATAGTTCCCGCACATTAGGTTTTAGTACCCCTACATTTTGTTGGCAGTATAGTTCCCCCACATTAGGTGCAGTATAGTTCCCCCACATTCGGTGCAGCATAGTTCCCCCACATTAGGTGCAGTATAGTTCCCCCACATTAGGTGCAGTATAGTTCCCCCACATTAGGTTGTAGTCCCCCCACATTAGGTGCAGTGTAGTTCCCCCACATTAGTTGCAGTATAGTTCCCCCACATTAGATGCAGTATAGTTCCCCCACATTAGATGCAGTATAGTTCCCCCACATTAAGTGCAGTATAGTTCCCCCACATTAGGTGCAGTATAGTTCCCTCACATTAGGTGCAGTATAGTTCCCCCAAATTAAGTGCAGTATAGTTCCCCACATTAGGTGCAGTATAGTTCCCCCACATTAGGTGCAGTATAGTTCCCCCACATTAGGTGCAGTATAGTTTCCCCATATTAGGTGCAGTATAGCTCCCCACATTAAGTGCAGTAGAGCTCCCCCACAGACAAACATCCTTCGGCCATATACAGTGTATGGCTGGAGGCTGTATGCCTGTGTACTGCCCCACTTCAGTGCTCCGACCACTGCTCCTCCGGTCAGGGGTCACAATCTACTGCTATGGCCTATAGGACATAGAGGTAGGTCCCAGGACCGGAGGAGCGGTGGTCAGAGCACTGAAGATGACGTGCAGGTAACTTACCATGTGCGCGCGTCATCCTCCTCAATGCTCCGCTCCTTCGTTCCTACAGGCGCATGCAGGAGATGTCAGTGTCGTCCCTGCGTGTGCTACCTCCCGGCGGCCCCTACGTTTTTAAAGTTAACACATCCTTGTGTCCCAAAAAGATTTTTCGGAGCACAGGGATGTCCCTAATGTGGCAGGCTGCTCAGTGCAGGGGGGAGGGGATCCGCCACTGAGCAGCCTGCAGGGGGCGCAGTCACATTAGGGACATCCCTGTGCTCCGAAAAATCTGGGGGCCCTAGGCAATTGCCCGGATTGCCCCGCCCTAACCCCGGCCCTACTTCAGAGCTGCATTCATAATTCTCCAGGATGCTATTCAAAACTGCCAACAAGCTTATTTTCACACATATGCCTAACAGCTTAGCTGAGCTTGTACATTATACAGTGGGACCCTTAGTGTTTCTCACATCAGAATGCTGTGCAGTGCCTGGTATAAAGACAATCCTTCTGCGAATGCAAATCAACGATGCAAGCCGTGTAGACATTGAGTCAGCACGGAATGCTTAGCGATTGTAGGTTTTCATTCAGCTGAACTATGAATGTGGTTCTGCACTATAATACAAGTGTGACAGTGAGTGTCTGGTATCTTCACCATAAGTGTAAATTACTGATCTGCATCATAAAAAAGCTTTTCAATGCAGCGCTAACAGGCTGGTGACTATACAACTGTTTGTAACTCATTGAGACATTTGTATTCACGGTTACTGAAGCTGTTAGCATGTGTCTTACTCCGAGGAGAACTACTGTCAGGTCAGACTGATGTGCCCACTAGTTATGGAAATGGCTGCAGTACTGCATTAGTTAGCAAAAGAAGTGTAAGGAGATTTAAAAGGATCAGAGGGTCTGATGAAGCGTGCATGCGCACGCGCAACAGCTGTCACTCATTTTATATGCTGAAGCTCTTGTGAGATGTCCTGCCTATTGATGTAATTCACCTCTGAAAATAAAGAATCAAGCACTGTTTGCACTTTTAAGCTGGTGAGTGCGGCCCATTATTTCTGCTTTGTTGGATTTACACATATATATATATATATATATATATATATATATATATATATATATATGTACCATCCACATCCCAGTTCACACCACTCCTTGATAAAGCCGCTCCGGCGAAACGCATTGGAGTGTGGTGCCTGGGGTGAATCCTGCCTCCCCATTAGTGGTCTGTATCCTCTACCTGCTATCCTCTACCTTTTCCTGCTAGACTGTATGTCCCACCATTGCTGCTATTTGTGTTGCACTTCATGCACTTTATGTTTGGTTTTCCACTATTAAGTGATTATGTTATATAAATATACACAATTTTCTATAAAGTGTTGGTTTTCTCACTAGTCGCACTCACATGTACACTTTGTTCATCTTGTGTATTGATTTTGTTCACCTCCCCTTGCATTGTTTGGACTACCAGCAGCTGACCAGTAGTCTATTATACAGCTACATTACATACTTTTATCCCAGGATATTTAACCCCAGTACCCCCACTTTTTATTTCCATTTTAGCATATTGATTTTATACTCGGTTCTTTTTTTTTTTATCAATAAACAATATTGTCCTGTATGTATAACATATTTTATATGAATTAATTACAATAATAAAAATATATATATTTAGACATTTATACATTCATTTATTATCTTTATTACTTTTATTTTTATGTGGGTCTTTGTTTGGTGTGGTCTTCACACATGTAGGTGCGAAGGAAATAAATCAGTTACAGATTGGTAAAGAGGAAGGAAGGACTCTGTCTGTAAGGGCTTACAATATACAAGTGAAAAGGGAAGAGCACACTAGGATAAAGTAGTGGCTCATATAGCAGTGTAGTGGCAGGTTTTTGTAGGTGTTGGTTTTTCTAAAAAGATGGGTTTACAGGCTGGATTTAAAAGTTTCTAACATAGGACAGTCTGATCAAGAAGGGTAACAAATTCCAGAGTATGGGGTATGAACAGGAGAAACCTAGGAGACAGTTATGTAAGTTACGATATTTATTAAATGGTTGCGGACAACGCGTTTCGGCACTGGCACTCGCCTTCCTCAGGTCCACAAAACAATCAAGTTGGTGCATCTTGGTGTGTATTGCTGTGCTTTTGGTGCCACCAAAAGCACAGCAACACACCCCAGGACGCACCAAAAAAAAATAAAATTGGGGATAGGGTAATTTTGGTTTGTATCAACCACACAGATGGAGAGGTGTAAATTGGACGTGTAAGAAGTGTAAGCTGACGAACCCAAATTCTTTACGAATTTAATGAAAAATTGGATCTTCAACAAATGCAAATATCGCCGTGATTCTATCACGCAAATCGCTTCATTAAACTCCATTTACTGTGGTCCAGGCTCCAGGGCATCTAAAATGGCGGATCCATATGTCAGTACATGGGGCAAGGAACGCTGGGAAGGCAATGCGGGAAGGCAGTGGCGTTGCGACCGGGGTGCGGGGGGTGCGGCCCGCACCGGGTGACACCATCCTGATGGGGTGACACCAGGTACGCCGCCGGTCCTCAGTTGCGCTGCCTGTCTCCATACTAGCAGCCCCCCACGGCCCCCACTTGCGCTGCCTCTGTAAGAGCATTCCCCCCGGTCCTCACTTGTTGCGTCTATGTACTAGCACCCCCCCCCCCCCGTCACCTGCACAGTGAAGCGGCCTGCGCCCCCACGTCTTCTGTTGCGCCGGTCCGACGTCCCTCCGCAGGGCCGGCGCAGGAGGACGTGACGTCACTCGCAGAGCGACCGGAGAGAAGGAGCGCTGCGCTGGATGGGTGAGTGAGTGTCTGTCTCTCTCTGTCTGTGTGTGACTGTCTGTGTGTGACTGTGTGTGTGTCTGTGAGTGTGTGTCTCTGTGTGTGTGTGACTGTGTGTGTCTGTCGCAATCGCTGTCTGTGTGTGGCTCTCTGTCTGTGTGTGACTCTCTGTCTTTGTGTGACTCTGTGTGTGTGTGACTCTGTGTGTGTCTCTCTGTGAGTGTGTGTCTCTCTGACTGTGTGTGTGTGTGTGTCTCTCTCTATCTATCTGTGTGTGTGTGTGTGTGTCTATGTTGTGTGTGTGTGTTTTTTTTTGTGTGGGGGAAGGGGGGGTTTGTTTGAACCAGCAATCTAATGTGGGGAGACTTTGACTTATTGTGGGGAACATGCAAGGGAACCTGCGGCCTAATGGGGGGAAACTACTACCAAATGTGGGGAATCTATGCTACCTAATGTGGGGAAACTGCTACCTAATGTTGGAAAATTGCTACCTAATGTGCGAAGGCTGCTACATAATGTGGGAAAACTGCTACCTAATGTGGGGATTCTGTGCTACCTAATGTGGGGAAACTTCTACCTAATAGGTGGAATCTGTGCTACCTAATGTGTGGAATTTGTGCTACCTAATGTGTGGAATCTGTGCTACTTAATGTGGGGAAATTACTACCTAATGTGGGGTAACTGGTACCAAATGTGGGGAATCTATGCTACCTAATGTGGGGAAACTGCTACCTACCTAATGTGGGGGAACTGCTACCTACCTAATGTGGAGAACTGCTACCTACCTAATGTGGGGGAACTGCTACCTACCTTAAGTGGGGGAACTGCTGCCTACCTAATGCTCCCCCCCCCCTGGCAGTAGCACCCTCATCATCCACCAGCAACCCCCCCCAGCAGCAGCACCTCCATCAGCAGATCCTGATGGTGGATGATGGGGGTGCTCCTGCCAGGAGGATGATCCTGCCGATGGACGATGGGGGTGATACTGCCAGGGGGGATGGCCAGTAGCACCCTCATCATCCTCCAGCAACACCTCCCCAGTACTAGCACCCCCATCATCAACTAGCAACACCACCAGATTTATATTCAGAGGGTACAGTATGTGGCAGATTTATATTCAGAGGGCACAGTGTGTGGTGGTATATTCAGAGGGTACAGTATGTGGCAGATTTATATTCAGAGGGTACAGTATGTGGCAGATTTATATTCAGAGGGTACAGTGTGTGGCGGTATATTCAGAGGGTACAGTATGTGGCAGATTTATATTCTGAGTGTACAGTATGTGTTGGTATTCAGAATGTACAGTGTGTGGTAGTATTATATTCAGAGGGTACACTGTGTGGCGGTATTATATTCAGGGGTACAGTATGTGGTAGATTTATATTCAGAGGGTACAGTATGTGATGGTATTATATTCATAATGTACAGTGTGTGGTAGTATTATATTCAGAGGGTACAGTGTGTGGCGGTATTATGTTCAGGGGTACAGTATGTGGCAGATTTATATTCAGAGTGTACAGTATGTGATGGTATTATATTCAGAATGTACAGTATGTGGTAGTATTATGTTCAGTGGGTACAGTGTGTGGCAGTATTATATTCAGGGGTACAGTATGTGGCAGATTTATATTCAGAGGGTACAGTATATGTTGGTATTATATTTAGAATGTACAGTGTGTGGTAGTATTATATTCAGTGGGTACGGTGTATGGAAGGTTTATAATCAAAGAGTATAGTGTATAGTAGTATTATATTTAGAGGATACAGTGTCTGGCAGGTTTATAATAATTATTGTTTTCATATAGAGGATGAGAATGCGCTGACATAGTGAGGAGACGTCTGGGCGTCACATTCTGCAGACAGAAGTTTTAGCTGGACCAGGCGGTATGTACTATCTGAATTAGATAAGGGAAGACTATAGAGAAGACATCACCTGTAGTCACTGATATCGTTGTACATTCTCCTCACTATGTCCTATCAGAGCTGGAGTCACTTGTCAGTTCTACAGTTATGATGAGTGAAACTACAACTCCCAGCATAACCTCACCACTGCATAAAGGGGTACTCTACTGGAAAAAATGTTTTTTAATCAACTGGTGCTACAAAGTTAAACAGATTTATAAATTACTTCTACTTAAAAATCTTAATCCTTCCAGTACTTATTAGCTGCTGTATACGTGATTCACAGGAAGTTCTTTTCTTTTTTAATTTATTTTCTGTCTGACCACAGTGCTCTGTGCTGACACCTCTGTCCATGTCAAGAACTGTCCATAGTAGGAGCAAATCCCCATAGCAAACCTCTCCTGCTCTGGACAGTTCCTAACATGGACAGACAGAGCACTGTGGACAGACTGGAAAGAACTACACAACTTCCTGTGGAGAATACAACAGCTTATAAGTACTGTAAGGATTAAGATTTTAAATAGAAGTAATTTAAAAATCTGTTTAACTTTCTGGCACCAGTTGATATAAAAGTAAATATTTTCCAGTGGAGTACCCCTTTAAGTAATTCTGGGAGCTGTATATTTAAATGGTGAAAACTTCTTTAACACTTTCCCATTCTGAGGCAACTGGTATATCTGATTATTATACTGGAATTTCTCACAATGCGCTACAACAGTGGTGTCTGTCACAACAGGCTAAAAACTTACTCGGGGGGGGGGGGGGGGGGGAGGTATGGGGTGACACCATTTTCTACCGCAACGGGTGACACCAACCCTAGCAACGCCACTGCGGGAAGGGAAGTAGGCGGCATGACCCTGAATCACATGCAGGATGCAGCCTATCAGCAGCCAGTCACCCCTGTGATGTCACAGCCCTATATATTCGGCAGCCATTTTGCGGCCCATCATTTCATTCATTGCACTGCAGAGAGATAGAACGGACATCACTGTGTGTGTGTTACGTGTGTGTGTTACACAGAAAAACTTGTTGCAGCAGCGTTTCACCTCTTAGTCACCTCTGTAGGACATAGAGCACAGCATTTTTGCACAGAAATTAATTCTTACTGCAGCGATTAACTACTCAGTCACTTTCAACAGCATTGTATTACAGAAGGGTGCGGAGAGCTGTATTTTGCCTCAGCTGCAGAAACGTTTTCACAGGAGGGAGAAATAATTTTTTTAGGGCAAATCTGTGTCTTTGCTCCACAGCAACTGGTCTGCTGGTTATACTAGTCTGTAGACGGTAATCCATACCCAGCAGTCCACTCCTAATAGTATTTGAGAGAGAGAGTCTTTTTGCAATTTTGGGTTTAGTACACAGTGACTGTGTGCTCCAGCATTGTTGTGTACTGCTGGTGCTGTGGGCATATTTTTTTTTTGTGTACTGTAGCGCATTTTTCTGCCCTTATAAGTGCATACCACATATCTACATCTAAGTGGTGTACTATTTTGGACCTATTTATCTGTCAAGGGCCTAGATACTGTAAAAGCCTAGGCAAAAGTAATCACCGGCTGGTGTTTTACTCCAATACGTTTACTGTAGCGCATTTTTCTGCCCTGTTTGGTTCCACCACAAATGGTCTGCTGGTTGTTATACTAGTCTGTAGACGGTATAATATGTACCCAGCAATCCTTTCCTAAAAGTCTGTGAAAGAGTGCAATTTTGTGTTTAGTACATAGCGACTGTGTGCTGCAGCACTGTTGTGTACTGATGGTGTTGTGCAAAAATACTTTTTTAAGCGTACTGTAGCACATTTTTCTGCCCTCATAAGTGCATACCACATGCCTACATCTAAGTAATGTACTATTTTGTACCTGTTAATCTGTCAAGGGCCTACATACTGTGAAAGGACAGCCAAAAGTAATCACCGGCTGGTGTTTTACTCCAATACATTTATTAAGCGTACTGTAGCGCATTTTTCTGCCCTCATAATTGCATACCACATACCTTCATCTAAGAAGTGTACTATATTGTACCTATTAATCTGTCAAGGGCCTAGCTAATGTGAAAGTCCAGGCAAAAGTAATCACCGGCTGGTGTTTTACTAAAATATGTTTTTTTTTTAAATGTAAAGAACTGCATTTTTTTCTGCCCTCATAAGTGCATACCACATACGTACATCTAAGTAGTGTACTATTTTGTACCTGTTAATCTGTCAAGGGCCTAGATACTGTGAAAGGACAGCCAAAAGTAATCACCGGCTGGTGTTTTACTCCAATACGTTTTTTAAGAATACTGTAGCACATTTTTATGCCCTCTTTGTTCCAAAACAAATAGTCTGATGGTTATACTAGTCTGTAGATGTTATAATACATACCCAGTAGTCCATTCCTAATCTAGTCTGTGATAGAGTTTATTAAACAGCTACTGTGTGCTACAGCACTGTTGTGTACTGCTGGTGTTGTGCAAAAATATGTGTGTGTGTTTTTTTTCCCCTTTGTTGGGGAACACCAAACCACCCAAACTTTTTCAAAGAGTATGTTTTCTTAAACTAACTATTTCACTTTTCAATCGCTGCTCAAGAGATGATAAGTGTGCTGACTTCATTTTTCACTTAAGAGCTAAAAAGTGTCCATTCAGTTTTCTAATAAAAGACAGCAAAATGAAATACTGGCGAGACACGTTAACTTTAGATAATATAATGCAAAAACATACAAAAAAGTTAGCACAGTTAAGAAATGTGCCAAACACTACAAATGTCATTGGCATAAATAGTACTACTGCAAGTAGTCAACTACAAATTTTTTGCAATTAAAAATTCAGATATTGAATCCAGAGATCATTGTCTTGTTTCATCTTTTCATCTTTCTTCAAGTTTTCTTCATTATTGCCAAGAACTCCATGGCCAACCTGTATTTCCAGTAGAACTATAAGAGTATGGATTTGGCACTGGATTCTGATTTGAAGAAGAGGATGGATCTGCATAATTGTATGGCAAAGTGGCACAAAAGGGGCCAGAAAGTAAGTAGTCTACATCTAAGTAGTGTACTATTTTGTACCTGTTAATCTGTCAAGGGCCTATATACTGTGAAAGGACAGCCAAGAGTACACACCTGCTGCTGTTCTAGACAGCAGCAGGTGTGTAAGCATAGTGAAGCGTATTGTACTCCCCTCATATAGGCAATAAGTATGTCAGGCAGAGTAGTGCCAGGACGTGCACAATGGAGTGGCAGAGGCCTAAATTCATCAGGCGCAGGTAGAGGTCGCAGCAGAGTAGGGGTGTGTGGCAGTCGGAGTCGCAGCGAGAGGTCTGAGCTCCCGGTGTCAGGTAGCAGTCGTGTCTTGACCAGCTACCCGGCAGCCGTGATTGATCGGTTCACTCGGTCATCCACTTCATCCCAAGTGGCATTCGACGACCCCAGTCAACAGTCGGTGGGTTCCTCAGACTCAACCCTCAGTTGGCATGGCCCTCATGCTGCTGCTGCCACCTCAAGGCTCTCTCATTGTGCTGCCATGTGACATGTGACTCCTTGTTAAATTTGGTCCTTTGTACCCACATGCCAGGTCCCGGGACACTAAAACTTGAGAGTTAAAATTTCAAAATCCTTAATTTCACTTTCAAAATATTAAATCTAAATATCTTCAATTTCAATGGCCTCCTATAGCTTCAGCCACCTCCAGGCTGTGCAATTCAGCCACTATATGGTCTCATGATTCAGCCACCTCCAGGCTTTGTCATTCAGAAACTATATGGTCTCCACAAGCTGCCACAAACTCCAGGCAGTCATTCAGCCACTATATTGTCTCCTCATGCTGATGCCACCTCCAGACTCTGTCATTGTTCTGCCATGTGACTTGTCCTTTGTACCTGCCTGGGCCTGGGGCACTAAAACTTGGGAGTTAAAATTTTAATTTCAAAATCTCAATTTCAAAACCTAAAATTTCAAAATCTTAAATTTCAATGGTCTCCTCGTGCTTCAGCCACCTCTAGGCAGTGCCATTCAGACACTATAGGGTCTCCTCATGATTCAGCCAATATATGGTTTACTGATGCTGCTGGGACTGGGAATAAAAAAATTTATGGTAGCACTCGCTATTAGAGATGAGCGAACTTACAGTAAATTCGATTCGTCACGAACTTCTTGGCTCGGCAGTTGATGACTTATCCTGCATAAATTAATTCAGCTTTAAGGTGCTCCGGTGGGCTGGAAAAGGTGGATACAGTCCTAGGAAAGAGTCTCCTAGGACTGTATCCACCTTTTCCTGCCCACGGGAGCACCTGAAAGCTGAACTAATTTAGGCAGGATAAGTCATCAACTGCCGAGCCGAGAAGTTCGTGACAAATCGAATTTACTGTAAGTTCGCTCATCTCTACTCGCTATCATAAATCTTCAATTTCAATTTCAAAATTCATCTTTTAATCTTAGGGATTGTGAAGCCCTAGTGTCTACTCATGCTGCTGCCAGCTCCAGGTTGTGTCATTCAGCAACTATATGGTCTTTTCATGCTGCCAACACCTCCAGACCCTGACATTTAGCCACTATATGGTCTCCTCATGCTTCAGCCACATCCAAGCTGTGTCAATCAGCCACTATATGGTCTCCTCATTCTGCCAACATCTACAGGCTGTGTCATTCAGCCACTATATGGTCTCCTCATGCTGCCAACACTTTCACGCTGTCATTCAGCCACTATATGGTCTCCTCATACTTATGCCACCTCCAGGCTCTGTCATTGTGCTGCTCTGCGGCAGTGATTCTAATGACGATAAATGGGAAATAAATTCGAGCTGAATCCAATTTTTTGAGAAAGTTCGGCAAATCGAATTTTTCAAAAGTTCGCTCATCTCTACTCAAAATGTTTGGCCAAAACTGTAGTTGTCTGTGTTTACTATGCTAGACATAGAGTATTTTATTATATATTAACCAGATAGTTGTTTATATGGTCAATGTACAAAATGACCAACACTATGGAGTTAAACATCACATCCATATGGTAACACATTACTAAAGCTTCAGTTTTCTCCCTTATGCTATTTTACACATCAGCAGACATCCAGATAGTAAGTCCAAAAGAAAGAAGCACTTGTTTGGTGCAACTATCATCTGGATAAAGAAGTTCCAGAAATGCTTATATGTAAAACCTTATTGAAGACCTTAAAGGGGTTCTTCGCCCCCTAGACATCATATCCCCTATCCAAAGCATAGGAGTCAAGATGTCTGATCTCAGGGGGTCTCGCCGTTGGGTGCAGCGCCGGAGGCTCGTAACATCATGGCCAGGCCCAGTTCATGTCTTAATGGCCACTCCCCCTCAATGCAAGTCAATGGGAGGGGGTGTGACAGACATCACACCCCTTCCCATAGACTTGCATTGAGGGGGTGTGGCCGAGATGTCAGGGGAGGAGTACCCCTTTAACATTATAATATTAACCCCTTAACGACCATGGACGTGTATACACGTCCAATGGCCGTTACCAAGGTATGACACGGGCTCCCGACTCAAGCCCGCGTCATACCGGCCAGCCCTACAGTTGATTCTTGCAGCTGAGGGCCGGCATTAATAGCCGACATGCGGTGATCGCCGCGGCCGGCTATTAACCCTTTAAATCGCTGCTGTCAAAGCTGACAGTGGCGTCTAAAGGTGCCTGTATCCAGTCCCTGGTGGTCCAGAGGGGTGGATCACTCCCCCGCAGCGCGATTGCGGGGGAGCGATCCCGATCCACTACTGAGGTAGCCTGTGTCGGCTCCGGCTCTCTGAATGATACAGGCTGGCAGGACCAGGCTTTATCAATCGAGCGCAGAGCACACAGATGAATGGGATTGTATGTAATCCCATTCATCTGTATGAGGAATCAAATGATTCCTCCTAAAAGTCCCCTAAGGGGACTAAAAGTGTAAAAGAAAAAAAAAGGCAAAAAAAAAGTTTAACACACACACATTAACCCCTTCCTTATTAAAAGTTTAAATCACCCCCCTTTTCCCAAATTCCATATAAACAATATATAAACATAATAAAAATAAACATATGTGGTATCGATGCATGCGTAAATGTCTGAACTATAAAAATATATCATTAGTTAAACCGCACGGTCAATTCAAAAAATTCCAAAGTCCAAAATAGCGTATTTTTGGTCACTTTTTATATCATGAAAAAGTGAATAAAAAGCGATCAAAAAGTTCTATAAATACAAAAATGGTACCGATAAAAACTTCAGATAATTTCACAAAAAATTAGCCCTCATACCGCCCCATAAGCGGAAACATAAAGAAGTTATAGGGGTCAGAAAATGACAATTTTAAACGTATACATTTTCCTGCATGTAGTTATGATTTTTTCCAGAAGTACGACAAAATCAAACCTATATGAGTAGGGTATCATTTTAACCGTATGGACCTACAGAATAAAGGTAAGGTGTCAATTTTACCCAAAAATTTACTACGTAGAAACGGAAGCCCCCCAAAAATACAAAATGGCATTTT